>NC_090223.1:33145424-34345424 GCF_024489055.1 Chanodichthys erythropterus
CTTTCCTCCACCTACACATTTGGGCTTTAGAAAAATGTGAATATGGGGCTCTGTGTAGTCCCTGGATGTCTTTCTCTCTCTTTCTAATGTTAAGTCTTGGCTAGAATGTGTGTTTATACACTTGTGTGTGATCGTGAAAGTGCATGACTGCCACCTACAGAGCACATGGCTCTTCCAGCAGCCGACAAGACAGACTCACTCCCTTTGGGCCTTATTAAAGCCTTATTTCCACCCATGAGAGGCAGATAAGCCCCAGTTCAGTTCCCCCGTAATTATACTTTTGCTGATTTCTTCAAAAAGATAAAGACTGAAGCTGGAAAAGGGCAGGAAACTTTCTTATTGGTTTGCTTTATTGATTGAGATGCTGAAAGCCGATGGGCCATTTCACTGGTCTGGGAGATTCAAACGAGGGTATTATGTCATGCCTGTTAAATCTTTCTAATAAAATATTAATTAAAAGAGGGAGGTTCACAAGGTATTTTTCAGTGACCCTTCCGTTGCAAGAACAGGAAACCATTCGTCTCATTACCTACAGTAGATGGACTATGACAGCAGTGATGAAGAGTTCACTTCACTCCATAATTAGAGGCACAGAAGCTAAAGCAAGACTGCATTGATTTCAAGCTGATGTGTGACATTGTGCTGGTGAATCACTTTATGAATCACAAAGGAATGTGATTAAAGGACTGTGTTTTAAATGGCAGTTACCTGGTTCATCCTCACTGTTATCTCCATCCATTCCAGTAAAACCAAAAAATACAGCCGATCTTTGTGTTACTATTACAAATATCCTGCCCAGGACTTCAAGCCATATACAGCTATGAATCCTAATTAAAGCAGTAAGGCTGCTGCTCCAATGAGATTTAACTTCCAGTTACCTTGTTTCATGACTCAGCGTATAGTGCACCTCAGAGTAAACTTTAGCTGCTTGTTAGCCCATGGTATAAGCCAACACTTCACTGGCTATTTAACTTATGTCCCTCTTCAACTATATGGGCTTGTTTAGTAAATAACTTCAATTGACTTTTATATAATAGTTTGGTCCACTCTTCCTCTTGTGCTTCGAATATTTTATGCCAAGGGGATCAATATAATGTAATCAGTGTGTATTAAAAACATGTGGATTTATTGCTAGAGATGAATGCACCTCATTTTTGAAGTGGCACCAGTTGTAATCCTGGCTCATTTCTTTCTCCTAGGATAGATAGGATGTGACCACAAGAAGGGGTAAAAGCACCTTTTATCAACTTAGTAATGTATTTCTTGAGTGTAATATGCTATTCTAGTGGTACTGTTTTTTTTTTTAGCATTCAAATAAAATAAATATTTATTTTAATAAACCAAACAAAATTGCTTCGGAACTTAACAGATAGCAATTCTTTTTCGTTTTAGGCCCCTATGGCAAACATCAACTACTAAAATTCAGCTACGAATACATTTTAGAATATTAAAATAGAAATAAGTTATTTTAAATTGTAATAATATGATAACAGATAATAAATGAAACAGTTGTATTCTACTGAATTTTGATTGAATAAATGCAGCCTTACTGACCATAAGAGACTCTTATAACAAAAATCCCCAAATAGAGTGTGGTTGTGTATAATTTAAGAATTATTTTTGAATAATTTAGTTGGTTTGGTTAGTTGGTTGTTTTATAAATTACATTAAAAATCCATTTTGCTCAAAAATTGAGGAGACTATTAGATGTAAGGCTCAGCTATAACAAAGCATATCACACACTACAAAAAGACATGAAAAGAAGACTTTCAAAAAGCATTAAAATACCAGAGAAATGCTGCAATCAATCCTAACAGCAACCCAATCCACATATTGATATTCATCAACATATTCATATAGCATCCCCTCTTTCTAAAAATAATTATCCTTTAATTGGCTGAAAAGAGCACACGTCACACCTCTCTCACACAATAAAATTGCTGTGGCCAATTCGACTCACATCAAATTCAAGGCACTGACATTTGCCTACAGAACAAACGCTGACTCTACACCCCTATACCTAAACTCACTAAGTGCCCTCCAGAAGCTTGCGTTCTGCAAGTGAAGGGTGCCATGTGGTATCATCCCAAAGAGGCACAAAATCACTTTAACGGATCTTTACCCTGACTGTTCCAAGCTGGTGGAATGACCTGTCGAACTCAACCCGAGCTGCTGAGTCTTCTTTTTTGTCAACACATGACCCATTAATACTAACACTTACTATTTTATATATATATATATATATATATATATATATATATATATTAATACACACAGTACTGTGCTAGACTAACTGGGACTAGTCACAGCATTTGCATATTGTTGCCCTGTTGTTGGTTTGATTGCTTCTGTTGTTCTCCTCATTTGTAAGTCACTTTGGATAAAAGCGGTGGCTAAATGATTAAATGTAATATAAATGTCTCTGTATTGATGCAGCTTCATGTAATTGGCATCAGTCATCAAAGTCAATATCATTGGTGTATTTAAGGCAACTGGAGAGTGATCAGTTCCTTCGTACACCCTCCTGGATCCTTCTTGAATACACCTTCCTCTGATGGGGGGCATCATATCTAATGATTTTTTTTTTAAGTGGGGCTTAAAGACCAAGCAAATATTTAAAGGTTACACTGCTTATTTCTCAGGTCTAAACTGAATCATAATTTAAATGAATGAATGAATGAATGAATGAATGAATGAATGAATGAATTGAATTGCACTGAATTGCACTGAATTGCATTGAATAATTAATTTTCTCCTATTTAAAATGTTTTATACAATAGTGGCCAAAAGTGATGTCCAGCCTAAGAATACTTACATCTTTACCATTTCATATAATTTCATATAATTCAAATTATTACAGGAAGCATGAAGTGCTCTAAAACTTCCTGGTATACGGCTGCGTTGACCTTGGACCTCAGAAAACACAGGACCAACACCAGCAGATGACATGGCACCCCAAACCATCACTGACTGTGGAAACTTTACACTGGACCTCAAGCAACGTGAATTGTGTGCCTCTCCTCTCTTCCTCCAGACTCTTGGACCTTGATTTCCAAAGGAAATGCAAAATTTACTTTCATCAAAGAATATAACTTTGGACCAATCAGCAGCAGTCCAGTCCTTTTTGTCTTTAGCCCAGACGAGACGCTTCTGATGCTGTCTGTTGTTCAAGAGTGGCTTGACACAAGGAATGCGACAACTGAAACCCATGTCTTGCATACGTCTGTGCGTAGTGGTTCTTGAAGCACTGACTCCAGCTGCAGTCCACTCTTTGTGAATCTCCCCCACATTTTTGAATGGGTTTTGTTTCACAATCCTCTCCAGGGTGCGGTTATCCCTATTGCTTATACACTTTTTTCTACCACATCTTTTCCTTCCCTTCGCCTCTCTATTAATGTGCTTGGACACAGAGCTCTGTGAACAGCCAGCCTCTTTTGCAATGACCTTTTGTGTCTTTCCCTCCTTGTGCAAGGTGTCAATGGTCATCTTTTGGACAACTGTCAAGTCAGTAGTCTTCCCCATGATTGTGTAGCCTACAGAACTAGACTGAGAGACCATTTAAAGGCCTTTGCAGGTGTGTTGAGTTAATTAGCTGATTAGAGTGTGGCACCAGGTGTCTTCAACATTGAACCTTTTCACAATATTCTAATTTTCTGAGATACTGAATTTGGGATTTTCCTTAGTTGTCAGTTATAATCATCAAAATTAAAAGAAATAAACATTTGAAATATATCAGTCTGTGTGTAATGAATGATGAATGAATATAATATACAAGCTTCACTATATATATATATATATATATATATATATATATATATATATATATATATATAAAATTGCATTTTAAAATAAAACCTGTAGCTGTAGTTTTCCCCTTTTTTATAAGTTTAGTGTTTTGTTCTTTCCTCATATTTAAAATATATAAATAATTTTTTTTTTTTTTTTTTTTTTTTATCAAACTTTCAGGGTCATTAAAATCCTCATAACCAATCACTTACGGACATCACTTTTGGCTTTTACTGTGTATAAAGAAATTAGTAATATTTTATAAATGAGTATAATATATGATAATGTCACGAATACGGTCTCTGTGACTTCCTCCGATCGCCACCTGAGGGCACCCTCACCGGAGTATTAACATTCACTGGACTACAGCTCCCATAATCCCCCACCTGGACTGATTACACATGCACCTGATCCATATCATCTGGGACTATTTAAGACACACACACATTCGCGAAGTCTTGTTCTGCCTAGTCTGACATTTCTGAGCGTTTTCTACCCTATATCTGATTCTTGTGTATGACCCTGGACTGTTTACTACCTCTGTGTTCTGACCGCCGCCTGCCTTGTGATTCTATTGCCTGTTTACTGGATAACCTCGTCTTGCTTGCTGCCTGTCCTGATCCTCTGCCTGGTATTGATTCTGATTTCGTCTTGCCTGTGATACTGTTACTGCTGTTCTCTGACCCCTGCCTGTACGACTACGATTACTGTTTAATAAAGCTGCACATGGATCCCATCGAGTCTCCCGCCCCGTTACAGAAGACTTCGCCGGACCACGATCCAGCAGCTATGCATCGTTTGTCTACCGAGCTCTCCACGCAAGCCAGCGTGTTAGCGGTCCATCAACAGCAGCTCACTCGTCTCTCCTCTATTACTGAGGAATTGGTCAAGACGCTCCATAGTATGCGGCCTACCCACGCCGATCCGCCATCACCCACGCCACCTGCGGCGGCGTCATCATCAGCCAGTAATCCGCGCCTCGCTTTTCCTGAGAAATATGACGGCTCTCCTTCTCGTTGCAAGGGGTTTCTGCTACAATGTTCCCTGTTCATATCCCAACAACCAGCGCTGTGTCCCACGGATGAGAGCCGCATTGCATTCATCTGTTCCTTGCTGACTGGTAAGGCCCTGGAGTGGGCAACCACCGTGTGGAACAATGGCCACACCTCCTTCTCCTCACTAGAGAGATTTCTACAACGATTCCGGGAGATTTTCGAACACGCAGAGGGCGGAAAGGAGGCCGGTGAACTCTTGCTTGCACTTCGTCAAGGTAAACAAACGGCCGCAGAATATGCACTCACATTCCGAACCCTGGCCGCCCAGACCGTATGGGTTGACGACACACTCAAGCTGCTTTTCCGCAAGGGCTTAAACATGGAGCTTCAGTCTGAACTGGCCTGCAGAGACGAGGGAAGAACTTTGAATGACTTTATTGATCTGGCTATAAGAATTGACAATCTGGTCCGATCCCGTCGCCCCATGCGAAATCTGGCTCCACTGCCCGTCTCGACGCCCACACCATCGACCTCTGAAACTGAACCGATGCAGGTCGGTGTCACTCATCTGTCCCCAGCGGAGAGAGAAAGACGAATTCAACAACGCTTATGCCTCTATTGTGGACAACCTGGACACATGAGAATGTCATGCCCCATTCGTCCCACCGGACGAAGTTCCACACCGGTGAACTCAACTTCTTTCCCCCACAACATTGAATTACCAGCCGAATTGTCAGTCGGAGATAAGATTATTCAAGCACAGGCCATGATAGACTCTGGCGCAGCCGGTAACTTTATGGATGAGGATTTTGCCTCGACCCACGACATTACTCTAACCCCTTGCGACTCTGTGTTAGCAGTGGCAGCGCTAGATGGACAACCTCTGGGGACTGGTCGAGTTCATCAAATCACCGTTGACATAACCCTACAGATCGGATCCATCCACAAAGAAACCATACAATTCTACATCATTAAATCTCCGCTGAACCCCATTATCCTCGGTCTACCCTGGTTAAGACGACACGACCCTCAAATCTCCTGGGCTGAGAACCAAATCACACAATGGTCAGATTATTGTCAGCAGACCTGCATCCAGTCCCTGCAACGCCAACACCCTACCACGTCAGCCCAGAATCAACTACCTCCCGAGTATCAAGATCTAGCCGAAGCTTTCAGTAAGATCCGGGCCTCTCAGCTACCGCCTCACCCGATCTAGTGACTGTGCCATAGATCTGATCCCAGGAGCTGTACCACCCAAGGGACGCATCTTTCCCCTCTCGCAGCCTGAATCAGAATCCATGAAAACCTACATAGAAGAAGAACTAGCCAAGGGTTTCATTCAACCATCCACCTCTCCAGCTTCAGCCGGCTTCTTCTTTGTGAAGAAAAAAGATGGGGGTCTGCGGCCCTGCATAGATTACCGTGGGTTAAATGATGTCACCATCAAGTTTCGTTATCCACTGCCTCTGGTTCCCGCTGCCTTAGAACAGCTCCGTACGGCCCGTTACTTCACCAAGCTAGACCTTCGCAGTGCGTATAATCTCATTCGTATCCGGGAGGGAGATGAATGGAAGACGGCTTTCTCTACCGCCACCGGCCACTATGAATACCGGGTCATGCCCTTCGGCCTTTCCAACAGTCCGTCTGTCTTCCAGGCCTTCATTAACGATGTCTTCCGGGACATGCTGAATCGGTGGGTGATCGTCTACATTGATGACATACTGATCTACTCAGATAATTTCCCCGAGCACGTACGCCAGGTCCGAGCAGTTCTTCAGCGTCTCATTGAACACCAACTCTATGCCAAGCTGGAGAAATGTGAGTTCCACAAGACTTCCACCTCATTCCTGGGTTACGTCATCAGCGCGGAGGGAGTTGCCATGGACGACGACAAGGTGCAAGCCGTTATTAACTGGCCTCAACCCACTACAATCAAAGATCTGCAACGCTTCTTAGGATTCGCGAACTTCTACAGACGATTCATTCGAAACTTCAGTCTGATCGCTGCTCCACTTACTTCCATGCTCAAGAAGGGAAACAACAAATTGGTTTGGTCCGCTGCCGCCTCAGACGCTTTCCACAAACTCAAAGACTTATTCACGTCAGCTCCCATTCTGCATCATCCAGATCCAGAACACGAATTCATCGTGGAGGTCGATGCTTCAAGTACTGGTATCGGGGTCATTCTCTCCCAACGTCAGGGCAATCCTGCCAAGCTCTACCCCTGCGCTTTCTATTCCCGCAAACTCACACCCACGGAACAGAACTATAATGTCGGCGACCGAGAACTCTTGGCCATGAAGGCAGCTCTGGAGCAATGGCGACACTGGCTGGAGGGGAGCAAACATCCTTTCACTGTTCTCACAGATCATCGCAACCTGGAATACTTACGCTCTGCCAGACGCCTCAATCACCGACAGGCCAGATGGGCACTGTTCTTTACACGTTTCCAGTTCACAGTCACCTACCGGCCAGGGTCAAAGAACATCAAAGCCGATGCTCTCTCTCGCCAATTCGAGTTCAGTCCTGCACCATTGTCCAACGAGCCCATTCTCCCGTCCTCGATAATTCTTGCCCCAGTCCAGTGGGACATAATGACCGAGGTTACCGAGGCCCAACGGACAGATCCACCGCCAGCCGACTGCCCAGCCGATCGCACCTACGTACCTCTCCCTCTCCGTCAAAGGGTCATTCAGTGGGTGCATGCATTACCCAGCGCAGGACACCCCGGAATCACTGCCACCATCCAATTGGCCAGTAATCGTTTCTGGTGGCCTTCTTTACAGTCCGATGTCATTACATATGTGCATAGTTGCTCCGTCTGTCAGGCTACAAAGTCACCCCGTCAGCTACCAGCAGGACTATTACACCCTCTACCCATTCCGCAGCGCCCCTGGTCACACATCGCTATAGATTTTATAACAGATCTCCCCAGTTCCCAGGGTCAAACCACCATACTAACTGTGATAGATCGCTTCTCCAAGGGGTGTCGATTCATACCATTGCCCAAATTGCCCACAGCCTTGGAGACGGCGGAACATTTATGTAATTTCGTCTTCCGTTTCTACGGCTTGCCTGAGGATATTGTTTCCGACAGAGGGTCCCAGTTTACATCACGTCTGTGGACAGCATTCTTCCAGAAATTAAATGTGAACATCAGCCTAACCTCCGGGTACCATCCTCAGGCCAACGGACAAGCAGAGAGGGCCAATCAAGAAGTTATCCGGTTTCTACGCTCCTATTGTCACCAGAACCAGGCTGATTGGAGTCGGTACCTGTTCTGGGCTGAATATGCTCAAAATTCTCTCATGAAACCAGCCACTGGTCTTACCCCTTTTAAGTGCATCCTGGGATACCAACCGCCTCTGTTCCCCTGGTCTGGTGAACCCTCAGACCTCCCGGCAGTAAATCAATGGCTTCAGAGAAGTGAAGAGGTGTGGAACAGGGCCCATGTACAGCTTCAACGAGCCGTTCGGCGTCAAAAGGAACAAGCCGACCGCTCCAGGCGCCCTCATCCTGACTACCATCCAGGACAGCTGGTCTGGCTATCCACTCGGGATCTACGCCTTCGGCTTCCCAGTAAAAAACTCAGCCCCAGGTACGTGGGTCCATTCAAGATCACTCGTCAGATCACCCCAGTGTCTTATCGTTTGGCTTTGCCTCCAGAATACCGTATCTCACCCACTTTCCATGTGTCTCTGCTTAAGCCCGCAGGTGGTCCGATTGGAGGGGAGGGTCTAGACGAGACCGGTGACCGGAGACCTCCTCCCCTCATTGTGGAAGGCGAGGAGGCTTATCACGTTCACGAGCTCTTGGATTCCCGACGCCGGGGCGGTCGCCTACAATACCTCGTTGACTGGGAGGGGTTTGGCCCGGAGGAACGGTCCTGGGTCAATGCCAATGACATCCTAGACCCTAACCTGATAACCGAATTCCATAGGACCCATCCGGCGCGTCCGGCCCCTCGCCCTCGTGGTCGACCCCGGCGCCGCCCGCCTCCTCGCTTCAGGAGCCGCTCGCAGGGAGGGGGCTCTGTCACGAATACGGTCTCTGTGACTTCCTCCGATCGCCACCTGAGGGCACCCTCACCGGAGTATTAACATTCACTGGACTACAGCTCCCATAATCCCCCACCTGGACTGATTACACATGCACCTGATCCATATCATCTGGGACTATTTAAGACACACACACACACACACATTCGCGAAGTCTTGTTCTGCCTAGTCTGACATTTCTGAGCGTTTTCTACCCTATATCTGATTCTTGTGTATGACCCTGGACTGTTTACTACCTCTGTGTTCTGACCGCCGCCTGCCTTGTGATTCTATTGCCTGTTTACTGGATAACCTCGTCTTGCTTGCTGCCTGTCCTGATCCTCTGCCTGGTATTGATTCTGATTTCGTCTTGCCTGTGATACTGTTACTGCTGTTCTCTGACCCCTGCCTGTACGACTACGATTACTGTTTAATAAAGCTGCACATGGATCCCATCGAGTCTCCCGCCCCGTTACAGATAATCAGATGCCATTTTTATTCTTTCCACAAACCACGGAACCTTATAGACTGTATTGTGGAATAGGGCTAATCACACATCTTGCCAAGCTGAAAATAATTTTCTATATATGATACTGTGGCACAAAAAAGTAAAGGTACACATATACTATATTGTATGCAGAATCATCACTCAGTAATATTTTCTGAACCTAAATGCTCTTAGAATGGAGAAACAACTAATCAGCAGAAGAAAAAGTACAATAAATAGGGTGTTGTTGTTTTGTTTTTGTTTGTTTTTTTTGTTAATGCCTAAATCTGTCTATAAGAATATAGTAAATTAGTTGTTAAGCCCCATTTGCAAAGAATACAAATGTTTAGGTTTAGCATTTGTTTTAAGGTATTTCAGCATGAGACTACACAAAGCTTACCCATCCACATGTGATAAACAATCACCTTTAGATCCCTTTGTGAGTCGACTGAATACATGCATGTTTTCACCTGAATGTGATGTCAAGTCTCATCCCATCCTTACACATCTCTTTCACGTGCATGCAATCAGAAGTTCCTTGGCGACATCTAAGGGTAGTTGGCAAAGAGCCACAACAACACTAGCGCCTAAAATAACGATTAAATTTTCATGAGATACAAATGTTTTCCTCTGTGTGCTAAGCTTGCTGTATTGCCTCCTGCAGAAAAAGACAAAATTGTGCAGTGTACCACAGAGTGCACCCCTTCCACAACATCTCTCATGAGGGAATGTTTTTGTTTATTGGCGCAGAAGGGAATATGTGCAAGTCGGAAAGTGCTGCAGTATGTACCTGGGGGGGATGGGGTGGGGTGGGGGGACTGATTGGTTTTATGTCGTCTTCCTCTGCTGGAAAAATACAAGAAATTATTTTTTTCCCTGCATATTTTATTATTATTATTATTATTATTATAAAGCTGAGATTTGAACTGCAGTGAGCCAGGACTGCTCTAATGCCCCTTCAAAAAATAAAGAAAGAAAGTGCATATCACCCCCTGTTGGCTCATTTGTCTTGTTGTTATCATCCTGCTTCAAAATTCTGAATATAAAACCCCAAATGAGATTGAACGCTGCATGCGGAGGCTGTTTTGAATGATATAACAGTGAACTGGTCAGCCATGGTGGCATCTGTGACCAGTCAGGGTTCTGGAAAACACAACTGAAAGACACTGATGTGACTTGACTATGAAGGCAGAGAGCTGAAGTGCCGCTGGGCTTTCACTAAACTCCAGCACATATGCACTCATTTTTATTTGTCTGGGCCTGTCAAAGGTCAGGATAAATAATAATGATATAATATAATTAATCAATATAATTAAACAATTTTATATATATTAAAATATTTTAAAAGATGAATGACAATAATAATAATATATATAAAACCTCCTCATAATAAAACAGTAACACTTTACTATAAGGTTTCATTAGTTAAAATGAACTAAGAATGAACAATACTTCTACATTTATTAATTTTAGTTAATGATAATTTCATCATTTACTAATACATTAAAATAAAATGTTGTATTTGTTAACATTAGTTAATGCAATGTGAACTAACATGAAATAACAATGAACAACTGTATTTTTATTACTGTAACTAATGTTCACAAAGATTAATAAAATATGTAACAAATGTATTGCTCGTTGTTAGTTTATTTTAGCTAATACATTAACTAAGGTTAAGAAATGAGACCTTTCTGTAAAGTGTTACCAATAAAACAAACTTTTCAAGTTTGTTCCAATTATTGTTTCAGTACATTGAATATAGTGAAAATGCCAGTCATTTTGCTTGGCTATGAAACAAAACGTTAGCCAGACCATATGTTTATTGCATAACCAATAAAATCAGACAATGCACTGAGGATCTATGTGGACACAATCAAAATCAAACATCAGAAACCATCAGAAAATCAAAGCCAGCTTCCTATGCACTTTTTACTTCTTACTAATATTTGCACAATAAAAGACTACCCTTGTCATTACAAACAAGCAATTGGTCTTATTTGACCTCAGAAAACGCCTCCTCTTTGACAATAGCTGCTCTCATTGGGTCTATGTTAATGATAATCAGCGTCTTAGGGGATAATTTCTGTGCTTTCATTTTACAATGATGGACCCTCAAGTATTGTAATCATACATAATGATACAAGAAACGCTGAGACAGAAGAAGTACAGTGTATGAAAATTGCTTTGAGAAGATTTCCCTTTCTCTTAACACCCTATGAGAACAAATATATTTACGCTTTTTTCCTCTCAAGGGAAATAAGAGGGCTTTAACGTATCCTATAATGTCTGATGTGGGATGAAAGCATGCTGCTAATAAAGTCTTAATCCTTATGAAGTGCTGAGCCTTTACCCATAAACATCTACAAAGTGTTTTATTGTGGTGCCTTATCTGTTACAATGTTTTCATAATGAATCACTCTTGGTAATGAAATGTTTGATTTATCATTTTGTGAAAAAAAGCAGACTGACATATGTCCAAGCTAAACAAACTAATGCTCTTCAAATGTCAACATGTATTAATCAATAATCTAATGCTACAGTTGTTGTTCTAGTTCTATTTTGGTCTGTTTTGGTCTTTATACTCTGTTTATTGTTTAGTCTTGTTTACATCTGTACTTTGTTATTGAATTTCCTGCGTTGTGCAATCATTACATAACTCCCATGTAGTAAAAAACAGCACAAATGTTTGCGTTCAACAGAGTGTTACACATGATAGTATTATTATTAATCATGAGAGTGCAAAGAATCAGCTAGAATATTGAAAAATAATGAATGAAGTTGGACAGGAACTGGATAGCCATTTAAGCCTCTTAGATGTGACAATATTCATTTTATTCTATTAAACATGAGGAGTACATTTAAAAGGTGAAGTGTGTAATTTTTTAAATATAAAAATACCTTCTTCAGTTTTTGCCTTTTATTTTTAAGTATACTACCATTCAAAAGCTTAAGATCAGTAAGGTTAAGAAATTAATTGAGGACACATTAAATTGATCAAAAGCGGCAGTAAAGACACTTACTGTATAATGTTATAAAATTTCTCCATTTCAAATAAAACTTTCTATTTGTCAAAGAATGCTGGAAAAATGCATCACATTTTCCACAAAAATATTAAGCAGCCTGGATGCCGATGAGAGGGGTGGCTTAGTCCAAGGAGGAGGCCTTCAGGATGGTACCGGTTCTACAGGAAACCAGGGAGGTACTGGCAGCTCAGAAGGCCACTAGAGCGGCGCTGGTTACGTAGGCCAGAACAGAGTGGCAGCTCGGGCGACCAGGGCAGAACCGGAAGTTTGGGAGACCAGGCCGAAGCCGACAGTTCAGGGGGCTAGGGCGGAGCCGACATCTCGGGCGACTAGGGCAGAACCGGCAGTTTGGGAGACCAGGGCGGAGCCATTGGTTCAAGGGGCCAGGGCAGAGCCGACAGTTCAGGGACGGCCTCCTTGGAGCAGGGTCAGGGACTGGGGCCAATGTATGCGCAGCCACACACACCAAATGGCTGTGGCCATAATGGCCAGTGCTGCAATGTCTGAGGGCTTAGGCATGGCGGCCAACTTGGCTGAGGGCTCAGCCATGATGGGACATGACTCTGGGATGGCGGCCATGACAGGACGAGACTCCGGAAGGGCGGCCATGAGAGGACGAGACTCTGGAAGGGCGGCCATTTTGAGACTTTGGGGCAGTTTCAGGACACAGGACTCCCTAAGTGGCCGGAACCATTTAACAAAAGTTCAAAAAGGTCCCTTGAGGACCAGGACCAGGTAGGCGTGCCCTCGTCTAGTGTGGTAAAACACCTTTGATGAGCAGTCCGGAAATGTCAGACACACCAGTTGTACGAAATCCCTTGCGTGGTCCTCGAGGGTTCTGCCTTGTTGCTCCAAGCAGAGTAGCTTTATTGCTGCTGTCGTTGGATCTGGAGACACTGTGACCACTGTAATTGGCAGTGCCGTGAGATCCATCTTTGGGTAATGGCCAGATCTTCGGTCACGTAATGAGGTACTTAAAAATTCACACAAAGAGAAATAATTCTACAAGGCAGACTTTAATCATCAAACACTCAGGAACCAGGAAAAATGCAGAAGAAAACCACATTACAACAATCGAGAACTGACAGAGACTGAGGGAGAACACAGGGTATATATACATGAGACAAACAAAGGACCTTAACAAGATAATTAATAAGACACAGGTGAGGAAAATGATTACTAATTACACATACTGGTGAAAACTTGGTCACAGGGAAACTAACCAAAAACACAATGAAACACTAGGAAAATAACAAAAACAAACTTAAACCGTGACAAGACGAAAAGATGCAAATAATTGTGCACTATATGAAACCATGCAATTAAGGACACAGAAGCACAGTGCTTGTGTTGTCCTTGGTGATGAACTGTATTTGACCTCAGGGGAGTAGAAATTGTATGTAAACTCAAGGTCAAAACTTTAAGCTTTTATATTTCGCATCAATGTCTGGCTCAAGAAGAACTGAGAGTTCTTTGACCCACTTTGCTTTTGTTTAAAATACATTTCATTAGTACTGGAATCACCGAGGGAAAACATTGCCTCACTCAAAAAGTGCACTCAAGAAACGATTCCTGCATCTTAATAACCTCCAACGTTAATTCAGGGACCTTGTTATCCAACCAAATATTCAGTTGTGAATATGAAAATTACTCAGCATGGCAATGTCTCTCTCACTATGTAGTTATCAGAGTGCTCTTTTGAGCCTTCATGCTCTGCTGATCTTCCTGCAAGTGATGGCCTCTAGTCCATTAATTACCTCACAAATAATTGGTGTTTCCAACACTCTCACTAGAATGCAAAAATGCTTGGGTACCTCGCTTGAGTAATTTCTGCTGACTAATGGGTACATACATTATTAACTATTCACTCAGCTGACCGATCCAGTGCTCTCCACTTGGCCCTTGAGTTGGACTCACTTTAGATATCATTCATTTTAAATGAAAGCAACTCTGTCCAATTAAGTAAATGTCATTATATTTAAGCCACCCTATGGGATCAAATGGTTCAACACCATAATGACATGAAAACTTGAGCGAGACATCCAAGAAGCTCAATGGTCATCCTCCTAAAAAAAGTGAACAAAGATTGTACATATTGTTGGGAGAAGTAGTTTCTGCTAAACTAGTGGCACCTAGCGGATTTACAAAATGACAGCATATTTTGCAAATGCCCCTTTTCGCGTGCCGTGCTTCCCACAAATCCAACATCACAATCACAGCTCTGGGTGCTTGCGAAGGCATGTCTCAACAGATAAAATTAAGCAAAAAGGTCCAGCATATGAGGAATACTTTTAGCTGTGTTGCTATGTGTCATGAGTAAGCAATTAACACTGTCTAGAGCAAACGCGAACATCTCTCTTATAATAAACCCATCCAGCGTATTTGCACTGAACACATTTTCTAAAATGACGTGCCACAACTATTTGAGGCTGACTATACTGGACACGTCTAAGTAAACTATATAAACTGGAACATTTATCTTTCTGAATGGGTGCATGATGATTTTGTATTGAAGCATCTACTGTAGCATGCTGCATTGCAATGCCCCATTCGATTTGGCATGACCTGTTTAACCTTTAAAGGTCTAAATGTGGCACTTTTTGACTTGTACTTCTGTTACTGAAGCTGAATGTCTTTCCCCATGTATAACATGTCTGACAGCCATGGTCCCACACTGGCTAAGCACCCTCTGGCTCCACCTGCAACAATAGCCACGCCCCAAACTCTAGCTATTGGTTGACCTGGAAAGAGATTGAAAGATCTGAACGGACCGCTCTCAGTGTTTTGATGGTGCCTGGGGGGCTCAGTGTTTGCACTTTTGGGGGAGATAAACCCATGAATGGCATATTAGTCAATGAACAATAAACCTGGTTAAGATAATGTATTTTAAAATAAAAAAATCTTACGTTGGCTACTTTACCCATCATCATTTCTGTCAACATTTAGCCTACTCTGCATGTCAAACTCATATTTATTCATATTTATAAGCTCACTATTTATTCAAATGATTGGTGAGTCTTTCAGAGCAACTGACCATTTGCCGGGAGTTTGATTGACAAGCGATCTAACCAATCATAATGCCAAATCTGCCGTTTTATCTGCTTTGACAAAGCAGTCAGGAGTTAGAAGGGTCAGTTACAATGAATTTGGAATGAAAGGTTACAAAATCAACATAAAATTGTCATAAACTCGATTTAACAATATTATAAGTCTTCTGAAGTCATACAGTGGTTTTGGCTAAAGTCGGCATGAAATAGAAATTGCAATAGTCTTTTCTTCACTATTGTTGTGATGTATATCTGAATGAAACAGCTTCTCGAACAAGAAAAAAAGGTGAGACGGGAGTAGATTTTGTCCATTAGGAATTGATTGGATGTTTGGAAAGTTGTGGTTTGCTATCCTTGCACCAGAGAAGACAAGAGACTTTGCTACAAGGAGGGAAAGATATTTTGTTAAAAGATTATGAGGGCATATTATTATTATTATTTTTTAAATTGATACATTTATTGGATAAATAATTTTTAATAAATACTGCAGTATTTCATAAAAAAATAAGGATTTTCAATATTGATTTTTAACAGTTATTTTACTTCGAGCTTCATGCATTTCTCTTCAGCCAGTTCTGCAAGTGGACCACAGAATCAGTGAGTTGAATCTGTGAATGCAATCATTCAGATTTGAGAATGAATCAACCCTTTGCAAACCTAAAAACTGATTACGATATATTCAACAATTACACACACATTATCAGAACATAGCACGTTCACAGATGACAAAAAAAAATTGCTATGCCATGAATAATTTACATTCAATGTGTATTGTGCTCTCAGCTACAGCTAATGAAATTGCCCTCAAAGCCACAAAAGAAACTAATAAGCCCACAATTTCTCTTCAATAAAAGCTTCTTAATAATAGACTTTCAATTTTATCTAAATTCCCTTCCATGGGAGGCAATGCATTTTTAAAACCATTAGATGAGCTGCAACCCAATGAATCAATAATTTAGACATTTCATATGGCAAGCATCCACTCTCATTGGTTAAGACAAGCCTTAACAAAATGTTTTCCATTAGAGAGGGCATGCACTCTAGAAGATATAGTGGACTCTTTGTGACAGCAATTTTAAAGGGTTAAGTGCTGATTGGGTTACACAGCATACAGGAAACTACAATCTAATCTCATACTAATGTTTCAGTGATTCAGTTGTATATCTTTCATTTTAATTTATATGCAACTATACATATGTAACTATACATATTATATTATATTATATTATATTATATTATATTATATTATATTATATTATATTATATTATATTATATTATATTATATTATATTATATTATATTATATTATATATGTTTAAACATCAAACCTAATCCTCCATTGATTCTGGGGCATCAAAAGGAATGATTGTGATACCATAGGTTAGCACATTTAAACACTTTTGGGAATAAGTGCATTTACACTGTGAATTCTCTGTACAATCAGTCTGTCAGACTGAACAAGGTGTCATGTAAAATAACTCATCTGGAATGTTCCATTACAGCCTGATGTACGCAGGGACTTTCACGTCAACATCTCCAAAGAGGCAAAGAATATGAGAGGATCTACTGCACAGACCCAAAAATAAAACAAAACAAAAAAGTTTTCAAATGTTTCATGCCCTGTGCATCACTTTGTGCTCATAGATCAGCTCTGAGGGCAGCATCCATAATTTAAGGTCTGCAGCCGAGGAGGTTCAAGATGGAAAAGTGATGTTGCATTTTTCATTAAATTCAGGGAGACAGTGAAAGAAAATAGAAGACTTGTCAAAGCCTGATGTCTGGAAATGGGGATTAATGCAGAAAATCATGTGCTTTTGGGTCCCCAGCGTTCTACTTCAGGGCTCCTCTGCTCCTGTGACTGTACCCTCCTTTGTTGAGCGGTGCACATAATGAATGATTCAGATGGAATTAGGAAATATCAACACCGGGCCTAATGCCAGCTTCGACTCAGATTGTGTTTGTTTCTGATTTTGCGATGTATTTCTGTATTATTTCTGTTTTTGCCTTCTGCTTTGTTTTCATATCGCTTTATTTAAGGGTCAGAGCAATAAAGAGCACTATTGCTCTTGGTAAGAGGTTCTGCTTCTTTCTTTTTTAATTATTCTTTATGTGTTTAACCAACTATAACTCTGTCCCTATGCCGAAGAGTGAAAATGTTGCATATAGATATTAGTAATAATCCTAAATTGATGTGCAAGAAAGAATGTCAGGTGAAGATTATTTGCATCTAGAGACATTTTCATAACATCTTAAACAGGATATGAGATATTATGACAGTTAAAAAATGAGCTAATGCAGTTATTGATTTTGAATGTACTTCTGTACCTCAAGATAGTGATCATTATCACTTGTTCGTTCACATACATAACATGGCAAAAATACAGTTTTGTGAACATCTCATAAACGTCATGTGCACAGGGCTTGATGTATCTGACCTCCTTACACGACCGCAGGTCATTGTCACAATCTGGATGAGCTGTGGAATGAGTAAGTTAAATGCGTTTTGTTGCCCAATATTACTTTCTTGTCAGGCTCAGTTTATGGGTTTCATAAATTGTTCATGGTCGGTGCCTGATACAGTCACTCCTACATCACTGCTATAGGACAAGGGATTGCCAATGTAATTCAGTACAGAATGTTATATTTCATTTACAACCGCTCCGATGGAGAGGAGAAACCTGCTGGTTTTGCAAAGGGCTGCTGTGTAAGTGTAAAAAGGATTGAAAATGAAAAGGAAAAAACACACACATACACAAATACAGCTTTATTGTATTGTAAAAACAAGGAAGTTTTGAAATCAGTCGGTAGAGGTCAAATTTTCTTAATGGAGGTCCATGTTAATGCACAGTAGTGCTCATTTTTCAGTTAAATTTCCTTGCACAAGTTTTAAAACAATTATAAAACTGCATTTTGTTTTTTATGGTACATTTTATCACAGCCATGTGGAAGCTATTAGATATATATTTCCCTATATTATAAAAAAAACAACATAACTGAATTTACAGAAATTATCCTCTATTATCCTTGTAATAGGCCTAACACCTGAGGCACAACATGATCCCATATCACCTTCAGAAATGGAAGGTTTTTCAACTTAAAATAGTTTTTAAATAGTCAATATAATATAGGCCTAATATAATATAGGCCTACTATAATATAGGCCTACTATAATATAGGCCTAATATAATATAATATAATATAATATAATATAATATAATATAATATAATATAATATAATATAATATAATATAATATAATATAATATAATATAATATAATATAATATAATATAATATAATATAATATCCTCCTGAGACCCAGAAAAAAAAAGAAAGATTTTTGAATTTAGTATTTCACATCGTTACATTGTTTAGAGCATAAGAAACATTTTTTTTTTTTTTTTTTTTTGAAAAATTATATTTTATTCATGTTATGCTATGTCCTCTGTAGTGGACTCCAGGACTAAGTTGTGACATAAAGACATGTATAGGCAAAAACAATGGGATTTTTTTTTTTATTATTCAACAATCAATTTTTAAGCTAATTTTTTTTTTTTTTTTTACCAAACTTTGTCTAAAGATGATTTTCAACTATGTCATGAAAGACATAACAGAATGAATTGATATGCCATTTTACTTATGTTTATGCAATATGTGGGTAAAATAGCCATGCATGGGTTTTCAATGCATCTATACACTGTATCTAATTTGCATATTAATGTGTTCTTGGGGCAAAATGTAATGAAAAAAGAATTGTAATGATGGGAGTAATAATTGGCAACATTTTCATAGTAATATCTAATAATTAATAGGAATATTGATATATCATTTATTCCGCTATTCACTTGTTGTGTCTCCCAAAATGCCACAATAACAAAATATTATCATATTTCCATAAGGGTGTTAAATGTGAATGTCAGTCATATATATAGGTTATATATATATAGGTTTAAAGACCAAGGAGAGGGAGCGGTGAAACATCTGAACATTTGGTATCTCTGAAAAGCCCTGAATGTGCTCTTTACAAGACATCCAAAACTGTGACATGTATGCTGTCAGAGAAAATGACTAAAATATAATGTCCACTACATAGGACAAAAGTCTATTCCTGGGTCCCAGGAGAATATAATATAATATAATATAATATAATATAATATAATATAATATAATATAATATAATATAATATAATATAATATAATATAATATATAATATAATATGTAAACTTTACCTTGTTGGGCTGACCAGAGGTTCAAAATTGAACTAGCCTATGCAAAATACATACAGGGCATATGGGTCGATGACCAGTTGTATAAAATACCAGATTGGGGCTCAAGAGTCGAATCATGCATATCCCCTCACAAAAGCTTGTTGAACCCCTGGGGTGACCCAGTAAGTGTAGAATTAGGCAACTCTGATAACAATCACCATTGTTCCCATATGCTAATGCATTTAACCCCATGAGCTGCTCCAGGGGTTGGGCAGTAGCTGCAATTAGTGAGACACAGTGGATAAAAACACATCTGCTAAATGACAATTAACATTGGCTAGCACCTGCCTTTTGCCCACAAAGCTGCTGATTACCCTTGAAACAGATCAACTGTTGAGCAGACAGACATAATTGTGCTAAATAAGTAGTTAGCCTGCATGCTATAGTAGACTAACTAGTTATTTAGTGCAAGTTTCTGGTAACTATCCAAACTGTTTTAAAATCAATTCCATATGCTAAAAAAAAAAAAAAAAAAAAAAAAAAAGTGTTGTAAATCTCTTATTCCTTTTTCATGGATGCTTCCCACAAGGACACGTTCTCCATTTCATGTTGCACTTAAAGATAATTCATCCAGCGCTATGTAGGCCTATGTGATACAGTTGGATACTGTAATGTATGTTGCTGCTATTTGCTATTATTTTCCCTTAAAAACCATTTAAATGAACATACATTATAGAACTACATTCATCAGTTTTCTAATAATGAGATAATTTTAGTTACGAGAAACTCTGGAGCCTGCTGAATATAACCTTGATTGGAATTTTACCCTTTTCCAATTTCTGCCGTACAGCTGTGACAACAGCGCCATCTAGTGTTGTGTTTTCTATCTCCAATCATCAGCCTGAAACCCCCCTGTGAAAAGACATGGCGTCATACACAGCGTCCCTCAAACACAAACTGTATAGCAGCCATACAGCAGGTACACAGTAAAAAATAGTTGATATAGTGACCTTCCATTCACCCAAACCACTTGAGACCAGTTAATCTCGGTTTCAAAAGGTCACTCGGAAATCTAATGAAGAAAATGTCCTGTGCAGTGTCATCCAAGCGACTGAACAACATTATAATTGTATTACATTCTTGAAATAATGTCTGTCTTACTTTCATGTCAATTATTAGGCTCATTAGGAGACAGAGGTCAGCATGAACATTACATAGTCCTGTCAAAGACACTATTTATGAAGTTGTTGCTTTATCTTGGGTCACATATGTGTCTGCTGCTTTTGACACAGTTAACCATCAGATCCTCCTGTCAACCCTCATGTCGAAGGGCATCTCAGGAACCGCACTCCAGTGGTTCAAGCCTTACCTCTCTCAGGTAGGTTCTTCAGGGTATCTTGGAGAGGTGAGGTGTCCAAGTTGCATCATCTAGTTACTGGGGTACCTCAGGGCTCAGTGCTTGGACCACTTCTCTTCTCTTATCACTAGGATCTGTCATTTAGGAACATGGTTTTTCCTATCACTGTTATGCTGATGACACACAACTCTACCTCTCATTCCAACCAGATGATCTGACGTTTGCTAGTCGCATCGCAGCCTGCCTGACAGCCATTTCTGCCTGGATGAAGGACCACCACCTTCATCTCAACCTTGCAAAAAACGAGCTGCTTGTGGTCGGTGCCAACCCAACACTTCATCATAACCTTTCATTTCAACTTGGGTCGTCAACCATAACTCCTTCCAGGACAGCCAGGAACCTTGGAGTGGTGATAGATGATTGTTTAAGCTTCACAGATCATATTGCTACAACGGCTCGGTCCTGCAGATTTGCCTTGTACAACATTAGGAAGATTAGACCCTTCCTCTTGGAGCATTCCACACAAATTCTTGTCCAAGCTTTTGGGCTATAATGTAATGCAGTCTTGGCAGGCCTTCCAGCATGCACTGTCAAGCCTCTACAACTGATCCAGAATGCTGCAGCAAGACTGGTCTTTAACGAACCGAAGAGAGTGCATGTCACAGCTCTCTTCATCAGTCTGCATTGGCTGCCAATAGCTGCTCGCATCCAATTCAAGGCTCTAATGTGTGCCTACAGGACGACCGCTGGCTCTGCACCACTATACCTAAACTCAATACTTCAGACTTATGCACCCTCCAGAAGTTATGCGCCTTGTGGTGCCACCCCAAAGGGGCACAAAATCACTCTCACAGACCTCCTCCTGGTCTGTTCCTGGCTGGTGGAATGACCTACCACGCTCTATCTGAGCAGCTGAGTCCTTAGCCAATTTCAAAAAATGGTCAACATTTGACCCAGTAATATTAGCACTTACTTTTTATTTATATTTTACTTTTACTTTTTCGATTTCTATTCTCTTTCTCCATCTATTTGTATAAAAAAACTTGTATAAAAAAACTCATGTTGATTTGATTGCTTCTACTATTCTCATTTGTAAGTGGCTTTGGAGAAAAGCATCTGCTAAATGACTAAATGTAAATGTGTATTTTATCTGTATTTCATCATTTCAGCTTTCATTTGAATGAACAAAGTCGTCATTTTTTTGACTGTTAAAACTCCTCAAAGTTATACACCAAGATAAAATAGATAACACTTTCTATAAAAAGGCTGCAAAATAGGGCCTGAATCTCTTCTTTTTTTCAACAAATGATCACTGAAAGGAGATGCAGTTTTGTCTTTTTGTCTATTTATTTTCTGAGGACTGGGGTTTTGTGCAAATGCAGTTTAAAATGTTTACAAATGCAAATGTTTACACTTTCATTCAGTAGCAATATGTGTAAAAATGGAATAGGGTTGTTGGGATTGTTAATGTTAAGGAGTTAAGACTAACTTTTTTTTTAATTAATAGGGAAATCAGGCAGATATTATTTTATTATAATTAAAATCATTTAATTTATAATTGTAAAATATGACAATGAAACATTATCTGAACTTTAGCTTTTGTTGCTGAAGTTCATTTAATAATGTATTTTTGTTTAGTGCATTTTTACATTTTGTTCACAAAAATTAGTTTGAGACTGGCAGACCCCTGAACTTTCTTTTTTTTACTTATTTTCTGTGTTAGTATATGAATTACCACAAGAGGGCAGTTGAGCATCAGTTACTGAAGCACTTCACAACAAATACAGCCCATTCCAATGACAAAACTCACAACAATCACAGTGATTTGAAATATGATAGGCTTACATCAAGTAAAGGTTTAGATTGTCAGAAAGATTTTGCAATCACTTGTGCCTCTGGCTTTCTCATGAACAGTTTTCCAAAACTCACAACTACGCATTGCATACATGTGTGGTTATGTGCAAATTCTAGTGCTATGACACAATTGATATTAAAAGATCCATTTAATTACTGAACAAGCAAGAATCAAAGGTATACGTTGCTATGATCAGGCTCGTTTGGGTGTGACAAATTCTAAGTAACAAAAACATACACACTTGATGTGAATATACAAATGTAATTTTAATAACTTAGCCTATAACTTTTGCAAGTTTTTCAAAAATGGCAACTGTAGTTTCGTTATGATGATCTGGATAATCTAGACTATTTTACTTTCCAACTTGACTTTTACAAAATGTTAGCTTCACTTCCTGACCTTCAAATAAACTAAATGCATTACATGTAAATTGAATCAATAAGCACTTTTTTTTACAAACCAATCAAAATTAGATGTTCATTTATATAGTATGGAAAACAAATGTGTGTCAAATTAATAATGAAATCAATAACCAAAAAGCCAATATTCATATTAAAGAAACAAAAAGCAAACTCTCTGAAACATTTTTAACTAAATATGTCTGCATGAAGCAGTTTGATTGGGCTTTGGCAGAACATACACCTCACATCATGATTCCCCTCCACCAGCGTTTTCTGAAATGCCAAACACTCATTAATCTAGAAGTGTTAACATGAGGATCATATCAACTAACCCAATTGGTCATTCTACATAAAGCATATTATATTGAGAAATAAAGACAAGGGCAAAAAGAAAATCCATAATGTTAGATGAAGAGCCCTGCAGAGCCAAAAGAGCACACGCTCCAATTGTCCAGGGGCTCATATCGACATATATTTCTATTTCTAAGGGGGTCAGAATCCAGCTTGACTTCTACACATCAGTACAAAGCGGGACCGTACATGTGCAGCTCTCCAAATCCTCTGGCCTGGATTTGAAAAGCACTGAAAGGACACTTCAATTTCAAGACGACACAGTTTTTCTCTACTTCTCCTGAGAGACACCCATTCTTATAGCACAGACTCACCTAACCCCTAAACCAAATCACAACAGCCTTGAAATGTAAAATGTCAACAATTGCACCATTTTTATCATAAGCCTCGCTTCCCTTTTTTTTTTTATGTCTATATGGTTTTAAAAAAAAAACAACAAAAAAAAAAACAGGTCTGGCTGAATGCATTAGTGCAAAATCATTATTGCAACCATCTCAAGTTCACACAAACATTTAGATCAGCAGCAGTTTCAATTATGACCAATAACATTGTACATTTCTAAAATGATCTGCCATTCAATGAGTGCAAAGAAAAACTGAAAATATACTGATGGGAAATGAGCGGATGCTGACATTATCTGAAAACAAACATTGAGTTATTAGCTTGGCAATGCTAGGAAGCGCAACTATGAGATACTGTGAACTAAAAATAGCCTATTTTATTTGTTGTAA
This sequence comes from Chanodichthys erythropterus, assembly GCF_024489055.1. NCBI lineage: Eukaryota > Metazoa > Chordata > Actinopteri > Cypriniformes > Xenocyprididae > Chanodichthys > Chanodichthys erythropterus. The sequence goes on from NC_090223.1 coordinate 33,169,705, forward strand.
TCTTGTAGTTAATATATTTCCAATAAACTGGATACTGACAGCATCATACAACTCAAAACAATAACGCGGTCACTTGACTTATGGGATTCATTTTGTGGAAGGCGCAAAAAGAAACAAGTCAACATGCATGGAGGGGTATGAACTAGCCTCCACCGTACGGCATACTGTACTGAATATGCAAGTGTACTGCGCTCCTCGTCTCCTTTTGAGGGAACGCAAATGTTGAGGATTAAGTGGCTTTTATTTCAAGCAGCACAAAGCATACAGAACAACAACTGAACTCAGAGCATTCTGTTGCGTTTATGGGTTGGGGAGTCTGTGATGACGTCGGCGCACTGGACCGAGGACCGCTTCCTGGTGCCCGCGCTGCCAAGGTGGAGGGCCATTTCCTCTGATATGAAAGTGTTCAAGTCCACATCGTGCAGTCCATTCCGCCTGCGCCCTGCATTCGAGCTGCCGCTGACGTGAGTCGGAGAGCCGGGAGTGCTTGAGCGGACGCTGATGCCGGCCATTGCTCCACTTAGACCTGGAAAAGAAAGATGAGATCTCATTTATCATCACATGCACTTTTTCCACATGTCAATGCCACATTTGCTACCCATGAATAACGATACATTTTAAACAAGTTTGTGGTGGGCTTAGCTGGCTGTGGTTTTACACATTCTCTAAATAACAGATTGTGACAACTGTAGGTGTGATGTGAATGCAACTTCATGTTTCTAGTGTATTAGAGTGATGCAGTGTTTGTAGAGCTATGACAAGCTGTGCTTGAAAATAAACCTTAAGGTCCTTTCAACCAGATATCTTACTCTAAAAATACTATGGAACGTACAGTCATGCAATCCTTGTACTTGAACCATGTGAGGGTCAATGGAGAAAATGATCTTTTAAAGGTCTGACAGCCTACACAAAGATTTCTCAACTTGACAAAAACATACATATTACACACTTATTGTGTGTGTGTTATATATATATATATATATATATTAGAGAGAGAGAGAGAATCTGTGCAAAAGTCTTATGCCACCATTAGATGTTTTAGCAATTAGAATGACCGGAATTAGATTAGAATATATTAGAATATAACCGGAAAATGCAGGAAATTTGTATGAAGTATTAAAAAAAACTATTTTATAAAGTGGCAAGTGTTTATTGACCTCCCCTTTACACTTGAGCAATAGCAGGAACCAGCTCTCTTAAACCTAAATGGAATGGAAAATGACTGGAAGGCTAAGAAAATTTTCAAAATATGATGAAAAGTTTCTCAGATTTTCTTCTTTTAGAAACTGGAAGAAGTCCAGGAGGTCACACTAAATACTGATTTTTGCCTAAAGAAGCCATTTTGTTCTGAATTTTATAATTATAATTTTCTGAAATTTTTTTTTACTTTTTCTTTTTTTTTACATATTTCCTGTATTTTCGGTTTGTAACTTAATAAAAAGACATATATAATATATGTATGTGTGTGTGTGTGTGCGCGCATGTATGTAATATTATATATATATATATATATATATATATATATATATATATATATATATATATATATATATATATATATATATATATATATATATATATATATAAAGTTTTTGATATATATATTTTTTTTATATATATTTTGATATGCAGGACACTACAGTTCATTTATGTTAGGATAGCAAAATAAAGTAAACTGTAACATATTATACACAAAAATTCTTCATACAGTGGACTACCAGTAAAACCGATAGAAATTTGGAACCAAAAATTATTCAGACACCATGTTTTGTTTAAGTGTTATCTGACATAATTAAGATTCATTTTTTTCTGACAGTTTAACTCTGAGATCTTGTCATATTTAAAAAAAAAATGTTAACTACAGTGAATAAACTGTATTAATGAAAGAAATGTCTAAGGTGTCTGAATAAATTTTGTTTTGACTGTATATACACACAAATTATATATAATCTTTTTATTTATATGTAATACTTGTATTAACATTTGCATTTTTTTTTCTTTTCAGGTATTCTTTTTATAGGACCATAAAAAATATTTTTGTGCGTGTGTGAAAGAGATAATGTATTTATACAATAACCACCATATGTAGACCACAAAGTGCAGTCACTAAATGTTAAGACACATATATGCAATGTCATAGGTGATCATGTTCAGTCAGCTGTATCTTAACAATGACCGGGAAATAATATTTACCATGTAGTGCTATGGCCTCACAGAAGGGTTGTAAATCAGTCTCTACAGATGATACGGAGTCCGATGAAGGTGGTCGGTTAGGAGACATGACAGTCAGTTTCGGGGCAGCTCTAGAAGTCCTTGGTGGTGGCGCTTTACCACATAGGAAACTTATCAAATCTTCCCTTCGTATAGTTCTCCTTCGCTTTTTGACCCAGGCCAAAACATCTTTATTACGTCGCTGATGACCAATCTGGATTCCTAAGTCAAAGCTTCTCTTATGTGCATCAACACTCTCTGTTGAACAGATCACATTCACATTAATTATTTATGCAATTTATACAAACAAACAACAGTGTGGGGCACTACATATGTGCAAACTCAAATCTTTGATACCTTTGTAAAGATTAGTCACTGCTGTTGCAGCATTCTGAAATGGAGACCACAATGACAGTCCTTGCTGATGACAGACTCGATCTGCAAGACAGAAATAAAATCAGGGGCGCTCATGTGACCTTAAAGACAACGGAGATTACCGAAATAAATTAGTTCCAGAAAAGTGTTCAGACAGGATTTCTGTCGTTAACCTTTACATCATAATACTGGGGAAATCATATATTTTCTAACTGCGTAGATAATGCATGTCAAATTCAGCTGGTTTTGCAAAGGATTAAACCATGTTCATACTATTTCCAAGAGAAAGGTTTAGTTCACCCATAAATGAAAATAATGTCACTAATTACTCACCCTCATGTCGTTCCATGACCTTCGTTAATCTTCGGAACACAAATTAAGATATTTTTGATGAAATCCAATGGCTCCATGAGGCCTGCATAGGGTGCAATGACACTTCCTCTCTCAAGATCCATAAAGGTATTAAAAACATATTTAAATCAGTTCATGTGAGTACAGTGGTTCAATATTAATATTATAAAGCGACGAGAATATTTTTGGTGCGCCAAAAAACAGAAACAAAAACGACTTATTTAGTGATGGCTAATTTCAAAACACTGCTTCAGGAAGCTTTGGAGCACAAATGAATCAGTGTGTCGAATCTGCTGTTCGGAGTGCCAAAGTCACATGATTTCAGCAGTTTGGCAGTTTGACACACAATCCGAATCATGATTTGACACGCTGATTTATTTGTGCTCCGATGCTTCCTGAAACAGTGTTTTGAGATCGGCCATCACTAAATAAGTTGTTATTTTGTTTTTTTGGCACACCAAAAATATTCTCGTCGCTTTATAATATTAATATTGAACCACTGTGCTCACATGAACTGATTTAAATATGTTTTTAGTACCTTTATGGATCTTGAGAGAGGAAATGTCATTGCTCCCTATGGATGCCTCACTGAGCCATCGGATTTCAACAAAAATATCTTCATTTGTGTTCTGAAGATGAACAAAGGTCTTACAGGTGTGGAACGGCATGAGGGTGAGTAATAAATTACAGAATTTTCATTTTTTGGATTTTTTAAAGCGAGTTTTAAATAATTAAAATAGCTCATTTATTGCTAAAATAACATACACTTTCCATTTTAAACATTTGTACAAGCAAAAGCTGCAATTAAAAGGACAATTTACAAAAAATATTAGGAATTGACAGTCTACATCACCATTCACTTCCACTGTATGGAAAAGGACATAAATGCAATGAAAGTAAATAGTGACTGAGGTACCCAACATTCTGGCAAACATCTCAAACAATTCATACAGGTCTTGAAAAACATGAGTTAGTAAAAACCTACGGAATATTCATTAACGAATTAAAGAGCATATGTCTTTTTCTAGCAGGGAAAAAAAAAGGTTCTAACATTTACACTTTTTTGTATATAAATATTAATGTATTTAAAAAAAAAAAAAAAAAAAAGCCAAATAAAGCAAAGGATGCACTTATCAGTACAACAGACTATGAAAGAACAATGAAAGCGACTGGTGACCGTGCCTGCCAGTACCCAACGTTTCTTTTTGTGTTTCACATAAAGCAAGAACTTCATAGAGGTTTGAAGTAATAATGACAGTTTTCATTTTGGGGTGAACTATCTATCCCTTTAAGAGCGAGTTCAGTAACCCAGACAATGACTATGTGTCTCAAACCCTAGTGAGCACCAACCTGGACAGGACACTATGGCAATACAAGTGTGTTCTTCTAATGTTGCACAAAGGTTGTTGAGTGCACTAGGTTTTGAAACACAGCCACAATAGGACACAAGCTAACTCACTAACCGGCAGGGCTTTCTCAAAACGTGTGATTTTAAAAGACTATAAAGCGTAAATGTGTTACATAAAAAAATCTTAAAATCAATTACTCGTATACAGACAGTTTAGCCGAAAAGAACAACAACAAAAAAAAACTCGTATTAAAGGGCGAGCTAGCCGGCTTTCAGGCTACCCGGTTAGCAATAGCAAGGCCAATATAATAACAACGAACAAACTGTCAAACACAGCCAGACCCGCGCGGCTAAAGCTAATTATCATTCACACGGACAAAAACAAGCATAAAACGCTGCTTTTGGTGACTTTAATAGCCAAATGATACCGGTAAGTGGTTTTTTGGTCGAAAGGTGTGGTTGGATCGAAGTTTGCGCGACATTTTTCTAGAAGCGAAAGGTCTTTTTAGGCGAGCTGCTGGAAGTCGGTGGGCCGCTGATGGGGTCTCTTTCTCTGCCCACAGACCTTTATAAAGTTGCGCCACCGCCGTAGCGGAATTCTGGAAGAGATGCCACAGTTTCTCCTGGTTCTGGTCCACCGCCTCCTCGCTCGGTTCTTCCCTTTCGGCCTCGGCCAGGCATTGACGCTCCCATTTGGAGAACCAGTGCTCGGGTCCGTGTTCGTGGATCTCCGCTTCGCTCTCCTCCTTCTTCTCCTCCATGATGAATACTGAGAAACTTCGGTGAACTTCTGCTCGTTTTTTTGAGTAATTTCTTGATCTTGTGGGTTAATTCGCGTTCATGAAATCACACAACAACTGATAAGCGTCGGTTAATTTCCTTATTTCTGGATTTACAGGCCTGAATTAAAACCAAATGAAGTGAAATGTTTTGTCTTTTGTGACGCCGAAATTTAATTACCCAGGACTGTGGCTGTCTACCCCGGTCAGAGGAGCGCTTTTGCCTTGCGCAGGTCCTCGATGTGGGCGGTTCACATTTAAAACACGCCCACTTGTTCTGCGCATGCCCGTATCAACGCTGTTGCTCTCTGATCATGGAAAACAGTATAAGAGTCAATGGGTGGAGCTTAAAGGATTAGTTCACTTTCAAATTAAAATTTCCTGATAATTTACTCACCCCCGTGTCATCCAAGATGTTCATGTCTTTCTTTCTTCAGTCGAAAAGAAATTAAGGTTTTTGATGAAAACAATCCAAGATTTTTCTCCATATAGTGGATTTCAAAAGACCCCAAATGGTTGAAGGTCAAAATTACAGTTTCAGTGCAGTTTCAAATAGTTCCAGTCTTATCTAGAGAAACCATTGCTTATTTTCTAAAAAAAAAAAAAAAAAATTATATACGTTTTAACCATTAATGCTCATCTTGAACTAGCTCTTTTCTTCTTCTCTATTAAAATTCTGGCAGTGTAGACGCTGCTAAGTGTATTACTGCCCTCCACAGGTCAAAGTTTGAACTAATTGTTATATACATTGTTATATACTTGCACTAGCATATTGCATATGACAATTTAGTTCAAACTTTAACCTGTGGAGGGCAGTAATACGCTTAGCAGCATCTACACTGCTGGAATTCAAATAGAGAAGAAGAAGAAGAGAGCTAGTTCAAGATGAGCATTTATGGTTAAAACTTATAAGAATTTATTTTATTTTTTTAGAAAATGAGCAATGGTTTCTCTAGATAAGACCCTTATTCCTCGCCTGGGATCGTGTAGAACGATTTGAAGCTGCACTGAAACTGTAATTTTGACTTTCAACTGTTTGGGGTCCATTGAAGTCCACTATAAGGAGAATAATCCTGGAATGTTTTCATCAAAAACCTTAATTTCTTTTCGACTGAAGAAAGAAAGACATGAACAACTTGGATGACATGGGGGTGAGTAAATTATCAGAAACAAAATTATTTGAAAGTGAACTAATCCTTTAACGTCAGGATCCCATCTGAAGGTCCAGCCACACCCTAACCCCAACCTTACCCTATCCCTAAATCTAATTTAGATTGAGCTCCACCCATGAGATCCAGAGAGGGGGAGCTGGACGTCATCTGGCTCTGAAAAGTAGGCTATCACACTGCTGTATGTTGTGCTACATGCTAACATTAGCTTTTTAAACGTTTATTAATACTTTTAAATTATCTGAAAACCATTCATGTTAGCAGCTTGTAAAGTATGCCTAATTTACTGGATTAATTTAAAATCATTTATTTGACCCACATTCTTGTAGATAAATTTAGCTGCAAGTTTAACTGGAAACTCAGATAAGCTTTGCTGAGGTTTTGCTCAAGCAAGGATTTTAGAAATAATGCTTTGATTACATTTCTGAGCAAGTAATGTGGGTGTTATCGTGAGTAGGCTAAACCACTTCAGACCTGTAGGCAGCAAGTTTGAAGATGAAAGCTCTTAGTGTAAAAATCATGTTAAAACCAATTGTAAGCAAATGCCATTGAAAATCTATTCAAAATATAGGTTACTTTAAAGAAATGGCATTCACTGAGGTTACACAAAACAAATAAAATTATAAAATGTGTGAATGCAATGCAAGTTGCTTTGGATAAGCCAAATGCATAAATGTAAATGAAAACCAGCCATAACAGTTCTTCTCTTTGTGCACTATGTGAAAAGGTTTAATGGCTGTTATATCACAGTACTTTGCATTACAACATTCGTAAACAGGATTAAAGTTTAAGTAAAATACTAGATTATTAACTCTTAAAGGAAATCCCATCCTATTTAGTACTCTGGAAAATATTTTGTAGGGCAGTACAAATTCCTGTGAACAAATAGGTCACTATTGCATTCTGACTCACAGCATACAAATGCAATAATGCTATATTAAACATAATACAATGTGGAAAAAGCTGTCAGGTTCATTTCAGATACTCCACACATTTCCACTCTTTTTAGCATTTATGCTGAGCTGACAAGTTCACACATGTATAGCCTAATTTATATTAAAAAAAAAACAGTAATAAACAGATGAATGCGCTATATCACATGGGTAGATGCAACATCTGTCAATTCTGTTATCAATTTGCACTGATGTAGAAAGTATATGAAATGAATGCAAGAACACTGAAGGGCTCCAGGTGTGAAACATAACGCACAGTCACCCCTAAGGAATTACTATGAGCTTTTATGGTCAAATCAACTAATTATTTCCTCTTTTAAACAAAGGGAGCATCACTGAGAAAAAGTTATTTGAAGAATCCCTTGAATTGGTTTTGGTCAAAAATTATTTGGCTGAGAATAAAAGTTTATTTGAAACAGAACACAAACACCTTGTTCATGTTAATTTATTAATCATACAACAGTCATTACAGAATACATAGCATTATTTTTCGGTTGAATATCAGATAAGTTGCAGAGAAGTTTATTTCTGTGACATTTTCAAAACACGGGTGACTACTTATTACCTTATGCAGACAGGACCCGTGCAGCTGCTTGTCCTCCTTGCCAATATTTTTGTGCAATTAAGGCGACCTCCCAAACCCCCCTCACACACACCATCCATATTGACTTTACAATGTTGACGACCCTTCTCAGTCAGCAGGAAATAATCTAAACATATCAACACCATGGTCATCACTGTGAAAAAACAGCATGCTGGTTAGGTATGTTTTGAAGCATGGCAGCTGGTTTGAACTGGTTTATATTGGTCCTTAGTTGGTTATGAGCTGGTTATAGCTTAAACCAGCTCATGACCAGCTAAGGACCACTTAAACCATCTCAAACAAGCTGACATGCTTCAAAACATACCTAACCAGCATGCTGTTTATTTATTTATTTTTTTCAACAGAGATGCCAGAGAAATAAGATAAATCGCCCCATATGATCAGACACAATAATATTTTTTTAGAATAATCCAGCACTGACTTCAAAGAATGATGTGATTTCCAAATGATTATAAGTGCCATATATTTAATGGCCACAACCTGATAAATATTTACTGTGTTGACACAGTGTATTCTGCATAATACAGATGTATTAAATGCAGCAGCTATAAGTCCTATAGCTAAAATGAGAGAAATTATCTCAAACTTTATTTCTTTGCGATTACTTGAAATGGATAAAAACTAGTTGAACTCACAGAAGATTAATATATATATATAGAGAGAGAGAGATGGAAATAATAAAAATAAAAAAAAAGTGGTTTATGTTCGTCCCCTGTCTCAAGAAGAATCAATGAGGGAGTTATGTTAAAGATTTAAAAAAAAAAAAACTACACAATTCCGTAATTTTATATATCCCAGATATGTAAAAAAAATATTAAATAACAACAACAAATATACGTTGAAACAGCAAAGTTTCAATTAACTCTACTGTGAGGCAGCATTTGTGTTTATGCTGCTCGCGGTGTGCGCCACTGTTTGGATCTCCATGCGGATGTGACATTTCAGAGAGGAGCGCGACCGCCATTTTGAGTTTTACCTCAAACTGAACACCATAAACCACGGGAGCGGGTGAGAGAGGCTCTGGCCGTGACCGGGCAAAATTATATTTTCTCGTTCGAATAGTCATTTGGGATGCAGCTTCAGTGTGCAATTGGGCGTTAGGGGTTCAGGTTAGTTCCACTAATAACGGCAAGGCGAAACGCGGACATCTTTGTGAGTTTAAACTTCTAAATTAGTGCGATTTCACATTAGAGTCTGGTTTGAATGGATAGGTTTTTTCTTCGCTCCCCCCCAGAAGAGGGACAATCGGAGGAGCACACGGACTGGAAATATTGCAGGGGAAGTTGTATTTAAAATAATCTCTCGGAGGCGCATGAGTCGCGCTGTTAATTGTTTTATCACTTTTGCTAGTTTCAGCTGGGCTATCTGTGTTTTCCCCGGCTGCAGGTTGTTGTGAGTTGCAATCGCCCCGCACTTCTAGGGGGAAAGCCGGGGTTTCATTCATCGGGCCTTCGTGAAACAGAAGCCCGAGGCCACCGACTATCCTTAACGTTAGCATCCCTTCACCCAGGCGCCGAGATTGGGCGAATAGCGAGCAAATACGTCCGCGTTTCTCTGCCTGCTCCCCCACCGGCCTCCCTTCCTCCATCCCCAGCGCTGACAGCAGACAAGGCCGAGGTCGTCTTAGTGCAGGCCCAGCCTCAAAGGCTCGACCTGTTTACCCCACCTCCGCGTCCTCCGACTCCCCACCAGCCTCTGCCCGCGGAACCGCCATCAGACCGGCCCGAGGGAGACAAAGAGCCCAGGCATCTTCCCATCCTAACAGCCGCCAACATGAACCACCATCACACGCAGCAGCAGAAAGCCGGCGAGCAGCAGCTCAGCGAGCCCGAGGACATGGAAATGGAGGGTACGTCAAGGCCTCGTGCAAAAATAACAAGCTCACAACCTTTAGTTTAACATTAAAGCCAACTTTATCACATTAAGCACGGTATTTAACTAGTTAAGTTTATTTGCCATTCCCTCTGTCGCATGTTTTGACCCCAATAGCTTGTTAGCCAGCAGCTAACCGTTACCTCGCTGCATGAGTTTAGCCAGTCAGCAAAAAGTCCATCACTTTTTATTATTTACCTCATCATCTGAGTTATATAGCACTCCTGCGTTGCTATTAGAAACCAAACAGCGGTTGTTTTTTAAATAATACGGTTTGTGTGATCGTTACGCGAGGTGGATTTTGTTCCATTAGCGTTTGGCTGCCTGCATTAACGTGGCGCAGCCCATCTTTAAGCCTTTCTATCTATCAAACTGTGTCAGATTTTCATCTGATTATGTAAGGAGCCCCTCGGCTACACCTGTAGATCGTGTGGGGAACTTTTGAAAAGCACAACGGGGCAAATGCTCTCAGAAGAGCTAAACCGTATTCGCGTGCAGAATGGATAAACGTAAGTCAATAATATATTGTTGTGATTCAAAAGACAGAGACGCGTTTGCCGTTAATGTGATCTGAACAGGGCACTCGCCCACTAACTAGTTCACCATTTAATCTGGCAGTTTACTGCCCTTTCAGAACATCTGCTTGTTTAGACATTTCTGAAACAAGTTGAATGGTTTTCATCCATAGTCAGCAAATCCTCGTGTCCCACCACCGTGTTATTGACTGTTCAGTTCTAGTGTGGAGTCAGATAAACAGCATCATCGGATGATTGCTGGACAACAGCACCATTTTGAACTATAATTTGCTCCTTAACGACAAACAAGATTACGAGCTTTGCAGGTGATATCTAACCAGTTAAGTTGCATTGAGCCTTTACAATGTCTTAGCAATGCTACTGTTGTTGTTATTATTTGCTTTGGATGTGATCCGCATATGAAGTTGTGCGGCTCGATTAGGGGGAGTGGATGGCAGTTTTATTCCAAGATGGTGGACTGTATTTTGCACAGATCAGACTCATGAGAGGCCTGCCTGCGTATGTGTTTGTTTATATCTTGGTGACTGGGCACATGATGGCTCAGCAAAAGAGCCGCGATCCAAGTAATTTACTTGCTCATTAGATAGTCTCGGATGACACTGTTTACCCAGAATAAGAGCTCGGTTTGCGGATGGAAACGTTAGCAGCTCGGCTAAATGTGTATGGAGGGGGAGGGGGTAAATTAAACGAGAGGATCGAATCAAACGAGTCATTAGTGTAGCTTATTTTTCTCAGCGATACCCCTATTATTCATAATATGGGGGAGTACCTATGCTGTAAGAGTTACATTTGGATTTGATATGTTTTAGACGTCGTGCGTCAAGGCCAGCGCGTGGGGATCTGCCGACAGCGCGCGGGGATTTTCTGCTTCTTCATTGTATAACGAGTCATGCTGTGGTACCGCTCGCCATTTTTAATGATTACGGCTTGCTTGTCTGTTTTTTGGCTCGTGCCCACTCTCGATCGCGTTTATAACTCTTTAAAGGTCTCAGAGCATTGATGTGTTTTCTTACTCGTTGTATTTTTGGATGCTAAATTTTGCGCTGCGTTTCGTCAAAGTTCTGCAGTGCACGTGTGGGGGCGTATCTGATGCTGCTGTCCAGAGACCCGCACTGAGACCTTTCAACACATGCACATATCACACCGCACGAAGGCCTATGAATGCGCAAATTGAGCGCAAGTTACCACTGTGAAGCATGCAGGTTGGCCTGTTTTTAGTCTCTCATTCAGGCCTCATTAAACAGCAAAACGTCTGGCTCGCATTGTATTTTATTCTAGCCAAGAACAGCCCACTTATAAACAGAAAGAGAACCTGTTTGTTTTGTCTTTAAATGCTGTCATGCGTTAACAGATTTTGTTTTACTTCCCACTTTGATGTCGTAATTATAAATTTGTTGCATTCAGGTTGTTGGAAAGAATAGGAATTGTGGAGGACAGCATGGTACATTTTTGCCTTTTTATTGGGGAAATCTTAATGAAGCCAAACTTTATTGAATGCATTTTGTCAATATCTAATGGATTTCATACATTGACAACCATTTAAACATTCATTTATTGTGTATATATTCGTCATGCTATCTAGATAGTTTGCTTTAGGTCAAAGTAGGGCTGGGCGATATGGCAAAATAAAATCTTTTTCTTTTTTTCTTCAGAACTATTGACCGATTCACGATTTCTATTTTTTGTTTAACTAGTCAACTTAGTAAGTGCAATATGATTCAAGTAACATTCTCTTTATTAACCATCTGGTTAAAAAAAAGTTGTATTCCAACTGCACCACACCTGAAGTGATTAATATGCTGTAAATGTAAAACAAATTACTTGTTATTTGTTAAACATCTTTGCAGAAAATATGCATGAAATATGAAAGCAAATGTTGTACAAACTTATCTTAAACATACTCAGAAATATTAAATGAAGAAATGCTAAATATTTCTTAGCCAAAAAGTCATAGCAATAAATAACACCAGTAATAGGTTTTTAACGGCAAATGCTTTGTAAAAACAACAGCACCTTTAAGCCTGTCATCATCATGCAAACATGAAATATCATACATACAGTTGGAGTTGTTTACAGGTTTTTGCATTGTCATGCTCTAATTTTCCTATTGTTTTTATGTTTGGTGGATTTGTTTGGCTGTTGCACTCGTTTCTCGTGTCTTTTGCAGCATATCACCCATGAAATGATCAAGTTAAAAAAAAAAAACACTTGCATTTAATAACTTTTTTTTTTTCCATTCCACTGCATGCATCTTGTTTTTATTTTCAACACAATAGCACATTTCTGAGTGCATAACAGCAATATATTCTACGTTCATAGAGCATCACACGAGAGCAGTTAATCAGGCGTGCCATCTTGTGGTCAGATCATTTTCATCTCAGCGGTTATCATTGCTGTATTGTCAACATGTCTAATTGTAAAGTTTGCAGCTAACATTTTTATTAAAAATTGCGATTTCTCAATTTAAACAATAAAATCGAGGCAAAACATTAAATTCGAGTTAATCAGAAAAATCGGTCAGCTCTAGGTCAAATTTGCTGTTTTTGCTGTCTCAAATAGATATTTAGCAATATTTGCTGATGAGGGAAGGAGGAGGCAGGAACTGTCAAACAATCAGCATAAAATTTAATCATAAAATGAACAACAAAATGAAAGTAAAGCAGCTGCCCCTCATGGAAGACTCACATATAAACATAATAAAACAACAACATAAAGTCCAGGCCTGGTCCTCTCTTGTCTTTCACTGTCATCACTCCTCCTTTTATTGTTCTGGAGATCCTCCGTGGGACTCAAGACCAGTGTGGCACGCAGGTGAACACTTACTCTGTTCCCACGGCTCTCGGCCCAGCCCTGCTTGCCACAATATGTAATGTGCATCAAATGGTTATTTAGATATGTAGATGTTGTGGGAAAAAAACAAATAAAACTGTAAGTACAGCAATTGTTCTCTCCTCTGCCATGTTTAAAGTTTATGGCCTGCCCAACTCGGAAACTCGGTTATCAATGTTATCTCTGAGTTCTTAGTTGTAAATGTAATTTGAGAGGCCGTACATGTCTTATTTCTGATCAGTAAACTCATATTTATGAAAATTCTGATAGCATGTGAAGGCAGCACAAGTCCTCCTGGTTAGTTGTGAAGTCATATTTTGATGTCCGGTGTACTCAAATGATCACTTTGATCTGACACAAAAAAAATACAAGGTTTTTTTTTTTATCTCCTATGAAATGATGAACAATGTTTTTGCTAGGTTTTTATTCAATTTAAGAATGTGCTGTAAATACAGTTGTTCGATTGTAACTGTACAATACTGTTGTATTTTGCACATGCAACATAGTTTTATTGGAAATGAAAAAAACGTGTAATTTCATTAATTTTAAAAAAACACTACAAACACTACAGCCACTGTATCCGCCATACTTTCTCACTCGGTCTCCCACTCGTAATTACAGCCTTGTGGTGGCGTTCATATGCGTTAAACTCGTATGATCTTTCCAACTTGACTTGAATGCACCATCTTTACATGGTTTATTGACTACCTTGAAATGTTATGAATGCAATTTCAGTCATTTAAAAAGAAGTCTCCAGCAGTGCTTCAATGGAGTCTTCGATGGTTACAGACAAATTTTGCTTTGTCACTGGCAGTTCTCAGTGGTTTTTAATTGTGGTTTGGCAATCTTTTTCTCTTCTTTTTTTTTAAAATAAAAACAATATGTGATATGAGGAATATATATAAATGGGGAAACATGCAATTTGTTGTTAGAGCTACACATGCTAAATTCTTAATACATTTTTTTGCTGAAAAATGCTCTTGGGTGCATTTGTACTTGTTGCATAGTGGATCTGAGCAGCACTATAATCAGAGTGAGCTTGCAAAAAATCTCATGGGCTGGTGCTTTTTGCATTACAGTTGACAAGGGAATTTCCATTTTGTCTTTTTTTTTTTTTTTTTTTTTTTTAAGCTGGGGACCCAGATGATCCTCCAAGAATTCCCCAAAATCCAGTCATCAATGGGAACGTGGCTATGGCTGACGGACACAACAACACAGAGGAGGACATGGAGGATGGTAAGAAACATACTGAAGCTCAGCTCCATGCATGTTAACACTTTTTTTATTTTTTAATATCTCAAGTTATGAATGGACGTAAATTTGCAACTCTAACTATTTATTACAACATGTCACAACAGACACAAGCTGGCGCTCTGAAGCAACCTTCCGTTTTGTGGTGGAGCGCTTTAGCAGGCTGAGTGAGTCTGTGCTCAGCCCACCCTGCTTCGTGAGAAATCTTCCCTGGAAGATTATGGTGATGCCCCGGTTTTACCCAGACAGACCTCACCAGAAGAGCGTTGGATTCTTCCTTCAGTGCAATGCTGAGTCAGACTCTACGTAAGCAATCACTGCCATTACATTTCCAAGTATAGAGATTTCACTGATGACCTTGAATTAATGGATTTGTTTATTCTCCATTTCTCTGTGTAAAGTTAATACATTTCGCCCTTTTTTAAAAATGTTTTATTTAATTGGGAATAGTTCTCCCTCACTTTAAGCAACTTTTTAAGCAAGCCTAATTTAACTAACCAGCTGCTCATTTGTAGGTCCTGGTCATGCCATGCTCAAGCCATGCTCAAAATAATCAACTACAAAGATGATGAGAAATCCTTCAGCCGCCGCATTAGTCACCTGTTCTTCCATAAGGAAAATGACTGGGGCTTTTCCAACTTCATGTCATGGAGTGTAAGTTAACATATTTTGTGAACGTCTCGGCTGAGCTGGTGTTGTCAGAGGGGAGCAGAGCTAATTAGCTGATGTTAAAGTGATGTCTTTGATTTCAGGATGTGACTGATCCAGAGCGGGGCTTTGTAGAGGATGATAAGGTCACTTTTGAGGTCTACGTTCAAGCTGACGCACCTCACGGTGTGGCGTAAGTCATTTCTTGTGACGTTTCCAATGTTGACAAGCTTTTACAACGATAGCTGATGTCACCGTTTTATTTACAGCTGGGATTCAAAGAAACACACTGGTTACGTGGGATTGAAGAATCAAGGTGCCACATGTTACATGAACAGCTTACTACAGACTCTCTTCTTCACAAACCAGCTTCGGCGGGTGAGATGTCTGCCTTTCATTATCACAGACAGAAAGGGTTTTTTATTTTTTTTGGTGGGGAATTACAGAATACAGTATGTACCATGTAATTAGATGTTTGCTTGTGATGTGCATGAGTAAATGACTATTAAAAACACTAGCCCTACTTTTAAAATTGATTTTCCATTGCCTGCTGTAAGCTCCAACGGAATACAGCCTACTTTCCTACTGCATCCCTCACCTAACAGAAGTAGATGCATAATGTTGAGGTGATGCAGTGTGTGCTCAGGTGTAGCCAAGTGTTGCAATATTTTGAATCATATTGGGAATGTTTGGTTCTTATTAGTGTCATACATCTCACCAGATGGGGATCCACTTTATAGTGGAAAGAAAATGTGATGCGAACAGAGAAAATCTTGCATATCAGAGCCAGTATCAGTGTGTCCCTGTGTTAGCAGAGCACATTTTCTAAAGCAAGACCTGTGATTAGCAGGCAAAAATTTCACCGTTGTTTTTCTGAATAAGAACATGTAAAATGATAAAAGCATGGTAACTTTTATACACTACCATTCAGGTTGGTGTTTGCAAGATTTTTGTTGTTGTTTTTTTTGTATGTTTTCTTAAAGTGAAGTGTTTTATTATTTTACGTAGGCCTATTTCTTTAAAATTTTGTTTTTAATGGCATATTGTTTTCAAATGAAAAGCACAGGTTGATGCTGTGCATCTGTCAGAGAACCTGTTTTGTTTTTACTTTCTAGGCGGTTTATATGATGCCCACTGAGGGAGATGATTCCTCTAAAAGCGTTCCCCTCGCCCTGCAGAGGGTGTTCTATGAGCTCCAGCACAGCGATAAGCCTGTTGGGACAAAGAAGCTGACTAAGTCTTTTGGGTACGTTTTTTTGTTTTTGTTTTGAGTGTTCAGTTTACAAATACAATGAATCAGACACTGACATGTCTGCCTTTTGACATTCTTGAGCCATATGTGAAGTGTGAGTTTCATGTTGTTCCTTGTCATTGTCCTTGAATATGTTTTATACTCAGTTGTTGGTATTCTTTATCATTTTTCTAAGTTACTTGCTGTTCCCAATGGTGGGGAGTTATGGAGTCAAAAATGGCTCTGTTTAGTAAGACCCTCTAAAATGTTGTAAGAAATGTTTTAATAAAGGTGCAATTTTGCTGGCAGATCTAGACTTAGTCACTGGAACGTTTTTGGTTACCAGTGCCATTGTAGAAGAACAGCTTTGTTCAGAGTCAGGTGACCATTTATGTGAATCCCCTTTTTCCCATTCATGTTTATATTTAAAAATGGTCTCTTTTTTTTCAGATGGGAGACTCTAGACAGTTTCATGCAGCATGATGTACAGGAACTGTGCAGAGTGGTGAGTTGCCATCAGAGATGTCCATGGGTCCCTTTGGATCCTTCTCTTTTAACTTGAACTTATTGTTCAAATGAAGGATTAGTCGTGTCAGATTAAATGAGCATGATTTGGGTCCAACCATTTTGCACTTTTGCCAATTCTAGTTGTTGGACAATGTAGAGAACAAGATGAAAGGAACATGTGTGGAGGGTACAATCCCAAAGCTCTTCCGAGGAAAGATGGTGGTAAGTCACCCGGACTCTCTCTGTGGTTTCACTCTACATCTGATTCATTGATTCAGCCTCACCACATTTGGGTGTTTTCTCCATTTCAGTCCTACATCCAGTGCAAGCATGTGGACTATCGGTCAGAAAGAATAGAGGATTACTATGACATTCAGCTCAGCATAAAAGGAAAGAAAAACAGTAAGTGTGGCTTTCTTTGATATTCCGTCTTGCTGTCCTCCCTTCTGGTCTAGGAAGGCCATTCTTGTAATGTGGTCTGTAAATGCATGAATTCTGACATCTTGCAACTGAGTTCCAGGATGTATATTTGATCCAGCAAAATCTGCTAATTCAGCTTAGACTGTTTCAGATGCCATTTCAAGAAAAATATTATTGTAGGACTGCGCACAATCTCAGAATTACTTGTGTAGAAGTGTTTTACTAATGCATCTTCTCTGCCCTGCAGTCTTTGAGTCATTCAAGGATTATGTGGCTGTGGAACAGCTGGATGGGGATAATAAATACGATGCAGGCGAGCATGGTCTACAGGTGAGGGGTTTGCATACTTTATCACCCATCCATGCTAACCAACCCTAAAAGTGTAGTCACATTTACCTTTGAATTGCAAAATGCAGTCTTCTGTTTTTGAATATGCGAGGCTTCCAATTGATTAGCCGTTATAGGTAAATAAATAGGAAAGTGCAGTAAATGGTAAAATTATCATAATCAAACATTGTTTTGCAGCACAAATAAAGTAAAATATGATAAATACCAATTTCCAGCATAATTGGTTTTTGTACAGCTGAAATAACTGGAAGTGGATAACAAATTTTCCCACACAAATTTCACATTGGATTCAAGTATCTTTTAAAGTGACCTGAGTAAGCTTTGCTTGAAGCATCACTACACTATTTACAATGGACAACACTCCTACTTTTTCCTTAAATTTAGCCGAAGTTTTGGTAAAGTGACTGCGCCTTTACTCTATCCTGTAATATATAGCTTGTTGTGGATGATACCATTTTAATTTTTGCACCTATTCAACTTGATTGCTGTTTGTGGTTCATTTGTCTTCTAGGAGGCAGAGAAGGGTGTGAAGTTCCTGACCTTCCCTCCTATCCTGCACCTACAGCTCATGAGGTTCATGTACGACCCTCAGACTGACCAAAATATTAAGATAAATGACAGGTAACAACTTTTTTGTGTGTGTCTTGTAGATGTGGAAATGTTTTGCCGTTTTGACATTAAACGTGTCATTATGAAGACTTTGACAGAACAAGTGACACTGATACTCATTACACTTTTGAAATGCTTTCTGTGATGTATTGATGAATTTAGCATCAGGATAGAATAAATGCTTGTCCTGTAGAGAGAGAGATTACACTTTTAAAATATCTTTATGAGAGTGACTCATCTAAATGATGTTTGTCGACTGGATGGTGCACTTTAAGATGCTCTTCCATAATCTCTCTGCCATACACTCTTGTTTACTCTCTCTGTGATGATGCTAGAGAAATGGAGGCTGAGCTTGATGTTTTGGTCCGCAGGTTTGAATTCCCAGAGCAATTACCTCTGGATGAGTTTCTGCAGAAGCCAGACGTGAAAGACCCAGCCAACTACATTCTCCACGCCGTGTTGGTGCACAGTGGAGACAACCACGGGGGCCACTACGTCGTCTACCTTAATCCTAAAGGAGACGGCAAAGTGAGTGTCACCGCGCCAATAGTGAGAAACTTTAATTTCAGGGGTCTTTTTTTTTTTTTTTTTTTTTTTTTGGTTATTGGGTTGGCTTTTTGGGTGGTTTGTGGTTGCATGAAATGTTTTGTGAATTTTAGTCAAGTAAAACTTGAAAGCATTGGAGGGCTCCAGACTGAATTTTGTTTCAGATAGTCTTCCAATTAGTTCTTCACACCATTGCTGCTTGTAGATAAGCTACCGTTCAAAAGTTTGGGGATGTTTTTTTTTCTTTTCTTCTAAATATTAATACTTATGCAAGGATGCATTAAATTGATCAAAAGTCACATTAAAGACTTTTACATTGTCGCACGATTTGTTGCATTTGGGTCAGTTTTGACCTTAAAGAGGTACATAAAAATTAAATTAATAAAAGGGGGTTAATGTAGTGATAGTATGATATTCAATATTGTATAAAGTTACTGATCAGATACCATATGGTTTGAAAAATTAGGTTATGACTGTTTTATAAGCTTACATTCCAAGTATAACTGTTTCCAGTATTGATGATGATGAAAATAATAATATGAAATGTTTTTTTTAAACACCAAATCAGCTTATTAGGGTTTTAAGGATCATGGCAAAACTGAATTTTCAGCACCCATTACTGCTATCCTAAGTGTTGCATCACAGTAGTAAATTCCACTTTAAAATGCATTGAAATAGAAATTAAATAAAAAGTCAGTTGTAATATTTCATCATATTACAGATTTTACTGTATTTATGAAATGTGGCTATGATCATGAGTGTTTTCAATGTGTTTTTTACAAATAAATTATTCAATAAATAAATTAATAAAGATTTCAAGAACTTTCTTCAGACTTTGTCATTTTGAGTCTATGGAATGTTTCTTGCCTTTGTCTTAAGGCCTTTGCACACTGAGTCTGAAATTTTCGTATTCGTAATCCCAAAAAATCGCCACGCACAGACCTTGCACACTGAGTCCAATGTGTAAAAATAAATGCGTTGCGAAAAAAAGTCTTCAAGCAGTGAGCACGATTTAGTAGAGGAAATATTGGGTCCATTCAATTCCGAGATTGCTTAGAGAGAAAGAAGAGTTCACCTCAAGGAGCTGCGTGTTTATCCCGAGTGTTTCAAAGTTTTCTTCAGGATGTCAGTGCCTCAGTTTTGATGCTTTACTACTGCCACAATCTGTCTTTATATTCTGTATCTTTGTATTTCACGCGCTGTTTGTCATTAAATGCCGCTGTTTTGTGCTGTAGAAGACGTGGATCAACTTGTCAGATTCTGGATTTTTGCGTTCGCGTACGGTGGCTCTGAATTGTCAAAACGTCTCTCAAAATGCGTGCCACGGATGCGAAAAATGCAGAAAATCGAACCCGATCCGAATATTTTTTTGACGGACGAAAGTTTCGGAGGCAGTGTGCAAATTTCGGACTCGGTGTGCAAAGGCCTTTATTGTTTATGTGAAGTAAATATATATCAAAATGTGTTTCTGTCAGACCCTTAGCTTCATAGGCAGCGTTCCAATTTACAGCATGGCAATGCTTCAGTCCATTCTCCTTCCTCCTCTCTTGTCATTTCCTTGTTGTCGTTCTCCTCCCTTGTCGTTTCCTCATGTCCCCCCAGTGCCACAATTTTCATGTTAGTCTGGAGCCCTGCATTGTATTTGTTTTTGTTTTTTAGCTGTAGTGTTTAGTCTGGTAACAAACATTATTTTGACTTTGCCATTTTGTTCTTCCCTAAATTCACACTCACATGCCTTCATAATTTTTGTTCAGACGTAATGTTTGTTTGTTGTTCTTGCAGTGGTGTAAATTTGACGACGATGTCGTTTCTCGGTGCACTAAAGAAGAGGCCATCGAGCACAATTACGGTGGTCACGATGATGACTTGTCAGTGCGTCACTGCACTAACGCTTACATGTTGGTGTACATCAGAGAGTCCAAGCTCAGTGAGTGCTGTGAACATAATTATGCCTGCTGTGATGTTAGTTTATGATGTTATCATTTTAACATGAGGTAATTTTATTCTTGTATGTGACTAAGTGGCCGGCACCTGTAGATGCTGACAGCAATCCAGCCCATATGAAAACCACCCTGTGTTTAGTTGTGGATCTCAGGGCATGCGTTTGTCATATGTCCATCTGTGCTCATAAGTGCTCTTGTCATGTTCAGGTGAGGTCCTGCAGCCGGTCACAGACATGGATATCCCCCAGCAGCTGGTGGAGAGACTGCAGGAGGAGAAGAGGGTTGAAGCTCAAAAGAGAAAAGAGAGGCAGGAGGCTCACCTTTACATGCAAGTACAGGTATGGAGCCACATTATGTCCAGTCAAACCAATCATTCTTGGGAATGCAAATGTGCCTTCTAAATGGAAGACTTATTGGTCCACTTGGTGTGCCTGATAAAATGGGTCACTTCATAACATGTTGGGAGAAGCCTTAATTTTAGGTCTTTTTTAGAGTTGGATTTGTAAAATAATTATGCTATTTTCAGTTTAACAAATAGTCATCACTCTGTGTTCCTGTAGATGGTGACAGAAGACCAGTTCTGTGGACATCAGGGCAATGACATGTATGATGAGGAGAAAGTAAAATACACAGTGTTCAAAGTTCTGAAAAGCTCCACTCTGGCTGAGTTTGTCCAGAACCTTTCACAGACCATGGTGAGACTTCACTTGATACAAGTTCCTTAGATAACATCTTTTTTCTTTTCTTTTTTTTTGATCCAATAATGTACAAAAGGAATTTAGTATAGTAAAAAAAAAAAATTCAGGGCAACATTAATTCAGAATGAGTTTGCTAAAACAACTTAATTTTTATTGTCCTGAAAAACACTACTTGGTTTAACCAATTTTAATTTATTCATTCGCAATGCAAAATGTCTTGTCAAAATGTCAGCCAATAAATATTTGTAAAACTACTTTAGATTATTATTATTTTTTTCAGTGAATTATCAATTAGAAACAAACGTTTGTCATCATTCCATTCTTAAGGCCCTTTCACGCTGAGCTAATTGCAAACGAACGGGGCTTTCATGGCGCAAAAGTAAAACGATCGCCTTCAGCTAATCTGCGCCTGCACGATAGGTGGCACTGACCGAGGCCCTGTTTACATATTAAGATGCGTTTTGGTCGATCGGATCACAAGTGTAAGCCATTTCAAGCTCCTCAGATCGCATTATTCAGTGGAAAATTAATAGAAATTATATTCTGTATAAAAAATATATTGCGTCGCTTAATCGTGCTCAGTGTGAGAGGCCCTTTGTGGTTTTTTGACTAATAATGAAGTGAACTCAATCTTAACCTTTTCAAAATCATCCCTTCAAAAGCGGTGTCATTTTAGTATCTACAGTTGGAATCAAAATTATTCAACCCCCTTAACCTGCAAGACATTTTGCTGATGATGACTAAACGTTATGAAAACAATTAATCAAAGGCATCAGTAAACTATTATACAAAGTTTATTTGAGAATGTAAAGTTAATGAGAAATTAAGAAAAACTGGTTCTAAATGTGTACAAAATTATTCAGCCCCCAAAAGTCAAATTTTGTGCAGAATCCTTTCTTTATAACCTCCAATAAACACTTCCTGTAAGTGCTTAGAAGCTTCTGTCGCCTCTACTGCAATCTTGGCCCATTCTGCATTAGAAACCAAAGACTGTAAGTGATCTGGAAGTTTTTTTCAATGTTACCACTGCTTTCTACAAAATTCCCCAAATATTTTCACTGAGATTTTAATCTGAAGACTGTACAGGCCGCTCAAGAACATTCTACAACTGGTCCCTGAACCAAGCTTAAGTGGATTTGGATGTGTACTTTGGGACTGCTGCCCGGCAGGAAAGTCCATTGATCATCAAGCTTCAGATGGCGTTCTTCTGCTCGTAAGCTTTGCCTATTTTGCACCAGACGCGTACTGTTGATCCATGGGTCCAAAAAGTTCCAGTTTGGTCACATCCTTCCATTAAACAAACGTCCACAACTCCACATGTATATTTGGAGTTGTGGCATTCGGCAAAGCTTATGAGCAGAAGAACATCATCTCCATGGTCAAACATGAAGGTGGTCCAGTCTTGTTATGTGGGTTCTTTGCTGTTGCAGGAAGTACAAATCTTTACTGTATGAAGGACATTGTGTTCTTTGAAGTATCAAGCCATTTTGGCAAAAATGTTGATGCCTTCTGTGCAGACTGAAGCTTGATGATCAATGGACTTTCTGGCTTTTTACTATTTAAGAGATCGTTAACACGTCAGCCTCAAAAAACTGGTAAATTCTGTGATGTCCTTCATTAGAAATGATCTTTAAATGCTGTGCCATTTGTCTTTATTCACATGATTGAAAAAGGCAATGTCTGACTTGACATGTAGAAAAAGCTGATGTCAGTCTAGCACATATTTACATAGAAAAACATAGCATCAACTCAATAAGACCTTATAATTTGGCCCAAAGCAGACTTCTTACGCAAGCACATTCTGACCTTGTACATTGTCCTGACATTGCTACTGGTAATGTTACAACTTCTCTATACTGATAAATTACCAGAACCGATTTTACTGGTATTTTTGAAAAGGTCCTGATCCCTTAACTGTAATTTACCAGTAAATACTGTATGTGAGAAAGGGGCTCTTGTTACACATTTGCACATAGAGCTCAACCCTGAATGCTGAAACCTGATTCATGGTGACAATCAACAGACAGCGTAAAAATGAGCTCTTAACATCACCACACAGCAAATAACTGACAACAGTCAGCAAACAGCAAAAAGATATCCTGCTACAGTAACCACATAATTTATTAATGCTGCAAATCCATTCTGGGAGCTTACAAACCTAAAAATCAGCAACATTGTTAATCTTGAAATGAAACTCTGTTAGGCTAGTTAGGACAACATGTTGTTCAAGCTTGCGTTATGTAGATTCAAATTCTCATTTTGTTGGTACTGTCATTTTCTTAATGTCTGAGGTTAGTTGCATTTCATGTTTTGTCCATGAAGATGGAAGATCTCAATGAATTTCATTTCCTCCAGGGTTTTCCGCAGGACCAGATGAGACTGTGGCCAATGCAGGCCAGAAGCAACGGCACTAAACGGCCAGCCATGTTGGATTATGAAGCCGATTGCAACAAGTCTGTAAGTCTGTGCACTCATATTATTAAAAATCCATATATTTTTAAAGGCATTCTTGTTTCATACTTTTCTCTGAGGATAAAGCTGTACATTTCAATGTCACAAACAGATGATCGACTTGAGCGATAACGAGAACCCATGGACAATATTTCTAGAAACTGTAGATCCAGAAATGGCTGCCAGTGGTGCAACGTTACCCAAGTTCGACAAAGACCGTGAGTTTCTAGGTGTACATTTGTATTATGAATATATACTAACAATTCAGGCTGTAGATGTTTCACATTTCTTTTTAATTTAATGAAGAGCAAAACGGCCTACAAAGTTTTCGGTTCTGATCAACTTTTTAACCTTGTTGGTTTTGAATTTCAGATGATGTTATGTTGTTCTTGAAGATGTATGATCCAAAAACCAGAAGCTTAAATTATTGTGGACATATCTACACGCCTATATCCTGTAAAATACGTGAGTAATCAAAGCTGCATATAATAGGATTGTTCTCATGAAGTTTTAGTTGTGAAGATCTAATTAATCAGAATTCAATCCTTTATTACATTTAATCCATTCTAACTCTGACACAAACAGGAGACTTGCTGCCCGTTATGTGTGAAAGAGCAGGGTTTCAGCAGGGAACTAGCCTTATCCTCTATGAGGTAAGACTGTTGGTTTGAATAATTTATAAATTTTTGTATAGAAAATGCTTAGTAGAAATGTATTAGTAATCAGTAATTGGTATGGCTGGTAACATAAATGACTCATCATCTGTACTGTATTGGTACCACTTAAGCAGGGCTCTGAACCGGTTCAAGGAACGGAAACCAGAAACTAACAAAATTTTGACAGGAATGTAACCAGAAACAGAAACAAAATCAAATGTAATCATTCTGAACAGAAACGCTTAATTGAAATGGCCATTAACCGTTTAATAATGTTGTTTTATCATTCCGTTTAATATTTTGATTTGGCAGTCAACCAATCATGTATTAAAATAGTACAGCCTATGCAATTGTGATGCTGATGCATGCAACGCGAGTGAAATGCCCACGCTGACGCGCTCAGGATCAGCTGTCAAGTCACAATGGCATTAGTTTTTCAGATATGTCACCAGTCGTCAAGCATTATGTCTATAATAAATGAAAATGAAAAATACTACTTTGAACAAAGTAAACAATAAAACTATAGGTTACATAACATTATAAAAATAAAAAAGAATGTTTAGGCCTTTAGGCTACACAATATATTTCACTTAAATAATTAGGTCTACAGATTAACAAAATAAAAGAATGTGCTGAGTTTTGCTTCATTGTGGCGTACTCCAAAGATCTAGGAAAGGAAACTGACACTTTCTTCTTGTTTTCGTTATTTGAGTGTCTTTTGAATATGTATGAATGATATTTTGCTTTAACCTGTATGAGCATAAATTAGAGTACAGTTAAGGCTACTGTTTTTTTTTTTTTTTTTTTTTTTTTTTAGAAGGGGGGGGGAATTCCAGTGGCCGTAACTCTGGGCCTGTTTACACCTGGTCACTTTATGCATTTTCTCTGAGGCCAACCTTAAAAATATTTTGGTTTGCAGTAACAGTAAAAAAAAAAAAAAAAGGGTCGGTAGGTTGGTCTATATATATTTTTTTTTTCAAGTTTCAATGTAAAAAAAAAAAAGTACAATTTTGGTGATGGTGATTACGTAGGTATGAATTTAAACAAATTAGCATATCGTGACGTCACTGACTGGGTCTTTCAACCCGTGCCTTCGGGCGCAGCCGTGTTTCCACTGTCGGGCCTAAAGCGGGCGTGCTAGTGCGTGCCAGGGCCAGTCGCGTTTCCACTGTCACTTCCGGGGCTTGATCGTGCCTCCTCGGGGCCAACGGCCCGCCGAATAACTTGGTCCAAAGCAGGCCAGCTCGGACTTGAGGAGGGAGTGGGTACGAGCAAAGGCGGAGTTTATCTGTGTGTGGAGACGGAGGCGCCGATGATTACATGTAGGTTATCGGCTAACACCAGCATTAAAGACTTCTAAAATCATTTTAGCTCAAAGCTCACTTTCAGACAGCAGCAATTGTTTTAAATAACTTATGTTTGTGATCCGATGTGGATTCTGATCACCAAGACTATGCGCGCTATTACCATAGTAAATATGGTAAATACAACGGCTTGAAGAAATCAGAGAAATATACGTAGGCTATCACAATCGTGTAATTATTTTATCTGTCAGCACGTCTCGTCTCTCAACGGGTTGAGACGAAGCGAACGCACCGGCCATAGTAATGTGAGATCCGTTAACCAATAGTGTAAACATAGATGACGGTTTTTATTTAAAAGAAAGAACGTAGCCTTCGTTTGTATGTAGGCCTAGGCTATTTATACATTTACAATACTTACAAAAGCAATAAAATAATATTAATTATATTTTAGTATTAGTTGTTTGAAGAGTAAAAAAAATAAATTGGTCCGTCTTAAGGCAAATTTACAACCGGCAAGTCGGTCGGACTTAAAGCAAAAAAATATATAAAATTTGAGTCGGTCCTAAATTGACAGGGTCGGTCGGGTTACGGCAAACAAGAATATTTTTAAGGATGGCCTGATCGGATAGCTATCCGATCGTGAAAAGACCAGGTCTTCCGAAACGATTTCGAGATGGATATAAATCCGATCGCTCAAACCACTTCAGGAGGTGGTCTGGGCCGCATTCCAGTCAAAACTGAACGTCTAAATGCATCTGGTTAATGAAACCACATATGTACATTTAACCCCTCCCAAAAATACAAAAAAATAAACATGTGAGAGCATGTTATAGGCTAATTAACACGTCATAGTCAGATATGACACCGCTACTGCAGCACGCATCGCCACAGATGAGTATCTATTCAGCAAGAAAACGCGGAAACCGCCGCAAATAAAACTGAAAGCAAGTCGCAGGTGTTCATAACACAATCATCTTATTTAGAAGTAATGAGACTAAATGATCATACCAGTGCTGTTTCTGCACTCTCTCCTATTGCGGTCTTTGATTTTGAAACTAGCTGATAATCAATAAAATACAGCTCACATTTGTTGCTTTCGGTGATGTAAACTCCATTAAGTCTGCATATAGCATGGGAATTGAAGATTGGATTTATATCCGTGTTGCGGAGACACATTTATGTGGCCAAGTGTAAATGGAATCGTTTTTGTAAATCGGATGGCTATCTGATCAGAGAAAATGCATGAAGTGACCAGGTGTAAACAAGCCCTTACACTGCTCAATTCAAGTCTGTAATACAATCTGCCGTTTACCACCTGTGCTGTTATGTGAAGGATGATGTTTTACATTGATAATGCAAGTGAAGTACAAAGCTAAACATTAGCTAATAAATAATAGTTTTGCATACATCGCGAAAATGTAAACAGTTGGAGTCGTGCCGAAATAAGAAAGGTAGGCTTCAGATTCACTTTAAATTAATGCGTCTTGCATCTTATTCAGTTTTAACTTCTAATAAATAAACCTGTTTCTCGCCTTGAATATAGCAATAGAAGCTGGAATGGCCTTAAATTAAAAAAATTATATTCTCTTTTTTTTTTGTTTTGGCTTGGCATTTATATAGCCGGAATAGGCCACTTTGGATCTTTTGTTGTGGAGTAAGGTTAAGTAAAATAGGGCCGTTTTGTTCATAATTTGTTTACAAACATTATAAAAACAGCTATATAAGCTAGGCTATTTGTAAACATTTTTCTTTTTTTGCCTAATTTACATTATTCTGAATGTAATAATAAAATGCGACTTATCTTTTTCCTCGCAGGAATAGCGTCAGTATTTTTAACCATGCAGCAAACATTTTAAAATCTTGAAATTTATAAACCATTGATAGTTTTTCCTTTCGTTTAATAGGTTTACATTTGGACAGAATCTTGTTATAAAAGATCATTGTAGGCCTGTTGGCTAAGACGGCAACACAAGACTAAAATTTTGTATGTATTATTAGAAGTAATAGTAGGCTACATGCAAAAAACAAAGTTAAAAAATAACATTTATTAACAATTTTATCAGAACGTTAATAATACTAAAGGAACACTGGAACAGAACCGTTAAAATACTGATTCTGCTCAGAGTGAAATGATTCTATTTTTTTCCGTTTTTAAGCCCTGACAATAAGGTTTCATTAGTTAACTACATTAGTTAACATTAACTAAGAATGAACAATACGTCTACAGCATTAATCAATCTCAGTTAATGTTAATTTCAACATTTACCAGTACATATTAAAAAACAAATTGTATTTGTTAACATTAATGCACTGTGAACCAACATGAACAATGAACAGCTGTATTTTTATTAACTATTAACGAAGATTAATAAATACTGCAACAAATGTATAGCTCCTTGTTAGTTCATGTTAATTAATACATTAATGTTAAATGAGACCTTATTGTAGTAACACTATAATTTTATTTATTTATTTTAAACGGTAATAAAATAAAAAATAGTTTGTATGCTACAATCGAATTTAGGCATTAGAACATAATAGAACTGCATGAAAATATATGGTTTGGGTTAGTACTGTTCAAAAGTGTGGGATCAGTAAGACTATTCATTTGAAAAATGAAGGTATAATAATTCATATAATATAATTAATATTATAATGATTAATTAGGATGCATTTAAATTAATCAAAAGTTACAAAATTCATAATATAATATGCTTTTATTGATGAAAGTTGATGAACTTTCAAAGAAGCCTGAAAAAATGTATGTTTCCACAAAAATATTAAGCAGCACAACTGTTTTGAACATTGATAAATATTTCCTGATCGGCCAATCAGCATATTGGAAAAATATCTGAAGGATCGTGTGACACTGAAAACTGAAAGTCAGTTGTGCTGTTGCAAAAATAAATGACATTTTAAAATATATAAAAAATACTACGTTTTAAATTGTAATATTTTACAATATTACTGCTTTTACTGTATTTTTGGTCAAATAATGCAGCCTTGGAGAGAGTACGAGCCCCTAAACTTTTGAGCTGTGGTGTATTTCATGCATTTTAATGGTTAGTATAAATGCATACTGCATAACTAGGAATTGGCTTCAAATAGAGACATAGTTAAAACATGATGCATTCTTTTACAGGAAGTTAAACCGAATTTAACAGAGCGAATACAAGACTATGATGTCTCCCTGGACAAGGCTCTGGATGAGCTTATGGATGGAGACATAATTGTGTTCCAGAAGTAAGTATTCATCATCTTAATTTTTAAGTCATTTTGCACAGGTTTGCAGGGCCTTGAAATTGATTGTTTTATCATTTCACCACTAGGGATGATCCTGAAAATGAAACCAGTGAGCTGCCTACTGCAAAAGACTACTTCAGAGACTTGTACCACCGTGTGGATGTCATCTTCTGTGACAAGACCATTCACAATGACCCAGGCTTTGTTGTGACACTGTCAAACCGAATGAACTACTTCCAGGTTGTTGTTTTTCTAAAATGGATCATAGAAAGTGCTAGTAATGCAAGCAACCTCTGAAAAATCTTCTCATCATGATTCATTTAATTTTTAGGTGGCAAAGACCGTTGCGCAGAGGTTAAATACTGACCCCATGCTCCTACAGTTCTTCAAGTCACAGGGGTATGTCTTCTAATTTTCAGTTTAATGTGACAACCCCCACCCCCCCGTTTGCATCTATGAACCTGCATTTTTTTATTCTCCTTCCTCTCAGATACAGAGACGGTCCAGGCAACCCACTCAGGCACAACTATGAAGGCACTCTCAGAGACCTACTGCAGTTCTTCAAGCCCCGGCAGCCTAAGAAGCTCTACTACCAGCAGGTGAGAGAGAGGTCTTATCTTCCACTTTGCACTTGGCGCTAGGGAATATGAGATCTTCTAAGCCGTTACGTTCGGGGCATCTGATTTATTCATGGTTTTGACTCACACAGCTCAAGATGAAGATCACAGACTTTGAGAACAGGAGGAGTTTCAAAGCCATATGGCTCAACAGTATGTTTCGAGAGGAGGTAAGAATGCGCTGCAATAATTCTCCATTGAATATACAATTATGCAAGCCAGCCCTACTTATTTACATAATGTACATTTCCACTATGTTCTGCACGCTCATCAGTGTGAATATTTTATCTCCCTTTGCATTAGGAGATCACACTATACCCTGACAAGCATGGCTGTGTTCGGGACCTACTGGAGGAATGTAAAAAGGCAGTGGAGCTCTCAGACAAAGGCTCAGAGAAGCTGAGGTCTGTGTATTCTCAATTCAGTGAATATTGAAAGCCCTGAATAATGGAAAGTGCAATGTCTGTATCATTATTTTATCTGTTCAAAAGCAGCTCTGATAGGTTTTTAAGGGACTTTCCATGAGTGTCTTAAAGAATTGGGCATAAAACGTTTTTAAATAATTTAAAACCTGCTTTGTGTTTTGCAACTTTCTAGTGATACATTTCTAATTAAAAAAAATTTGGGGCGTTGTTGTTGTTTGAAAGTCTCTTAAACCCAACAAGCATGCATTTATTTAACCACACGCATTATCAAATACAATTTTGTTAGAGGTCGCACTGGTGCCACCACCACGTTGCCCAACTGATGAGAGCTGCCATTTCTGTTGCACATAATGCATATGAGAAACAGCAAACAAAACTGCATTACTCGTTTGAGCTGTGAAGTGCAGACCTTTTATCATCTCGGACAATAATAAACAACGCAACCTCAGAGCAGGCTCACGTGAGCCGATCACAAGATACTGTTACTGCACAGATCCAGTGAGAAAGTGTTTCAATTTGCCGCAGAATTAATAACATCGCAGCGAGCTGCAGTGGGAAGCATTTAAATTTGGCAAAGTATTCTGTTATAAACTACAGGTATCAGATCGACCAGCGCTGACGTGGAGATATTGAGCCATGAACAAAGGCCCTCCAATCCACACAACAAAATCACCAGCATTCACCATGGCTTTAATGTAGTAATGTGTTTTTGCATTGTTCATTTCAGGGTTAATGCAAGAACTTTTTTAAAGTTTTAGATAAAATAAAAAAAAACATTATCTGCATCTCAATTCAAGCTCAGTGCTTTACTGTCAAATTTCAAATAAATAAACATAATATTATTAGTTACTGTACTTATTAATGCAAAACTATAGTAATATGATTAAATTACCCCCACCCACCAGCGCTACCAAATAAGGTGCTGGCGCCACCATCTGTAGAACTTAAGGCCCCGGTATACTTCAAACAAAGTTCTTCTTCGTTCTTCATTTAGGGGTAGAACGAAGTTCGAAATGCGTGACCAGCGATATACTGTAAACGAACATCTGACACCGCCCACACTGCTAAGAACGACTGTTAGATGAATATGTAAATATGTGCCGTGCACTTTCTTCTCAGTACCAAAATAAAAACAACAAAAAAAATATCAGAAAACAGAAAGCATTTATTATAGAAAGCATAAGAAAAGTGTCTGATCATAACAGCATGGGAATGTTAGCACTAGCTCTGCAAAGTAGCACTCCAGTCACGTCTTCATATAGCACTTTATTCAATAGATTGCTTAAAATCAAGCAGCTTTACAGTATCGAACATGAAAAACCATGTTAGTGCTTCATTATTATTTTTTTTTTACCAGCACAACTTCATTTTGTACTATAAAGCGGCTATCCAGTGTGTTCATGTTTTCACCGCGGAGATCTTTCCTCAACAAACTCAAACACACGACATGAATCAGAGACTCGTCCTACGCGAGTGAAGGCGGAGCCTCAGAGCACACCTCCTACGACGTTATCGTTACTGACCAATGGAAGTACGAAGGTGTTTTGCAGCTGGTGTGAACTTTTCCTGAAAGTTCGCTTTGGCAAGCAGTTTCAAATTTCCAAAAAGAACACAAAACGAACTTCATTTTGGCCTGATTTTGTTCGAAATGACGTCACATCAGTTCGTTCTTCGATTTCGTTTGAAGTATACTGGGGCCTTTAGTGGCTACGGTGCCACTGCTCTCAAATGTTAGTCTGGAGGCCTGCAATTCTGAGGAAAATCACTGATATATCAGCCAGTCGTGCTTTAATCACTCACTGACACTGCTATACGAGTCACTCTGATCATATTTCTGACTCCTTTCACTGGTCACTGTTGATATAATTCTCTTTTGCTCTTATAGGCTGTTAGAAATTGTCAGCTACAAAATTATTGGGGTTCACCAGGAAGACGAATTGCTAGAATGTTTATCTCCAGCAGCCAGTCGAACATTCAGAATAGAGGTAAGGATGAGCCCTCAAATCCCATCATTCACTGATGTGAACAACAAAGGACCTATTCCCTAGTAAAGCCTCTTAAAATGTTTTGGAATCTGAGAGATGCCAATTATTTGTGAATGCTGTTCCCTTGAAATAAGTTTAATGTCTTTTGTGGCAGGAAATCCCTCTCGACCAGGTTGACTTGGACAAGGAGAATGAAATGTTGATTCCAGTTGCACATTTCCACAAGGAAGTCTTTGGGACATTCGGAATTCCATTTTTGCTCAAGATCCGTCAGGTGTGTTAGCGGAGTGTTAGTGAGTGCATGCGTAGGTGGACTGCTGTCATCTGTTCGGTTTGTATATGTCATGCTTTTTAATGTGTGGATTTATTGTGGCAGGGGGAACCCTTCCGAGAAGTGATGAAGAGAATTCAGACCATGCTTGACATTCAGGAGAAAGAGTTTGAGAAGGTAAGAGCAGCTTTTGCACATTAACAAATGCATAATTCAGGTCACTAGCGACCCAAGGTATGTATAGTGCAAGTATATTTTTCTCAGAATCTAAAGAATGAGAATGTCAATCATAATACTTCCTTGAACATGACAGGGTTTAATGATTTACTGCAGAGCAAGTGCATAATCATATTAGTGTTGTTTAATGGTCAATCTGATGACAAAGCTCTCAGATAACTATATATATATATATATATATATATATAATTTTTTTTTATGATAAATTGTTTTTACGAGTAGGCTATGTGATTTATAAGTTGCATAGGGTACACATACATGTCAACTTCTACAAGGTGTGTTTCATAATTTTTTTTTCTTCTCTAATTAGTCAGTTTACCAGCTTTACATTAATTTGTACTTTGTAAATTTAATTACTTGTGTAGGTATAAGTTGCTATGTTTTAACATAATTACAAATTAAAATTAAACCAATTGTAAGATTTCTCAAACATAGTTTCAGAACATACAATCAAAGAGTAAATAATAAAGAGGAACAAACATATTACCAGCAATAAAAAGAAGTGTTCAGTATCTAAGAGTGATTTTTCTTTTACTCAGCCTTGCTGCTGTTGGATTATTACTGATGGCATCATAGACAGATCTGATAGGCTGCATTCACACTAATGTACAGAACAGTCCTGTCTGTCTAATCCCTTAAGACAACTGACTGTTTACATTAGTTTTGCATCATAAATTTTAAGATGCAACCACTTACAGAGTCGCACAGCCACATTTCACGACTGCTCTTTACAAAGCGCATGTGAGCATTTGAAAGCAGCTGTCTGTCAGTGAGTTTCGTTTAGTTTGTGTGTGTGTGTGTGTGTGTGTGTGTATATATGTGTATATATATAATATAAAATATAAAATAAAATAAATGATTCCTTCATAGAGCATTTGGAAGTTTAAACACTGAAATATCGGCAGGCAAGACTGCACATTGCAAGCGTATCAAGTAAAATATGCGTTTCTAACGGCGCATATCCTGTGCAGTGAAGCACGCGATTGCCCTTGTAATTCACTTCAACCATTGCAAATTTTATGGAAGGTTTGAAGGTTTTTTGTGTGTAGAATTGGAAGCAAGCTAATTATGGCTGTTTCCAAAGTGCACACAATGCCATCTGCAGTTAAAAAGTAAACTCCAAATCAATTCTGAAATTCTCAGAATCAATGCAGAATTATTAAAAAGTCACAATGTTTTGTTTTTTTTTCAGTCCTTATTTTAAGCAATAAATTATAAAATCGTTATAAATGATACAATGACTTGATTAAAATATTGTAATTTTATATTTTGTTATATAGTGACTATATTACAAGGAATATTACAGTGCTTTGACTTTTTTAGTGCCTAAATTATTAATGCATATGTTTCATGCTGTGTATATTATATTTTTTTAATGTCAAAATCTAACGAAATGTGACCCTGGACCACAAAACCAGTCATTAGTAACACAGGTATATTTGTAGCAATAGCCAACAATACATCATATGGGTCAGAATTAATGATTTTTGCCACAAGAAAAATCAATAAGATATTAAGTAAAGATCATGTTTCCATGAGGATATTTTGTAAATTTCCTACCGTAAATATATCAAATTTATTTTTGTGAGTGGATATGCATTGCGAAGGACTTCATATGGACATTTTAATATGAGCCATACATCAAAGCTTTTCAGATGATGTATTGATCTTAATTTTAAAAAATGGACCATTATGATTGGTTTTGTGGTCTAGGGTCACAATATATACTTATTATTTTGTAATTATTAAAATATCAGGACAGTTTTATACTATTGGGGCAGTTTAGAGAGTAATCCATGTTATAATATGCCTTTTGGGTTGCTGAAGACCTGAATATGTAATGTTTGATGAAACATTTAAGGGTTATATGATGATAAATTGTACTTATTGCCATTTTCTGACATTTTTTTAAACAATGGTCAGTAATTAGCAGATCACAGTCCTGATTTACACCCAAGTTAGGTTTCACCCAGACCATCATTATAAAATAAATCCATTTGGTTTCATTTTCTTTTAGTTCAAGTTTGCAATAGTCATGATGGGCCGGCATCAGTATATCAATGAGGAGGACTATGAGGTGAATCTGAAAGACTTTGAGCCACAGCCAGGTATGTCACACTCCTTTTTTCCTCTGACATCTCAATCAATAGACCAAGGCATTTATGCATATGCTAACCTTACTAGGGATGCACCCATATGAAAATTTTGGCCGGTATAATTCTTTGTATTTGAAAGTCGATAACCAGTATATTGGCCGATTGAAAGCCTGATTACAAAAACAAAAGTTTCACCATTTAAAAGCCATGTCCAAAGCACTTCAACATAAATCAAACGATTATACTTGCAGTAGCATAGTTTGAACCGGTGTAAGTTTTAAAATTAATTTTACACTCTTAAGGCCAACTTTCTTTTGAAATAAAAAAAATAAATCTATTGCCTTACAAATAAATAAAATAATGCAAACAAGTCATTTGGCAACATTTACATATAAAGAGTCAAAATGCATATGCCATGGATAAAATGGCATAGCCTCTGCAGGACAATAATAAAATTATTTTAATTAAACCATATTGTTGATGAAAAGAACACGAGAAAAACAAAAGTGCTAGTTACTATTAATAATGCATTACTGCATTCTTTCATAGTTCTCACTATAATTTTATGTAGCCTGTATGACAGGTTTGCGCTGTACATGTTGCACTTAACTGTATTTTCCTTCTCAAAGTGATTACAATCATATCTCAAGCAATTCGAAACCATCATGGCGAATCATCAGTGCGCATCTGAAGTGTCTCAACTGAAGAAATATCGGCCAAATTTTCTTATCGGTCCAATAATGATAACATTAAAAAAAAAAGAACATGTGTGTATATATAGGCCGATACCGATATGGTGGCCGATTACATCATGCATCCCTAAACCTTATCATATTCTGTACTTCGTCAGGGAACATGTCGCACCCGAGGCCTTGGTTAGGGCTCGACCACTTCAACAAAGCTCCAAAGAGAGGTCGCTACACGTACCTGGAAAAAGCGATCAAGATTCACAACTGACAAGCCCCCACTCTAACCGACGATACTAAAGACTTTAACCAAACCTCTTGTGTGCACCACTTTTAACACCTGCTGTCTGGGTACACAGGCACCATGTATGAAGTCTTCAGCGAATGGAGTGACTGCTGATGCTCCTGTTTTTCTTTTGAGGCTGTTCGATTTGGCTTCTCTAACTATTGACTGCCTATTTGTCTGGAAGAATGAATTGGATTTTAAGAAGAAAGGGGGAACAGTATGTCCTAGACTTTTGTTTTGATTTTTATTTTGTGTTTTTGTTTTTGTTTGTTTTTTTTCTTTTTTCTTTTTAAGTTCGTTTTTAAAAGAATTGTTATGGCAAGAAAGCTGCTGCATTGTGAGGTGGAGGCGATGGAAAGAGGAGTTATGTCATTTTGCAGAAGATGAAAAGGATACCTCCATCCTTCAACAAAAAAAAAAATCACTGCAAATGGCTGAGGCTTTTGCTAGTTGCCCTGACATGGTTGTCTCATTTTCTGGTTCCTTAGTGCAACTAGTCAATTTTCATGTTTACACAATTCTTCTTTCTCACTTAGTTTGGTTGGAGAAATTCAGTTTGTCGTCTTTGGAAATCCTGTATAATAAAGTAAAGAGCCACAGCATCCGTTTTAAAATAAATAAAAATGAAATAAATTGTCTGTACTTCATCTTGCACGTTGGCACTTAATATCCAAGGTTTTACATTTCTCAGCACTGTTAAATGTAATCTTTGGTTGGAGTTTGATTTGCATATCCCTTTGGGTTTCTCCCTCTTTTTTTTTTTCTTTTTTTTCCCCTCTCCCCATAAAGTGTGTTTTCCCCCCTCCTTTAGCTCCTCTGTCACTGGCTGTGGGATTATTCTGATGGGGAGAAAGGTGTTGCTTGCTGATGGCTCCAGATTCGTTGTACTGTTTGTTGGCACGAGGCTGCAGACATATAGTAGACTGGTTTGGGACATAGAGAAACCAGCATTAATGAACCAATACAAACTTTTTTTTTTTTTTTCTTCCTTTAAGCACAGAAGGAATGCTCCCTAGTGCATAGTTGGCTTTGTAAAAACAATTAAATTGTATATTTAAAGAATGAACATGTAAAATTAAAAACACCAATTTGTTGGGTACAGATCAATTCAGATGTTCATATTCATTGTGTGTAGTTTTATTTTGGATCCTGGCAGTTTCATTTGGGTTTTTTTTTTTTCCTTAACTAATTGCAACAGTTTGTCTTGTTTAAGTGCAGTACAAAGATGACCTGCAGATCACATCTTTCTTTTTTGATTATTTTTTTTTTTCTCTCCAGTCTAATTCCTCCGTGTAGCAGCAGTGTACGACAACTCTTCCTGTATATTGCCTTTTTGCTGGAAAATGTATGTTGAATAAAATTTTCTATAAAAGCTACAGCCATG
Organism: Chanodichthys erythropterus; assembly: GCF_024489055.1. Taxonomy (NCBI): domain Eukaryota; kingdom Metazoa; phylum Chordata; class Actinopteri; order Cypriniformes; family Xenocyprididae; genus Chanodichthys; species Chanodichthys erythropterus. The sequence goes on from NC_090223.1 coordinate 33,206,574, forward strand.
GTCCGTGGAGAATTGTGACTCGAGATGGTGTTTAGATTGTAAAGCTGTGCTAGTGTCACATGTAATATGAAGATTGCAGTGTGTATAAACAACACTGGTTCTGGTATTGCACAGGCTTGTTTTATTATGACAGTTTAGATGTACATATGACATATTTGACATTATTGTAAAGATTCAGAGGCTTTTTACAGAAGTGAAAAATTGCTAAAGTGTTTTTTAAAGCTTGTATTGGTAAAATCTTTAAGTCATTTTGAGGCCCTTTTGTTGAACCACCTTTCTAAATAGTTAAAATTACTGATATTTACATTACAAGATGTAATTGTACTTTGGCAGATCAAAATTTTGGTTCCATGAACACCTCAAACTTGTGAACCCTTAACCCCGAGTCCCTTATAGATATACAATCAAAACCATGAGTATTCATTTGTAATTAAACGACTAAACCAGATGAACACCAAAAGGTTCTTAAGTTACAAACATTGCAAAGCATTAGTTCATACAGGCAAGTCTGTACTAAATGACATCTGTGTTGGTCTGAAAGTGTCCTTCATATAGTGTAAGGTGCAACACAAATCCACGAGTAGTGTTAAAATCGGGGAAGAGGCAGGGTTAGCAGCATCGCTTCTTTTCAATGTGCAGGATCTTATTGCATTTCGGGCATGTGTGATAGACGTCTTTGAAAAACTTGACGAAGAATGGAATCAGACAGCAGCATAAAACAAACCTGGAAGAGAGGAAGACAGTCACAGTTTGTTGGGGCACACATGATGTTTTTATCTGTGAATTCAGATGGACTCTTACCCGCACAGGATGAAGAGTAAGCACATCAACCAGGCGTAAACTCCCACTTTGTAGGTGACGTTGGTTAAGACCTGCTGTTGGCATTGCGTGCAGGTGGCCATTCCTGGATTGCGACCCAGCTCGTATGAATCATAGCTGATGAATTTGTTTTTGGGTTCGGTTGACTGGGACTGGGACTGAACTACAGGAGAAGAATGTGTTTAGTAAGTATTGACTTTTTATGTATGCATTTATCTGGTCTTTATTTACCATTAAACTACAGTAAGTTCTGGTCCAATAATTTTATATCTATATTACATCTTTGGGACTAGACAGCTTTTCCTGATAGGAACACATTGCAAAGTCTTGTAAGTGATTGTGTTTATGTGCTATTCATAAATGAAATAAACAAGGGTTCAGGTTGTGATTGGGACACTTTTGAGATGACTGGAAAAAAAAGTGTCCCAGTCAACCTGAATTCACCCTAATGGAAGTCAGTTTCTGAATATATACATCTAAAATCCTGACATCAAAACTTGGGCAGCTCTTTCTGTGTACCCTTTACAACTAACAGGTAACAGACTCACCAGGTCTGGATGATCCCATTTGGATTTGAGAATCTTTAATAGTAGTGCCCTGTGGGGTGAACGGAGTGTGCACATGGTAGACCTTGACGTCGGAGCCCTTGGCACCCTCTACTGTTAATGTCAAGAGGAAAGATACAGGTAGAACATTAATATTTCCCTTCATATCTATTTCACGTTTTCACATTTGCATCACGTGCACTGGTTGGATTGCTTTTAGTGTTTCAATATGATTATTATAATGATGAGTCATGACCAATGATGACTCGGCAACTTACTTGGTATGACATATGGAGGCGGGTCCCCAGTTCCGTCAGCGCTCATTCTGTCTTTGTCTGAGTTTAAACTGCTGGGACAAAATAAAAAAAGTCTCAAGATGTGATGTTTGCTATGTTTTCAGATGCTAAAGTGTGATGAAATGACATGGCAACTAAAAGGTTTTATGTTTATACATGTTAGGATTGCTTGCTGTTTACCATTTTGAGTAAGTATTAATAACTTGAATTTTCTGTTACTAGTGAGTACAGACTTCAGAAAATGCTTAAAGACGCTGAAATGGGCAGACCACCTTCAAAGATCATCGTTCTTTGAGTTTGAGTTTTTTCATCCCTGACTTTCTCAATGAAATAGCCTGTCCTCCTCAGTTATCATCAATCTATGTGTAGCTGCCTCCCAACTTCATGTTAGCCAGACTTGTTATGCCAAAATGTATAAAATGCAAACATATCAAGTCATGTGCATGGCATTTAATTCCATGATGCTACGGTGTGGTAAACGCCTTAGATAACAAAAAGATAGCAGTTTCTACAAGCCCAGGCACTGATTGATGCAGTTGTCCACCCAAAGACAGAAGCGGAATGTTGCTCTACTACATGTCTGACTGCGGTACTAATACTCAAATAAGCAAATAACCCCTGATGCCTCTCATGGAACACCCGGTTTGTATGCATGTAGTCATAAAACATCCAGAATGTAATTTGTCGTTGTTAATCTCTCAACTCCCAAACAGGATCTTGTCTTCAGATTTTTGTATTTTACTAATTTACCTGAACTTCTCAAACCAAATAGATCTACACTGTGTAAGTACAACAACATGAAATATTCCCACTGAATCTATATTTCAAAGTGGATATGAATGATTGTAAGGTTAATTGGAGTATGTTTTAGGAGTGTATTAGTAGGAGTTGACCTGGAAACGTCAAACAGTCTAAATACCTCAGTTATTTTACAGCTAAAGCACGCAAAATCAAAAAGCACCATTCATTGCTCAGGCCAGCTTTGATCAAAGCATTCGCTTTGCTGTCTTTCTTATTAAATGCATTAAAGCTCTGGCCATTCAGCCATTACAAAGCTTAACATTCAAACAAAAATAAGGCCTCACAGTGTTTAATTTACATGTATTAATTTTGACTTCCATATTTCTTAAAACCAAACCTGTTCTCTGTCTTGTACTATTCTGCACAGTGTTCAAAACTCTGTAATGTTAGCACTTATAGTGCCTTTGTCTCAGTAAGACTAATCACTTGTTGTATTCCTCATTTATAAGTCTTTGGTATAAAAGCGCCTGTAATTGCTCAAGAAAATGACCTTTTTTGATTATAAAATTATCATTCTAATCAACAGCCGCTGAACATTTATACTATCAGTTTTAATTCAATTCAACACAATTCAAGATAAAATTCTGAAAACAATGCCACACTGTTTAATTGGTTTGTTAGTAGTTTTTACTTTAAAATCTTGAACCTTTGCTTAGATCATCATAACTGCCCCACCTAAATCCAGAGGCATGCCAAACTGTACAGAGAGCTCTCTTACCTGTCCTGTTGAGGCTGTTGCTGATAGTTAGACTGAAACCAGTTTCTATGGTGTTTACAAGCTTTTCATAGTCGCTCACCTGCTCCACCCCTGCTGCCTTAGAATACATTAACATATTTTGTCATCTTTTATGAATGTTCTGATGACAGAAACAGGAAGAAGGCTGTATTTTTGGACATATCCATCACTGACTCTGAATAACCAGTTTTGCTGATCGCAGTCAATGGCGGTGTATATGAACGAACATACTAAGACTGACAATGAATGACAAAAAATGAGTGTTGTTTTAACTTAAAAAAGTAAGTTGCCTTAAAATTTTGAGCTCATTGAAATTAAAAATTTGAGTTAATACCATGAAGGCGATTGGTTTAATCAACAGAAAGTCAAAATATTGTTATCTGAACCACATTAATTATCTAAGAAAAACATCTAAAAAACATTGTAATAACAAATCATGACAATCATTTTTTTATAGTGTATTCTGTAAGCAGGTGTTTTGGTTTTCACTTTTCACACATCAAAAAAAGTTCATATCTTACATAGCGACTTCTTTACTGTAACCCTCGCGCTCTGTTTACCGTCTTTGACATCCCAGCCCCCAGTGATTTAATTTAAAATGAACTTGTATCAAGTTGTCAAAAAATTATTTGCAATTATTATTGAATCTGTTAAGAACATTTAAGTCATGTATGTTTATCATTTAAATTTATTTTTAGAAAATTACAGGCAGTTAGCAGAATTGAACTGCTGGACTAATCAGAAAATCTTAGTCTCTTATACCCCAAACAGATACAAAAGTAAGTAACATATTTTGGTAACACTTTATAAGAGCACTGTAAAAAAAAAAAAAAAATTGTTGGTGTAACTTAAAAAAGTAAGTTACCTGGTTGCCTTAAAATTCTTAGTTTATTGACTTTAAAATTTTGAGTTAATACAATGAATGTGATTGGATTAATCAACAGAAACTCAAAATATTATGTTATCTGAACCACATTAATTATTGAAATTGATAACAAATCATGAAAATATTTTTTTTTACAGGGAAGGTTTTACAGCATAATGTTTATTTCTGCATACATTTTAACATTTAAAGTTGTACAAATTAGTTGTGAACAAAAACAAATTAACAATGAACAACAGTATATTTATAAATTAACATTAACCTAGAATAATAATAAAGCTAGTTTGTCATTGTCAGTTCATGACACCTATAAAGCTCATATCTTACATAGCGACTTCTTTACTGTAACCCTCACGCTCTGTTTGCATTAACTGATGTTAACAATTTGAACCTTATTATAAAGTGTTAACTATATTTTCAATAGTTTGATCAATGCCATTACGAGGAAATCTTTTATTATAATGAGTGATTATGAATTTAATGAAAATCATCTAATGTCAACCTGATATGTTAAACAAGGTGTAAAAAAAAGAGGCCTTGGGCTCTCTCAGACCACAAACAGAAGATGTTAAGCAAAACGTTACAGTGGTCTGAAAAATGTGAAAAATCCTTTCTTGAAACTAAGAAACTAGATATTGTTAGCTTCCAGCATAGATATTTATCGTTTTTCAGGCTTTTTCTGTTTTAAAGTGTAAACTCTCAGTCTAATCTGTGGTTGTAGCATGTCACACGCCATCACATCAGCAATAAAACATACTTACAAACAGATTTTGTGAGTGATAAACTTCCCTACAGGGGCTAAGGGTAAAGAAGTCATTAAGATGGATGGGTGAAGGGTATGTTAGCCGCCGGGGAGGGCTTGACTTCATGAGCTCTCCAGGTGTGGCATGCAGGGAGTGGATGAGTCTGTGTTGCTGATATCATGAGAGTGGGCTCGGCTTCTCAGCTGCGTCTTTTTGAGCGACACTCCTTTCACTGCGGTTTAGCTTGTCCGGTAGCATTCCACCTGCCGTCACCAAACATTATCTGTCCCACATACCATGGAAAGGTTGCACACTTTCTGCTGATGATTACCAAAAATTATTATAGAGAGATGTTGAGTTTGTCAGGCCCATAATATTTAGGGTCTGCCAATTTCCTCTGGATGTGCACTGCAAGAGTATGATCTCCGGTTGTTTGTTAACATGCAACTGTACTTTTTATTTATGTGCATTACATATGCTGCTGTTCAAAATTTTGGGGTCAGAAGGATTCTTTTATTCAGCAAGGACGCATTAATTTGATCCAATAATACAGTAAGACATTTGTATTCTGTTTCAAATAAATGCTGCTCTTTTTAAATTTCTATTCAACAAAGAATCCTGAAAAAAAGTATCTCAATTTCCACAAAAATATTAAGCAGCCATTTTCAGTATTGGTAATACACTAAAAAAAAAAAAAAAAAGATTTTTTGATTTAAACAATTTATTTTGATTCAACACCATTGTATCAGGTTTCTGGTTTAAATGTGATTGATTCATGTTAAATTGATGATTACTCTTTGACTTAACTTGATGTTTTCATAGTGGAATAACATGTTTCAATCAAGTAAACCCAACCAGGGGCCCGTTTCAATAAGGAGGTTCAACCAACTCGGAGTTAAAACTTGAACTCTGAGTTGACTTACACTGTGATGGGAAACTCTGAGTTTTCTGTTTCAGAACAGCTGAATTCAGTTAGTTCAGTCGACTCTGTTGAGGTTGACTCGGAGTTAAGCGCGTGCACCACGACTATGAAAAGCCATCATCAATGGAGCCCCGATATTACGATTCACCATGGCAACAGCACATGACAAAAGGACATCCGCATACTTCTGAGTCAATGCAAGTTTAATTCTTATCACTGTTATAATATCAAAGGTGAAAACTGGTAGAATGGTAAGTTATTGAACTAATATTTATTTTCATGGCATCCCACATGCAAAAAAAGAAGAAGAAAAAAATAATGCAGGATTATTTTTTTCTTCTTCTTATTTTTTTTATCGTTATTAAACACTCATTAGGCAACTTCCACTTTTAGAAAAATTTTCTTCATTTTTATTAAAAATAAATGCCTTTCTGATGTGATATGTGATGGGGAAAAGGAGAATAGCGAGCTCGGCAATAAGTGGATTCGAACCCAGTCAATCACATCACAAACTAATTCTCCACACCCAACACACTACACCACTGCAGCCACAAGAACATGTGTCAATTTTAACCTGGTCTGACATTGGTGGGCGGAGCTACTGTAAATTTGCACTTAGTAATACCCAGGTGAAAGAAATGTATACTTGAGTGCATTAAAAAATACTTAAATACAAGCAAGTACATTTGTAGTACATTCTTTATTTTGGTGCTAAATAAAAGTGTCAAAGTTATGCACTATAAATACATTAATTCAATGTATATTTGTACTTCAGTGGTACCTCACTGCACTTGGAAAAGTATACTAAATACCACTACTACTTAAATTGATTTTTAGTTCAATGAAATAAAGTATACTACCACAAAAATATACATTATACATGGGTATACATGTACATTTAAAGGTGTATGAAAGATGGGTTCAACAAGTGGTAACTAAATACATTTTTTAAATACAGAGATTGAGTACACTTAAGATTATCTTAAGAAGTAATGAAGTATAGCTTTAAGTATATTAAGTACAAAATAAGTGCACAGAAATAGAGCACTTTAAGTACATTATGGAAGTGTGTAAGTGTACTAAAATAAAGAGTTTTTTATGGCACTTTTTTTCCCACCTAAGTAGACACTCCCGACACTTTCCGTTTGAATTAAGATTATTTTTATTACCACTCTGGCAGATATTGATAATTTTACTTAAGTAAAATGCACTTAACTTAGATCCCCCAGGAAACAAGACTAAATATCTTATATAATTTTCTTATATAGAATATCCATCTTGATTTAAGAATTTTTAGATATTTGTACTTGAAATAGGATGAAAAATACTCATATTTACAGCATTTTTGCAGTGTGAATGAATGAGTTAACTATTTAAACATCACTTGCACTTTAAAAAAGGGCAGGAGACCGAAGGAAACTATGGGTTTACCAAAGAAAACCTGCTCCTGACCAGGTTAGGTTCACAGAGTAAGTTACCATGGTAACTGACTCTGAGTATAAGTTACCTCTCTTTCAGAAACAGGCTTGACTTAACCTGCTTTCTCAGGTTTGACATACCTCCCATTCTGAAACAGAAAACCCAGAGTTTCCCTCATTTCAGGGTTAACATACTCAGTGTTTTCACTTAACCTCCTTTCTGAAACAGGCCCCAGGACTCAATCAAACAGGATTTTCACTTCCCATCATGCTTTGCAAAGGGGCTGAACTAGGAGTGTAAATGTCGAAATAAAGTGTTATTTTAAGCAGTTTTTAGGAAGATGAGAAAATGGAAAGACTTTTTAATGTTTCCTGTTCTATTATGTTGGTATTTAAAGTTTCTGTTAATTAATAGTTTTAGGGTTACCATCGTGGTGAATTGTTGCACTTGTGCGGATTGAGGACCTGCTAACAATCTTTACAATTACTTTAATAAGAAAGTAATCACTGTGGTAGTGCTCTGGGTTGCATTTCCCAAAAGCATTGTAAGCCTATGTTGATTGTAAAACCATTGCCACCAATGGACTTATGATCAATTTAGGCTTTACAATGTTTTTGGTTAAGGCAATTTAGGATGAATCCAGTATCACATCTAGATTTCTAACACAAAACATCACAAAAGTTATATAAATCACAAAATTGAACAAGAAGAATTAATTGTAAAAATCAATGTATATGAAAACAATTTATTATTTATTGCTTTTTATTTATTTTCCAAAACAATGCAAATTAGTTGGGCTGACACTATTACATTAAGCTGTGCCCAACTATAGTAAATACGTTGAATCAACCTTAATAAATTAAGTTGACCCAACGTAAGTACATTAAATTGGAATAACAGAATTGCATAAAGCTGAAATAAAGCAACTTAATCATGTGGAAATCCTTTCCATGATTTTTTTATGTTCGTTCAAAGAGTTATTTTTTTGAGTGTAATAATAATAATAATAATTATATATATATATATATATATATATATATATATATATAGCTCCAAATCATCATATTAGAATGATTTCTGAAGGATCATGTGACACTGATTGAAGTAATGATGCTAAAAAAATTCAGCTTTAGCATCACAGGAATAAATTACATTTTAAAGTATATTCAAATATAAAACAGTTATTTTAAATTGTAATAATATGTCACAATATTACTGTTTTTACTGTAAAAGCCTTATTTTCCGGGGGGGAAAAAAACAATGCAACAAAAGGTCACAAGATGGGGGAAGGCATTAATATCACGTGAGATGTTTTAAACAATACACGTTCTTAAACCTTTACTTATAGCCTTCAGGCCATTGCATGTCATTTCCTAACATACTACAGCACACTTCATTCAGATTAACAAAGAACATTAATAAGACTCTAAATTCTGAACGGATGAGAAGTGTTCAAAACTGATGTATAAAACCCAACTGTGAACATATATTCTATATTAATACTAACCCTATAGCCTCCAGTTAAGAATGATACACTGTCACTTAGCGTATACAGAATGTATTCTGATTATTGTTCATAACTTCTTGCTGTATGTTTGTGTTTCTATTGCTGTTGCTGCATGTTTATAAAAACAATAAGCCACCTGAGATATGGCTCCAATGGCTTATTGTTTTATTTTAAGTCAGCATGTAATAAATATCCCACCAAACTGGATTTTCAAGATGCGTTCAAGGCTTCATAAAGATATTTTTAAAAACACTAGACTGGATAAATTCAGAAAGTACAATGATTAGTTGTCATTTAAGGGGTCTTTTTGTCTTTAAAGGTCACTTCCTTTATGGAACAGATCCACAGGAGATCATTGGAAGAGCTTGTACTGTAACTTTCGGGAGAGCGATCAGGCATCAAGATGCGGGCATGCAGGGTGTGGCTGCAACTAAGAAATAATTCTAGTAGAACGTCAACAAGAAATAAAGATTAGTGTCTGCAGTTCCCATAAAGCATGATGACAACCAGGGCAAGAACATTCATAATTCACATTCCAACAAGAAAAGTCCACCAGGAAGATCGGCACTCTAAGAAAAGCCAGTAAAAATACGGCCCAAACTACCATGGTAATACGAAGGAATTTTCATTATTGATTTTTCAGATGTTTTCCCATCTTTCTTTTAAATTTTGCATTGCATTGTGCTGTGTTTGAGGGTGAAAGGAAATGTCTGTAAACTGAACAGATAATATGCTGGCAGAAAATTACCAGTACCTTTTACATTTTTTTTCTGTAAAAAATGTGGTGAGTCGTTCGTGGAGTCTGGAAACTATGCAGAGAATATAAGCATGCTTTATGTTTTTTAATTTAAGGGTAAATAATAAACAGTTTTTAAAGAATGCCTTTAGTTTTGCATTTTAAAAATATGAAATATATTCTCTCCAGTACTCACAGAGCAACACTTTCTGCTTTTTTGCCACCTTGATAAATAAATAAATAGTACTATCAAGCTTTCCACATAGTATTACATGTGTTTCAACCAGAACACATTTTCTTTTAGGCATTATTCACTAATGTATTTGTTAATTTATTATTTATAATTGATCAGCACTGAAATATTTCAACCTGGTGTGAAATGAATTTAATGTAAATATGTGAGATGACCCAGATCCTGGTGCTCCAAACTGAGTGGCAAAGCGATCACAGATCCAGATCCAGCTTGGATAATTCTCAGAGAATGTTGTGGCTGTTGGTTGCACAAAGAATGCATCAGTAAAATCTGAAACAATCCATGAGCGCATATCTGAGTGCAGTTTGTTCATTGCTAGGCAACTGTACAACTTCTCAACTGTAGGGGGAACTGAACCTATATGTTTGGTTTTAAATGCTTTAAATTTGTTTTTAAGTTAAATGTTGTAAATCATACCTCAGACAAATATGTGTTTATATGTTGTGTTGTTGTAGATAATTATGTTTGTGTTGTTGTTTTGTACACTTTGTTTTACTTTATACAGACAAATACAGACCTTGAGCACAGAAAAAAATGTAAGAAACACTGTAAAAATAACATTTCATTGTAAAATTTACAGTGAAAAACCGTAAAACTGACATTCCCACAATTCCCTGCGTGACACTTCACATTTGATATATTTTTGTTGAAATAACTGTTTTTTCTTAGTTTTTCTCATTTTTTCTAAATAAGTTAAGTACAATATGGTTTTATGTTACATCTAATGTTGTTAAATTAATGTTTATTGCATTTTTAAAATTCCATGCATGTTACCATGATGGTGTGTGTGTGTGAATGACACTGTGTGCACCTTCTATATATTAGTGTTGTCCTTCTCAGCTCGTGGAAAAGCTGCTTGTGATGAACTTTGATTCATCATGTGACTCTCATCACCACTGTGTTTGGTGACTGTCAGTGTATTATAAAGATACAAAACAGATATTAGTACTTCATTAGGTTGGTAAATTAACATTATATCAGTTAATGAAATATGTTATTTTACCGTAAATTTTACTGGGATTTTTTTTTTTTTTACAGTGTACTGAAATCCAATAAATTAAATATACTTATTTAAAATGTAAAATTCACATGTAACTCTGTAAGTATGTTTACGGTTTGATGTCATTTTTACAGTTTTGTTCTGGTAACCACAGCTGACGGTATTTTTCCGTAGAAACAACGGGATTTTTTTTACAGTGAATGTAAATTGTGATTCCAAATCATATTCCTGCAATCTGTCTTGCAAATATTTATGATTGCCTGTTCACTGTTTGTGCATATGCGTGTTTGCTTAGAGATTTCTGTTTGGGGTCTGTGAAATCCATTTAGTCATTTTTTAGTTTCCCTGTTGTCCACTGCACCAAAGAAAAGGGAAATCTTATTCGGAACATCCAGGGATACGAGGACGTACGCCTACACAAACTGTTAGATTTAGATTTTGTGTAAAGGAGGTAAAGCAACCATGACCAGCAGAAGTGTTTTGTTCCTGGTTATAATCTTCCTGCTGATTCCTCTGACCTGGACACGGAGGGGAGCACCAGCTGAGACATATAAAACCTTAAACCAAAGACTGAGAAGGCTGAATCAGCAGGTGTGTTATGTTTAGTATTTAACATACTGTCTTCAAATATCATATTACATGTATCTGTAACATTTGATTCCTCCAATCCTAGTTCATGAGATTTCAACAGATGACCTTCACTCATCTTCAGAGCATTGCTGAAAACTACAACATTTCAAACAGCATCGACTCTCGATTTCAAGTTTTGAGTCTGCAATTTGAGAGGATCTCCAGAGAGCTCCGTGCATTTAAAGAAACAACAGAGCGCAGTCTGAAGTCCCTCAAATCCTGGACTAAGAGTCTACAGAAAAAGACTAAGAGGCTTGACTCCATTCTGGCCAACATGACAAGAGCTTTGAGGGAGAACAACCATCTCAACCTCAGACAAATCCAAAAACAGAGAACAGTGCTCTCTGACCTGTCCCACAAGATCCAGAACCAGCAAAGTCACATCGGCTCTTTGGAGTCCTTGAGGAATCAGGTTCAACATGGGATGCAGGATCTTCGGGCCTCTCTCAAAAGGCATCAGACCCAGATAATGAAGTTGGAGAGTCAGATGAAAGGGTTGTCTAAGATCATTTCAGCTTCCAAGGCAGGAGTTTTAGATCCCCCCAATTCTGTCAGGAAGCAACAAGGTGTGGTTCTGAGACATGTCCAGCCTAAACTGAAGCCTGAAGAACAAAGAATGAGAGATAGATTGCCAATTTCTGGGCCCACCAAACAACCACAGACACATAAAATAGGACACAGACAACAGCAACCCTGGCAGAGCACTGTACTACCAACAGTTCAGGCTAAAGAGGAACTTTTTCAGCTTCCTCTTCGACACAAAATCCCACATATTCAAGCCCCAAAGGAAGAGGCCAGAAGTAGGTATTTAGAGAACTCTTAGTGGTTTTGTGTCTAAAAATGAAATTGAAAATAATAATTGAAAAAAATGAAAGTTTTCATTCTGACAGATGTTTCAGTTCCCATCTGCTTCATCTGCTTCCCCTCGCCTATATGTAAATGTCTGCTTCCGCTGAAAATTATATATATATATATATATATATATATATATATATATATATATATGGCCATTTTTCCCATTATTACTGTCATAACAACTACAAACACAAAGATCAGATTTCAGATTTTTTATAATTTATGCCAAATTGTAAAATGTCTAATAATATATATTTTTTTTTATCCCATTCTTACAGTTTGCAATGTGGGTTCGATGCTTCTGTTCCCGTCTGCTTCCATTGAAAATTATCTCACCTTCCAGAGGAGATTCCAAACGGGAATACATGAACTCTCTATCTGCACTTGGCTGAAAGTAGATGCAAAGTATGTTGGAACAATTCTTTCTTACGCCACAGAGAACAATGACAATATGCTTGTTCTCTATGGCCGAAATTCTGGCGTACTGGATTTTGTGATTGGAGATCCAGCGTATCGTGGATTATCTTTACAAAATATCCTGGATGGCCGCTGGCACCATTTATGCATCATCTGGTCTTCCATTGAAGGCAGATTTTGGTATTATTCAGACAGTCATCTCGTATCTACTGGATCCAAGTTCCAGAAGGGCTATGAGATCCCTCCTGGGGGCACCGTGGTCCTAGGGCAGGAACAGGATTCGGTTGGAGGGGACTTTGATGAAGCTGAAGCGTTTGTGGGCAGACTGGCTGGCTTTGCGTTTTGGACTAGGACCCTGAGCCCTGGGGAGGTGTCTGGGCTGGCCGCTGGCAAAGGGGTGCCACGAGGAGCAGTGCTCACCCTGGATGATGTAGACCAGATGTTTGGCTCTGTTCAGCACATTACCTGTGAGTGTCTGGAACACTGCATGTAAAGGCACGACAGAATCAGCCAGAAAAACACCTCTGTATACACATTGTTTTTATATTTCCATTTACTTTGGTAAAACAACACTGTTTATTTTCATTGATCATATTTTACACATTTGGTCTTACTAACTTTTGACTATAAACTTTGCTTTAAATAAACGTACATCATATTCTTGTTGGTCTACATTCAGTCAACACAGTATCACAAGGCAACTCGATGTCTTGTTCAGCAAAAATATAAATAAATGAATCAACAAACTTTAATCTGTCAATTTTTTTACAATACAAAAGGAATGCAGCAAATTTAGCAGTAAACAAACCACAAAATATATTCATACTGCCAAGCGCAATGAGTTCCCCAAATCAGCAATACTGTTGAATGTGAAATTATAAAATTTGTAATTTATTTTTATTTTTCATGATTTACAAAACTTAATATATGTTCTAGGGTGAATTAAGGGTGATTGGACATAAGGTCAAATTGAACAGTACAATTATGCAGAGGTTATTTTCTCATCTAATGAGTTGTTTTTTATTTATTTGAGCCTTACTGTGAGACCTTTTTTATTATTTTTTTAATTAATGCCATAAACCAACAATACAATGAGATATATTCTTTCAAAGTAAAAATACACAGCATCTAAAATGAAATAACAATGCCAGAGGACAAGAACAAAAGCCTTACTGTGAATGTGAATGCACTACTGCAACAAAATCAGTAAAAAAAAATGTGTTAATATATAATGTTTCTATTTTCAAGAATAGGTTGTTTTTATTTCATCCCATCTATATTATGTCCCATCTAAAAATATGCTTTTTAATATCATTAATATCATCAAAACTATAGTTCTGAGCATGTTCTTAGCCGTTAACCATCTCAGTCACAGACCTAACACAGAATAACCGTGAACTACATTTCCCAGACTTCCTTTAAAAAAAAAAAAAAAAAAACAGTTTCTTTCTTGGACCTTTGTGCTTTCCGTACCCTCGTCACGGGATTGCTTATGATTGTTAGTCATGGGGAAGAAGTGTTCGCAGTAGTTGTCCAGTTAGCAGGTTTAATGTATGTATAATTGTCAAAGTGGACATGGCCAACATCGCGAAGAAAGTGTCATGGTCTGGCCGAGGCGAGGATCGCGGAGAGAGGACGCCACTGCTGAACGGAACCGAGGATGGGAAATGCAACAGACAGGTACCAGACAGGCCATGTATACTACAAACAAGACATTTAATGCACTCACATGCAATCTGGAATGTTTTGAATGCTGCTTCATATGAATTATCTGCTTTGCTGATTAAATACCGCATGCTTGTTGAGCATGCAAAGGTAGTCGCAGACAGCATGATATTGTTAGGACTCTTGCACTAACTTCATGTCATTTCACAGTGTTGAAACGAAAACAGTATTTCCTAAACCTGTTGTTAGAGGGTAAACCCTTGTGTTACTTGTAAACCCTTGTAAGGTTCATATATCCTTGTATTTTTGCCTAATGACATGTTGCAGTGTGTTTTGCAACTCTGGATATTTGGATTTTTAACTTCCCATTTCTTTTAACCCTCTTATTTTGCTAAGAAAATGCAAGCACCTGTGATCTTATGACCTACACTGAATCTGTATATTTTTGTCAGGGCCATAGCTAGAAATTCTGGTCCCCCTTACCGTACACTGCACTGGGCTCCATATGTTGTGGGGGACATCGCATAACCTGATTTTGATGAGTTCAACATGTTCCTCGAACAACATTCAAATCAACTAATCAGATTATGTTACATTTAGGCTTAAATTCATGAATTGGTGCTTCTACATCAGTGTTATTCATTTATCATTTCCCTCTGATTTTTGTGATAACTTATGGGTAGGGGTAGGAATAGGGTTAAGACTAAATTTTCAGACTGGAATGTTGTTCCAGGATTAACAAAATATGTTGGCCCAGGAACACATCTAATTCAGCAATATCAGGACGTGCAGGGCCCTCTTGGCATGTGTGCCCTTAGAAAAAAAGGAAAAACTAAAATGGATAAGTATTATAGATAGATAGAGTGAGAGAGAGAGAGGCTATTCTTGATAAAGCGTTGTACCAGTAACATAAATGTGGTATTTATGTTAAAATATGGTCATATTTTTTTTGTACAGTTGATGTAGATTCTATATGTAGATTAACGTAGACTCTTGATCGGTTTAATGTGTTTGGTTCATAGTTATCTGGGGGAGGTATGTTTCATATAGGCAGGCTGAGCACTGTGGACCTTGAGGAGGAAATCACACCCGAAGAGGTAAACTCTGTTTTCCATCAATTCATTTTTATTCATTTTAAAACAAGGAAACTTCAAAACAAAGGACACCTCCAATAGCTCAATAGTGGCTTTACTGTTTTGACACAGCTGTAGTTTCAGTTTTATTTTCAAAGTGTTTGTGTTTTTTTTTCATGCTTTGAATGTTAGTGTTGCATGTGAGTCTGAGATAAATTTCTCCATTCTTGGCTGGAGACTCAGGAAAAAGCCTGATTTAATGTACTTGATTATTTGTGAGGACATGTTTCCGATGTGCTGGCAAGTTTGCTCATGGCTGCAAAGAGTTGATGTAGCTAAATAAAGTGTTGTGCTATTCTGATTGCATGAGCATAGAATGACTGTATATGCCCTTGATGAATGTCGGCCGTGCAACTCTGTTTTTTAAGTCTGTTTTTCAATTCACACAGGACATTGTGAGAAGTCGACCGAAGGAAATCCCTCACAACGAAAAGCTGCTGTCCCTCAAATTTGAGGTAATTGAATCTAAATCTGACCTTCAGCCGCCCTCTTCTCTTTTTATTGAGTGTCTGTTAGGAATACTTTGGATAAAACGGTAGTTTTCTGTAAGTGAGCTTAAATTGCAGCAAAAATGTAACACAAATTGTCTTTGAATAGCTGTGATATAAAATGTCACACCTATTTTTTCTGTTTCAGAGTCTTGATTATGATAACAGCGAGAATCAGTTGTTCCTGGAGGAAGAGAGACGGATGAGTCACATGGTCAGTAGAACCACTAGAGATTTTCTAATAGAGGTGGAGATGGCAAACTCTGGGTCTGTGTCTTTGGAAAAAATTATAACGGTTAACTTGTATCATGTGCATCTTGTAAGCTGGTCATATAAAGGCGCTTTCTGAGTTTACAACCTTGACGGTTGATAGAGACTGAAATGAATGTGTAGTTCCTAATTTAACAGTCCCAGACTGTCCCAAAATTGAGTCTTCGGAGTGTTTCACACTTTATATATATATAATATATATATATTATTATTATTATTTTTTATTTATTTATTTTTTTTTGTTGGTCTATGTATACATGCTGTATCAACTCAACCTTGAACACATTGATTTTTTTTATTTGTCACATTATTTTCTTTATAATTAATATCACTAAATGAATGCATGGAACTAACAGCACAGTTTAGCACATTTTTTCATGGTAATCCCCAAATATTGCTTAATCCAAAATGAATATGCCATGCAATCATTTTGAAGTTTTGCAAAACGGCACTCACTGAGAAGCTATGTCCATTTAAAAGCAGTTTATTCAGCGTACTGATAGAACTGACCCTGGTTACTTTACTATGCAACAGGAAATTGTTATAGTCATTGCAGATTAACATGAAATGCTTATTTATCTGAACCATAGAGTTTCAGATGTCTGGAGATCAATCGATGGGTGATCTGTGGTCTGATTGGGTTCTTCACTGGTCTCATCGCATGCATGATAGACATTGCTGTGGAACGTCTTGCTGGGTGCAAGTACTCTGTAGTCAAACAGAGTATCCTTTTTCTGTCAGTCATGTATTTTGCAATCATCTGATAGGATCTGTTTCTCACATAAAGTGTATTTGTATATATAAAAAAGTATATTCTTTAGTTAATTAAAATGAGCCATTCACTGCTTATTTAAATGCCATCAGTTTACGCTCATAATATGGAAGTTGGTGTAATCCATTTCCTTTGGGACTACATGAATAGTTTGGTCATAACCAGATGCACTGCAATCCAGATCCAGACAGACAGTTTTGAAATTCAGCATTATTTTTTTTTTAATCTAATTTAATCTTTCTATGTAGTTTATTAAATTTAGTTCTCAACTGAATATAAAAT
The DNA here is from genome assembly GCF_024489055.1 of Chanodichthys erythropterus. Lineage (NCBI taxonomy): Eukaryota > Metazoa > Chordata > Actinopteri > Cypriniformes > Xenocyprididae > Chanodichthys > Chanodichthys erythropterus. The sequence goes on from NC_090223.1 coordinate 33,223,746, forward strand.
ATGATTATTTCTTCATTTTTGTATGCCAGGAAAAAGACTATTAATAGCAATGTTGTTATGGTATTATGGTATTATGCAGTAATAATATAGCTCAGTAATATTTTTAATACAATGCTAAAGTATAGTCTGATATGTGATGTGGTGGTCCATGTATGCAGGATTAAATCCTTTTTCTTTTTCTTTTTGAAGAAATGACTAAATTGCTAAATACATTTGTTTGTTGCGGCAATCAATTTAAACATTTTTTTTTTAATGAAAAGGCTTATTTTAATTGCATGGAAATGGTTTTCTCAGTTTAATTAAGTGTTGTGCATAAGTATTTCTTACTGGCTTCAGAGTTTTTTTTTAACCAGATGTTCAGACATTGAGAAGTTCACAGAGCTCGGAGGCCTGTCCATCTCTCTCATACTGTGGGCAGTGCTGAACTCTGCTTTCGTGATGGTTGGCGCTATCACTGTTGCTTTTATTGAGGCAAGTGTTTACTTCCTGTCAGAATGATATTTGTGTGATTTCTTCTTCCCTTCTGTGCTTCAGAGTCACTTCAGAGAAATCATTCAGCTCTTTCAATAGAATGTACTCAAGCAGAAAGCAGAATTTTGCTGTGTTTAGGCTACAATATTAATTCTATTTCTCGACTTATTCGATCAGATGGTTACTTTTTTTCCCCAAGATTTTTACTTTTTTTTCTGAAAGAAATTAATACTTTTATACGGCAAGGATGCATTAAATTGCTCAAAAGTGACAATACAAAAGATTTTTCCAATTAAATGCTGTTTTACTATTAATCAAAGAATCCTGGAAAAAAAATTTATTACAGTTTCCAAACAATTATTAATTAGCAGCACAACATTGATAATAATAAGAAATGTTATTTATCAGTATATTAGAATGATTTCTGAAGGATCATGTGACACTGAAGAATGTAATGATGTTGTGCTGAAAATTCAGCTTTGCCATCACCGGAATAAATTACATTTTAAAATATATTAAAAAACAGCTATGTTAAATTGACATAAAATTTCCCAATAATTTCCAATAATCAAATAAATGCCGCCTTGGTGAGCATAAGAGACAAAAAATATTTAAACATTTCTGACCCCAAACTTTTGAATGATAGCGCACATTTGTATACCATGTAGCATTTAGTAAGTGATAAGATATTATTTTACTTTGAACATTGTTTAAAATTTAGTTTTCTTGTTTTTTTTTCTTAGCCCATTGCTGCAGGAAGTGGAATCCCTCAGATAAAATGCTATCTTAATGGAGTGAAGATCCCTCGTGTTGTTCGACTAAAGGTGATGTCTTGTGTTGCTTAAGCTCCTCTGTAAGACAACTTAATTTTTAACTGAATAAAAAAAGGTATACAAAAAAATTTATTTGTAAGAGATCTCTAACATTTTTCTTCTTCCGCATCCACAGACTCTGGTGGTAAAGGTCTTTGGTGTGATCTGCTCAGTTGCTGGAGGTCTTGCCGTTGGAAAGGTACAATAGAAAATCAGTCAGTTGAGTTAAATGGGACTTCACTTCGAGGTTAACAGACTTAACATCTGCTCCTCTCTCACAGGAAGGGCCCATGATTCACTCAGGAGCAGTGGTGGCCGCAGGAGTATCTCAAGGCAGAAGCACTTCACTTAAAAAAGATTTTAAGGTCAGTTTTCTGTACTATATCGGGTCTGCTTGAATCTTACAGTGAACATGGAGCCTCACTGCAAGTTTCTGTTCCCACAGATGTTTGAGTATTTCCGCAGGGACACAGAGAAGAGAGACTTTGTCTCTGCAGGAGCAGCGGCTGGAGTCTCTGCTGCTTTTGGAGCCCCTGTTGGTGAGAAAATAATTTCAAATATCCACTTTTTAAAAAAAAATCAGATAAAGGCAAGTTATGCAAAGTTGCAAAGATGCCCCTATTACGGTATTTGAAAGGTTCCTTACATGCTTCAAAGGTCAAAAAACACTTTAATTTTCTCTTCATATACATTGCACATCACCAAATTTTTCAATGATTCTCAAACGACTCGTCGGATGAATTAGTCTCTCTAAATCCCTTCTTTCCGTGAGCCTGCTCTGATTGGCCAGATAGCCCGGTCTGTTGTGATTGGTCTACCGCTTACAGCTCAGAAGGCTACGCTACTCAGTTTTTAATGTACATTATGAGATGTTGCAACTATAATTCCTCTACATCAGCATTAACAAGTGTATGTCCATCAACAAACCGATGTGTATATAGGTCTAATTTATTGCGATGCACATGTGGGAACTGTATCAATAACCGTACTAACGTTAGCACAGCACTAACGTGAATGACTGATGTAACATTAAAGTTTGTAAAACAAATCTTGCTCCATCCTTCATCATTACTCAGAGTTGTAAGAACGGCAGACAATCTGCATTAATGGACACAAGTTTTCACGGGATGTCCACACAGATTGTAGGTGGGCATTATGCAAATGTATTACCTTGTGACGTGTGAACTTCACGGAAGTGGGAGTTGGATTACAAATGACTCGTTTAAGCGGTGGAGTCGACTCTTTCTTTTGAGAGACAGTAACTTTATTTTTGAGGCACTTTCAGCTTTACAACTTTGTAAACTGTTTACATTCACATACAGCTACATTACACACTGCATGAAAGGTAATTTTCAAAAATCCATAATAGGGGCACTTTAAAGCATATTAAAATACCTGATATACTCAAGAGTTGTAGCTGTAAGTGAAAATACATCATTTGTTCCTGTGAATAAAAGCTCTTAAACTGCCCTGGAATGCATCTTGGATCAGATTGTTCAGGATCGTCTTTGAGTCATTGTGTTTTTTGGCACAGGTGGGGTTCTGTTCAGTTTAGAGGAAGGCGCATCTTTCTGGAACCAGATGTTGACTTGGAGAATTGTAAGTGATTTTGAAAAAGAGCTTGGGTCCTCATTGTCTATTTCACTCAAGGTCAACTGCTTGAACCTCTCATCCTGCTTTGTTTCTGATCTAGTTCTTTGCTTCGATGGTCTCCAGCTTCACACTGAATTTTTTCCTGAGTATTTACCACGGGAAGACTGGACAACTCTCCAACCCTGGCCTCATTAACTTTGGCAGCTTTGACAGTGATGTAAGTCCTGTACCTTTCTCTCTCTCAGTTACTCTGACAAGTTTTTTTTTTTGCCTGCCAGTTTTTTTAAGTGTTTCACAGCACTGAGATTTGAGAGGAAAATCAGTTTAAGTGGAATTGACTCTTAAAGCTTTCCAATATATCAGAACAAAAGAAAAAAAACATTGAATTTTCTAGTGTAGCTGTATTAATCATGACATTCTTGAACTAAATTTAATGTGTTTTCTTTTTTTTAGAGTCTACAATATGATTTATATGAAATTCCTCTCTTCATTATCATGGGAGCTTTAGGTGAGGGAACATCACTTTGTCTGTGCATAAAATACCTTAATAAATTTGTTTACAAAATTAAAATGAGTGGATGTAGCTTTTGAATGATTTTTCTGTTTTTCTTTCATTTTCCAGGAGGGATACTTGGAGCATTGTTCAATTTACTCAATAATTGGCTAACAATTTTCAGAATAAGGTAGGATCGCAAGCTATTGAATATGGAAGGTTATGGGTAATATGTATTGCATTAATTTAGGAAAAACTTTTTTGTATAAAAACAAATTTTGTATAATGTTGGTAAAAAATATAACAATTATTGGTGCTGCAATGTATCTAGTCCTTATATTGGCCATTTTAACTCATTTTTTTGCAGAAACTTGACAATAGGTTTGAGATTCTGCTAAATGGATGGTAGGTTTAGTTATTGAATTGTAATTATGTATCATTGAGCAGAAGCAGTTGGGATGCGTATGACGACTTTTACAGTACATATCAATCATTTGTCATGTGCCCAACAATTTTCCGGGTTACGCCCTCATGTCAAATTGAGGCCAACAAGTAAAGGAAGAGACTTTCCAAACTTGTGAGACGTTTAATATAGTCTGAGAATGACTGATACTGAAAACACAAAAAAACTCCTAAAAAACCATAATGTTAAGTAATATTGGATAATATTGCTTTTAACAAACCTTTTATTTTTAAATTTGTCAGCTTTATTATTGACGCTGTCATTCAAAAGCTTGGGTCAGTAAGATCAGTCAGTTTTTTTTGTTGTTGTTTTTTTTTTTTTAAAGAAATTAATACTTTTAGTATTTTTTTCAGCAGGGATGCATTTAATTAATCAAAAATGACAAGTCACAAAAGTTAGTTTATTTTGTATAAATATTTTTTGTACAAATTCTGTTGAACTCCATCCATCCATCCATCCATCCATCCATCCATCCATCCATCCATCCATCCATCCATCCATCGGCCTTTGAGATTTTAACAGGATGTGTTATGTCTCAGGTACATTCACCGGCCGTGCCTGCAGGTAATGGAGGCTATGCTGGTTGCGGCGGTGACCGCTACAGTTTCCTTTGCTATGATCTATTTCTCCAATGACTGTAAGCCATTGGGACAGGACCACACTGAGGAATATCCTCTGCAGGTGTTTATGCACTTACTGTGCTTTCAAGATGTTTTCTTAAATAATAACATGCTTAGTTGAACTGATCCTAGATCAGAGTGTAGTCTGAAATGCCAAACAGAAACGATTTGTTATATTGTATTATATTGTATATTTACAGCTCTTCTGTGCTGATGGTGAATATAATTCCATGGCCACCGCCTTCTTCAACACACCTGAGCGGAGCGTAAGGAGTCTGTTCCACAACCCTCCAGGTGTGTCTCTGTGTGGGTGTGGTTGGGTGTGGACGGGCTTGAGAATGTGTGCGGACATCTTATCAGACTTGAATTCAAAACATCAAGCCTGATTGTCGTTGCAACATTTCTTGAATTATGTTGGTTGTCTGCATGGTTTTTTTGTGTATGTGTGTGTTTGCATGGGTCTGCCAAGGTTTTAAGCAGATTTAGAGTTACAAGCTGGAAGAAGGCCAGCTAACAGGCAGCTAAAATCTTCCTACGCTCTGGAGAGAAGCCATTTTTGATTGCTTTCGCAGAGTGCTGCAAGTGCACAATAGTCAGTATGCAGCCACTAGACTAAGCAAGCAAAATCACAACTTGCCTATTAGCAAGGTTGGTAATGTTTCAAAATGTAATGTGATTATATAGTTTGCTAACATACAAATGATATGATTAATATCACAATTACTACAAATAATGATATGGTTTTATTACTTCATTGCTAGTAGCCTTATGCTGCCCCCTACAGCTGGAGAGCTTAAAAGTATGTTAAAGAGAACTTTTTTTTGTATTTTTATTTTATTTTATTTTTTTACAAAATTCAAATACAAACATTTATGGCATACTTCAATAAGCATACAAGTGTATTCCGTGTTGATACAGTATTTTCAACAAAAAAAAAAGAGGGGGGGGGAATAAATAAATAAATAAAATGCATAAAATAAAAGGGGTTTGGGGGTCCTATTCTAGTAACATAAACAAGTCCAGCGCGGAAAGAAGTTTCAGGGCATTTCTGTCCATCATACATTGAAGAGATTTTGCAAATAGCTTCAAATCATTCTTCCATTTGTTGAAATGGGGTTTAATTTTTAAATATTTACACCTATGGATAAAATGTTTGCCTAAAACAATCAGATTGTCAAAAATTCTAGGTCTTATCATTTATAAATGCTAAAGAGAACAAATGCTCAGCCTACTACAGATCACACAGGGTTGTGCATAGATGTCATTTACATTTTAAAGGGTTTGTTCACCCAAAAATAAAATGATGTCATTAATTATCATGTCGTTCCACATCCTTAAGACCTTCGTTCATCTTCGGAACACAAATTAAGATAAAATCCGATGGCTCAGTGAGGTCTGCATTGCCAGCAAAATCATTTTCATTTTTCAATGCCCAGAAAGGTACTAAAGATATTTTAAACAGTTCATGTGACTACAGTGGTTCAACCTTAATATTATAAAGCGACGAGAATACATTTTGTGCGCCAAAAATAACAAAACAGCGACTTTATTTAACAATATCTAGTGATGGGTGATTTCAAAACACTGCTTCATGAAGCTTCGAAGCTTTACAAATCTTTTTTTTTTTTTTCAAATCAGTGGTTCGGAGTGTGTATCAAACTGCTAAAGTCACGTTATACTATTAAAATTTCGAAACAATTATGATGTAACGAAGCCTCGTTTACTGAAATCACGTGACTTTGGCGCTCCAAACCACTGATTCGAAACAAAAGATTTGTAAAGCTACGAAGCTTCATGAAGCAGTGTTTTGAAATCGTCGATATTGAATATTGAATAAAGTTATTTTGTTTTTTTGGCGCACAAAAAGTATTCTTGTAGCTTCATAACATTAAGGTTGAACCACTGTAGTCACATGAACTGTTTTAAATACATCTTTAGTAGCTTTCTAGGCATTGAAAGTGTTAATTGTGTTGCTGTCAATGGAGGCCTCACTGAGCCATCGGATTTGATCAAAAATATCTTAATTTGTGTTCTGAAGATTAACGAAGGTCTTACAGGTGTAGAATGACATGAGGGTGAGTAATTAATGACTGAATTTTCATTTTTGGGTGAACTAACCCTTTAAGGTATTTAGAAGATTCTCTCATCCAGAGTGATGTACCAACAGTGTTTTAGAATAACAAATGAGACCGTTGTGATCAAATGCCATTTAAAACAATATCTGCTAGGAAAGGTATGGTACTGTGCTAGACTAACTGGGACTAGTCCCAGCACTTGCATATTGTTGCCCTGTTGTTGGTTTGATTGCTTCTATTGTTCTCCTCATTTGAAAGTCACTTTGGATAAAAGCATCTGCTAAATGATTAAAGATAAATGCAAATTTTACTGGGAATGTCTCTTTCACAGGAACTTACAACCCTGTGACTTTGGGGGTCTTCGCTCTGGCCTATTTCCTCCTAGCTGTCTGGACGTATGGTCTGACCGTGTCAGCAGGAGTGTTCATCCCCTCTCTGCTCATTGGAGCAGCCTGGGGGCGACTCTTTGGGATCCTTATGTCTGTCATCGATTCCAAACCATCAGTAAGTACAGCTTTACCATATTTTTTTATTACAGCTACATTTTAATTCATCTTAAAGCACAAATTCGAGAAAAATATTGCTAAAATGTGAAGAAAGATTAGCTGTATTGTTTTGTTGACATTTTCTAAACTGATAGATTTCGGGGAATCCTGGAAAATATGCTCTGATAGGTGCTGCGGCCCAGCTTGGTGAGTTATCGATGTTTTAGCTTCATGTTAATTTCAGTTAGACATTCTTTAAGGACATGCAGAAGGAATGCAGTGCTCCCAACTGCATTTCTGTGAAATAAGTAAGTGTTGTCAATAACAAATATGGCTGTTTTGTTGTGTTAATCTGACAGGTGGCATTGTCAGAATGACCCTCAGTCTCACGGTAATCCTAGTAGAAGCCACAGGGAATGTGACCTATGGCTTTCCCATCATGCTTGTGCTGATGACTGCCAAAATTGTGGGGGATTACTTTGTAGAGGTGAGAAGCAAAATATTTAGCATAGTTGTTTTTGTCTCCTGTGAACTGGTGATTTGTCTTTCCAGTATTGTATGTTTTTTTTAAGGGTGTCACAAAGCATTAGTCATGAATGCATGTCATATATGTTTTGTTCTATTAGAGCATGAAGCACTTATGTGCTTTTGTCTGACTGGTTTTTGTTGTTGATAGGGCCTGTATGACATCCATATTAAGCTGCAGAGTGTTCCTTTCCTCCACTGGGAGGCTCCTGCTACTTCTCATTGGCTGACAGCCAGGTAACCACATCCTTCAGCCTTACGTGTCATATGATGCTTTCATTTTTTCTGATGCACTCTATACTGACTCTCAGTTCTAGGTAATTCATACAACCATGCAACATTAAAGGGTTAGTTCACCCAAAAATGAATTCTGTCATTTATTACTCACCCTCATGTCGTTCCACACCCGTAAGACCTTCGTTAATCTTTGGAACATAAATTAAGATATTTTAGTTGAAAATGAAATCCGATGGCTCTGTAAGGCCTCCATAGGGAGCAATGACATTTCCTCTCTCAAGATCCATAAAGGTACTAAAAACATATTTAAATCGGTTCATGTGAGTACAATGGTTCAATATTAATATTATAAAGCGACAAGAATATTTTTGATGTGCCAAAAAAACAAAATAATGACTTATTTAGTGATGGCCGATTTCAAAACACTAAATCATAAATGAATCAGTGTATCGAATCATCGGATCGCGGGTCAAACCGCCAAACTGCTGAAATCACGTGACTTTGGCGCTCCGAACTGCAGATTCGACACACAGATTCACAATGCTCCGATGCTTCCTGAAGCAGTGTTTTGAAATCAGCCATCATTTTTGCCGCACCAAAAGTATTCTCGTCACTTTATAATATTAATATTGAACCACTGAACTCACATGAACTGATTTAAATATGTTTTTAGTACCTTTATGGATCTTGAGAGAGGAAATGTCATTGCTCCCTATGGAGGCCTCACTGAGCCATCGGATTTCAACTAAAATATCTTAATTTGTGTTCTGAAGATTAACAAAGGTCTTATGGGTGTGGAACGACATGAGGGTGAGTAATAAATGACAGAATTCATTTTTGGGTGAACTAACCCTTTAAGGCCAAAGGAAACTTCAGTTTTTACGCATATGTGAGGGTCCGCGTACAGTGCATGTGGCGCAAATTTTGTCACCAGAACCGCACAATTTTTGTAACCACACATGCACATTGGATTTGTTTTGCACTAATCAGTTGTTCCACAAGGTGGCAACACTAGCCCGGGCTGTAGTTTCATAGTAGAAAACGAAACTAAAGAACAACAACAGAGGTCTACATAGGTTGTTTGCACATGACGTGATGGGGAGGCGCGAAATGCAGATGGAGGGCAGGAAGTGATTTTTCTACATAAGGAAGCACTATAAAATACCCATGTTTTGCGTCGTTTATTGTTGCTGTAATTGATCAAACCGAGAAACCACAAGGAGCTTTTGTCGTTTACCAAAAGTAATCTGTGTCTGCGGACGGGAACTAACTAAAAAATAAATATGCATAATGAACAGATTAATACTTTAGAAACTAAGAAGAAGTATACACTTTAACCAAATGCACACAAATTTTTCTGGTAACATCTGTATTTGTGAGATTTGCGGCATTAAATGTTTAATAGATATTCAAAGACCTTACGTTTCAATTATTAGACAGAACAGTTAAAGACGGTAAACTAATGAAGACAAAGAATGGGTGCTTCTGAGCTCAGCGCTGTCAAAATAAAAGTCCTGCTTCTGACTCTTATCAATCAAACTGAAAAACGTATCAGCCGATGCGATAACAAAAAATGTCTTCTGAAATATCATCCTAGGTAATATATCGGTCAGCTACTAGTCTAGTACAGTGTTGTTATCATTTAAAAAAAAACTATTAAAATTGTTTTCATTAATTGAAATAAAGCTGAAAAATGTAATATAATGAAAAACTTAAAAGCTTAAACGAAAAGTTGAAATGTTGCTTTGGCAACTAACTGAAAAACAAATGTTGAAGTTACTAAAATAGTTCAAGTACTAAAATAACTAAAAATGAAGCTGTATAGAATACTTTTAAAAAAGCATATAGAAAATTGACTCGAACTTGAGGTAAAAATAAAATTAATGCATACTACAATATTATATAAATAATACTCTAATAACAGTGGTGCAGTGTCATATAGTGAATGTATTCTGCACAGGGAGGTCATGAGCTCTCCAGTCACCTGCTTTAACAGAGTGGAGAAGGTCGGAACGATTGTGGACGTTCTTAGCAACACATCCACCAATCACAATGGCTTCCCAGTGGTCACCCATACTACTGAGCACGATGAGGTGACGTAACCATGACAACATGACATCACATCCTGTTAATCCTAGTATATTCCAGTTTCAATAAAGACTAAAAGTTGCCCGTCTTCTTCCCGCAGCCGGGCAAAATCTGTGGACTTATTCTCCGATCCCAGCTTATTGTTCTTCTGAAACATAAGGTGTGGAAAAATTTAATTATGATGACTTTAGTTGGACTTTCATCTTTATTTGATAGGAAATACTCTTACTGTGGCAAATTCTAATATTTCTGTCTGTGTCTCAGGTGTTTGTGGAGAGGGCGTCTTCACGTCTCATCCAAAGGAAGCTACAGCTGAAGGACTTCAGAGATGCATATCCACGTTTCCCCCCTATCCAGTCCATCCACGTCTCTCAGGACGAGAGGGAATGCATGATGGACCTCACTGAGTTCATGAACCCGACCCCTTATACTGTGCCTCAGGTCAGTTCACTTACATTGTAGCATATACAGACTGAGACTGTCTGACTTGCATATAAAGCAGTCAACCACAGTTTTTTGTTTTTGCATTCCATTTCGGAGCAAGTTTATCTGAAATTGATTATATAACAATCGACTAGCATCTGGGAAAAAAATAATAATAAATTGTGGCTGAGACTGGAACCTCTCCAGTTTCCGGCTTATTCATACATGGAATTATACCGTGTCCGAGCTTTAACCAGAATGCCACTGTCACACTCTATTGAAATGCAAGAAATGCCACCAGGAAGTGTATTTTAGTTGTCATGACTATGTGGTTTAATCATGTGCAGTATTGACTTTTGTTTTTCATATTTGATTTCAGGAGACTTCACTCCCTCGTGTGTTTAAATTGTTTCGGGCACTAGGACTACGACATCTGGTGGTGGTTGATAATGAGAACAGGGTGAGTGTATCCACCTATGTTTTACTATGGTTCAGTTACTATGTTTAACTCCCAGCTAATCTTTAGGTTGATATTTAAATTTAAAAGAGTTTTAAAGAGTTTTAAATTTAGATTACCTTTCTATCATCTAATGCTAACTTAGTTAATATTTAAAAACACTAATTATTCAATAAAACTGTTGCATTTAATCTTTAGCAAATCTAAAAATTATTATTATTTTTTTATATAATGGTGGGACTCCTAAATTCATTTGTAGCATTAAAATGATTATAGTTTATTTATTTAAATGTTTTAACCCTATTAAAAAAAACTATACCAAAATCTATTTAAAATGCATTTATTTCATACAAAGTATACTTCAAGTCCATTAACATATTTATTGACATATCACTTAAGACTTACTGATATAAAATTATAATTTAAACTTTATTTGGAGAGTTTCTTTACTGCACAATGCACATTTCTTAATATTAAGCCTAAAATGTGTTTTAATATCACTATTAATAAGGATCATTTGATCACTGTATAATATCAGTCTTTAAATGCAAGATATTTAAAGTGTACTTAAAGTATACTTGCAATAGTTCCACTTTAGCACAATCAGATATACTGAAGTATATGTTTAGTTTGACCTCAGCACTGCTTCTGCACAATTACAAAATTAGTTGTTCCAAATTAGCAGACTTTAAGTATATCAGTTTAGTATAGCAAAAGTACAGTTGCAGGGTATTTTTATTAAGCACATAAATATGTAAATGTATTTGTAGTATACTTAGCATAAAAAATATATTTCAGATACATTTTAGTATTTTTTTTTTCCACTAGGGAATTTATTTACATATTTTAATGTAATTTTTTTATTAGATTTTTTTTTTTTTTTTTATTTAATTTATTTGAATGTATTATAGAGGAAATAGTATAGAACTTGAATATCGGCTAGTAATTGGTTATCTGCAATAACATCAAAATTCAGAAATGCTATGGGTCTTCTAATTCCCTCTGCTTTGGATGTGAAGGTTGTGGGGCTGGTAACCAGGAAGGATCTTGCACGCTACCACATGGGTAAAGATGGCCTGGAGGAGCTTCACCTGGCTCAGACGTGATTGGTCGTCAAATTCATCCTGGACCCTGCCTTCAGAGAACCAGCTTTGGACCGTAATAACTCAGGGGCTGGTCAGTCTCTCTCCTGTCAAAGATGCCAAACACAAACCTGCAACATGCACAATTTGTCCGACATTCAGTATTTTAAGGGCTCGATTATTTGAAGAATACATTTTTGCTCCTTTATCATAAAGTCAGTTCTGCGTTGATTTTTGCCTGTGGAAATACAGCGAATGGGCACATTATGTTAGTACGTAATGTTAGTTTTGCACTATGTGACTATTTATTACATTTAAAATATTTTAGAGTAGCTTTTCGGGAGCCCTAACTCTCCAAAAGCATCATTTTGTGTCACCTTACATTTAGTTACCATTTGAGTCATGTTTATTGTCATGCCAATGATAATGTGTATTGACATGACAATGTATGCATTTTTTCTTTTTCAACAAGCATTTGTTTTTGCAGTCACAACAATTCCTACACATTATAAATTGTGAATACTTACTTGCTAATGCTTAAAAATAGTTCTAGTAAAATGTTGTTAGCTCAAAGTAAGATATTCAGATATTCATTATGAATGTGCAGGACATTTCAAGCAAGTTTACTGATATGGAGTAAAATCTTATGATTTCTCCCCATTTGTAGCATTAATAATCCTATAGGTGATACCTTTATGTGCACTTAATACAGACTACGACATATATTGTTACAGGTACTATTACATTTTTATTACAGGTTCATTACATTTTTGTTCACTTAAAGTTGTTTAGGATTTTTAAATGTTTCTGTCTTGATTTATCAATTTAATAGTATCAAATATTTTAGGGTAGACCTGGCCCTAAAATTAAATACATAAATCCTATTTTTCACGTAGCAAGATTTGGTACAAGTTTAATACTAGCTAGTGATTTTATGCAGTACATTTCCTGAGGGGAGTTTGCCTACAGAATGTGAATTTTCTGCCTTGAGCTGCATTTGTTTTCTGTGAAAATCTATACTTTAAAATGAACATATAAATCACAGTATTGAGCAGTGAAAGATTATGCTAAAATAATTGCCAGGCACTGATTGCAAGAAACTGTCTTTAACTGAACATCAGATGAAGCGTATAAACATGACATCTTGTTGTCTTTGTGCTAAAAATTTGACTTGTAGGCTGTACGCTTCGATGTTTAAAGCCAATATTTTTTGTTTTTATTGATCAATGATCTTTTGCTCTGCTGATCTCTACTTTTATATGGGTGTTGATTTGAAGTAAAAAAATAAAAATAAAATAAAAAATTATAACCATTTGAACAACTTTGTGAACTAATAAAGCTATGAATCAACAAATGAATTCCTCATGCCTCTTCAGTAATTTTCTCAGATGGCTGATTTGGATTTAAAAAAAAATCTGTTCTAAATTTTGTCAGCTTTTATGAATACACTAGCATATAGATGGCTTTAAAGCTATATAAAGGTTTAGTTCACCCAAAAATGAAAATTCTGTCATTAATTACTCACCCTCATGTCGTTTCACACCCGTAAGACCTTCGTTCATCTTCAGAACACAAATTAAGATATTTTAGTTGAAATCCGATAGCGGCGTGAGGCCTCCATAGGGAGCAATGTCATTTCCTCTCTCAAGATCCATAAAGGTACTAAAAACATATTTAATTCAGTTCATGTGAGTACAGTGGTTCAATATTAATATTATAAAGCGACGAGAATATTTTTGGAGTGCCAATAAAACAAAATAATGACTTATTTAGTGATGGCCGATTTCAAAACACTGCTTCAGGAAGTATCGGAGCACAAATGAATCAGTGTGTCGAATCATGATTCAGATCGCGTATCGAACTGCCAACGGCTGAAATCACGTGACTTTGGCGCTCTGAACAGCAGGTTCGACACTGATTCATTTGTGCTCCGAAGCTTCCTGAAGCAGTGTTTTGAAATCGGCCAACACTAAATAAGTCGCTATTTAGTTTTTATTGGCACACCAAAAGTATTCTCGTCGCTTTATAATATTAATATTGAACTACTGTACTCACATGAACTGATTTAAATATGTTTTTAGTACATTAATGGATCTTGAGAGAGGAAATGTCATTGCTCCCTATGGAGGCCTCACGGAGCCATCTGATTTCAACTAAAATATCTTAATTTGTGTTCTGAAGATTAATGAAGGTCTTACAGGTGTGGAACGGCATGAGGCTAAGTAATAAATGACAGAAATTTCATTTTTGGGTGAACTAACCCTTTAATATGGATTAAAAAAACTATTTTGTATGCGCAACTGATGTTCTATTTCAGGAAACTCAGCCCATTACTAAGGCAACAACACTACATGACTAAGCAGTATGTTATTTTTCAGCATTTACTTGGCATAATCATTCCTGATACTACACTGACACATTGTTGTGAGGTGTCTAAAAAATGGTGTAAGGTGTGGACATGTGCAAAATGGAATTCTATGAGTAATGCTGCAAGGATCGCATTTGTATGAATCCCATGTTGATCCGCCCTGTTTATTATAATCACTGCTGTCATGTGCAGCTAAATCCACACAGTGATCTCTCTGAGCCTAGGAGAAAGGGCTAATGTAATTACATCATATCTGGAATATAATTAAATAATTTACATAATTTATACTTGTGTAAGTGTATCTGAAAGTTGCTGAATCATTAGTGAGTGAGTTCATCTGGGTAGTGTGTTTAACAGCAGTAAATTTTAACCATCCATAGACATTAATTTTAATTTGATCATGCTCTGTTAAAAACAAACATAATTCAGCAAAGAGCATTAAATGTGTCCATATGCGGTGTGGGTGCCTGAGGGTTAAGTTCAGTGTGTCCTAATCCATTTAGAGCGAGTCTAAATCTCCTTTTCTTAATCCTCTCAAATCAATAGGTGCCAAAATACATCTGTCTGGCATCAACTGCTAGAGCATTCGGTCAACTTACATTTTTTACTCCCCCCCTATTTATCTTAAATTAGGGTAACGTTTATTAGCTTATTTTTATTCAGTGACTTTCAGTTGGTTTAGGCTATATATAATCATTTCTGTCATTAATTTTCTCAATCGGATGATTCTTGTTTTAGCAACCCAAATACCCAGGTAACAAAAAAATATTCTAATAAAGCAAAAAGCCCCGTGAAGCCGTGGTTTACAGTGAATTTATAACAGCTAAGGGGCGTTGTTACCCCCTTAACTATTAAAAAATTCACTGTAAACCACGGCTTCACTGGGCTTATTGCTTTTATAATACGGTTACCACACAATTCAAATATTAAAGCCAAAAAAAAAAGTATCGATGCAACTTTCTTGAAGTAAAATCATTAAAAGGCTTCCTTTCCGCTGGATAAAATAGTCCCTGACCATGAACAGCAACAGAAGATACATTTATATCGAAACTTGTTGTGAACACGGAACAAGACGCAAATGCTTTGACTAGCGCTGTCAGTGTCAGCAGGGCATGGGAAATCCCATTAAATGTTAAAAGGACAGGATCTCAGCAGACATTCAAATGGATTTTTATTATGAACATAGGACTGACCTGAAGGAAAATGCTAAATTTGAATGCAGGTAATACACTCGGTCACTCGATATCTCTCTCACAATACTCTTCTACATAATGCAGTAAGCTTCAGTGAACAAAATCAATAGAGAACAAACATATGTTTACATTGCTAAGACAGACGCGACAATACACACTCAGTGGCGCAGTGATACTTATGTAATGCTGTCAGCTGTATGTTCTCGGGAATTTTACAACGGCTTTGAACATGGTCCAACCAATCAGAATCAAGGGCCGGAACTATCCGTTTTATAAGAACGTTTTGCTAACTTTTTTATTTTGCTAACTTTATTTCTGAATGTTCCATTATTGGAATGGTACATTTCTAAACAAGCAGTAACATTTAAAAATGCTAAATAAAAGACCAACTAAAACGTTTCAGAAAAAGAAAAAAAAAAAACACGTTCCAAGAATGATGTATAGCCTAAATAAAATGTTTGTGTTAACGTTTTGAGAACATTATTAAACACATAACATTACTGGAATTTTTTTTTTTCATAACTTTGCAAATGTTTTTAAACAACTCACTGACGATTTGTATAGATAGATCTGTGGTAGGCGTATGTAAA
Source organism: Chanodichthys erythropterus (assembly GCF_024489055.1). NCBI lineage: Eukaryota > Metazoa > Chordata > Actinopteri > Cypriniformes > Xenocyprididae > Chanodichthys > Chanodichthys erythropterus. Next base: position 33,239,721 of record NC_090223.1, read on the forward strand.
TCTAAAAGAAAGTGTTACATTATTACTATATATACTATATATAGGCCTAGGCTACTTTTGATATACACTGTGTGCAGAATTATTAGGCAAGTTGATTTTCTGATCATATTTTTTTTCCAAGCACATTTTACCAATTCCAATCCACATCAATCTTAATAACTACTATTAATATTGTTTTTAATCATTTATAAGTGATATATAATTGTTCATGAAGGCTGGAAATGAAGAATGCCCTATATTCAGGTGTGCAGAATTATTAGGCAGGTTTTCTTTTACAGATAAAATGAGCCAAAAAAGAGATTTAACTCAGACTGAAAAGTCAAAAATTATTAAATACTCATGAGAAGGACGCAATACTAATGTAATACTAGAAATTGCAAAGTTAAAGCATGACCATTGGACAGTGAAATGCTCATTGGGTCAGCGGGGTCATACAAAAACAGCTGGAGAAGCAAAGACACGTTAACTGCAAAATAATTAAGAATTAAGTGTGAAACCATCAGGAACACTTTAGTCTCCAGCGCCACCATTTCCCAGTACTGAAACCTACCTGGAGTCTTCAGAAGTGTGAGGTGTCAGGATCTCAGAGACTTGGGTTAGGTGAAGAATCCTAAAAAGCGACCTGCTTTAATAAGAATCACAAGCTGAAGTGTTATAAAGTACATGAAGACTGGGTTTTTATAGGCCTTATAGACAGACAGCTTGAGAGTGACTCCTGAAGGACCAGCACCACATCCTCTTGTACCACTGTTTGAAGAATTCATCTTCCAGAATCTGGCAGTAAGTTTTGGAAGATCATTTAGTCCATCTCTGCAAGATGGACATTTCAGGATAAGAGATGGACTAAAAGTGAACTCCCACACATTACTGCCAGATTCTGGAAGATAAATTCTTCAAACAGTGGTACAAGAGGATGTGGTGCTGGTCCTTCAGGAGTCACTCTCAAGCTGTCTGTCTATAAGGCCTATAAAAACCCAATCTTCATGTACTTTATAACACTTCAGCTTGTGATTCTTATTAAGAGCAGATCGCTTTTTAGGATTCTTCACCTAACCTAAGTCTCTGAGATCCTGACACCTCACACTTCTGAAGACTCCAGGTAGGTTTCAGTACTGGCTCATTTTATCTGTAAAAGAAAACCTGCCTAATAATTCTGCACACCTGAATATAGGGCATTTTTCATTTCCAGCCTTCATGAACAATTATGTATCACTTATAAATGATTAAAAACAATATTAATAGTAGTTATTAAGATTGATGTGGATTGGAATTGGTAAAATGTGCTTGGAAAAAAAAATATGATCAGAAAATCAACTTGCCTAATAATTCTGCACACAGTGTACAAGCGGTCAAAGTGTTATCATACATTTAGCGCAAATTATCTAGCATTCGTGGTTACCCTACTAAAACGTTTGAAAGCGCCATTAAACATAAACATAGCCTATGCCTATATGTAAAAAAAAAAAAAATAACCACCAACACACTTTTATGATTCTAACCTTTTGTGTTGACTCCCTTTTGTTAAAATTGATAACGACCTCATCAGTCTTTGAGTTGTAATGCATATCAAATGTAATTTAGTACTGATTATGTTTTACACTGTTAATCCTTATGAAGAAGTGATTTAGAAAAATGAGAAAAGAGACTACATAAATGAATTTGAAGAAAGTAATTTGATGGCAGAGGAGTTCTTGTGAACTGCTATTCATTAACAAGGTCAGTAGGCGTCATATGATTTTTTGCAGCAATGCATTTCCATGCTGAATTTCCACATTTCTTGTTCATAAATAGTACTTCATTCAAACAGTCTACACCTAATCTTTATTTTAACATATTTAACAATACAGATTTTTTTTTTTTAATTGAGCCAAACATGAGAACTAAATTTACTACATTAGAAGTCTAAGGCATCGACACCATACGACAGATGAAGTGATGTGAACAGCTAATAAGGCCTCTCCTCTCAAAGTGCATCTACTAAAAAAAAAAAAAAAAAAAAAAAAAATAGGCCAAAATATAGAACTAGCACAAATAAAAACATTTCAGAGATAACTTGCCACAGAGTGTACCACTGTATGGAATTTGGGAATGTACAGTAGAAAATAAACTTTGATTGAAATCATATTCCACATTATTTCTTCTATCAAAAGGCCTGTCTGTCACCTTTATATCATCCTATAAAACGTCATAAACCTAATTCCTACTGCATCCCAATAGCCACTATATTACATTGTGCATTCATAGGTTGGTGTCTGTACAACTCAGCTGTTTGCAACAAAGTATAATAAAGGCAATGGTGCAAGTGTCTGTTTGCAGCATCCCTCATTTGGGATCTAGAGGTGGAGTCTATTCAACTAAACAAGTCCAGGTGACGCATCTTCCTGTAGTCCGTCTCAAATAATCCCATACTGGGCGAGCTCGTGCAACTCCAGATGGCTAAACGCTTCCCATGGACACACCACAGTGATGTCTGTGCATGAAAGAAGTTGGCAGATGAAGCACAGTGAGAAAAAAAACAAATCATTTTGCAAGAGTAATGGGTTTAGCATAACACAACACAGTCATTTGAACACTACAAAAGCTACGTTCCAAGGGTTGTACTCACCAGTGCCAAGACCCTCCATTCCTGGAATCTCATCTCCAAATCTAATGAAAAGAGAGAAGAAATTGATCACAAAATGAAGTGTACTTCCTAATAGATCAAGTAGATTTAAATGTTGTCTACTCACCCTTTCACCCCCTTCTTGGGAGGTTTGCTTTTGAATTGTCTTGTCATTCTCTGTTTGAATTTAGGGGGTCCTCTTCTGGGTGTTGTTGGACCTACTCTTTTTGGGCTTATGGGCGAGTCACTGAGACTGTCGCAGCTATTTCCTGAGCTCATCTCGTACACCGTCTGTGTTTCCAAAAAAATGATGTGGGCTCTAGTGTTTGTAGATGTCTTCTCAGTCAGTGTCAATCTCTCTCCTTGTGCTCGAGGAAAGTCGGCTTAAATACACTCTAGACTGGTCCGTGTTTGCGTCAATGGGTCAACAACAAAGCCTGACACAGCAGCAATCCGTTCCAGGTCAACTCGGGCAAATGGCTGGGATTACTTCTTGGATTCTGAATACACAAACTGGCCTTCATTGAGAAATCTTTCTAAATGGTCAATTCGCATACTTCAGTACACCTGGAGAGTCTGTCATGGGTTATGGTGAACATGTGTTTCATTCATGGCATATGTAGAGGAAATGAATGACAACAAGATCTTATGCATACTTAAGGAATTCAAGCATGTCAACAGATTTGATAATGACATTACCTTAAATGGCTATATAAGCAAGAAAGATGTGTTTCAAAGAATTTTCTCAATTTTTGCAAAGTGAGTTGGCATATATAGTAATTTTCCTTTAAAAAAATCAACAATAATTGCACATTTCTCTTATGTCAGAGAACTTTCAGATATCTGCAAACGCCATCATTCATTGACTTTCCTCAAGAAATAATGAAGAAAGTTGAGAATTAACAAGCAATGACTTTTATTATGTTAAAAGTAGCATAAATAGAACAATGACACTGAACATTTTTTTTTTTTTTTTAAGGTACAATATGTAACATTTTTGCAGTAAAATATCCAAAAACCACTAGGCTAGTGTTATATATTTTGTCCAGCTGATTACTAACAATATCTCTAATGTTTTCAACTACTTGTAAATCATGAGAAAATTCCCATTCTAAACAGTGACACGCATAGACAGTAAAAGAAATGGACACAGCGACCCCATTGGAACTCAATTGAGTCAAGTGAAGCCCATTTTTAGCGATTTTTAGTACTTCCATTTCTGACGCGCAGACTCACATTAAGCTTGATGACGTCCGCAACCTGTCTGACAGATGTAAATCTTCTAGTAGCTGTGCGTGCAAACTGCCATCGTTAATCTTGCAGAGACGGCGAGCTTGAGCGGGGAGTTCTTTGGCGTGAGTGAGCAGGAGTAAGTATTCTGATTAATTATTTTGTATAGTATTTTAAAATGTAACGCCAGTACGCCATATTAAGATAATCTCCCAGATTGTCTGCGAGCTTCTCCTCCTGACTGTACGGTAATTTCTCTACTGTGCGACAGGGAGTCGAGTGGTTATGACGCAATCGTTAGCTTATTTTTACAAAAACTGTTTCAACGGGGCCATAATGTAACATAGAAGTTAATGGAGCCCTTTATATATTGTCATGTATCTTTGGAAATAAATAATGGACAAATGGATTCTTTAAACGCCTCAGATGTAAAGTTATTCACTGTCAAAGTGACGCCAAAATGAATGGGAGTCAATGGGGATGCTAACGCAAGTGAAGTTCTGCTACAAGATGGCAGCACGCGGCCGACTTCAACTTCCGGTCGACTTCCTTGGGCACTGGTGACACGGGGCAGTGCAGTCGCCTGTCAATGACGTCAGTTACCCTTTGTTACCGCCTTTACTGACGTAGAAACCACATGACAACAGTGCCGTGGACAAATGCGGAAGTAGTGTCTAGCGTCCAGCAAACCACTAGCTTGCTTCAAGCAGTTCCTTATTTACTTCTTGCACGTTTTATGGTGGATTGTGTAATTTATTTATGGAACATAATTAATGTTTACCATCTGCCGCTGGTTCTGACGACAAGGACAGCTCCCGTAAACTCATGACCGGAAAAACGGCGCCGGCGACTGTGTCATAATAAAAGTCCCGCTGCTCGTGAGGCGTGTGTTGATCAATCGCTCCAGCTCCTCGTTCAGCTCCTGCAACACTCGGTCCTGCTCTGCTTCATACTACAGTAACGTTAATAATCGCATCCATAAACATGAGTTCTTCCAGACTCCAATCCCTATTCTTTTGCACCGTCCGTTGAGATGGAGACCACATGTCCCAAGTTTCCGCTCTAAAACTTGGCGTCATCAAACTACGCCTTTGTTTTGAATAGGCCTCTAGCGGAAAAAAATATCACAAATTGTACCTTTAACTTCGTCTCGTGAAGTTTAACTTACTGTTAAATTATTTTAAAATTGTTTATCTATCCATCCATCTATATAAAATACAAAAATAAGTAATTTTGAAATGGTTATTGAGGCCGTATTTAACACAAGATATCAATATTAAAGTGAGAAAGACAACAGTATTATCTAAACTTAATGTGGAACAGGGTTGCTGACGTTCAGTGTGGCGTAAGCTATGTTAAAAGACTAATTCACTTAAAGTTAAGTCCCTGGCAGTGTGAGTGATATTGAGCAGTGAGCACCATTAAGAAGATCTTGTCAAGCAGAGACAGATGTCAAATGTAGAACTGGGATATGAGAGTCATGTGGCTGAGAGCTTTAATACAATTGAGTAAGAACACCTGCTTCTTTAAGAGAAGTGGAATTCAGTCCAACAGGTAAAATATCATCTCATGCAGGCTTTTCGGATTACACATGAACTGATACAACAATAAAAAGACTTTTATGGACAGTTTAAAGAAAAAGAGACTTCAAAGCCCTCCATTTCCAGTTCACAGCGTGATCTGAGTCTCTTTGAAAGTTAACTCGTCTCTGAATTACCCACCATTCCCTGCAGGCATGGATTATCTGTAATATCGTGGAGCTGCTAAAGTGTATTTCGAAGATCTGTAGAGAGCCTTCTGTGGCAATGGCATAAAACCTACCTTGGTCTCAAATCAGTACCTGATAGTATTTATGTTCTTTTTATTTTATTGTTAAATATGATTTAAGTGCGTAAGGATTATTAGTAGTAGCAGCAGTCAGTAGCCATACATACACTTTTACAAATACACATAAACAATGTTTAAAAAAGATGAAATAACACAAACAGACATTAAAGGGTTAGTTCACCCAAAAATGAAAATTCTGTCATTATTACTCACCCTCATGTTGTTCCACACCCTTGAGACCTTCGTTCATCTTCAGAACACAAATTAAGATATTTTTGATAAAATCCGATGGCTTTTTATGAATCTTTTGTTTCGAATCAAACTGCCAAAGTCACGCCCCCCAGTGGTGAACCATTGAAAATTCGAAACACTTATGATGTAACAAAGCCTCATTTACTGAAATCACGTGACTTTGGCAGTTTTATACACGCTCTGAACCACTGATTCAAAACAAAAGAGTTGTAAAGCTTCTAAGCTTCATGAAGGAGTGTTTTGAAATCACCCATCACATATTATTGAATAAAGTTATTTTGTTTTTTGTCTTTTGGTGCACAAAAAGTATTCTCGTCGCTTCATAAAATTAAGGTTGAACCACTGTAGTCACATGAACTGTTTTAAATACATCTAGTGATATTTATCTTGCTCTCAATGCAGGCCTCACTGAGCCATCATATTTTATCAAAAATATCTTAATTTGTGTTCTGAAGATGAACAAAGGTCTTACGGGTGTGGAACGACATGAGGGTGAGTAATTAATGACAGAATTTTCATATTTTGTGTGAACTAACCCTTTAAACACCAATCCAGCTAGGAAAATGTAATTCAGCTTTTAAACAGAAGGGGGTGGTAAGAATCTTAATAAAAGCTGATGAAGTGAACTTGTTTGATAAAGCACAGGGGCCTCAGCAATCTCACAAGGGGCCCAAAGTTTACTTATTTTTTAACTTTAACTTAATTAAAATGCTAAAATGTTTTTTTTTTTAAATCAAGCTCTATAACATGTAAACTGACATCATATACACAGCTGAGATCTCACTCAAGATGGTTTCGACCACTGTAACATATAGCTGGTTTGTGCATAAAAGCTTTGAATATTGTATTGGTCAATGAGAGGACATGGAATCCAAAAGATTGAGAACCACTTTTCTAGAGAACAAAAACAGGTATGACCGAGTGATGAAATCTGTGGCCTGAGGCAACTTCTTCAGCATTACACAGAATCCCTTCATCCCTCTTCTACTTTAATGCAACTCCAGCAAAACTAGGATCTAGCAATCGACTTATGCAAATACCACACGCATAAAAATCATAAAACACAAATGTTGAATGCTACTACAAAGTATATGGCCAAACGTGAATAAAACAAAGTCTAATGCAATAACTGACCGATTTTTCCAGGTATGCAACTGCTACACATCCAACACATTAAAGACATGGTATACATTATATACCAATTATCAATGTAAAGCTGCATTGACACAATCTGCATTGTAAAAAGCCCTAAATAAATAAAGGTGACTTAAAGGGAGCAACAAATGTAGCCTACATGTTAATCTTTATACATAATTGCAAAACTTTATACATTTAACATACAGCTTTTGTACATATATTAGGCATATATTAAGATATTTATTCATTTAGTATTAAATTAAATTGCATTAAAGTCACATTTAACGTTACCTGACGTTTTGAATTTGAGTCATGTTACTCACTACAGGAGAATGAGCGCGGCTATTTGCAGCAGGCATTGTTTAACAGAAACGCAGAAAATCCTGTCGAGGAATTTACAGACATGTTGAGACAAAGATGTCATAAATAGCCTATTTTAGCCGAGGAGTTTGAGCACAAGGCATGTATAGGAGCTTATATTGTGGTGACCCAGATACCTGCTGAGACGCACACTATACATTGACACTGCTGTCATTTTAACGAGTTCCTATGCAGCATGTCATTAATATCTTGATACGGCCAATACAGCATAGTTGTACATCAGAATTTAAAAGAAAAGTCTGATAAATCAGTCTGATTACACAGTATCAGATTGACTATGCTAACGCTGCAGTTGTTTGCTTTGCAGCACGTGCAACAAACAGAGATTGCTGTAACGCTCACTCATGCGTGTCAAACTATTTTGACATTTTACATAATTTTGCCATTTTTAGCAATGTGGTATTCTTTTGCAAGTAGCTACAAACATAAATAGCGAAGTTTACAAAACCGTAAAACAATTTTAAGTACACTTGGCTGGTGTTTCTTTCAACAGCTGTGTTAGTGTGAGGCGTTGAGTTGTGATTGGTAAACTCGTATTTCCTGGTACACACATGATCTGAACACTCTTGAACATCCGCATCTGCAGTTCTGCAAGACGAGACAAGGCGGTAAGACACTTTTACTTTATTACTTCACTATCTAACTTTGTTTTCCGTGTTAGAAACGGTTTGTTTCGCCGTAGGCATGATGCAAAGATGTAGACAATGGAAACAAGATGCATACTGATATTTTTTAACGTTGGCAAAAGTTTTTTTTTTTTTTTGGATTTAATGCTTATATAGGTGATCTTTGTTATTTTCATTTTCATTTTTTGAATGACATTCTGAAATGGAAAACAGTGTCTTGAACTGTAGGAGGTTACATGCAGATTTAAACTTGATTAATTCTCAAGATTTCAATTCACACAGTAAAATGTATGAATTAATTTGACAGGAATAGGCTATGTGCTACTGAATGATATTAATATCTGGTTTTGATTATAATTTGGTGCATTAAAAATCTCACTTATGCCACAAAGACAGTATTAGCCCCATCCTCTAACTTTTGATGTACTTTTTTGGCAAAGTCGTATGCAACCACATCCTCTTTTAACGAAAGACCAAACTGAGATCCTGTTCTGACTGGCTCCTGCATGTGTCATACACCTTACTGGCATCCTTTATCACTTTATAAGCATGAATATTGAGCAGAACGAACAATTCAAAAGACTTTTACATGTTACATAAGAAATAATGGATGTAAGGGGTTTATTTTGTACAATATAAACTACTACTTGTTATGCTGCATGGACAGGAAATGTTCATTTTAGTTGAAATTATTTAAGTAGCTTCACTTTTCAGAAATATTTGAGCTCTGAATGCTAGAATTGAACAAACAGAATCAAGTATTCCAGAAAGCCGTGTATTAAAAAAGTTGCCATGTCAATATTTCACCTATTTTATTTCATTTAAATTGTCCTAAATATGTCATGTTGCTATTTGAGTATTAGACCATGGGTAATTTTACTTGTGCATGGATGAGAAAGTTGATTTAAAGTGCTGGTGAATCACTATTATTCTCTGTCGCCATTCAATCCTTTTTCCTGTCATTCAGTAGCACTTCTAACTGTCTCACAATGCCCTTGCTCTGAAAAAAAAAAAAAAATCTTTTACACACTCGCATAGCAGGCACTAAACATGATGGTGGTGTTGAGTGTCTTTATAGCCAAACTGATATGGTTTAATCAGCACGAGAAGGTGTATTGCTATTTTATTGCAGCCTCTAGAGAATTCAGATATGATTTTCTTTTTTTCTGAAAGCTCATTTTGCCTTGACATGGTTTAAGGGGCTGTAAAATGATTGGAAAATTCTTGCGATGCCTCTTAGCCTCATATTGACGAGCGCAGTAGAAGACATACGTCAAGGTACATCACTGAGCTGATTAATAGCCCATAAAAGCTAGTGTGCAAATGATTTTCGAAGAGATGAAAACTTTCGAGGTTTTCTTTTAGTTCTTTGAACAGCTAACTCTGTGCTAACAGCTAAACAAGTGCAGTCACTGCAGAAGCAGCCAAAAATATCACAATGCCTGACAGAACCCTAAAAAGGAAACTGTGTATATTAACTGGCAGACCTCGATAAACAAGATCTTTGTGTATTGATCAAGACAGCCTTTCACTTCCTTCTTGGGTGTTTGTTGTTCAGGCCTAGGCTTGTGCTGAACTTCCTGAAGTAGTGGAGCAGAGCTGAATCGCAAGTGAACTGCAATTTCGCACAAGCCTCAAGAGGAACCATTCAGACCTACACCAATGTGATTTTATGGTTGTTTTAACTTATTTTACTTTGTTGAGGCCCAATTTGAGAGCACATTCAGACGACAAGCTTCATAATGTCAAAAGAATGCCACTGATCTAGACCAACTGTGGTTGGATTTAGAAGACTGCTCTTGTTACTTCCTGTTTGTGCAACAGTTTCCAGTCATGCAGATCATAAGTAGAGATATTTCTTTGTCAAAAATGTGTTTGTGCATCACTTGATCATTAGTCTTTTATGATTTTCTGTTTTCTCCTTGTAAGTTTCATTGGAAATCACAGGCTGCCAGATAGCAGTGGTCTTGTACTCTCAGCTTAGTGTAGTTTGATAGATCTATTATGTAATCTGTCAAATCCCATTTCAGAGCTGCTTGATTTGAACAACTGTCAGTCAGTCTAAACTCGAATCCCAGATTGCGCTAGCTGACCAATGTGAAACCTACAAAGTCAGATAGAATAACCACAAGTGAGATCTCTTTAATATCTCAATTTTTAATTCAAAGGAATCAGTTTAAATGGAGAACAAAAAGATACTTAAAGTCGGCTTTGATGGAAGTTGCGATAGTTTTTCTTCCCTTTTGTGACATATATCTGAGTGAAATGGCTTCCTGAACTAGAAGAAATGTGGGCGGGACTTGATTTTGTCCATTGGGAATTGATTGGATGGTTGTGGTTTGCTATTGCTGTGATGTCATGTGAGTGACAGGCTGTTGCATCAGTATACATGTCATCAGAAAAGAGATGTCACTGCACAAGGTAGAAGTTACTTTGATTAAATTATTTGAATTAAATTATGAGTTTGAGTTAAAATTCATGATTTTTTTTTTAAATAACATATTGGTTGAATGCTGTAGTTAGCATATGTTTGCATTATATTTTTGCTTTTGCACTGGCATTTCAGTCTCATGCCGTCTTCATATGCTCTATTGACATGTCAGTCTGCACATACTAGTTTCCTTTGGCTGTGCACAAGAATTAGTAATTAACTTCCTATGATTATGATACTTGTAAGTACTTGTAATGTTGCCTTTGTGCAAAGTAAACCTAATTTCTAAAATGTTTAAATTCTGATTGGATGAGCTACATTCATAGCTGTTTTAAAATGTATATAAACGCACAGCACATTTTATATTATTGCGCCAGATTACAACATTGCTTAGCAAATGTAAACTGTCTACAGTTTAACTAATGCAGTTTTGTGATTATGATTTTTTTTTTAAATTTGATTATTATTACTAATAAATCATTACGTTATTATCTTTTTTGTGTGTTTTCTACACTTTTTTTTAATTGTATGTATGGTGAGTTGTAAAAAGCATTTCACTGCATGTCGTACTGTTTGTGGTTTGCATGTGTGACCAATGAAATTTAAATTTAGAGACCCATCTAAGCAACACCTATATTAGCATCCACACCAATGCACAAAAAAAGTTATTTTTATTATAAGCATGCGCCAAGTAAGGTTTGCTGCATCCTGTGCTGGACCCCGCCCACATCCAAGTGTAAAGTCAGAAGCCACGCCCATGTCCAATACGTCACCTTGTGACTCCTCATCCCCATTTTCCCCCCTCAAACCCAATTTGTTGTATGTAGGTTTCCGATTGAAAGGGTTTTTAGGCAGGTTTTGCATGGGTTTCAGACATGAGGGTAGGTTTCAGGTAGGTTTCAGTATGAAAGTTTTTAGGCTTTAAGTTTTGAATGGGTTTCAGTGTGGTCTGTCATAACAAGAGAAACATAAGAAGTGACTGAAAAAGAATTAGGTTTGAAGGTTAAGTCTTCTCAATGCTTCTTCCTGTTTCAAAGTTAATGAGGAAGCATGATTTTTTTTTTTTCCTCCAAACCACTTCACCAGAAATCCCGTCCTGCAGCTAATTTCATTGGTTAAAGTTACAGTGACGAGTAGGTTTAGGGATCAGTGTTTGGTATAGAGTCTAGACCAATAAAATCATTTTTATTTTTGGGTTAGTTCACCCAAAAATGACATTTCTGTCATTAATTACTCATTTCGTTCCAAACCCGTGAGACTTTCGTTCATCTTCGGAATACAAATTAGGATATTTTTGAGGATGAAATCTGAGAGGTTTTTATCTTCCATAAAAAGCAAAGGACTGACCAAATTCAAGATCCAGAGAAATAGTAAAGACATTGTTAAAATAGTCAACATGACTACAGTGGTTCAACCTTAATGTTATGAAGCGATACTTTTTGTGTGCAAAAACATAACAAAAGTAACGACTTTATTCAACAACTTTATGCCTTTTGGTGATAAATAAAAACCAAAATAAAAACACTCAAAACACATTTCCTGCTTAACCATTAAAGCACACTTATATGATAAACAAAGCAATTATTTTTTATATTGTTTCTAAAATTGACAAAATTATCCACAAAAAAATCTTTTTTCACTCAAAAACTGAGGTGCCTACTCTCAGATAAATGAGGCCTACGATTGGAAAAAGAAATACAAAACTAGTCCTAAATGAAAGAAAACAAGTTGACAAAAAGATTGAATCCAATATTTGGTTATAATATAGCATAATGAGAGATTTATAAGCAATTTTTTGTTAGCCAGTCATTTTTGACCGGTAACACCAAAAGTGTGACAAGGTGAAACCCCACCCCCTCCCCCCAAAAAGTATGAAAATTATATAAAAAAAAAAAAAAAGTTTTGAGCAAGTTATGACCTGTGTGAACAAAGTCACAAAGTTTCAGTCCAATACGATAACATTAACTAGTATTTTCTGGAAAAAGAAAATCTCTGGGTCAAAATGACCCGAACACCGCATGAAGGTTAAAGCAGAACTAAGTAACTTTTTTTACCTTCATAAATAGTTTAAATAGTCCTTACTAGTGTTGTCAAAAGTACTGACTTCGGTACCTAGTCGGTACTGAAATTTAAAAAATGTGATGCTTTGAGCGCTGTTGAGCGGATTCGTAAACATCTCTGATTGGCCGTTGTTTTCACACTCATCAGATATGTCTGTGATTGGCTTCAATGATCAATGTTGTAAAAACGTTGTAAATAGTCATCAATAAATCTCTTCACTAAGCGCTTACACAGATACACACGGGAGCGTTTGAAAGCAGCGTCTATCGTGGATCGGTCCACTGTTAGACACCTGCTTCCAATCGTTTGCGCTCCCACTTTCAAAACGCTTTTGAATTCAAACACTTCCGTGTGCTTTCAAATGCTCCCGTGCGTTGATCATTGTAGCCAATCACAGGCATATCCGATGAGCGCGTCAACACAATGGCCAATCAGAGATGTTTATGAATCCGCTCAACAGCGCTCAAAGCGTCACATTTTTAAAATTTCAGTACTGAATCGACAGGTACCGAAGTCAGTACTTTTGACAACACTAGTCCTTACGATGGTTAATTGACTTGTAGTGGTGTGTTTGAGGCGAGCACTAACCCCCTCTGGCACGTCTACGCCTGAATACAACACTTGCAAGTTGAGCTGCATCGACCCGACACAATCTCGCCTCATGTTCACGTTCAAGCGAGAGTGACAAAATGCTTTACGGTAATTCAAAAACAATGTATATATTATGACTTCATAAGACAATTTAGAAAATTACCCACTGAGATTTCTTGTACTGTATTTGCAAAACTACTGCGCTGGTGAGTGTTGTAGTCGACAGTGTGATTCACTGAAGGAAACTGTAGGGGGAGCTTCACAAATCTTACTGAGTTCCGCTTTAACAATGTCTTTACTATTTTCTGGACCTTGAATATGGTAATTTTGTTATTTTCTATGGGAGGTAAAAAAAAAAAACAACAACTCGTATTTCATCAAAAATATTTTACTTTGTGTTCCGAAGATGAACAAAGGTCTTGCTGGTTTGGAACAACATTAGGGTAATTAATGACAGATTTCATTTTTGGGTGAACTAACATTTTAAGAATCACCTGCAGGGCAGAGTTTCTGCTGAACTGGTTTGGGGGGAGAAATCACGCTTATGAGAATGTGACAAATTTGGACATGGGCGTGGCTTCTGACATCACACTTGGATGTGGGCGGATATCCACCGCAGGCTGCAGCGAGACGCTTCTCGCCTGCGCTGCAGTTATGTCGCCTGCCACTTTAAATACTCAAGCTCTTTAGAGTAGGATGGATTCTGATTGGCTGTCAAAGATTTTATCATTCAGCAGCTGAAAAAATAATAATTCTGAAATTTATTACAATGATATTGTGATATTGTCGTTATAACTATTGTTGTGTGGACTTCACTATTCCCATACACTTAGAATGATTATTAACTTATAGTTGTTGTTTTCCTTAGTATGATGGGCCTTAAATCAAACTTTTTGTAACCTTGGTATTTTTTATATTGCAGTTTTTTGAGTTCTCCAATAGTAACAAAGCCACACAAAGGCTTATTGCTTCATTATACTAAATAAAAATACTACTTCAGATGCAATCCAGTGTGTCTTTACCTAGTTCACACATCAGATGATGTGCTGTTTGTGTCATAGCTTTGCCCCAGACATGCAGTGAGATGCTGTAATGGGTCGGCACACATCAACCATTGTCCTTACAAGTCTCTTGAAAAAGGCTTCAGCATTGCAGCACCCCTCAGCAAGACGCTACCAACAACAGAGCATCAAGGCCGTGTGAAATGCAGAGGCACGCCCAGTGTAACCTCTGACAGGTCCATGACCCCTGGGACAGATGACAGAACGACATGCTGGAGAACTACAAACTGATAGAAAGTCATCTTCGACCAGAGGGGAAAAAAACAATCTGCCCAGCATGTTGCCCCTGAAAGAGAGAGTGAGAGAGAGAGAGGGGGGAGATGAAAGGGGAAACAATGTGATAGTTGATATAAAATGGGGGATGGTAAGAATAATAAGTGTCTCTGGAGAGCAGAAATGTGAAGACAGAGAAATAGAACAGGGAATAAAGAGAACAGAGGGGAAAGGATACTGTGAGTGTGTGTGTGTGTGTGTGTGTGTGTGTGTGAGGAAGAGGATGAGATCATCGCAGTCTCCTGTCTAATGAGTGATGGGGTTGGGAGGCGTGCTGAACTGAGGCGGAGGGTTTGCTTCTCATGCCGGTGGAATCAATAGCGTCTGCAGACTGGAATACCGTTCCCACATTACCGCCTCATTGCCAACACTTCAGCCACAGCCGGTCTTCCAACGCGGATTAAGCACAGATCATTTGTGCATTCGTTCACTCCCTTACTTTCTTTCTCTTTCTCTTACGTACTGTCTTTCTACTATCTCTCCCTCTCTCTCTCTCTTGCTCACGCTCTCTCTCTCTCTATCCAACCCACACCCAGTGATTCTGTATCTTGTTTTTTTTAGTGGCGCTAGAAAGGATGCTGCTGTGAATAATTTTTTTATATATATATATATATGTATGTGTTTTAGAAACAGATTTTTTTGTACCACAGGAGGTGTGCTTTGTTGATTTTTTTTTTTTTTTTCCCTGATTTTTTTTTGTGGGAAACCTTGTGGAAAAGAGCTTACTCACAATGTTGGGCTTGGATGTTTGTGAATTTGGTGGACAGTTTCTTGAACTGCTCTGGTTAACAGTTTGCTACAGAGGTGAGGATGCATTTATGTTGTCTATTATGAGATAAAAATGTTGAAAAGTTGAAAATGAGGTACTAAAATTAACTTGAATGTATGCTGTTTAAATGCTCTTCGAACTCTTCAGAAAGACCTCGGATGATCTAATAGACCAGCCCTAAACCTTCAGCTGAAGTAGTTTGAAGCTTGATGTGAATGGTGTTTATAAGTTGCAATGTATCCTAAAACCTATTTACATTTCAAACAGATTTTTTTTTTAAGTCATACTGAATGGTCATTTTAGTTGATGACTTCCTTTGTGGGTAGACATTTTTATAGTTTGCATGTGATGCAGTTAAAAACAAGCGAAGTTGGATTGATCAATATGTATTGATCGATTGGTTGTTGCTCTCACAACATTGCTTTGTGTGTGTGATCATCATGTTGCTTGTAATTACATGTCACAGATGTTGTTGATTCAGGGCTTCACTCTGCAGAGCTGCTGCTTACTGACATTAATCCAGTGTTGCTCACTCCCACTTTACCTCTTTATCTGTGTCTTCCTTTCTCTTAGTGTCTCTGTTTCACTTTGAAATCTTGGAAGTAATGATGTATGACAAATGAAACCTGCTTTGATGTGTAAAGAGGAGAATGAGTGGGGTGGGTTGCATTGACATTGCCATCTCAGATTCCTATACAGTATGTGGCTTCTCCATGAGCATTCCCATTAATCTCAATGGCAGTTGCCTGGATGACGCAGAGCCCCCCGGAAGTGATGTGATTTTGCTCACGGGTGTTCAGTTTTACAGGTGTTTTGAGGCAGTTACCTGACTAGTCACTCAAGAGACAGGAAAAATATAAATATATAGTCAATTCAACTTAAACTGGTAAAACATTTACTATAAAAAAAATTGCAACTGTATGGTGTAGTTACAACATGTACCAACAGGGGCTAATGGAAACATGCTAACCAACCAATCCCGACCTGAACCTCATACAAAATCATTTACAAAGTTGGAATTGCGTACAAATTCGTATGACATGATTCGTAGGAAAACGTATGATTCACAGTAAAACAAAAAGTAGCATGAACAGAAGGTTGTATGGAAGCGTATATGAAATCGTACAAATTCATACAATTCCAGTTTACCAAATGTAAAAAAGTTACGAATTGTCAAAAGACTGTCGGATAAACCTTGTATTTGACTCAAATCTGTTTAGTTTTTTTGTCAAGTCTGAATGTCAAAACAGCTAAAACAAAACAAGTTTACAAACCCGATTCATATTAAATCCATATGTGCTTTGAAATTCGGTCAAAATCTGATGTTTTGGAATGTGCCTTAGCCTAATATTGATACACCAGACAATAGCCCTCTCCTTAATGGCACACTTCATATGCACTTATGCTCTTGTAGACTTAAAATGCCCGCCGTGTGGACATGATTGTGAAGTCCATGAGACCATAGGGTGTCCCATTTGTCATTTTAGGATTCAGAGGTGTGCTCATGTGCGGTCGATTGATATGCGAGCTCCACTGCAGACTTCTTCCCGACAGTCAAAGCAGCGTTCCGTTGCGAAAATGTGGATTCGTAGGAAGATCTTGAGTGTTTAGACGCATTTAGGGCCTTTAACAGCACTGTATAAACAAACAGATAAATAGTGTGGTAGTCAGTCCACAAGATCAGATTTGAAAACCAAACCAGATTTGTGTGCAGTGTGAACAAAGCCAGAGTAGTTTGAGGCAAGGTGATTCCAGTGGAATCAATGGTGTTTAGAGAAGGCCCACAAACCCGGGCTCCAAGGGCCGGACCGGTGCACAGGTTTCTCAGCTCTCTCTCTGTTGGACTGCAGGTGCTGACACACTAAGACCCCCTGTGGCCCGGCAGAGCTGCATCACGACTCATTGAGCCTCAGCTGCTGCTGTGCTGTGCTGTGATGGATGGCTGCACGTCAGAGACCTGACACATGTTTAAAGGAGTAAATCAATTAGATTGCATGTAGGAGAAACTGAGATTTAAAAAAGCTGACGTGTTTGTGCTCCCTGTAGGGAAAGGCCATATGAATGAGGAGGATCACATGCATCATTGCACTACTTGCAGTCAGGTGTTCAGCTATGTTGTGTCACATTGCAGCTGCTGTCTGATTACTGATCCTGAGAACCCTGAATCCTGAATATGTCCCCAACTTTTATGTGTACTAATGATTATTTTAATGGTTTTATACAATTTTTTTTTGTTTTTTGTTTTTGATAATATTTAAATCTATTAAATATTTTGCTGTATTGGTTATGTTTTCAAGTTACAGATAGTAGTACTGTTTGATATTTACACTTGTATTTTATGTTTTAATTTTTTTGGCTTAACCATCTTCCCATAAAAAAGAAAGAACGAAAGATTTTTTTAAAATTTCTTCAAAATGGTTTAACAATTAAAGGCAAAGAAATTAAGAAAGCTATACATTTTAGTATTGTAATTTTATTAAATAATATTATTATCATTACTTTTATTAAATTCTTAATGTTTAATTTTACAGAAAAATAGTATTACAAGTTATTTTTTAAATTTTTATGTATTTTTGTTCATTTTTATGTAGGAATAATAATAATAATAATAAAGGAATAATAATAATTATTATTTCATTGTTAAATTGATATATAATCAAAGCCAAATATTAAGCCTAATTGTGCAGCACGAAATAAGCAAATCTAATTTTAAATCGCTGTCAAAATTTTTATCAGAGAAATTCCAATTAGATTTTTTTCCCCTAAATTGTGTTTCCCTACTGTTGTCTACTTGCCAACAATTTTAAATGTATTTTTGTTATTTATATTACATGTATTTTGGCTTACTGGTTATTCTTTCAGCAGATAATTGTCTAGTTAATTAATATTTTTTATTAATAACTATATATATATATATATATATAATTTATTTATTTATCCTAATACACTTCACAGATTTTCCCCTAAAATCAGTGTAGAAAGTCTGTAGATTTCGTCTGGGCCTGCTTTATTAATTGAATTTCCTCTCATTTTTCTTTGAAATCATTTTGTGAATATTTAATCTTTGTGTTCGACCATATTCTAGATTAGAATCAATGTATTCCTGCTGCATTGTTTCAATATAATAAAGCCTAAACCTTCTGTGACAGTGTCAAATGGCTTGGGGTGCTCTGTCTGTAAAACCGTTGAATTGTGCAGATTTCCGGCCTGCTGTGGTTTGTGTTTGTCACTGACTTAAAGGATCAGAGTTTACTGATATGAATCACTCTTGACTCTGCTCTCAGTTTGATTAGCAGAGACTTTGACGGTGTCGAAGTAGTTGAGAAAGTGGAGGATGTGAGGGTTGCAGAGCAGTTAAATTTAAAGTGTTAATATAAACAGGGAGTTAAGTTAAAGCAGCTGCTGAATTGCCTTTCATTTTAGAGCAAACTGAGCTCATAAGTGCAGGCAAGATATTCTGATAATTTTTTTTTTACTGTGACTTGCCATACTTTGACACATAAATGAATCAACAAGTCAGTAGTCAGTAGTTTCCATCTCATGTGTTCAGGAGAACAAAGTCATAACTTACTGGGAAATTAGCGCAAAATATCTGTAATAAAAATGGAAGTTGCTGCAATTGGGAAAGAAACTGGCCTTTTTCCCCTACGCCGACGCAATAAACGCTGTCATGTTATGCGTTTGGATACCTGGTGTTTGGGAACACAATCACAAGACGCTTCTGCGAGGTCCTTGTACCATCATTCTGATATCAGACTTGGCTCAGGCATTTCAGAATGATCAAACCAATATTTGAGATGCTGTGCAATGAAATTGTTTTTAGGATTTATGCGCATCTCAGCGTTTCCACACACTGTTTTCAACTAAAAACTTTTTATGCTTTTCGGCCTGTCATTTACACGACAATGACATTTTGGGGGCCTGAAAACAAACTTTTGAAAATGGGATTGAAAGTGCAAGTTTGTAAAAACGATGCCATTCTCGTCTCAGTGTAAACTATGTGTGAAAACGATGACGTCATACGCATGCGTATTACATGTTCAGTCTATAGGCACGTAGCGTTTCTTTACGAAGTAAAGTAACATCACCAATAGAGTTGTCAAAAGTACTGACTTCGGTACCACATCGGTACTGAAATTTTAAAAATGTGATGCTTTGAGCACTGTTGAGCAGATTCGTAAACATCTCTGATTGTGTTCACGTGCTCAAAGATATGTCTGTGATTAGCTTCAATGATCAACGCGTCAAAAACGTTATAAATAGTCATCAATGACGCTCTTCACTGCGAGCTTACACATATACACACGGGAGTGTTTGAAAGCAGGCTTCTATCGTGGACCAGTCAACACAATGGCCAATCAGAGGTGTTTACGTATCCACTCAACAGCGCTCAAAGCTGTTACATTTTTAAAATTTTAGTACCGAAGTCGGTACTTTTGACAACTCTAATCGCTGGCCTGGCATGAATAATAGTGTTCTTAGTCGTTTTCATGGATCCGTGTGAACAGGGAGCATTTTGACAACGTTGCCGTCTATATGCAAAAAACTCAAAGGAAAAACGTTTCAGTATTTAGTACATTGTTGTCAGGTAAACGTACCCTTTGACCCTCAGGGGTTTATTACCCTTTGCGAGGGTCTTAAATTCATGTTCGAAGAGTGAGGTTTGAATGGACTTCAGAAACCCTAGTGGGCCTTCCATTCATCTGCTGAGGGTCCACTGAATATTTGGGTATGGCTGTTGTGCATTTAATATGAGAGACTGCAGTTCATCAGCGCTCTTTGCTCGCTCATAGACCACCTCATTAGCTGTGCACTGAAACCTGCAACACGCCATCAGATGAAAACCAGCATGCTATCCATCACAATGTAGCCAGGCATTTAACTGCTTCTACTGATCAAAGAGGGCCAAAGCGTGTTGCCTTTGAAGCTCAAGATGCTGCACCACACATATTTCACTCCGAAATTATATCTCCGAAGGGCGGGGGAAGCCAATTAAAAAAGCTTGTCAGATTCTTCACAGTAATATTATTGGTATTTAACACAGCGGAGCAAGGGTAATTACTGTCATTCTTCTTTTTATAATAAAAATGACCTCTCACTAGTGGCCACTGTGAGAATGGGAGCATGTCTCTAGTGTTCATTAGAGCAGCGCTTCCTAGTTTGTGGGTTGTAATACAAAAAAATGATAACTGGTCCAACACAACCTCATGGCAATTCATAATTATTTTATGTTTTGGTGAATTGGTGGCTAATAATTCACATTTGTAAGATCTCAGTCGTACAAAGGGCCGTTTCCACAATACCATTTTCAACTAAAAACAAAATTTGTATGTTTTGCCAATTTGCCTGTTCATTTACACGACAACTGCATTGTGATTAGCCATTAGCTTGTGGACATTGAGAGGACATCAGTGATGTTTAATGATTTAATATGTATTCTGATCACATTGCAGTTTTGAGATGCCTTCATCATTATACAGTAAACATGCCCTAAAATGTATCTATAACCATCCTTAACTGCAATCCCTCACTACATAGTTCATTTTGCTTGCAATTTGCAGTGGGAATCTTGGCTTTGGCTCATGGATATGCTTTAAATTGCCCAATTAGTCCAGTCATTTATTCAGTGTGACCAGGCTTCCCTATAGTGAATTTCAGCTCGGGGGATTTGATTTGTGTATTCAGTGTGCAAGATATTTAATTGGTGTGCATTTTTTAGCAATATTTAAACTGTAATTGCACAGGGATAATTAACTAAATAGCCTTATTATGCACAGGATATTAGTCCAAAGGACACCAGTGTGCAAAATGAGTCCACACTTGAGTAAAATGTCGTAACACTGCAGTCAGTTTAGGCGTTTCCATTTTGCACAAGAGTTGGCTGTTGATTAATACACATTTATGCATAGCCAAATTTCCCTTCTCACACTTCATTACCACTTTCATCTGTACACATTCAGATTGTTTATTTCTCTGTAATTAGTAGGTTAATTGGCTCACTTTGTCTTCTGCAGCTGGAGTATGCCGTATGTCTCAACAGCATTTTGCACCTGGAAATTGCATAAATCATGCAGCCTCCTCATATAAACTATAATCTGACCTACTTGTCCTTCCTCAAATTGTCTTCCTGGATAGAATGTTTTTTCCCATTGGTTCAACTGATGTAGCGAAGATACAGAATTCATTCCCACACTTTTCTACCTTTTTGTTGAAGGAAATTGGCTACCCATTTTTATATACGGCAGCAGCATATGAGTGTCATGGTCCTTGAGCTAGCGCAATCTGATGCAAAAGGAGATGGTGGTATATTTTTATTAGACACTATGAATGAAAATCGCTCTTATAAAACTAATGGTGTATTAGAAAGTGACCCTCAAAAACACCCTATTGATTCCATCAGATCAGATTTTATAGCCCCATCCTTCCATTATTCCATTTGCCTTCACATTACAGCACTTAGGGTTTTTCTTCTCCTTTCATAATGTAAGAAAGGTTCATCATCACTCTTTATAATCATTGAGGAGGATGTAAACATGTTTCCATGGTTGCTGAGACAGAGCTGGCCTGAAGAGCGTCGACACACTGTACATAAAATCAGCCTGGGCAACCTGGGTGGGGGTGTCTCTGTCTTTGTGTGCGTGTGTGTGTTCAGGAACATGCATCCACTAAGGATTTTCACTTGTAGACTAGAGAAAGCAATGATGTCATTATTTAGAAGTTGTCATTTCCCATGAATTCAGTACACTTTGGTGTCCAGTGAGCGTTTTTAGAGGCACAAAACCCATGTTTGTTTGTTTTTTTGTGTGTGAGAACTATAAGACATGCTTGATAAACTATTATCGAACGTAAAATTAATCTAGCATGAAAACTAGCTAGTTTTAAACACATGAACCTTTTCTCTCCTCAAAGATCTAGACTTTCTCAACTGTATCCATTACTTTAAATCACAATCATAATAGTTTTTACTAAAATGTCTTTTAAATATCAGTCTAACAGGGTTGCAAAAACCTCAAACCTCAGAACATAAATAGAAAATAAAACAGTCCATATAACATTGAGCTCCACCTCCTGAGGTTGACAATTTATATTTTCTGAAGGTCAGGAGCTTTAGGTACTATTTTGTACCATATTTGGCAGTATATTTCTGTACAACACTTCCACAAGACGCTTCTCTAGGGGAGTTATGTGAACATTACGATTCAGCTCTCTTAATTCATATGACAAATTGCTGTCCCTGTTGTTGGCCTCCTACATGGAGAGCAGTTTTCTGGATCTTTATTTTCCTCTCTTTCTCTGGAGAGCAATACCTCAGCTGTCTGCTCCCCAGTAATTATTAGCTGTTATGCTGAAATGCAGTGTTTCTGACAAGTGGCTGAATTAATAAAAGCAATGATTCCTTTAACAGATCTGCTACAACCAGACTGGCTTATTATAATTAAACAGGAACAGCTACTGTACATAAACCATCAGTTACTCTTTTTGCTATATATATTATCAGACTGCAGGCATTTAGTTAGAAACCATCTCTCAAATGAGATGAATAGAAATGGAATTATCAGCGTTGAAGATGAGTGTATTGTTCCGCTACATGAGGATTACAACAAATGACTCTGAATTTAAAAGAGATAAATGTTCAAATCTGTTCTCTCTAGCAGTATTAGCCATTCTGAATTGGTTTGTGTTTAACAATGTGTGAGAGGAGGAAAGATAGCAGAAAATACCTTCAGTCTGTCTTTTATCAGAGAGTTACTCATCTGTAGAACCAGGAAAGAATCACACTGAACATCACAAACCATGTAGTCTAACAGGTCATAGATTTCACACTAGATTTTTACACTAATAGTTCAATATCTGGCCATTTTATGCTTTTACCAGATGCTCCAAACTTGATCGTGACTGGCCTGCTAAAATCCTTTTCAAAACCAGTCTAGAAATGTGGTCCAAAAACTATTAAGTAAAATGAAAAAGGCAAAGTTTTAGTCAGTTTTAATCCAAGTAAATCCGGACAAGCACAGAAATGTTATAATCTCATAACCATTAACTACACCTAAATTCAGGTTGGTAAAAATATTTTATGTCACAGCCCTCAGTATAAAGTCTGATGAAATCATTGTAAGCTTGCTGTCTGTATGTGAAGATGTCTATGAATGTTCTTTCAAACTTACTGAGAAGCAGCCAAAAAAGATTATATAGAGCTTAAGACCATGACTAAACCTATCTAAAACCCTTCATTCCTGTTTTTCTCAGGCATAATGGCTGACAAAGAAAAAGACGTACCAGTGGTTGAGGAAGAAGATGAGCCAGATCTGAACTACCAGCCTCCGGCTCAAAAAAGCCTGCAGGAGATCCAGGAACTGGACAAGGATGACGAAAGCCTGAACAAGTACAAGCAAACCCTCCTGGGCTCTGGACCTGTGGTGGCAGGTTAGTGTACCTTCACAAAAATCCAGGAAAATGAAGCACGCCTATTGCATGTGCACACCATTTAATAATATAATATTATATTAATAATATAATTTATATAATTTATACACTACTGTTACAAATGTTTATTTAAAAATAAATAAATTAATTAATTAATGCTTTTATTCACCAAGAATATATTAAAGGATTAGTTCACTTTGAAATGAAAATTAGCCCAAGCTTTACTCACCCTCAAGCTGTCCTATAGGTGTATATGACTTTCTTTTTTCTGATGAACACAGTTTGAGAAATATGAATAAATATCCTGACGCATCCGAGCTTTACAATGGCAGTGAGTGGGATCAACGAGTATGAGCTGAAGAAAGTGCATGCATCCACATCCATCCATCATAAACGAACTCCACATGGCTCCGAGGGGGTTAATAAAGGCCTTCTGAAGTGAAGCGATGCATTTGTGTAAAATAATTATCCATATTTAACAAGTTATGAAGTAAAATAGCTTTCGCCAGACCGCCTTTCGTATTCAAATTACGGAAAAAAACAGCTGGCGTCACGGAAGTTTTGAACTGCGAGATTTTTCTTTGCAACTTGAATATGGAAGGCGGAAGCTAGATATTTTACTTCATAACTTGTTAAATATGGATAATTATTTTGCACAAATGCATCGCTTCACTTCAAAAGGCCTTTATTAACCCCCGGAGCTGTGTGGAGTACGTTTATGATGGATGGATGTGGATGGAGACACTTTCTTCAGCTCATATTCGTTGATCCCGCTCACTGCCATTATAAAGCTTGGAATGCGTCAGGATATTTATTTATATATCTCCGATTCAGAAAGAAGAAAGTCATACACACCTAGGATGGCTTGAGGGTGAGTAAAGCTCGGGTTAATTTTCATTTGAAAAGTGAACTAATCAAATACGACATTAAAGACATTTGTAATGTTACAAAAGATTTAAAATAAATTTTGTTTTTTAAATGTTCTGTTCATAAAAGAATCCTGAAAAAAGGTATAACTGTTTCCACAAATATATTGACAACATTCATCATTGATAATAATAAGAAATGTTTCTTGAGCACAAAATCATCATATTAGAGTGATTTCTGAAGGATCATGTGACACTGAAGACTGGAGTAATGATGCTGAAAATTCAGCTTTACTAACACAGGAATAAATGGCATTTTAAAATATATTAAAATAGAAAACAGTTCTTTTCAATTGTAACAATATTTATAATATTACTCAAATAAATGCAGGCTTGGTCAATTTTCTGAGCATTTGAAGACATTTTTAATGGATCAGTTTCACCGAACAGCTTTGTTGAATCTTATTGATATTTTAACTCACATTCATGTAGATGCACACAAATAATGAATATTGCAAAGAATGTCATCTTCTGAAGATTGCCTTGTCTTCATGGTTAAAGCTGTAGCTCATCTCTCCAGGGATGGCTCTCCCTTCTCCTCCTGCTGTCTAGACAAGATTCAGATCCCCCGGGGGAATCCAGTCTTGGTTCAAAGCCCCAAACAATATCCTCTTAACTCAGAGAAAGAATGAGAAGGTGCCTATCACTTAGTCAGAAGAGCACAGCTTTGAACTGCTTTGTTGTTTAGAGAAACATAAAACATGAATTATGATTCCACTCACTGCATAACGCTGGATAATTTGCATTTGATATTCTGTCCTGCTGCATTAATTATAAGATCTGTTATTGTATTTCTCACTCAGTTATTGAGTGAAATAGCTTTGTTTCTTTTCTGTTTCTCTCTATGATGAATCGTTCCTGTGATATTATGATCAAAGCCTAGGATTCCTAATTTCTTTTGCCACAGGGAAAATCCAAATATACACTTCAAATCCTTTAAGTGTGGACTGAAATAGTTGCTGATACAGTGTTCCTAAAGGCATAAAAGGCAGATTAATTTCTTCTTGACTCATGGGGCTTAAAACGTTTGATTTAGATGCAATTTAATTTTCTGTTGAGAATCAATCAAATGCAGTAATTTCTTTTTTTTTTCTTTTCCCAATTCAAATGCAGCTTGTGTGCCAAGGGTATTTATCTTGTGAGTCCTCTGATTCATTAATGATTCATCTTTGTTTTGTTGGTTATGGCCAGGTTAATAATAGCATTTATTCAATATGCTGGGATGCAAACGGCGGCCTGTGCTGGTATTTTATAGCGTTTTGTGTTTCACTGTAAAGACTGAAAGATCTGCTTACAGAGCTGAGATCATATATAAACATATTTCAGATAGTTGCCAAAGTAACATTTATAATCATATTAATATAACAATAATAAGTACATTGTTAATTTCTCCTTTTGTACTACACGGAGGGAAAAAAATACGGGTCACCATGAGAGTAAATGATGACAGATTTTAAATGTTTGGTGAACTAACCCTAGATTAAATTTGCCATAAGATCTTCTCAGATATAATAGTGGGATTATGCTAGGGTGATCAGTCATGTTTGGTGCGTGCATTCCCCAGTGCACAGTTTTGCGAGTGAAAGGCGGCACTTGTAACCATCAGCAGTTGATGAACTGTAGTTTCCACTTTTAAAACCAGCCCACCCTGCATCAATAACACTTCATCAATGAGACCCGTCCAGCAATTTGTTATGTGCAGTTTTACACCACTAGCTCCCTCTTGGCGCTGCAGAAACAATCATTCAGTGGAACAGTAGAGTAAAGTGCCTAAATTAAGCTAGTCACATGCCCTGCATGCTTCATGGGACAACTTCTATGATGTATGGGAGTTCACATATCACTCTCACCCTCATGTTGTTCCAAGCCTATATGCAAGTGTTTTATTCTGTGGGATACAAAAGGAGAATTTTTGAAGTATCTTCACTAAAAATTTAAATGTTCCTCACACAAAGCCATTGTATGGCTTCAAAAGACTTGAAATATAGTGTATAAACTGTCTGCTTTTATGTTATTTTCTGTGTGTGTGTGTTCTTTTGTCCTTTTTTGTGGATCTTGACAGACATAGTCATAATGCACTATTGTTGCATGGAAAATATTCGAAAAAGTCTCCTTTTGTGTTCCAGTGGGGAAAAAAATAAAATAAAAGCATGCTGGTTTGTAATGACATGGGGGGTGAATAAATGTTGGCTGAAATTTCATTTTTGGGTGAACTGTCCCTTTAAGGGGTGGGGCAGCCGCAGCTCTATCACTGTTAAATGTGCTGAGACTGCATGCTGGGGTCACTAACCTGCAGCGGCTCTGTGTCCACCTATACCCTGACAGGCCCGATCTATTTCTGTAATGGCCAGAGCTCCTATGGACACAAGAAACTAAGGAGGGGATACATGTTGTCTCATTAGCAACAGTGACTGACAAGACTTTAAATGCCTCTTTATCTTATAATGGAGGTGATTATGAAAGACACTGTAGCTGTAAAAGACACTGCAAACCTAGTGAGCTGCATTTTAAAGAATTGTTGGCGCTTTCCTGACACAAAGGCTGTTCCAAAGATAGGCAACTTAATTATGCATTTTTTTTTTTTTCGATTTCTAATTTTCCATGATATTCCATAAAGTAGAAAAATAGATCAATGTAATTCAAAATGGTCAGTTAACCAATATTTGTGTTACTTTTGCTCTACAGAGTAATATTTCTTAACAATATGCCAACATCAAACTATTTTACCCCATAGTTGTGTGTATTTTTGTTTGTTTGAGTTATTGAAGTATTGTCCCATTAGCTTAGCAACATGCTAACTCAAACTCAGTTTTAACCAATTTTGTGTATTTTTTTATATGTATTTTTATTTGTATTGTTATTTTGAGTATCATCTTGTTAGCTTAGCAACTTGCAAACTCTATTAAAACCAATTGTTAGTAATGTTTCCTGTGAGAAACTTTAATTGTTTTACTTTAGCCTATATGGAGTGTTACCTCAAAGTCACTTATGAGGTTCCATGACCGATTGAACGCTGTAGGCAGTAGGCATTGAGTCAGCTCACGTTTTGGAACACAGCTTTTTATATTGGTAACAGATAAAACAAAGGAAATGAGTGTGAGTTGTATGGCCGGAGAAACCTGTCTTTCCACAAACCCGAATTGATGATGTTAGTCCACACATATCTGAGATGATTAATGTGTCTTATTTACACATTGACTGGCCAGTGCGTTGCAGGTGCACGTGAAAACCTCGTTTCCCCCTCCTTATTTTTACTCTATTTAGTCCAGTCTAAGTATCTTCCCTGTGGCCTGAGACACATGATGAATGTGTGGATGAAACGGCTTGGAGAATGATACTTCAAATTGTGCGGAAGATGGGTGCTATTGCTTTTTTTCTAAGCAATCACACTTAAAGACCCAATTTTGTGGTGGGGAACTTAGTGCAGACAAGCACCACTCACGTTTGCTTCAGAACTGTTATTTAACCAGCAAATCATCTTGGTCTAAAAGGGATGCAGCTTCACTGCATGCTGAGAATATTAAACCCAGTCATACTGGTTGCCTATTTCTTATTGTTTATGCACTAAGGAAAAAAGGCTGTTCTAATGGATAAGTGGGTTTATCCTATAGGTACAGTAGTTTACGTATGGTTCAATAATAAATGTAGAGAAGACAGTTTGCTGTTTCTCACCTGTTTTATTTATTGCATTGCAGATCCCACCATTCCTAATGTTCAGGTGACCCGGCTGACTCTGATGTGTGACCAGGCCCCTGGACCCATCACCATGGATCTGACAGGTGAGTCTCACAAGAAAAGCTAGTCAATATAATCCAGCCATTTAAAATGAGGGCTGTCTGCTGATTCAAAAATATAATTGTATTTATTCAGATTAATCAGATATACTAATACTTACTGTGACAATCCCTCAAATGGGGTTGTTTTATTTGTTTTACTGTAATACATTATTTTTTATTATTTTACACACATTTTTTATAAATTGTTCTAAAATAATACATTACATTGACTATTATTTAAGCAATAAGGAATGAGAGGCTGTGCTGTATCATGAATAAGTCACGGCTGAAGGGTGTTGTTAGGCACGACGCGAAGCGGACCCCTTCAGCCGTGACTTATTCATGATACAACACTAGCCTCGAGTATCTTATTGCTTTTATAAAACGGTTATCACACAATACAGATATTAAAGCCAAAAACATATATCAATGCAACTTTCATGAAGTAAATTTTCACTTAAAGCCTTCCTTCTGCCGGAAAAAATAGTCCCTGACCGTGAACAGCAACAGAAGTTACATTATTAGATGTAACTTACATCTAATGCCGTATTAGATGGCGGCAAAGAGTCAATACTGTCTTTATGAGTGTATCAGTCAGTAGCGAAGACCTTTACATTGAAAATTGTTGTGAACATGGAACAAGACGCAACTGATAAATGCTTTGACTAGCACTGTCAGTCACGGGAAAACCCCGTAAATGTTAAAAGGACAAGATAATACATCGGACATTTAAACAGATTTTTTATTATGAACATAGGACTGACCTGAAAGAAAATGCTAAATCTCTTTCTCACACTACTCTTCTACATAATAGAGTAAGCTTCAATGAACAATATCAATTGAGAACAAAGAGTTTATGTTGCTAAGGGTGTTGGGTGAGGCGATCAAGGACAGGAATCAAGGACAGGAACTAACCGTTTTATAAATACTATTAAAGTAGAGCTTTTTTGTTTTTTATATATTTTTAAGTTTATTAATTTTGTTGTGCTTTTTAATATTTCTATATAGCTTTAGCTATTTTTTTCAGTTCGTTTTTTAATCTAATATTTATATTTTATTTAAATGATTTTTATTAGTTTAAACAGCACTGACATTGACACCCCTATTTCATATCCAAATCCATTCAACTTATATTTTTTGTGTAATAATTGGTAAGATAATAGTTGTGTGGGTTGAGGTAAGTGGGTTGAATCTGTGATCTGTGGTTTTGTCCACACAAAGGCTGCTGGTCAAGAGCTGGAAGGGCATTTGCTTAGTTGACACTATTGACAGAGCCTCAGTAGCTCTGCACTGCATTCTAATGCTTCAGCTCCCCTGCCTTCAGAGGGATGATGTCATTCCTTCCTCTGCCAGCCAGTATCATGCAAGCAGGCAGGAGATGGAGATCTGCAACACAAATCAACATACACTGCTGTATGTAACCATGTACCCACCCTCGATACACTGGAGGGGACTGTCGGTCAGAGCAGGTTTCTGCCACCCTCCTTTGCCCTCGGCCGGTTCAACAGTGTATTTCCCTATTTAACAATGGGAATACGGCAAAAGGTCACCTGGTTGCTAGGCAATGGGATGATTCTGGACTGTTTAAGTCAGAGCTTTAAAGTAGAAGCCCTTTTTAGATATAAAATCCGTAACATCGTTGACAGCGTAAAACCTCTACAGCAACAAGTTTCCTCTTTTAGAACAAAACCAGAAGTGACTTGTGGTTTGAGTTGGTACAGGAAGGCGTTGCCCTCTTAACACAGAATACATTGTTGCGCTTTTGTGTGTGGACTTCCTGTTTAGCAACTTTTATTCTTAAATTACCCCTGCACTGAAATAAGAGGAACAAAACAATGTTTATTGGTGGCCTGATAGCTGGTTAATGGTCAGTGTAGAAAATGAATGAAAGTGAAAAATGAATTTAGTCATCCTATATGACTTTCTTCTTTCAGTCAAACATAATCAGAGTGATATTAAAAAAATATTCTGGCTCTTCCAAGCTTTATAATGGGAGTGAATCGTAACAGTGATTTGGAACCCCAAAAAGCACATCCATCCATCATAAAAGTAATCCATACAGCTTTAGGAGCTTAATAAAGGCCTTCTGAAGTGAAGTGATGCATTTTTTGTAAGAAAAATATCCATATTTATAACTTTATAGACTATAATCACTAGCTTCCAGTAATGTCCGTCCACGCGTTCATAAGAAAGATGAGTTTCGGCATGTGATTTAGGATGTAGGAGTAGCGTAAGCTTAGGTATATATGAGTAGACTCCTTTTGTGGTTCAAACAAATAGGGCTGGGCAACAAACTCAAGCTCCGCTGACATTTCTCTTTAAAAATTCTTGTTTTAGACTTCTAATTCATGACTGAAGTTGTTTTGCTCTATGCTCTGTGCTTCTGTGTTCGTCAATTCGTCATGTGTCAGGTCAAAGTTCACTCTTCCTCCGGAATTGACGCAAAAAAATTCTGTTTTATAAAGTTTTAAATGTGGATATTTTTCTTACAAAAATGCATTGCTTCACTTCAGAAGGCCTTTATTAACCCCCTGGAGCCTTATGGATTACTTTTATCATGGATGTGCTTTTTTGGATTTTAAATTCGCGGTTACCATTCACTCCCCTTATAAAGCTTGGAAGAGCCAGAATATTTATTAATATAACTCCGACTGTGCTTGACTAAAAGAAAGTCATATACACCTAGGATGGCTTGAGGGTGAGTAAATCATGGGATCATTTTCATTTTTGGGTGAACTATCCCTATAAAACTATGTAACTCAAGTCAAAGGGGTTCAGATCAGTGTACTTTTTTGTTTTAGTCATAGTTGACATTTTTAGTTTCGTAAAATTTTAGTTTAGTTCAGTTCATTATTTTTCTTATTTTATGTCTCTTTTAATTCATATTTAATAAAATGTCTCATTTTAATTATTGTTGACAAAATCAGAAAACCCTGTCAACAAACTTTTTTCTAGTAATAATATTCTCTTCAAGTGTGATCCAGATTACTTACACTACCATTCAAAAGTTTTGGGTCAAGTCATTATTAACAAGGACACATTAAATTGATAATTTATGACCTTTATAATGTTACAAAAGTTTTCTGTTTCAATAAATGCTGTTCTTCCAAGCATTCTGTTCATGAAAGTGTCCTGAAAAAAAAAAAAACTTCCACACTTGATTAAGCAGCACAACCATTTTCAACTAAAAATAATAATAAATGTTTCTTGAGCATCAAATCAGCATATTAGAATGATTTCTGAAGGATCATGTTACACTGAAGACTGGAGTAATGATGCTGAAAATTCAGCTTTGACATCACAGGAATAAATTACATTTTAAAATATATTAAAATAGAAAACAGCTATTTATATCGTAATAATAGTTCACAATATTACTGTTTTACTGTATTTTTTTGCAGCCATGGTGAGCAGAAGACTCTTGCTTCAAAAGCATGAAAAGTTTATCTCACCCCAAACTTTTGAAATGAAAAGTACTGTATATTAAATTGAAATTTTCTGTTTTTTAAAAAAATAAATTTTTGCATATAAATACCATGCTGCAGCTGTAAATTCACACCAGTCAATAAATATAGAGTGAACACTATTCACTATACAAGAAACTGCAGATAAACAACATAAAATATCATTCCATAGTCTGAGCTGTAAGCAGGAGCGCATTAGAAATCTGTGATCAGTAGCACAGATGTGCCAGAGTCCTGTTCTAAGTGACAGCCGAGCACGGAACCTCACAGTGGGACGTCCACTGGGATGTAACGCTAACCAGACTGAGTTTTTGATGGATGTGACTGGGCTGACACGCAGTGAAGGAAAAATACTGTGACAGTTAGTGGTGGATGAAGGTGGGGAGCAGAACCTGACTGCACTCAGACTCGAAAAGCACTCAGCGTGACTGCAGAAGTTCTGCTCTGCTGACGTTCAGATTAGAGCAGCAGGAAGCCAGACCTTATCACAGCACTCTTAATTGAATCCGAATAGTCCATATCTGCGCAGTTGAATATTTTGCAGTGTTTGTCGCATCCCCTCTGAGAGAGATGTGAATAAAGTACAGAGAATGCACTCTTAACCCAGTCGCCTCTTTATCTGTACTGTAAAAAAAACTGCCAGTTTCAAATATATTTAATGTAAACTGAAAATATTAATATATCAACCTACTGAAGTGCCAAAATCTGTTTTTTTTTACCTTTATAATACACTGACAAACCACCAAAAACAGGTGGACAAAAAAAAAAAAAAATCAAGGTTCATCACAAATAGCTTTTCCACAAGCTGAGGTAAATACTAGTATATAGGTACACAAACACAAAACACCATCATGGTAACACACAACACTAAAATAATGCAATAAACATTCATTTAACAACATAAGATGTAACATTAAACCATAATGTACATAACTGATAACAAGAAACTAAGAAGAAACCATTATTTATATGAAAAAACATCAAATGTCACATGAAATTCTGGGAATGTCAATTCTTTGTTGTCAATGTAAATTATTACTGTATATTGTTTTTCACTTGTAATTTACAGTATTTTACATTAAATGAATTTTTCACCATATAAAAGATTTTAATGTTTAATAATTAATAAAATCGTTGTTGTTGTTTTTACCGGAGCATTTTCAGAGTCTTGTACGATTAAAATTCTTTTTTTTTTTTTTTTTTTACATTATATATAATGTAATATTAATATATTTATGGGTCTTTTATGGGTCTTATTATGAGCTGTCCTGTGCAAATATAAAGTAATCAGCCAACTTACCATCACATTTAGAAGGATGCAAAATTCAGTACTGTTTTGTCCTTTCTTGGCAATGCAGGAAATGGATCTTTTAGTAAAGCGAGATTCAGTGAGTTATGTTGATGGTGATGAGGTGTCTGTGTGTAACGCTGCAGCAGTGGGAGTGAGGGAGGAACGGGCCGCTCTCATTCTCACCTCTTGCCAGATTGCAGCTCCTCCAGACTGCTAGAGCCTCCGCTGGGATCTTCCATATTATCCATCTCCATCTATGCTCTCATTGCTGTGTGGGAGTCATACAAACGGCATACCAGCTACAACAATTTCAGCAAACTCTGTTCATAACCAACCAACACCTCCTGAAATTTTAAGCACAGGGAAGAAAAGAACACATATCTACAAAAAATAAATACATTTACAGATCGCAAACTTTTAAACAGTAGCGTAATGGGTGTGTATGTATGTGTACGGACAATCTAATTTACTTACTAATGTAAGTGGAGCTAATCAGCATTTCATAAGGAGATCACAGACCCCAAGATTTAACTCTCACTGTCGCAGACATGGACTAATCCTCTTGTCCAATCAGGATTATGTTATTACAGTGATTATCATAGCTGGATTGTCAATTACAGATAAGGGATTTCATCTTTGTGATGTAGAAACGGTTTTGAGAGGGTTTGATGCTGCTTCTGTTCTATTAACAGTGACATCACATGTCAGCACATGCAGAGAATCCACTTCAAGATAGAGAATGTCCAAGCCGTGTTCCAGTTCCATTAGATGATAAAGCTTCTGTAGTCTAAAAATAGTATTAATGTTAAGGACACTAATGAACACAGTCTGGCATTTGGCATCATGTGAATGAGCCACAAATCATCATTGATGTTGCTCATTGTATCAATCTTCGATTTCTCCTTCCTCCCTGGTCTCTTTCAGTATCCATTACAAAGCACTTAGGGCAGATTCAAGGGATAAATTGATAACGCAGCAGTTGCACTTTTGTAAGGAAGCTTTTTGCATTGAACTCAGTTGAACTACAAGCAAAAGGATGCAACCTGCAACATAAAAGGCTCACATTTACAACTATGATATTGATTTATGTTATATTTCTTTAAAAATGTGATTATAACCAGTGTTGGGAAAAGTTACTCTTAAAAGTAATGTGTTACAATATGGCGTTACTCCCTAAAAAAGTAACTAATTGCATTACTCAGTTACTTTTTATGGAAAGTAATACTTTTGTTACTTTTTCTCACCTGGGCTTGCTTGTGTTTTTTAATAACAACAACAAAAAAAGAGCTCTATTTTTGGCAAATGTAAAGGCTCTTTCACGCCAAAAGTGAAATGAATAAGTTTAACGCTGAAGGAAATGCAAATCCGTGCTTGTACAGTAGAAGGCGCAGCTCAAACAAACCTTTCAGCTGCGCTGCCATTTTGGATTGCAGAAAATAGGATGCACCTTTCTCCTGTTTTCTTTCAGCATGAGGACAGGAGAGTTGTCAGACTATAAATGGGAAAACAGAGTACTTCCATTACTTATTTGAAAAAGTAACTTAGTTATTTTGTTGTAAATACATAAGTAATTTGTTACTGTAGTAGTTACTCAAAAATTACGTAACTCGCTTTACTTGTAATGCATTACCCTAACACTGATTATAACAATGCACAATTCTACTTAATTTTACTTTGACTGATTTTTTTCTTTCTCTGCTTTTTTATTTATTTTTTTACCCAGGTAACCTCGATGCTTTGAAGAAGACGAACTTCACCATGAAGGAGGGAGTGGACTACAGGGTGAAAATCCACTTCAAGGTAAAAATAAATCAGATTGTTGAGCATAAAAATAAATAATACAGTCTGCAGTAGTGGTTACTCTTTTATACTGTTGTCTAAGAATACTGTTGTGTATTTATTTATCTAAAAATCCATAATATTCTGAGGTATTGTAAAAAAAATAAGGCTAGTTTTACAATATTGTTTCAATGAGGCTCAGAGCACGTAGATATGAAATGCAAGGCCAGAAGTGGATAGCTTGTTTATTTCCTATCTGGATCAGAAATACACACATACACCCTTTCCCAGGCCAAAATTTCCTAAAAATAACACACTTAAAATATTTGTAAACAGTTTGGGGTACAATGTAAGCATAAAATGGGTTTGTGTATTTTTTTTGCTTCACAATATAGGTGATGTTGAATTTTTTTTGTGTTTTGTAACAGTTTTCTCAAGAACATTTAATTAAAAGTGGCATCTAGAATCCCTGAGTCATACCAGATCATGTTCCCGTAAAATGCCATTCTTGTATCCAACAATATCCTTCTATCCCATGACTAATCAGGAAAGAAGTGCTCAATTTAGCTTCATACATGAGATAAAATAGCATTATAGTTCATGCCTAAATATACTAAAATAGACAGTAACTTAATTTCAATGCAAATTCTGGGAATTCCCTGGAGTAAATTCCTAAATGTCCAAGGATCTAACAGGACCTCTGCTGGTGACTGTGTGCTACAACAGGTTAAATGTCCTGAGAACGAAAATGACATGTTAAATTAATATTTATTCTAATTCATTCCATCTGTTCCCATTAGGTCAACAGGGACATCGTGTCTGGACTGAAATATGTGCATCTGACCTACAGGAAAGGACTCAGAAGTAAGAGCATCTGTAGTCATGAATTTAAATGTTGGCCTTGCTTGGTACTGGAAGTGTTTGAGTCAAGGGTGTATGAATATCTTTAAACACACATGTACTGTTTAAATGTGCATGATCTAAATAAACATCTTACAGTCCCATTTAAAAAAAAAAAAAAATCTGATAAATACATTTTGCTTATATTGATATGTCATGTTTTTGGGCAAATCCTGAGATAATTTTAGACGAACAAAGCTCAAATTATCTGTGATAACTCCATTTTGATTGATCTGATTATATAAATGTGAAACTATTGATGTTGTGTGAATCAGTATTAATGTTTGTTAATAAAGGGGTTATAGATTTGTTAACATTAAGAAAACTGCAGCATGACGATAATTTAATGTTTTTAATTAAAACGTGCTGTTAACGAAAATACGACAAGAAAAAAGTACAAATGCTGCAAAATGTTAACAATATCAGTCATAGGTAATTGATCCGCTTGAGGTATATGGAGGACTAGGTGTGACACTTCAGTGTATTAATTCAAGCATAAAAACAGAACTAAATAAACTACTTTTACATATTTTTTATTAATAGGCATATTTATAATGGTTTATTTAATTAACATTTAAAAAGTAGTTATAATAATAAAATGCTAAATTAATACATAATTTTATTCCTCTTTTAATTAAATAAATGAATAAATCATATTTAAACAACAATTAACAAAAAATTGACATTTTAAAAAGTTGATTTGTTGTTTTGCCAAATGCTTTATTTTATCCATTTGTCAATCAGGTTAAAAAATGCCATGGTTTTCGATTGAAATCAATCAATCTGTTTTAAGAGCCACCCCCCCTCTCACATGTTTATGGAAGCTTGTTTCCATCATAGAATAAAAAATATAAAAGGTAATTGCAACATTTTATCTCACAATTCAGATTTTTTCTCAGAACTATGAGATATAAACTCAGAATCTCCAAATTGTAAGATATAAACTCATAATTGCAATAAAAAAGGTCAGAATTATGAGATAAAAAGTAAAAATTACCTTTTTTTTAATTGTGAGGTTGTATCCCAAAATTCTAACTTTTCCTCTCGCAATTCTGAGTTTGTTTCACAATTCTGAGAAAAAAAGGCAGAATTGCATGTTATAAAATAGGTTCAGAATTGCAAAATATAAACTTGCGATTGCGAGAAAAAAAATCACAACTGTGACTTTTTTTTCCTCAGAATTGTAAGAGATAAACTTGCAATTGCGAGTTATGAAGTCAGGATTGTAAAATATAAACTCAAAATTTTGAGAAAACAAAGCCAGAATTGTGAAGAATTGAAAAAGTCGCAGTTAAATTTTTTTTTTTTTTCATTATATTCCATGCCGGAAACAATATTGCATACATACATGTGGCACTCAAAATTGATCTAAGATGGACTGTAATGCTATTTTGCAATTAAATTTCAAATTAATGAATATGACAAGATATTTATTAAATTTAAAATATATTTTCATCAAAAGACACACAAAAAAAAAAAAAAAATCAG
This sequence comes from Chanodichthys erythropterus, assembly GCF_024489055.1. Taxonomy (NCBI): domain Eukaryota; kingdom Metazoa; phylum Chordata; class Actinopteri; order Cypriniformes; family Xenocyprididae; genus Chanodichthys; species Chanodichthys erythropterus. Next base: position 33,277,010 of record NC_090223.1, read on the forward strand.
ATGACTCATTGTTTTTTTTTTTAAATATACTTTTTTTACCTGTAGTGGATAAGGCAGTGTACATGGTGGGCAGCTACGGTCCGAGAGCCGAGGAGCACGAGTTTCTCACCCCGGTGGAGGAGGCTCCAAAGGGCATGATCGTTCGGGGAAGCTACCACATCAAATCCTACTTCACAGATGACGACAAGACAGACCATCTGTCGTGGGAGTGGAACCTGCATATCAAAAAAGATTGGGACAGTGCAGAGTAAAGAGGTTCTTCCTCTGTCTCTCTCTCTCCCAGATGCATAGCAAAATACCCAATTTATGACTAATGTTTAAAACAGAGACTTAGGCTTGATAGATATGCAGCTGAAGTTGACTTTGCAAATGGTTAAATAAGAATTAGTCATATAACAAAAACCTTAAAATAATGAAGATGATATTACATATTAAGTGTAATCAACGGTGAGGACATACAGTGACTGGCAGGGTATTAGAGGTGACTTAGATATATAGATATAACAACGGTATAACCAACAATTGAAATTACTCATGCCTGTACTCTCAGGTTAGTGTAAACTGTAAATGTAAATATTACAATGTCTGTATTCTTGCAATGCATTTAGAGTTCTTTACAGAGCCCATGACCAAATCAGTGCATGCTTGAATGTGAGGCCATCGTGTCTGCTATGGCTAATTTCTTGTATTGATGATGTAATCAGCCTGATAAATACATGTGTAGGAAGTGGTTTGTACTAAGTGTTGCTTGTCCAAAAGGTATTTCTGAGCATTATCCCCTGCAGAAAAGACCAGCTTAGACTAGTATGAAGTTGTTTGGCTGTTCGCCAGCAAAACTTGGCTGGTCAAACAGCATTTCTGGTGAAGCTGGTTCACTTGTCTTACTGGTTAGTCACTGGCTCTGAAGTGCGACATCTGCTGGTCTTTTCAGCTGGGAGCCCACCATCACTGAAGCCCATAGTCAAGCACCCTCCTCATTCCCTAAAATGGTTCAAGATCTGTTCATCTCTATCCAGCTGTCTGTAACTGTCCTCCATCTAGCTTTGATATTAGATTGTTGTTGTTTTTGACATTCCAAAATAAATACATTTTCTTGTTTATATGCCTGTTGATACTGTTACATTACACCTCCATCTCCATCTCTGATGTTCCAAGTGAAAAGTGTACACTTCTATAGTGTACTTAAAGTGCTCTATTTTCATGCACTAATTTTGTACTTAACATACTAAAATTTCTTCTTTAATACTACTTAAGATCATCTAAGTGTACTCAACTGTGCTATTATGAGACACCACGAAATATGAACTAAAATGTGCTTTTAATATACTCTCTCTGTATTTAAAAATATATTTTGTTACCACTTGTAGTACACTATGGGTTCAAATGTACTATAAGTGGTATCTAAATGCATTTTTTAAATACAGAGATAGTATGTTAAAAGCACATTTTAGTTCATATTTCGTGGTGTCTCATAATAGCACAGTTGAGTACACTTAGATGTTCTTAAGATGATCTTAATATACTAAAAATTCTTCTTTAGTACTACTTAAGTACAAAATTAGTGCACGAAAATAGAGCACTTTAAGTACATTATAGAAGTGTACTTTTTTTCACCTGGGTTATTATCTAACATGTGCATATCTTGATTTCCCTTGAACAATTCTCTACTGCACTATCATATTCAGAAATACTCTACAGAAATTATCAGTTTTTTTATAAGATTTCTTGAAGAAAGGTAATAAATGCCACAGGAAATGTATAAGTTGCATGTGCATTATGATGCCTTTATGAGGGAGACAAATGCTAAATCTTCATTAACTGTGAGCTTATAAAACAAATAAGAGAGCACACAAAATATTAGCTAAGAGCGTGTGTGTGTGTGAGAGAGAATTGTCATTTTTGATAACTGTGACTCCATAATCAAAACATGATTAAGATGTATTTGATCAAATGAAATCCACAACATTTTTCAAAATATCCGCACATGCTGTATATTTTCTCAAATTCATATTGTGACTGATAATGCAATGTCCTCTCAATTGGATGTTATCATTAGTCTACTTGTAGTCTGTATTGCATGATTAACAAACATGTTAATTAGGGGGTTCGATGTGATGTAATGGCGGCTGCAGAAAGCAGTAATGTAAGACTTAGTCAGGGCAATTTTTTTCAGCTGATTCATTTGCTAAAAATAGATTCTATCGCTTCTGAATTGTCATAACTTTTCATCTTGTATTTTTAATAAAGTTTGGCTTGTCCTTGATTTGTATATCTTGTTTCAAATGTTGTAGTTTAGTTCATGCACTAGAGTTAAGTCATCAAATGCACAACAACAGGTGCATGAAGCAGTAATGGCTGGCAATGAACAGTTGCGGCAAACAACAAAACAGAAATAGAAGTTTAAAAAAAGTACAGGGAAAAGTTAATATTTGTCCAGTAACAGATGATAAGACAAACCATGCGTATCACTCATTTGAGTGAGTCTGACTAAACATGTACCGCCTTCCAAAAGCGTTCAATCAAGTACGTCTTTGCTGATTGGCCCTCTGAATGATCGACGTACTCACCAGCCACACATATGCTGTCGACACGTCGCAGTGTTGCCAGGTCCTCCTTTTAAAGCGTCTTTCAACTTGTGTTTTCATGAAGTCGCTAATAAATACGGCCAGTTGTTGTAATATATATACATATATATATTTTTAATAAAAATGTAGAAAGATGCAAAGATGTTATTTTAGGGAAAGCTACTTATTTTGAGAATGTTTTGTCAGTACAGCTTCCCTGTTTTTCTAGTGAGATCTGGCAACACTTGTGCAGAAGCAGTGAAGTTTACATTTAGCAATTTAGCATTATCTCTTCAGCTGACAAGATGTCATCAGTATTAAGACAATGTACCAAATTCAGCCCCTCTGGTAGGTGTGTTTTGCCTCATCTGAAACCTTTGCTGTTTTCTGTAGTGCAGTGACCTTGTTTTATTTTGAATTAAATATGAAGTAGCAATGCAATCATTAATTAGGACGAAGGTCAGAGGACCACAAAAGAGTTGACAACAACGCCTTCTTACAGTTTTCAGGAAATCATTAGTTATTGAATTAATCTGTATGTTGTAGAAAGCAGAAAATCAACATTTAATGACACGTATCATGTCAGGTGTTGTTTTGGTGCTAACTTTTTAACTTTTCACAACTCGTGTCCTTTAATAAGGGCACAGCTTATTCACACTGGAAAATAAAACATTCATTATGCTTACAGAGGTGCAATAGGCAAATAAATGCACTGCGAACATATCTTGGCTTTTAGTTTTACATATGTAAAATATTAGATCTTTCTCCTGCAGGATTTGTATCACTGCTGTCTGGAAACTGCAGTCATGGGAGAACCTGTGCACTGCAATACTTTGTATCTTCAAACAGATATTCATCCTCAAAAATTAAAGTGGACCTGGATAGCAGTAATGGTGAGAATTTTAATGCATAATGTGCATTAATAATGGGTTTACTGCTTTGCAGTTATACATTTATCAAAACGTGATTACCTGAAAACCATTTTTCCCTGTTATAATGATTTAATATTCTCACAGGTGTTGCTATAATGCAGTTCCAAAGTCCTCCGGTCAACAGCCTCAGTCTTGACTTTTTGACTGAGTTTGCTATTAATTTAGAAAAACTTGAGCTGGACAGAGGCTGCAGAGGTGTGATCATAACATCTGTAAGTCAACAGAAACATCTGCTTTAGTGGAATCCAGTTTTGTCTGTTCATTTCATCGACAGTGCGGTTTTTGTTGTAGGCCCAGCCGAAGGTGTTTTCTGCAGGCCTAGATATTTTGGAAATGTACCAGAAGAGCCCAGAGCACTACACAGAATTTTGGAAGGCTGTACAGGACGCATGGCTTAAGCTTTATGGGTCCACCAAGGTCACAATCGCTGCAATCAATGTGAGTGTCACTATACAGCCTTCTGTTTCCTAATACCAGACTGGTTTAGGTAAAGTATTCCTATTAGGTCAAATTTTTAGTTAACGAATAAATGAATTGTTCTGTTTTTAGGGCTCCAGTCCTGCAGGTGGCTGCTTGTTGGCTATGTGTTGTGACTACAGGATCATGGCCGATAACCCTCGCTATAGCATTGGTCTGAATGAAACTCAACTTGGTATCGTTGCACCTTTTTGGTTAGTGCTATTGCTGTGTTCTTGTTTTTTGCAACTCATTTTATTCTCACGGTAGCTCTGGTGACATTATCACGGTGGATTTCTCTGGTTATAAACTCACTGACTGTGTGCCCTGACGTTTTGTTTCAGAATACACATAATACCTGTGAATATGTAAATCTGATTGCAAAGTTTAGGTTTCATATAAACAGAGCTTTTTAGCTGAAATCCGATTGGATTCATTCGAAGTGGCAAACTGAGTGCATGTATACCTACTGTAAAACAGGATGGTAATAAATGGAGATTTTGTCAATCAGGTTTAAGGACACCATGTTAAATGTCGTGGGCCATAGAGAAACCGAGAAGGGTCTTCAGCTCGGTTTACTGTACAGTACTTCTGAAGCCCTGAAGGTCGGTCTGGTGGATGAGCTTGTTCCTGAGGATAAAGTTCTCAGCACAGCTACTGAGACCATGACTAAATGGTTGGCCATCCCAGGTAATGTATAGTAATAGCTTGCTCCAAAATACAATATTTCTGCCTGTTATTGTTAGTACATTTAGTTCATGAACACTGTTTTTTGCGCACAGATCATGCCCGTCAGATAAGTAAGTCCATGATGAGAAAACCCACCATAGACAAACTTCTTGCGAACAGAGAAGCCGACATCGCAAACTTCGTCAATTTCACCACCAAAGACTCCATCCAGAAGTCTCTTGGGATGTACATGGAGATGCTGAAGAAGAGGAAGTCTTGAGGAGCAGAACACGTGCCTTTTGTTGACATTGCCTTTATGTAGCACATCAGTGTCACTGTGTATTACATTGTCCTCTCTTTTGTTACCAGAGGATAACTTTTGTTTGTAAATAAAATCTTTTAAAACCAAAATGGGATCTTATTAGCATGTGGGTAGATGACATATAATTTGTCTATTTAACTTATAAATTTAATTTTACATCAAGATTTTACATATGTGTATATGTGAGGTCAAATAACTGGTTGCCATTTCTTTTAAAGGGTTAGTTCACCCATAAATGGAATTTCTGTCATTAATTACTCACCCTCATGTCATTACAAACCCACCTTCGTTCATCTTCGGAACTAAAATTAAGATATTTTTGATAAAATCCGAGGGTTTCTGAACCACACATAGGCAGCAACATCACTGCACCTTTTGAGGGCCAGAAAAGTACTAAAGATATTGTTAAAATAGTCCATGTGACTAAAGTGGTTCAACCTTAATGTTATGAAGCGATGAGAATACTTTTTGTGCGCAAAAACAAAAATAACTTTATTCAACAATTTCTTCTCTTCACTGTTATTCTCCTACACTGTTTATGCTGAAGACACATTGCAGCATTTACGTCTGAACGCCGGCTCCTGCGTCAGCATCACACACATGCGTCATGCTGCTCACATGTACAGTGTTGGCCAATACTGAGCTGGCTTTCAGACATAAACACGGAAGCTCTGCAATGTGTCTTTAGGAGAATGACAGAGAAGAGAAGAAATTGTTGAATAAAGTCTTTATTTTTGGTTTGTTTTTGAGGACAAAGGGTATTCTTGTTGATAGTCTTTTCTTCCCTATTGTGACATATCAGAGTGAAACGGCTTCTCGATCAAGACATAAAAAAGTAGGACAGGACTTGATTTTGCCCATTGGTAATTGATTGGATGGTTGAGGTTTGCTATTCCTGTGATTTCATGTGAGTGACAGGTAACACCAGTCATCAAAGAAGAGATGTTGCAGCAAGTGGGAGAAGTTATTTTAAAGGTGCCCTGGAACTTTTTTAAAAAGATGTAATAGTGTCCCCTGAATGTGTGTAAAGTTTCAGCTCAAAATACTCAAAAATATAAATTTTTTTAATTGCCTATTTTGGGGCATCATTATAAATGAGCCGATTCAGGGTGTGTGGCCCTTTAATTCTCGTGCTCCACACCCACGGAGCTTGCGCTTGCCTTAAACAGTGCATAAACAAAGTTTACACAGCTAATATAACCCTCAAATGGATCTTTACAAAGTGTTCGCCATGCATGCGTCGGATTATGTGAGTATTTTATACTGTTATATTGATTACATTTGATTCTGAATGAATTTGAGGCTGTGCTCCGTGGCTAAAGCTAACATTACACACTGTTGGAGAGATTTATAAAGAATAAAGTTGTTTATGAATTATACAGACTGCAAGTGTTTAATAATGAAAATAGCGACGGCTCTTGTCTTGTAAGAAACGATGGTAACGTTAACCACATTTAACAGTACATTAGCAACATGCTAACAAAACATTTAGAAAGACAATTTACAAATATCACTAAAAATATCATGTTTCATGGATCATGTCAGTTATTATTGCTCCATCTGCCATTTTTCACTGTTGTCCTTGCTTGCTTACCTAGTCTGATGATTCAGCTGTGCAGATCCAGACCTTACTGCCTGCCCTTGTCTAATGCCTTTCATAATGTTGGGAACATGGGCTGGCATATGCAAATATTGGGGGCGTACATATTAATGTATGTGTTATGTTGAGATTCGCCTGTTCTTTTAGACAAATGAGATTTATATAAGAAGGAGGAAACAATGGAGTTTGAGACTCACTGTATGTCATTTCCATGTACTGAACTCTTGTTATTCAACTATGCCAAGATAAATTCAATTTTTCATTCGAGGGCACCTTTAAGTATTACTAATGCTCAAGAATTTAAAAGGATAATGATGTGCACAAATAAAACATTAATAAACACTGCAGTATTCCATAAAAAAAAGAAAAAGAACTTGAGTTGAATTTTTAATCAACTGTTGCCTTCACTAGCTCATTTTAAATAGTCTTGTGGACAAATTTGTTTTTTAAAAATGCAAATACAAATATAAAGCTGCAACTTCACATTCACTTATGCATTTGCTACAGCTATAACATGATAATTAATTATTCGTTAAAGCAAATGATTTCTTTTCATTCTCACTAAGTGTTACAAGCAGTGTGTATCTGCTGTGAGGGAACAACCTTGATGTTTTTCACATGAGCTTGACCTCAACTGGAAAGTGATCGCTCACTGCCAGGCTCTGTGAGAGAGACAAGAACACTTCAGACACATGAATACACTCAGCAATAACCCAGTCTCTAGAGAGATCTTTGGGTTTAATGTTATAATCCCAATGGGGAAAAACCTGTCCTCACCCAGCTCTGGCTCAATCCATGGGCTTCCATGAAGTCAAAGACCTGCGCTGATCCAGGGGACACTCCTTTCATCATGTCAGAGGTGGCCACAATCCTTTTATCAAGCATATCATAGGTCATTACATAGCATAGGTTTATCTGATCCAGCTAAATAGCCAGTGATGTCTTCCTTACCTGTCATAAGGGCAGTTTGTGTGTGTGACGGTTGTATCCGCACTGTCAGGGATGAGCCAGGTGTAACTTTGGTCAGTGCGGAGTCGTATTTTTGACCAATTCGAATTTGACACATAGCTACAGCCAGCATTGAAGTCCCCCAAAAGAATGATGTTCTGAAATTAAATTTGAAATGTTACAAATCCCCTAAATCATACTTTATATTAGCATAGTTATAAGTGATGTTCAAATATGTCAATTAAATAGAAGCATCAGTGTCTATGTAGCTCATATACAATACATTATTCCTCAGTATAGTTACATTTGTGTTCAAACGTTGTCTAGTATCCAAGACAACATCATGCAGAGCATCAATTTCCTGCACAGCGACTTCAGGAGATGTATGCTGGGGAATAAGGGCAAAGTCCCGGACAGCTATGGAAACGAAAGACTTGTTGGGACTCAGTATTCAAAATATTTTCAGTGAGAGAAACGTGCAAAAGGAAGTTGTTTATAGTGTCACTGTGAGCTGTAAATTAATAACTGATATCCTTTCCCTTCACAGCTGTATATACAAACAACTACTGTATGTTTTCCAAATGCAATCAGAATTGCATTATAAATACAATGTACACTACTATTCAAAAGTTTTGGTCACATGATCCTTCAGAAATCATTCTAATATGCTGATTCGCTGCTCAAGAAACATTATTAATCAATTATTTATCAATTAATTATCAGTTGTGCTGCTTAATATTTTTGTGGAAACTGTGATGCATTTTCTTTGATGAAAAGAAACTTCAAAACAGCAGCATTTAATTTAAATACAAATCATTTGTAACAATGTAAAAGTTTTTTTCGTCACTTTTGTGACCGTGCTGAAAAAAGTTTACATTTTTTTTTTTTTTTTTAATCTTACTGACCCCAAACTTTTCAATGGTAGTGTGTATTCAGCCATAAATATGGAAAAATATGGAAATCACATTCCCTTCATTTTCACTGTGGATTTTAGAGTGGCTCTTAACCTCAGAGGAACTGTATTACTGATCACTTTTTTCACTATGAACTGGGACCTCCACCTGTATTAGCGGAGAACATCACAACAAAGGGTTCTCTGTTGAAAGTATCGGTTCCACAGGATTCACATCCATCATCATACTGGAAGCTGTTTGAAACTGACACTGACTGACGCCTGATGAGAACAAAAGTGTAATTATTCATTTGATATGAACCACAAGTATACATATTAGTACACATAAATACAAACTTATATGATAAGTGTTACCTGTAAATAAAGAGATATCTCTCTTTGTAGGTGCTCCTGCCCAGGGGCTCACTTACAATGTGCTGATACTCATAAGGAGAGGAACCTCTGATAATGAAAATAATATTTATTTATTTTTATTTAAATAAATACTGTAACTTATAGACATTAAGTAACACAACTTACCCATTTACACTTTCCATCAGTTTCTTAGTTGCAGAGAGATCGGTGTCTCTCACCTCTTGGATGAGTACAATGTCATACCGGTGTACTATCTAACAAACACAATACTAAGGTTACCAAACGAGAGGGTGTAAGTATTATATGGGTATTCTGTGGGTGTCGCTCACTTTGGTAATGATGTTAAGCAGAGTGGCATTGGATACTTTTGTGTCCCCGAAGGATTTGATGTTGAATGCTCCAATCAGAAAGGAGTTTCCAATGTGGACAGATACCAGGAGCACACTTAAAGTGGTAATAATCTTCATGCTGCATATCGAGATGAAGATGAAAACATTAGCACAGTCAATTTGAATCTTTAAAAAACAATGTAACTAATGTGTAGTAAATAGTACTCTAATATAAATATGCATTCGTTTCGATTGTATTTTGAGACTTTGCAATAAAAATAGCTTTACCTGCTGCTGTTTTCTGCTTTCACATGTGCCGTGAGAATGGGGAGAAAGCCTTTTTGCACCACTAAGGAGCCTTTGTATACTCAACCTCAGCAAGTCCCTCTCTTGGGGAATAAAATTGGTATCACATATTCTAGAGAGTTTTTATTTACCACTACTGTGTAAAGACTCTCGCTCACTTTATCCCTGGGAAATAAACAGATGGGTGATAAGACAATGTAACTTTAAACAGGTGGCTTGACAGATGTATTTAGAAAATATTTATTTTGTAGTTGGCTGCTGTACCTCAATATTCAAGGAGGACTTTTTTTAAACAATGATCTCTTGTTATAGGGTCAGAATCTCTGCATTGTATTATGTTCATATACATTTCCCAATATTCATTTTGATTGTAAAGATTTGTTTGTCATCAACAAGAAACTATTATCTACTTTGACATTGAGAGGCTCAAATGATCCCTTGCTGTTGTGTTAACTGAGCCCAACTTAATACACTTAGCCTATACACTTAATATATAAATAGATTGATTATACTTTTGTTTTGTACGTGAATTGTGTATATTGTGTATACTTTTGTAGGCTATTTCATGTTATGTGTACCATACATTGTTAATTGGTTGGATGCTTGGAAATTGAAACCATATGGAAGTTGGTTTTATTTGGTAATAATATGATATATATACACCTTACAATTCTGTAAAGGCAGGTCTTTACAAGATATAAAGTCCTATTTAAAAGTTCAACAGTCGAGCATTGCAACATGTTTCAACAGACATACAAGAAAAGAAACATACAAATAGAAACTTTAACATACAGGATAGCATTCTGAACGACAAAATAATTATAACAACAACAACAACTACTACTACTACTGACTATCTGGTAATGTATAACCGGGAAATTACAAAGAACTTCCATAAAGTTTAACAATGTGTCATTCTTAATGAAGTTCAAATTGTAAATCTTATCTCCTCTCGAAGGCTCGTCAAGGGAACTTCGGCGGCTTTCGGCTGATTCCGGAACGGAACGGAAAGGACCGGAAGTGTCTTGCTAGAGTTTGTCGAAGTGCTAACGGCTACGCTAATGCATTACAGAGCGCAAATTGAGTCGTTGACTGAATGTGTCATCTCCATCCAGGACACAAATTTACACATTATCGCCATGCTACCGCAGCATTGAATCTTCTCCACGGCAATAAAAGGAAACGACTACATATCCTTCTGCTTATCCAAGCGGTGAATCTAGGCAGGTTAGGAATTATTTCGCATGCCAGCTAATGATTTCTGCATGTAGCGGTTAGCATGTAAACATATCAAGGAAACGCGACTGACAGTTTGGTTATTTGAATGAACTGCGTTCCCACATCATGCTATTATACTTTTTAAAAATATTCTAATTATTATTTTGTTGGTTCAAAAAAATAAATAAATAAAAAATATATATATCCATGTTTGTATTTTGACAGGCAGAAGTACTAACTAGCTGCTAGCTTTTGAGATTATGAGGTTGTCTTTCTGTTTTACGGCTTTTTGTGTGTGTATAAAATTACTCAACAGTGTTTTGAATGGTGTTTATTTGCTGTTCCTCATGTTTTAATAGATTACATTGAGGTTACTTTAACTGATACCTCTTTGTGTGTCACTAATATAATGTCAGTTGTGATGGGTATTTGTTCAACATAACATTTTCATTTGCTTATTTATTATGGCAAAAGTTTATATATTAACTCTTTAACATCTTTTTTTTCTCTTTTTCTTTACAAATGTCAACATTTGAGTTGACAGTAAACAGAAAGTAGCATGTTTACTCTCATCACGTTTCTCCTGAGTAGTGAGATCATATTAAACAAGTGGCTAAAAGCTTTTGAAACCAAATTATTGGCCACAATTTTTACACGTACGCCATGTTCCATGAATCTTTGAACACATAATGGTCTGATCAATAAACGTTAATGGTTTTCAAACTGAGGTGTATGTTAAGCACTGCTGAATTGTTCATCTTAATTTGTTCTTTCAGGTGTGAATGACCGACGTGGTGCCTACCACCGCCCTCAGTGAAATAAAGCTCCGCCTGCTCTGCCACGATGACATAGAGAGAATAAAAGTGCTCTGTGGAGAGTGGTTTCCCATTGAGTGAGTGCTTGAACCAAATGATCATTTATATGTGTCAAGTATAACACTAACACACTCTGTTATTTGTGTTTTAGGTATCCAGACTCATGGTACCATGACATCACATCAAATAAGAAGTTCTTCTCTCTGGCTGCCACCTACAGAGGTGGAATTGTGGGGATGATTGTGGCAGAAATAAAAAGCAGAACGAAAGTGCACAAAGAGGTATGACTTGCATATGCATTTTGAGAAAATTATATAATGAGAAAAACTCAAGTTTGAGAAAAAATAACACTTTTTATAATATAATAGTATTGTGGTGAAATACATTCTATGCTTTACTTGGCCAAAGTTTGTTTACAGTGTTTTATAATATGAATAATAAATGTTTAGATGAGAAAAATATTACTTTGACCATAAAGAATAGTTCCTCTGGAGCTTTGATGTAAAGGATTGTAATTAAAATCTCACATATCCAAAGCCTTTTTATAGCAGGTGATTAATTAGGTTACAGACTAAATTTCTGCGTGAAACGAAGGATTTGACCTTCATTAGAAAGGATTTTACCTCTTCATAGTACAGTTATACTAAAACTTGCAGTCACTGGCTTTTCTCACAAGTGCTTATATAAGTTGGATATTACTGTTTACTTTTAAAGCTCTATTTAGGCCCATGCATAGTTAGTTAGCATATCAAAGTTGTTTATTGTCATATATACGTGATCCACATATGAAGTACAGTAGAAATTTGATTTGAATGTTTCTCCACAGACTATAGACAACATATAACAAAGTAGACAGTGTTGCTATGTGCAAAAATAGAATAAAAATGTGCATAAAGAAATTGGTAAAAGATCAGGTTGTATCAGTGTATGGTCCAGTGTTGTTATTGATATTATTACACATTAATGTTGTTGTGTGTTGAACATTTTTACAGCACTGGGGTAGAAATTTCTGAATCTAGTAGCACGGGTTCAAATGGTTTTGAATTTACGGATGCAAAGGGGCAGAACATTTCCAGAATTTCTGGAAACTTTTGAGAAATTATGGAAAGTTTCTGGAAAGTTTCCGCCTCTTTGCATCCCTCCCTGAATGGTCCTAAATTATTTTATTAAACAAGGATTAATTAAATGGATAAAAAGTGACAGTAAAGTTATATTTATAATGTTAAAAATTATTTTCTTGAACTTTTTTTTCTTTTTAAACTTCATTTAGCAGCATAACCTTTTCCAAAAAATAATAAGATAGACATGAATTACAGAAATAAAATACATTTTGAGATATATTAAAATAGAAAAGTTATTTTAAATTGTAGTACTGTTTTTACTATATTTTTGATCAAATTCATGCAGCCTTGGTGAGCATAAGAAAGTTCTTTCAAAAACTTTACCAACCCTTTAAAATATCTCTTAACACTCCCAAGATGTTTCAGTAACAACAAAATTGACATCATTTTTTCTTATTCCAGTATATTATCCTAGCTAATCGTCTGTGTTGCTAACTCAACATATATTTCTCTCTATCAGGATGGAGACATCTTGGCCTCCAGCTTTCCTGTTGACACTCAAGTTGCGTACATCCTGAGTTTAGGAGTCGTGAAAGAGTTTCGAAAACATGGAGTAGGTGAGAGGTGACGTTTGTGTGCTGTTGTGTAACGTCTGCCATGACATATGCGTCCCCTCATAAAACTGTATTCAAACAGTCACTCATATCTCTTTCTCTCTCTCTGCAGGCTCTTTGTTGCTGGACAGTTTAAAGGAGCACATCTCCACCATGGCACAGGACCATTGTAAAGCCATCTACCTGCATGTGCTCACCACCAATAACACTGCCATTCACTTTTATGAGAACAGAGACTTTAAACAGCACCACTATTTACCGTATTATTACTCTATACGAGGAGTGCTGAAGGATGGCTTCACCTATGTCCTTTACATCAATGGTGGACATCCTCCATGGACTATCTTATATCCTTTTCTTTATCTCACAAATTTGTGTTCTTGTGTTGCATTTGTCTATGAGTGGGAATATTTAAGGCATTTGGTAATTAGAGCTGCATGTATGTTGATGGCTGATAAAATTTATTAATTATACCGAATTTTTTATTTTACCCAATTTGTAATAATGATATTTTTACATGCACCTTTACAAGTTTTTGTTCCCAATATTGTTTGCCCATACACAGCTTTTCTTAGCGAAATTGTAAAAAGTTAGCATGTTTCAATAGAGCATATGTACTGGCAGTGTAGTAAATTCTTCTATTATTTACTGGACTACTGTTCAAAAGTTTGGGGTCATAATTTTTTTTTTTTAAGAATTTAACACTTTTATTCAACAAGGATACATTATATTGACAGTGCAGAAGTGTTCCAAAAAATTGTTGAAAATAAATGCTGTCCTTTTGACAAATATATTGCAGTTTCCACAAAAATATTAAGCAGCACAACTGTTTTCAACATTGATAATGATAACAAATGTTTCTTGGGCAGCAAATCATTTTATAAGAGTGATTTCCGAAGGATCATGTGACACTGAAGTCTGGGGTAATGATGCTGAAAATTCAGCTTTGACATCACAGGAATAAATTACATTTTAAAATGTATTAAAATAGAAATGGTTATTTTAAATTGTAATACCATTTCACAATATTACTGTTCTTACTGTATTTTTGATCAAATAAATGCATCCGTGGTGAGCATAAGAGACTTCTTTCAAAAACATTTAAATCTTACCAATGCCAAACTTTTGAACAGTATTGTATATTCTCAATTGTCTAACAGTCGGGTAAAAATGTAACCTCCAAAAACACAACATAGTTGCCTTGATATACTAGTTTAATGAATTTGAACTGTAAATGACCGGTGGAAAAAGTGTTCCTTGACTCGCGCAGCACTGATTATATTCATCATATAGGTTCGGCACTGGCCAGTCTGAGCCCTTGCTCTATTCCCCAGAGAATTTACCGGCAAGCACAGAATCTCCTGCGCAGCTTTCTGCCGTGGTCGGGCATCTCTTCCAAGAGCGGCATTGAGTACAGCAGAACCATGTGAGGATTGTGAGGTCAGAACAGTGCAGGGTAAGCCTGACTCATCCACCTCTCATGAGATCACCTCTTTCCACTCGTAAATGTATCATTCATTTTCTCCTAAGCAATAATTATGTCTTGTTTATCAGGTGGAAGAGATTGATTTGTTTGGGTCACATCAGATGCCTGGGTTGCTGAGGACTGATATCTACTCTCTCTGGTCTGGAGCAGTGTATTATACTTGTACATTTTATATACATACTTTAATATATGCATTGTCATTAGTAGATTGCCCTTTTAATATAAACTCTCCTCTTTATGCCTGTAATTCTGCTGCTGTGTAGAAATATTCTATTGTTTATCCAGATTTTTAATATAAATAGAGTTTTTTATTTGTGCCTGTTCTATATAGATGATTTTAGGATTTGATGGTAGAGGAATGCATACTTTTTCATTTAGTCATTTTCATCCATGTCAAGCTCTTGTGCTTTGTTTGTGCAGGAAACACTAAGCATGTATTTCAGCCCCCAGTTTTAAGTTTAATTTTTTTTTTTTTTTTTTTTTTTAAATAACATTTGCACAGAGGCAATGAATGTAGTGTTGCTGTGAAGGGAAAATAGGCCACAGTTAAAGAAAACCCTCCATCTCACCAAATGTGTATTGTTAATGTCAAATGCAAATGTGAAAACCTATTTTAAATTAAGATTATCTTAATTTAGCTAGAGTATTACATCCTGCCATTCCTTGCAATGTACTTTGTTCTTTTAAAGGGGGAAATGAATGTAGTGGGGGAGACATGTTTGAATTTGGGTATATTGCTGTGAATCAGGGATTTACACACAAAATAAACATATTTGAGAAAAATAATGCTGTGTTACACAAATTACAATATCAAAGATGGTATTTTTGTGTTTTAACCATCCATTCGTGATGTCTTTGTTGAAACACACCAGGACATTCACAGAGAAGCATTTCTGTGAAATCACAAAAGTGTACTATCATATGTTATTTGCCTTTTGCATTTTTCCATTTCCTGATCTGTAAAAACACTTTTGTTTGAAGACAAAATAGCATGTATGAATAGCTGTTTTTAACAAGTTATCAATATAGGTAATGGAACCACTATCACCTTGTGCTTTTGAGTGTGAAATTGTGTGTAAATCTACAATTCTTCTCTAGTCTGTTTTTAACAGGTTGCATTCTTGTGAATTGGTACATTGTTCTGTTTTACATTTCACTGTATGACATTTTCATTTTGTCGATAGTAAGAATTGAAATAGAGGAAATGTCTTATACTCTTACAGTTAAATACATTCTTACCCTAAGATGGTAACGTGTAGGTGAAATGAAATTTTACCAAATATCAGTCAAAATTTGACTAATATTTAGTCAAAAAGGTTCATCAAAGTTGTCCTAAGAACTAAGCTGTCCTAAGAAGAAGGTTTCAGGACAACTTTGATTAAAGGTTTTGATCCCTTTCAAATGTTGACTACTATTGTGAAGCACCCTCTAGTGTTCACTGAGAGGATTGTAGACCAGAGGAGATTTTTAATTCGTACACAACTTAAAGTAAGTTTATTTGTTTGTATTGTTATCCATTTGCATCCCTCCCTTTGTCTATTCTTCCTTTAAGACTTGAGCCATGCATTAAGAGCATTTTGAGATGACCTACAGGTAAGAGCGAAATAATAATAAAAAAAGATTGTGCAACCATTTGTTTGAATGTTCATTTATGTTTACGTTTCAGCCTCGGAATATTTGAAGTTTTACGGTAATTGTCATTTAATGATGTAATTTTGGATGGCATCGGTTTAGTCACGCCTCTTTGGACCCTCATTCGAATCAGAGCCAGAGAGACCAGCAAACGACAAGCAACTACTTTGGCTGCTTTTCGTTATCCTCTGTTTCCAACAATCTGCAGTTGTTTTCTTTGGCTCGTGCACATTTAAAAACGGTGAGTAATGCTGTGTTTCTTGTTTATTCAAACAAAGTGACTTTTATGAAAGTGAAAGAAAAGCGACTTATGCATGCTCGTGAATTATTCGAGAGATTAATGAATGTTAGATGGTCGATGTTTGAAATCTGCCAAACATTTCAGATTTATAATGTTTTAGATGAATCTGTTGTTGAACACTGATTAATCTCTCTTTCAGACGTCTCTGACTTTAATCTGTTGCATCCTTGCTCGGTCGTTGCCATGATTCTATATTCATGTTGAATATTTTTTTTATTTTTGGGAATATGTTACTTTTACCAGATATGAGCTTTTGTGGGAAGTTTGAGTAAGTAAGTGAAATAAAGTGGTTTAATTAATGCATAGAGAGACTAGTTGAACGAAGGGAGGGGTCAAAACGCAGCTCGTCGAAGTAACATTTCTAGTAAACATGTGCCACAATTCTAGGAAATATACAGGAAAGATGCGTTACGTGTAATGAAGGTGTGTTGTTGAAAGGCTGTTAAAATTATCCTGATACATTTGCCTTAAATCTTTTGCTGAAGCTCATATATTGACACAGTATTTCAGAAGTCCTGCTGACATGAGATGACAGTGAAAAACAGATCCTCTCTAGAGACGTGCTCTGGTTTTCAGTTTTGTTTTACCAGGACAAATAACAATGTAACTGTGTTCTTTGTTGCTTTTGATTAAACATTTATTTGATTAAAAGCTTCAAATAAAGTGATGAACATATTGTATAGTAAATTAATATACATCTGCCTAAGACCTTACACAAAGTGGATCATGTTACATTTGGATTTTGAGAACTAGTTTAGGATTCATAAGACACAAATATGAAGCTCTAGGTTTTGATTTTGCTTTAATTTTGCTTTACCATGTTGAAGAATCAAATATTTTTTATATTATATTGTTTTTTTTTCTTCCCATTTGGCTGCTGTTTTCCATGCACTCACATTACATGAGGACTGTTTCAAAATGAACCAAAAGCAACATAACTATATCAAACTGGTGGTTCATACAACTTGTGCACTATATAAGTCTTCTGTTGTCATATAATTGTTAAAATGTCTTGAAATATAGTGCAAAAATCATGTTGATCATTTTTTTTTAATTACACTTTAATGGAGCTTTTTTCTCTGGAACAACAAAATCCTGATCGGTGAGTCTTACAGGTTTGAGTCATTCAAGTCATGCACATGAATGTTTTAACAAAGTTGTAATTGTACGATTTTCTTTTTCGCATGTCAGTGAGAAAACATGGTGAACACCATGAATACAGAATCTGTATTGATGGTAATGTTGAAATGAATGATATTAGTATTTTTCATTTACAATAAAACTAGTTAAATTGAATGTACAATAACAATAGTATTGTAAATTGTAATAGAATTTAACAATTAAGTGTACAGCGCCTTCATAAATTGAATAAAATTGTTGGCTGAAGAAATTGAAGGCTGAAGATCCAAATGGTGGAGCAGAATACCACCACAGCAGAGCAGACAGGGCTAAAGTTTCCCATGGCGAGGTAGAAGACCAACAAGGCATGGCAGTGGAGCCGAAGACCCCCAGGGCAGATCTGGTGGAACTGTAGACCACCACAGCTGATCAGGTGAAACTGTAACTCAGAGCACAGAGAGGTGGGCAGGGGGGAGCTCAAGGGTGTCCAAGGAGCTATCAAGGGGTGTTTTAGGTTGACCTCTGCTGTTATCTCAGGGCTGGCAGAAAGTTCATGAAAGACCTCCTTGGCTGTGCAGACAGGCAGTTCAGGATCGACCTCTGCGGTCGTGTTGATGCAAACAGGCATTTCAAGAGCGACCTCCGTGGTTATGTCTGGGCAGACAGAAAACTTAGTGATGACCTCCGTGGACCTCCTTGGAACACAAAGTTCATGGGCTGAAACCAACACAGGACTGGGCTCTGGGGCAGGAGCAGGCTCTGGAGAAGACTCATAGGTTAGAAAGGGTTCTGGAGCTGACTCATGGGGTGCTTCTCAATTCTTATTTGTGCATCCTTACTTCCTTGCTTCCTTTCCTCGCGTCTTAGCTCCACCCCTTCAGGATGCGAGGGAAGGACGCAAGGAAAAGATGCAAGGACGTAGGAATTGAATCAAGTGAAATGATATATCCTCGTTCCCTTTAGCATCACTTCAAAGTGTCATCAGCTGCACTCCAGGGATCTATCCATAAGTTATTAAAGTTTAGTTATTTAAAAAAAATATAGTTAATATTAATAAAGCAAGATGCCCTATTGAAATATATGAGGTATAAAGTTTATTTAAATTAAAATTGTGACGCATATAAAGGGGGAGGAGAATTTATGCGTGCGTCACGTTTCTCGATGAGAAAGACTTCCGCAAAAGATGCACCTCTGTATCCTCGCTCATGACTCCTCAGGAAGCCTCCTCACTCCTTGTTTCTCACCTCCTCGCGATGCAATTAGAGAATTGAGATGTCCTTCAAGATGGCTGAGCTCGATCGTTTTCTGGGTCATAGGACGGAGGAGCGAGGAGATGAGGAGGGATATTGAGAAGCACCCATAGGCTGGAGAACAGTGTGCAGAAAAGTGATCCTCTAAGGCGACTGTGCTCTGAAGTGTGAGACCACCGGGATGCCAGCCACTCTCACCGACATCAACGGTGGGTCCGCCAAGCTGGATGCCAGTCTCACTTGCATAGGGGCCACCTTAATGGCCTCATGTGCAACGTTCATGATGACTGGAGACTCTGGCGTGACAGCTATGTTATAAGAGGCTCTGGAGTGGCGGCCATATTGTGAAGAGACTCTGGCATGGAGGCCATGTTGGCTGAAGACTCTGGTGTGGAGGCCACTGCTGGAGTGCTGCGTTCCTCCTCTGTGACTCCAACAATAAAAGCAGATCCGCTCATCTCTAATGCTAGGTGGATGTAAAGTTCTAATGTCCAACTTGGATTGTGCAATGGCATAATTGAGCTGAGCGGCTCAGATGGTCCCCCCACCCCCTTTACACTTCCTGCATGTTGCAGCCAGGCAGTTCATCCCGTCAGCTAAATGTGCCTCCGATCCACAGCGAAAGCACGACTTCCTCTTGCCCACTTGAGCAGAATTAAGAGGTGCAAATGATGTTTCCCCTTGTTCTGTGTTTAACTGTGTGCTGCGCTGCTTGTACAGATTGTAACTTGGCAGGAATTTGAAATGGATCTAGCCTAATCGGCAACGGATTCAATCTGGCTTGCTACTGTAACCGCTCTGTAAAGTGTGAGATCTGTTTCTAGTAAAAGTCTCTCACGTATACGTAGGCTAAGCACACTCTCTACTAACTGATCTCAAATAATTTTGTCTGTACTGGCCCTGAACTCACATGAAACAAGCTCTCACAAAGCAGCAACACTCTGTAAAACTGTCTTGTGAGAAGCCTGAAAGCATTTATGGAAGGCGTGGTGTTCAGCTACTATGTCAGCTTTTGGCACGAAGTAGGCTTCTGACGCATCCTCTGCATCCTTATACATTGTACCTGTGTTAGGCAGTTAGTAGAAAATCCATTGTCCCTCTGTGCTGAGGCAGTGAAGCAGTACAGCTCTCCGTCTTTCAAGCATTCTCTGTAGCATCAATAACTAATTGGTAATTTTCAATCTGCATCCATGTGCTGAACAGCATAGCAGCCTCACCGGGGCAAGACAGGATAAAAGTCGGAAAAGACATGTTAGCAATAACCATCTTTTATGAACAACGATAGTGGAAAAAAAATTGCCTGATCCTCATTGCCAATTTGTTGTCTCTCCAGAGTTAGTAACCAATAAAGCACGCAAGAAGTGAACTTCATCTAGTTCAGTCTTCACTTATGTTCTCCACACATTGTCATTACACAAGACAACACTTTTCAAATTAGTAGTTGCAACACAATTTCTCTTATGAACACAGCAAAAATTATAAAGCAAAAAAAAAAAAAAATTTTTTTAGCCTATATATCATTTTGTAGAAAATTAAAAATCGTAGAAAAGTAACATCACCGTCTTGCTCGAGCAAAGGGATTTGAATGCACCTGATGTTGTCTTCCCAACTCATAAATACAAACTTGAATACACCATAAATAAATAACATTTGAATTTCATTTTTGTGTGACCTATCTTTGAATGTTTAAGATGCTGTCATTTATAGTTATTTAGTTTATCATTTCTAATGCGTTGTAAACTCATGATTTACTGTAAACTACAAGGACAAGGAAAATGCTGATTCCATTGGCGCTTACAATTTCCTGGCTTATGTCCACTCTTTTTCACTATTTCTTGTCTTAGAAATGATGTTGTGTCTTTACTCTAAGAACACATTGTGTTATTTACTAATTTCTACCTAGATCATTGGACCATGCTTTCAGTTACGTAACTGATAGTTCTCAAGTTGTAATATTGGATTTTGGGGGGGTGACCGCATACCCCATTGGGACCTTATAAAGACAACTAGAGGTCATAGTGTACTGAGTCTGTTACGGTCTTAGAAAATACTGCAGTGTGCTCTTTCCTCATTAGACAATTACAAGGTTATTCAGGCAGAGGTTTTGTTTATCAGGGTTTCTGTGTCTGTGTAACCATTTTATGTGACCTGGTATATATTAAAAAATATGACTTAATACATATTTCATTGTATAGCTAATACAACCATTGAGTTAGAGAGCGTTAACTTAAGATAGCGAAGAGTAATCCAAAACTCAGCGTGAATGTAGTTAAAGACTATTGCCGATAGCTATCTGATCATCTGTTTACACAGACTAGCACAATCTGTTGCACTGCACACTCAAGACTAAGCTCATAGTCAATAAGGAAGGAGATAATGAAATTGCAAATTATGGTAATTGTTTCTACAGAAAGCACCTTGAAGTTTTGATCTTCCAGAGAATACTATTGAGATGTAAAATTAGTTCAAAGCCTCTTGACACAATAGATTTGGCCTTTTCAACTAGACAAGTCATATACATTTCTTACAAAGATCATATTTTGCAAGCCTGTGTGTGACCTCTGCCTTTCATAAATCTTCATATTATGCAATCTTCAGTCAAGTACCAAGTCAATACCAAGTGGGCTGAACCTTATAACCAGCGGAGTCTACCTACCATGCTACTTTGGTTTGTTGTTACGTACCAGAGAAAATCACGATTCTGATCAAAAGCTGCTTGATCTGTGATGTACTATTTCTGGATATTTTCTTTTTTTCCCTGCTGGTTCTGGAAGAGCTACCTAATGGCCAACCTTGAAATATTGTGCTGAAAAATAACATATATTCAAGACTCAAAGGGTTACACAATCTGTTCACTGTCACAAAAAATTTTGTATCAAAAATAAATGTCTGAATTAGTTTTATTCTTAAGGACAAATGTGTCAAATTTCAGTAACCTCCACATCTAAATTTTTATTCATTTCTTTTTGAAGTAAGACAAAAATATACTGTTATGCCAAAATATTAAATGCTATGGATGAGTATTTGCGGAGTAATCCACTGTAGAGGGAGGTCAAAATTACAACTTTTTTACCTTTTTGGTGCCAATGTACAGGTGAAGGAAGATGACTAAAGAAAGGTGGCAGCATCATTATTTTATTTTTGCACAGAGATTGGTAGGTATATTAGTAAAATCTGATGACTTTAATGATTCTTGTTGTCTTTTAGGCTAATGTCGAGAGTTTGCATGACTGCGACCCAAGAAGTATTAAAGATATTTTAATATATCCTTTTCGATTCAGATTCTTAAAGGAATCATGAATTGAGAAATCAACTTTTCCTTGAGCTTTTAATATATAAGAGGTCATCATACTATAAGAATATCCTGTAAGTTTCAGAAGTGAAAACTTCCTTGCGAGTCCAATAAAAGCTTTTATTGACACAAGGCCCAGCGAATGACTGATCCTGGAATGTGCCTTTAGACAGGTGAAATGCTGCCTCTGCAGAAGAAATCAACGCCTACTTCATCATTGCAGCGTTAGCCCTGCCCACTGATGTGTTAGTGAGATGAGGAGGAAAGAGAGATACAGGACAAAAATAACAACCATATTCCTAGCATTGATCCTTAGAAAGGTAATTTATTTTCAAAAATGTGAATGTCTCAGTTGAGCTTTATTTATTTGTATTCTGTATTTCACTGTGGATTCTTTGGTAAATCAGTCGCATTTCGGCGCAGGCTTTGCAAACAGACTTTTACGATTTGGACTCGGCAGTAATGCAACAACATGCAAGTAACTGTGTTAATTCTAATACTGCAACCTTTCTTGCCACGATCTAATGCAACAATGTAATGCAACACTTTTCATGATTAATTAACCTTGAGAGCTATAATAATAAAAATATGCTAAAAGTTTTCGAGAGAGTAATACTTAGCTATTTCAAATTGAAAGATGTTAGCCAGTCACAGCAGTGGGCGTTTACACTGAAGTCTCACAGCAGACACGCCCCTTAAAACAGACCGTTCAAATCAGAGGGCTAAAATCAGGGTAGGAAAAATGCCTTTTATTTCTAAATTATTGTAAAAAGCATACTAATGTTATAAGTGCACCCCAGGAAACATTAGAAAACATTAAAACAGTGCAGTTCATGACCCCTTTTAGAGGGTCTTTTAGAATCTTCATTTTGAAGGCCCTGTGTGGTATATGGGGATCTCTAACCCGATCTCACGGCAATTTGTATGTATTTTACGAGTTGCCACATTCGTATGAATTCATGACCTACCCCTAACCCCGCTCCTAAACCTACCTGTCACAAATCGTATGAATTTGTACGAGTGAGGTTGTAAGAAGTCATACAAATTAGCCACCTCGTAAAGTAAGTACGAATTAGTCGTAAGATAGCGTTGGGATCTTAATGTGGCTCCATGAATAAATGGTTATTTGTATAGATTTTCTTAAAAAACAAAAAAAACTAATGTGGGTCACTTTGCATAGAGCTGATATTTATTTTAAAGAGGATTTTCTGAAAAACTAAAAATTCAACTAGAAATGTATCGCATAGTTTCCAAAACAATTGCATGAAACGTACCTGGATGTTATATTTAAGGCGTTTGGAATAAAACTAAAATCTATTTTGGGATAAACGCATATAATAAGCTGTTTTCATCATAAATCTGTTGTTGGAAACCCATCATTGGAGGAGGAAACTACCATACTGGATTTGATTAGCTGTTTCCTGGTTGGGTCCTTTGATTGAACAGAAGGTCCCTGCCTCCCTGTTTTTCCTCCTGCTATTCTTTGTCTCAAGGCTGTTTGGAAATTCGGATTCGTTACCAAACTATTCGTCATAATCTGACTTTTCAGACATGATCTCTGCCCTTTCCTGTAAAACTAAGCTTTGCTTACCTGTTTTTCTTCATGTATTTAGCATTTCTAAATAATCAAAATAGGTCTGTAAACTTGTACCAACTTGTTGGTTTTTGTGGTTTGGCCCAAATATTTTCACAAATGAATTTGTGCACAAGTTCAGCAGTGGCGTTAAGATACCTGTGGTTTAGTTTTTGTTGGGGCAAATTAATTTGACTATTAAGAATTTTTGGTAACACTTCAGTTTAGGGTCCAATTCTCACTATTAAAGCAACACTGTCAAACTTTTTTTCTGTTCAAAATTGACAAAATGTATATAATGAGCAAGTACATCATGAATCCATTTTCCAAACCGTGTTTCTATTTATATTTTATCAGAATCACTACGGTACACCTATAATAAGTGTTTATATTCGGACTATTTCAAACTGGTCATGCGGAGTAGCCCAGTACCTGCGTGACTTGTCATAGACACAAACAGAGAGAAGTAGCTCCGGCTACAGTGTTCTTCCACAAGACACATGCAGTTCTGTTTAACAAATGCTAGAGCACCAGAAGTTTCACAGTGTTGCTTTAACAAGTTGCTTATTAGCATGTATATTACTAGGATATTGTCTGTGTATTAGTACTTATAAAGCACATATTAATGCCTTATTCTGCATGACCATATTCTACATCCCTTAATCTTCCCCAGTTTCTAAACTTAACTACCTTATCAAGTATTAATAAGAAGTTATTAGGAGTTTGAGGCAAAAGTTGTAGTTAATAGTTAGATAATAGTGGGAAAGAATTGGACCCTAATCTATTCTAAAGTGTGACCAAATTTTTATTAAGATTAAGGGAATAGTTAATGTAAAAATGAAAACTGTTTACACACTCTCATGTCATTACTAACCTGTATGACTTTCCTTTGGGGAAATATTTTTTTAATATCATGGAACAGACAAAAATTATATTCTTTATAAATTATTAGTGACATTTAAATTGTTATTCAGTGAAAATTTTAATTCAATTCCATTTATGGTGAACTGTTCTTTTAAGCACAGTCAGGGAGTAAAATATGAATTTCATAGATATGGGAAAATGTTATCTATAGGCAGTAAGTTGTATTTGATCATTTGTCTTTTTGTTTGGTGCATATTAACAGTGGACAATGTTTTGAGCTTGCTGTACTCTAACAGGCCAAATTCATATGTCTGCCACACGTGGCTCTACAAAAACAGGAAATGACTCATTGCAGTAACTGCTACTGCTTTCATTGAAATATTAAGGCATTCTTGAATGGTAGAGACTAAATGTAAAAGTTTAAAACTCATTGTGCTCAAATATAAAACCAGAGTCTAACATGCCACTGGAGAAAGTTGTGTTTGCACTTTCATTCATGCGACTTAATGCAGTTGTAACAGAAGGGGTCTGAGTCAGAGCTGTCCTTGTCCTTGTGAAACTGTGGGCTGGATTCAATAGTGTGCCGTCACTGTGTGTAGGAACATCTACAGTGTAGATGAGAATGTAGGCATCCGGAGTATAGACCTTGCAGAGGTTTTTAGTCATTGTAAGCACATAATTTCATCTGCTGCAGGCTATGATGCATACAAACTCTTTATTATATTCATCTGTCAGTTTATATCCATTTAGCATGTTGTCCTGTGGGAAAATATGGGCAAGAGTGGGCATGTTATTGGACGAATGCTGCTGAGATTGGTGTGATGTTTTTTTTTTTTCTATGCTGGTGTGAGAATCATTGTTGTTTTATTCTGTTAAGTGGTGTATTTATGTTAGGTGTATCCCTTAACTTTTGTTTTTGTTGGAAATGTGCATTCATTGGATCATTAAAAGCAATAAAAGGCAATAAAAGGTATGCTGCTCACTTCCTGTGTGCTTTATAAACTGGACCTCTTCAGGTGACCTCTTGAGTGCAAACAAACGGCAAATTGTCACCCACGCAACATTTCCACCTCTGTACTTGTCACGCCATCCTGTTTCATAGACCATCCCTCTCCCGGACATGTCCCACAGCTGTTCTGTAGCCTAGCAACTTACCATCCAGATGGGGAGCATTCGGATTCCCTTTATCTCTCCATCACTGCAGTGTTTATAATCACCACCTTCATAGAAACCCCGCCCACTGTACACAGGCTCCAGGTGGAGTAAAAGAGGGGGAGGTGGTTGACACAAGCAAGGTTGTGCTTTCTCATTGAAGAACAAGCAGTACCCGAGCACGCTGTTGCTGGTGAGTAGCCCGGTCACGTCAAGGGCAGAGATGAGATTGATTTCAGGGCTGCTTGTTATTACAGTTGCTAGATCAGGTGCAGATTAGTAAATCAGCAGTTACATACCCTGCATAACTGTCTCCTGGTGACGTCCACTTTTAATCTTCTTTGTGAAGGTTGTTTATCCCTCCCGCCAATATTGTCAAGGCCTCTAATATTCTGTAAATTGAGATTCTGTGTACTTGAAGACAGAATTATTCACAGCCTTTCTATGCTTCATGTACTTTGTATGTTTTGTGTGCTTCATGTAAAGAGTATGCTAAACATTTGGCTTGAAAGCTCTAGATAGTAATGTGAAAAAGCAGGTAATCTTGTGACCTTACTTTTGTTAAACTAGTTATTTGTAGCTGTTGTGGGTGTTTTTTTCATCATTGCTGAGTTTCCTGTTAGGTGATGTCAATGCAAATGTACATGATTCTGTCATACTGCATGTTTTTTTTCCCCTTGAAAAAACCTACGGTTTTTCTTTCTTGTTGACCTCAAAGACGTAAATTGAAATCACATTTTGTCTATAAAGACCAGTTCTATAGTGCTACTTTGCATACTGCCATGGCCTAGTTTCAGATCTCTGCTCACAAGGCTTAGTGCCTCTATTGTGGTTGTTTAGGGGCAGACAGAGTTATTTGCCTACGCTGGCAGACTTTTCAACAAAAAACTCTGGTAGGAGGTGGAGTTAATGGGAAATTCCATAGCTGACCTTAGTGTAGAGGTTAATGCTCATCCTGAGGTCATGTCTTCCTCCCTCTGTTGACCTTTGTCTTATAAAACATGCGAGGTATAAGCTGGAATGGACACATTTTCTGCCAACTAGTTCCATACAAAACTAATGCAAATATATTTATTTGTTGTATGTTTTTTTTTTTTTTTTTTTTTTATTCAGCAAGGATGCACTAAACTGATCAAAAGTGACATTACAAAAAACTTATATTTCAAAAGAACAGCATTTATTTGAACTTCAAAGAATTCTGAAAAACATCACATTTTCATTGATAATAAGAAATGTTAATTGAGCAGTGAATCAGCATATTAGAATGATTTCTGATGGATCATGTGACACTGAAGACTGAAGTAATGAAAATGAACTTAAATTTAATAATATTTCACAATATTAGTTTTACTGTTTTTTTTTTTTTTTTTTTTTTTTTTTTTATCAAATAAATGCAGCCGTGGTGAGCGTAAAAGACATTAAAAATCTCCCCGATCTCAAACTTTTGAATAGTATATACATAGAATTGTTTAGCTTTTAGCCAAAAAAATAGTAATACTAAAAATCAAGGTTTATATACACATTTTTTTTATTATTATTCTTTAATAAAAAGTACTGCTTCTTCTACTACTACTACTACTACTACTACTACTACTACTACGCTAAAAATCAAGTATAGGTCAACATGACATGACATTTTTTACTCTGTAATTAAGAACTTTACCTGAACAGTTTTTATATTCCAGTGTACAACATTGGTGAACATAATTTACATTTTTAATTCATCCCCTCAATATTTGGCAACAGATCAAGCAAATTTGTTTGTGGTGTTTCTTCACTCTTCAGGAATATTTACTCACTTTAGCGGAGCATGTGGCAAATTTAGGTTTGTGTTAACAATAACAAATTCTATATTTTTCTTGTATCCTTTAATGCTTTGGTAACAAAAAGATTAAAATGATTTTAATTGTAATGAAAGCCCTAGTTTCTCCTTAGCACATTTGTTTTCATTTCAGCAGGGGTGCAAGAGGAAATATCATTGCCTGTGTAGGGGGTTGGTCTTCAAATATTGTCTTTGGTAATGGGATACCCATTGGAGTTTCAAAGGTTGAGAATCACTGCTAAAGAGACTGCTTTATATGAATAGAAGCTTCATAATTTCTTACAAAGTGATGTAAAAGCATGATAACATCTTGCTGTTTTAATGTATGTGGAACAAATGAGAGCTGAAGGGAACGTTCACCCATGCATCAGTACCTCAACACACAATCAGCTCTGTATAATTGGCCTCGTTTTCTGTTTATGGGCCATGCTGAGTCTGACAGCAGAAAGCTATTATTGCGGTGATGTAATCCATCTGAAGGTACAAAGGGGCCCATTCTCATCTGGCATCTCTCGAGGGAACCGTTTGCACAGTGTTGCCGTGGCAGAGTCGCCTGGGAGTGCCCGGAAAGCCGATTTGCCACTTCTTGGGTGCAATTTGAAATAATCAATTTATTATTTAATATGCTTTAGATGGCTCATATGGCACATCTTACGTGGTCATCCCGCTCTTCTTCCTCAATTTGTGTGGGCTGTAATGGCCCACAGGAGAGCGATGACAGTGGGGGAGGGTGTGCGATTATGCATTCAGTGCCATTTCCTGCTGTGATTACTGTGGATGCTTGACCCTTCGCAGGCCATTTGTGTTAACATGCAGCGCTCTGGCGCTCAGTGCATTAGTTAACAGATCCCACAACTGAGTCCTTAACGAACCTCTAGTGGCCTGACCAAATGCTCTGCCTGCAGAGCAGGTTTGTAATATATTTCTGGACAGGGGGGATCTGTGAGATGGGGCTAACAAAGGCTGAGCGTGGCCTGCAGCATCAACAGTGAACGATCGCATTACTGTCGCAAATGGGAGCTGCAGCCTGTGGCCGCTGGAGGTTATGTTTCAATGCTGGTGATTAACAGGTAATACTGAAAGATAAAATCAAAGGGCAAACACAGTTGACATTCAGTCTGTTTAAAATTGTATATGAATAATATTATGAATAATTAACATTAACATAATTAATCATTTGAAATGAAAGACACAGTGGAGCTTGTATACAGAATATTATACCGGTATTTATTTAGAAGCAGGAAAAGAAAATACAGGCTTTATATCTCATGTTTCAATAGTAAAGTAACTAATTGCTGAGCCGAGTCATCCAGCGTTGGGTTGTCAGGTGGCTCCCTCATGCTCTTACATCCACTGCTGTGTACACTAGAGACATTGAGTTATCCGAGATCTGTGTCAGTATCACAGGCCAGCCATCAGAGGAATTGCATTATATTTGTCTGTTTGTTTGTTTTTTTGTGATTAATGCCAAATCGTCTTAGTGATTGCTTTGTTTGTACCTGTGAACTCACTGGAGACTATGGACAAATTGTGATTATGTGACCATTTTGGATAACAAAGTTATGTTAACAAGATTGAAAATTGTAATCAAAATTATTGCATGACTTGATGAATTACTAGCACATAACTGCGTATATCAATGGTTGCTACAAACAAACAAACAAAACAAATAAAAAGATCCCAATGTGAGTAAACACACTGAATAGGCATTACAAAAATGTATTTAAAAGTCAATATATTTTTTCACTACACAGTTATCATGGCCAAAACAATTCACGATAAAAGTACTATTGCAATATCTATATAAATCTTGGGGGAAAAATAATGCCATCTGTCAAATACATTTGTTTACTTTATTTTGTGTGTTCTATTTTTGGGCCAGTGAATCACACTCAAAATACGAGTGTAGGGAGGTAGAGAGTTTTTTTTTTTTTTACCATAACTACAAAAATAACCACTTTCTGCAGACTGGGCTGTCTAACAGCCTGTCTTTCTTACGGAATCCAAAAAACTCCCACAGTGGCGAGTTAAATTTGATATTTTTCAGGTGTAGTTAGTGTGTTTCACTTTCATTTCCTCAAATTTTGTGCAGCAGTAGTAGCTAAACACTGTGTCGTTGTCTTTTTTCTGTTTCACGATGGGTGTCAACCAGATAGTTGCTGGCGCTGAATTATTAAATGATGCTATGTGTAGGATTAACATGATGATGATAATAATATTCCATTTTATTGAATATCACATCATCAATACTTTTATATATTGCAACACCTCAAGTCATAACATAAGCCTTTCACACTGGCCTACATTTCACAGAAATCCATTTTGCAGTGACGTTTATCACTCTGTCCTCAGGAGACAGAACCTGTTTTGTGAGCTATTTGTACCATTTTTGTTTTCGGTTCATGTACACATGCAGACAATTGGCATGTGTTTTTTTTATTTTTTTTTATTTTAAAGGGAAATACAGCTAGAGAACATATTTCAGTTTTAAGTATTAAGGCTTCTCGCCTTTTCTGCCTTCCCAGTGTCCTCTGAGTGTCCCACCGTCAGCATGTCTTCAGAAGCATCATCTCCTGTGAAGTCCACCACCCCTCCTCTGTCCCCGCTGTCGCCAGTCTCTCCGGTGTCCCCCAGCTCTCTGCGTCTGCCCGCCTGCCGCCACAGAGACCGGTCACCCTCCCCCATGAGGGGCTACCTGATTCCCAGCCCCCTGCCTACCCGCCGCAACCGCACATGCTCAGCGTGAGTACAGCAGCAGATCATCCACAGAACCATCCACTGTTATAACCCATTGATTTCATATGTATGTATCTATACCAGGGATGTCCAATCCTGCTCCTGGAGGGCCACTGTCTTGCAGATTTTAGCTCCAACACCAATTAAACTCACCTGAACCAACTAATCAAGGTCTTACTAGGCATACTAGAAACTTCCAGGCAGGTGTGTTGAGGCAAAGTGGAGCTAAATTCTAGAGGAAAGTGGCCTTCCAGTACCAAGTTTGGACACCCCTGCTCTATATACAAAACTGTTCAAACGTTTGGGGTTTAGTACTAAAGGAGTGGATTCTGGATCCCCAATAGTACGAATTATTTTTTTTATGCTCAAAAAATATAATTAAAATTAAGTAGTTTCTATTTGAAAATGTTTTAAAATGTAATTTATTCCTGTGATGGCAAAGCTGAATTTTCAGCATCATTACTCCAGTCTTCAGTGTCACATGATCAATAAACTTTTCTTATTATCACTGTTGGAAAAAAAAGCTGTGCTGCTTAATTTTGTGGAAATTATAAATTTTTTTCAGGATTCTTTGATGAATAGAAAGTGCAAAATAATAGTATTTAATTGAAATAGAAAGCTTTTTTTTTAACATTGTAATTTTTTTACATTATAAAGTCTTACATTATAAAGTGCATTTTTGCCATATATATATATATATATATATATAATTAATATAATTAATATAATATAATATAATATAATATAATATAATCATACATATATATATACATATATATTTGTCCCTCTACCCCGACAGTGCAGCACGTGCAGCTGAGGGGCCGGTCTTCAGTGGGGTCTGCAAGTGCTTTTCACGTTCCAAAGGACACGGTTTCATCAGGCCATCAGATGGAGGCAATGACATCTTTGTGCACATATCTGAGTGAGTTCACTGGGCAAACATCTTCAGCCTTCAACAAGATTTCATGCTCCTACATCAAAGCCAACACACATTCCACCACAAACCCTGTTGAATCTGAATCACAAGTATTAACAACACCTTGATTATCAGTGAAGCAGATGTAAACTGTTGTGGAAATTTTTCACTTTTGTTGTCATTTGAGTGTAGAATCTTTAGTACTTCTATTCCGTAGCTGCGCTGCATACACCTGACACAACTTCCAAGTTGCTCTTTGCAGAAATTAAGTTTCATTGGTCACAACGAGTTTCAGTGAATAGAAAAATACATGCACACTTAAATCTTACAGTTGAGTAAAAGTCAGTGTCATTTAAGTTTTTTTCACTGTGATATGTGACCCTGGACCACAAAACCAGTCATAAGTTGCACGGGTATATTTGTAGCAATAGCTAACTATACATTGTGTGGGTCAAAATAATCAATTTTTCTTTGCCAAAAATCATTAGGATATTAAGATCATGTTCCATGGTAAATTTCCTACTGTAAATATGTCAAAAATGTATTTTTGTTAGTGGATATGCATTGCTAAGGACTTAATTTGGACAACTTTAAAGGTGATTTTCTCAATATTTTGATTTTTTTTTTTTTGCACCCTCAGATTCCATATTTTCAAATAGTTGTATCTAGGCCAAATGCTGTTTATCCTAACAAACCATGCATCAATGGAAAACTTATTTATTCAGCTTTCAGATGACGTATAAATCTCAATTTAAAAAAAAAAAGACTCTATGATTGGTTTTGTGGTCCGGTATCACATTGATTGGTTAGTAATGATCTAAGCTAATCATATGACTGTTAGTTATACTGTGTTAAGCACTTTTTGGGTCTTTGACCTTACATAAAATATTTCTATCACAAAGCACTATCATCATTAATATGCAGCCCAAATTAGCTGATAAATGTTAGTGGTCCCACTGTATTTGTAGATGTATTTGAACTGATCATAAAGGAGGGGCTTTTGGTAATAGAAACTTATGGAGTGTGTGAAAGGTTTTGGAGTCAGGGGTAAGTTAAATACTTGAGGGTGAGAGATAAGAGCGCTAGACTGGCTTCTTTCAGATCAAGTGTGTTTGACCAGTGGAAAAACAGATAGATTTACCAGCTGCCCGCTGTTCAAAAAAACATTCAGTACATCAAATTATGTTATGATTCACAGAATGTTGGAAACTCACAGATGAGCATTTACACCTTTTTGTAATTTTGTAAATAATATAATATAAATATATATATTTTTTTTTTACTTTTTTTTTAATATATATATATATATATATATATATATATATATATATATATATGAGTGATTAATATATAATAATTTGTAAAATGGGATCCATTTTGTGTTGGTCCAATCTGAATGTACCATTTTGTAATTTCCAATCTAAAATGTGCACTTTTTAAACGTCTTTGCACTTACTGGATTTAGTCAAACACGTTTTGCTGATGATCTCCATTCTTCCAACAGCATCGAGGGTGAATATGTGCCTGTGGAAGGAGATGAAGTTAGCTACAAGATCTGCTCTATTCCACCCAAACATGAGAAGATCCAGGCCGTCGAGGTGACCATCACTCATTTAGCACCAGGCACAAAGCATGAGACCTGGTCAGGAGCGGTGTTCGAATCATGAGGTCCTCAAGAAGTGCAGCTCTCTGACTCGGAACTGTATGATATATCAAAAAGGGTTTCTGTTTCTTTTCTGGAGGTTTTGGGGGGAAGGGAACAGGGCTGAATAAATGAATGCCTTTAAGTGCTGTGTGAGACAAGATGGCACAACTCCAAGACAAATATAAACGTCTTTTTTCCTTTATTTGGGTTCAGGAAAGGTGTTTGTTTGAAATTCTTTATTATTTGGTTTGTGTTTGATTATGTGGCATGAACAGCAGTCAGTTGTACTTACATTAACCATCTATGAATTGCTGATTGATTTGAATACTCTTAAGAACTGATCGTGCATTCTTAACAGGAAGCCTTAACGCATATCTAATATGTAGATTTCCCTATTTTTTTTTCATTCACTGAAAAGAAAAAAAAACATGTTCACCATGTATGTTTACATTGAAAATATATCATTTTGATCATTGATCATTTCTCATGTGTATGTGATTCTTGCTTCAAAGAAAGACAATAAAATATTCAAATTGTCATTTATTTTATAACTTCCTCGGACAACATTAAGGTTTAATGTAGAAATTATCTCAATATTTTTCTAATTTTACTACATAACAGTGTAAACAATTTGCAGCTTGTTAATATGGGTATCAACAATACACATTTCTCAATTAAATACTAACTTTGCCGAGTACAAACAGACACAGCTTTTACATCTCGAGTCACTGTTGCCGCCTGTCCACAACATTAAAAAGGAACATTTAAAAGGCATCCAAAACATTTCTACATTACACTGACATGGGACACAATATCACGAAGGAATAACACTGTTCGAGAGTTTGTGATTTTATACATTTATATTTGAAGAGTTAATGTCAGTTAAATAAGGAACTTGATTGATTCGGCTGTAAACGTGGTCTTCACTAACAAAGCTTACACAATGAGCATTGCATAATCTCACTACGTTAAGTACATACTGGGGTTTATTTAAAAAGTAAAGGACTGAAATAAACCAAGCTGAAGGGATGTTCACTCTTTCAGCTTGGAGCAACTGGAACAGGAGAATCACCCCAAGGATGATAACCATTTATAGGCTGTGATAGCCATTAAGTAAAGATGACCTTGTAGATGTTATCTACCACATACCTTTTTATTACATGGCCTGTAATAAGAAACATGAGGGGATCATGTTCACCTGAGCAGAGAATGGACGCTAAGCTGAGCGGCCCCAAGCTTGTGCTTTTAAAATGTGTTCTGACGGATTTCTGTTCTATCAGGTAGATGTTCGGCTGTTAAAATATATATCTTTCAGTGTCAATTATGAAATCCTGTTAATGCTGCAAATATCAGCCCTCACATTACCACAGCAGGTTGTGCTTTAAATGTTTTGTGCTGGCATCATTCTGTTCATCTCACTGGGATTCAAATCAGAGGCTTCGCATCACAGTAACGACAATGGCTCTTTATGATTGAGGAATATTACAGTAAAACAGCCACCTCAATAAAAGGGACTTTCTGATTGCTTGAAGGTTATTGGCATCCTGTGGTTATTGGCATCTCAACAGACATCCTGTTTAAATGGGAATAGAGGCTCTATAGTTCTCTGTACCTTCTCACTTTTTCCAGCTTTCCATCAGCTCTCTCCAGCGCCTCGAGACGCAATCATTCCAACAATGCTTCCACGACTTATCTTTCACACATGCTTTCAATTCAGAGAGGACCGTAATATTCAGGTACTCTGAAAATTCAATCTGTCGTCATGCAAAATTACAAACTAGACATTTCTAGTGCAGCCATTTCTTTATAGATTCTAAAATAGTTCTATTTTAGCTCAAATGATATAATTAATAAGACAGTAGTAACTACTTTCATGTAGTTTTAATGTCATACACAGTGACCACTCATCTTTTCATGTTAACTTCCAAAAGCTCAGACCTGGACTGTTTTTATTTGACGTATACAGGGAAATAAGAAATATTGCAATCCTGTACTCTGAAGTCTCTATATTGCTTTATTCAACTGACTTTCAATCAAAGGACTTTTTGTGAAACTTTCTGGTCTTGAATGACCTTACTGTTCACAAACGAAGTTGCAACATCAGCTAGAGATTTTTTTGTTTTAATATATTGTTTGAGTGATGCTGAATTGGGGGCAATACTACTGGGATAATTCCTGTATACTCCTTCAGATCAAAAAAAAAAAAAAAAAGGCAATGTAGCAGCAGGCCAAAATCTGCATCAGCTAAATAAAAAGAGATAGAAAACAGATTTTTATACTTCTTAATTAGACATGACAGGAAGAGAGCGGATGGAAAGAGAGAGAAAGACGGTGATCAATTAATTGTGACAGGCTGGTATAAACCCTTGAGTGGGCTTGGACCCCTATATGTTTCATAATCAAGGCCGACCTGGCAGCCAGAACTCTATTTATGCTCAGCCAGAACGTCGTTCAGGATGTTCAGGAGCTGATGGACATGGTACTCCTTGAAGACAAGAGCGGGGCGGAAACGGATGGACCTTTCTCCACAGGAACCCAAAAACACACCTGGTCAGATAAACAGAAGATTTTTATTTTAGAGAGCATAAAACTTCTGCATCTTGTGCAGACAGTGTCTAAAATTAACAACTGTTGTTGTTATTATTTTGTTGTATTTTATAAATGTAATAATAACAACAATGTTAATTTTAGACCTTGTTCGCACCATGTACACTCTAAAAACTAATTCAGGGGACCTTTAGTCATTACTTATATATATTGTTATGAAATAAAAAAAATCAAGTTCTGAAATGCTGTTAGACTTTTTACTTGTAATTGTTATTTTATTGAGCTTGGATGACACAAATTATGCCTATTGATTCGATATACTATCATGACTTGTCATAGTTTAAAAGAGTAAATGCTAAAATTAAGTGTTACATAATGTTTTTTGCACAAGATTAATGGTAAGGGAGATTTAGCAGTAATTAGTGTTTTGTTATGCTAATTTAGAAGAGTTTCTATTAATGTTGTTTTTGGAGATTTACCATCATTGTGACAAGCAGTGCTTGGTTGACAATTATTAAGTTCATTTTACTTAGAAATGTGTTTTATTGTGTCCAAAAAGCGTCTTCACCTTACTTAAAGCATTATGTTGGATCAACTTAAATAGTTGCATTCATGTTGACAATTATTAAGTTCATGTTACTTAGAAATGCGTTTTATTGTGTCCAAAAAGCGTCTTCACCTTACTTAAAACATTATGTTGGATCAACTCAAAATATTGCTCTGAATTAATGTAATTCTCCCAATTGGCTTAAGTAAAAAATTCTTGTGGAAAACGTTAAAATATTTTTTTTTGTTGAACCAATGTTTTATTTTTTAGAGTAAGTTCGCAGCAGCATATTGCTGTATATTAATTATCTAATACTCAATTTGTAATTACAACAACAACAATAAAAATAGTTAATAATATTATTAATGCAAATTGCATATTAGATAATATCTGTAATAAAAATATAAGTTGCTGTAATCGGGGAAGGAACTGTGGCTTTTTTCCTCTCGATCATAAATGCTTGCGTCTCAGAGCGCACAGATGAAAAGCTATAAATACTGTCATGTTATCTTGTGTTCGTATGGCTGGTGTTTGGAACGCAAATCATTCTGATGAAAGACTAAATCTCAGACATTTAAGAATGATCAAACCAACATTTGAGATTCTGTGCAAGGAAATAAGTCCACTGGTTAGTCCAGTTGTCCAATCACATCCACTCTTGATGCAAAGTCATCAAGAGTTTATCGTTGCGCATCAAGGTGTTATGCGCATGTCTTCTTTTCATATAAAAAATGTACCAGCCTCAACTGTATTTACAGTTTCTTTGAATTCTCTCAACAAAGACAGGAAAAATAAAGTTGATTTTGAACCTTGTGTGCGATGGCTAAGGTGGCCACTGCTTACCTTTGTTCCTGGCCTTCATCATGATAATGTTGCGTGTGGTATCATCGCAGGCATCTATGGCACAGAATGTACCCTGGCCACGGGCGCTACTCAGGATATGAGGGTACTGGTTCTACATGAGGAGAAGCAGCAAGACATTAAAACAAATGCACAGCTCACAATGTGGAAAGTAACATAAATCCACAGCTTCAAAACAAACAGTCATTACGCTGCTAAGATCGATTACAGGCTCAAGTTCTCTCTCCGGCAGCAGGAGTTATTAAGCCGCCCCTCAGATGAACAATGAACGTCATAATAGAACCATTAAAGGTTTTAAAGCCTTTCGTGATGTGAGGAATCAGTCATGTAAGGATATAAATGAAGATGGCTGTACCTGCAGTGCGTAAAGGCCCTGCATCAGAGCCTTCCCTGAGCGCGTCACCTCTTCCAGAAGGTTCTCTCTTCTGATCACATTAAGCACCTCTGATAAGAACAGATTCTTTGAGGGGTCTCCCATCCAGGTGTTGAAGATTCTGTAGGGCTGATGTGCAAACAGTCATGTCAGTTTACAGCTTACTTGTGTAACTAATGTGTTCTTCTCTCAATCAAGCCATGTCATGCAACCAAAAATTTAGTTTTATCTATAGGCAAAAGAGAAATCTTGTCAAACTATTTATGTTTTTTTTTTTAAATCACACTTAGACACAAGTACACCAAAAATTAAAAAGATATTTAATAATAATAAAAAAAAATAATAATAATGATAATTTATTTATAAATAAGAAATTCTTTCATAATTTAAAATGTATTGCTATAGTAATAATAATAATAATTGTTAATACTCTCGTGTCTCCCTATGTGCACTGGTCACTTTAATTTTTCTGGACACTGGACACTGTAATTTTTATTTCATCTTGCACGTTCTTTGTTTTTGCCCTAAATGTCTTCTGTGTATCACAGTTTAATATCTAAAGTTTTATGTAAAGTATATGTTTATATAGATTATGCAGCAATAAGAAATTAACTTTTTTGCTCACCAGCCACTGTGGCTAGTAGTTTTCCAAAGTTACCAGCTACTCAGCATTTTCACTGGCCACAATTTTGACATCAATACCATGGGGAAAAACTGCCATATAGATATTTTTAATATTTCCTCATATATTGGCAGCATATATTAGGCTGCTGTCACTTTAAGATCTGACACACAGATCCATTATACTGTTACACATGCATTTTCCTTCTCAACTGTTTACGACCTAACGACTACAGCCCCATTGACTCCCTGTGCCAATGCATTGATGAAATTAAAAATTGGATGTGCCTAAACTTCCTTCAGTTAAACAAAGACAAAACTGAAGTCATTGCATTTGGAAACAAAGAGGAAGTTCTCAAAGTGAACACGTACCTTCACTCTAGGGGTCAAACAACTAAAAATCAAGTCAGGAATCTTGGTCTGATTTTGGAGTCAGACCTGAGTTTCAGTAGCCATGTAAAGACAATAACTAAATGAGCATATAATCATCTCAAAAATATTGCAAGAATTAGATGCTTTGTCTCCAGACTTAGAGAAACTTGTTCATGCTTTCATCACCAGCAGGGTGGATTATTGTAATGGGCTCCTCACTGGACTTCGCAAAAAGACCATAAGACAGCTGCAGCTCGTACAGAACGCTGCTGCCAGGATTCTGAGCAGAACCCGAAAACATGAACACATCACACCAGTCCTCAGGTCCTTGCACTGGCTTCCAGTTGCATTTAGAATTGATTTTAAAGTACTGTTGCTTGTTTATTAATCACTCAATGGCCTAGGACCTCAATACATTGCAGATATGCTCATAGAATATAAACAGATCACTCAGATCAATAGCATCACATCAGTATACCAAGAGAAATACCAAGGGTTCACTCAAAGCAAGGAGAGTCTTCTTTTAGCTGTTACGCCAGCCGCAGCTGGAACCAGCTTCCAGAAGAGATCAGGTGTGCTCCAACAGTAGCCACATTCAAATCCAGACTCAAAACACATCTTTTTATCTATGCATTTGCTGATTGAGCACTGTGCTATGTCCGAACTGTTTGCATTTTATTTTGTATGTATTATCTTTTTATTTTTTTTAACTTTTTTTTTTTATTTAATTTTTAATGTATTTTATATCTTTTATTTATCATCTTGTTATTTAGATATTGCTGTCTGGTTAAAAGAGCTGGGAGAATTAGGAAGAAAGTG
Source organism: Chanodichthys erythropterus (assembly GCF_024489055.1). Taxonomy (NCBI): domain Eukaryota; kingdom Metazoa; phylum Chordata; class Actinopteri; order Cypriniformes; family Xenocyprididae; genus Chanodichthys; species Chanodichthys erythropterus. The sequence continues at coordinate 33,316,039 of NC_090223.1, forward strand.
ATTAGTTAAAATCAGAGGTGTCAAGTAACGAAGTACAAATACTTCGTTACCTTACTTAAGTAGAAATTTCGGGTATCTATACTTTACTGGAGTAATTATTTTTCAGCTTACTTTTTACTTCTACTCCTTACATTTTCACGCAATTATCTGTACTTTCTACTCCTTACATTTTAAAAATAGCCTCGTTACTCTTATTTCATTTCGGCTTGTTTTCATTCCGGCTTTAAAAAAAAAAAAAACTATCCAGATAAATCGCGCCATCTGGATAGAGTGAATTTGATTGTGGTTGGATGAGAAGATAAAACATATAACGTACCATTCTGACACCCTATTGGTTTGTACGTAATCCATCACACCTGCACATCAAATCACGTCACACTCCAGCAAGGAGGACTAAAAGGTGCGTTCACGCGGCCTTGTAATTCCTGTAGTTACGAGATTCGAGCTTGTAAAAAGCGTTCACGTCCTCGTAGAGATCGTAATTACAGCTTGTAAGCTGGGAGTTTTCTGAGATCTCCCACATGTTCCACCTGACCGCTGTAGATTCATTTAGGTGTTGATAGTGGTGTCATGGAAACGCATAATTCCTAGTCCAAGGACCAAAAGGACGTGAACAGCTCCGAATATAACGTCACGTGTTGTCATGTCAAGATTCCGGTAAATACGAGGTGACGTGAACGCAGTAATAGTCAGTGTTGGGGGCATTACTCAAAAAAGATGATTTCTTATAAGTTATTATTTCTACACTACTGGCTCATTTAGGCTATCAAACGGGTGCTTTCTCTTCGTCCTCTGCAAATTAAGCTAGGTAACGTAATGTTAGTTCGATTGAGAGACGTTTAAATCGTATACCGGTTTTTAAACTTTTTTTTTTATTTTTTTAAGCGCGACCCTTTTATTTATGTGACACATAGTCATATACAACCATGTAACTAAACAAGCCAAAACAAATTAATTTAAAACGAAACTTAAGGTAAACCTGCATTTCTCTCATGGTATACCTCTCTCTTTCAGTGAAGTGGAGCAGTGCTCTTGCTGAATGGCACGGATTGCACTACAGACTATTGTACCTTTTATATGTTTTTTTTTAAAACTGTATTTTATTTTTCATAACGAACAAGCTGCGATGTCACGTTTCCAGTGCTTTGTTGTGTGCGCGTGAGGCGCAGGCGCGATCAAACAGCTGTCTTTAAAGGGGGCTTGCCTCGTCGTCATGGCAACGGTTCGTTAACAGGTCAGATTACGTCAGAGTTTGTTGGATGCTCAGACGACCAAACAAACGCCGATTAAAGGTGCCCTAGATTCAAAAATTGAATTTATCTTGGCATAGTTAAATAACAAGAGTTCAGTACATGGAAATGACATACAGTGAGTCTCAAACTCCATTGTTTCCTCCTTCTTATATAAATCTCATTTGTTTAAAAGACCTCCGAAGAACAGGCGAATCTCAACATAACACCCACTGTCACGTAACAGTCGGGGTGTACGCCCCAATATTTGCATATGCCCGCCCATGTTCCCAACATTATGAAAGGCATTAGACAAGGGCAGGCATTAACGTCTGGAGCAGCACAACCGAACCATCAGACTAGGTAAGCAAGCAAGAACAATAGAGAAAAATGGCAGATGGAACAATAATAACTGACATGATTCATGATAACATCATATTTTTAGTGATATTTGTAAACTGTATTTCTAAATGTTTTGTTAGCATGTTGCTAATGTACTGTTAAATGTGGTTAAAGTTACCATCGTTTCTTACTGTATTCACGGAGACAAGAGCCGTCGTTATTTTCATTTTTAAACACTTGGGGGCAGAGAGCATGAGAATTAAAGGGGCAGTAGCATAAATCGGCTCATATTTAATGATGCCCCAAAATAGGTAGTTAAAAAAATTAATTAAAAAAAATCTATGGAGTATTTTGAGCTGAAACTTCACAGACACATTCAGGGGACACCTTAGACTTATATTACATCTTGTAAAAAAACATTCGATGGCACCTTTAAACATGTTCAGTCGGGTAAACAGACTCCGACCAACGCCAACACCTATCCAACAAACTCCAACAGAGAGTTTGCTGGCGTTTGTTGGTGCGGTGTGAACTGAAACAGCTGGCAGGTGTTAATGTCAAGCCCTGATTGTTACTAAGCCTGCCCTGGGTACACCAAAACTACCCGCATTTTTCTTGTCCGTTGCCCTCACAAATTTCTGCAGTTAAGCTTGGATGTACATTTACATTCCAATAAAGGTTATTAATGCCTCTGAATTTTGACTTTTTGCACCATTAGAATACTTATAGGCAACTAGTCATGATATCTTCCACTCCATGAAACCCATGTTAATGGTCAGTAGTACACATATATGGTGCTTTAATGTATTTGCATTGTACTAAAATGCGTTCATTTTCAATGGACATATATGCGGCTGAAACGGGTAGCCTAGTGCATCCCAAATTTTTCAACATTAACATTTTAATATAACATTATGGTCATTATGGCCTTTAGAAAAATGTTTTTTTGAGGAGGTGGAGTACACAATAGGCCCCTGTGGCACGGCCTAAGCTTTTGTCCTTAATGGCATTTTTTCCCCTACATTACTTTTACTTTTATACTTTAAGTAGTTTTGAAACTAGTACTTTTATACTTTTACTTGAGTAAAAAGCTTGAGTTGATACTTCAACTTCTACAGAAGTATTTTTAAACCCTAGTATCTATACTTCTACTTGAGTAATGAATGTGAATACTTTTGACACCAGTGGTTAAAATTTGGTAAATTTGGATAAGGGAACAAACCATGAGGAAATTTGAGCTATGGTGCATGGTTAAGATATCTCTGGATTACAGTCAGGACACTTTCCAAAAGGGGAAAATTTGAACTGCTTTGAATAGATAAGATATCTCCGGAAGGGGGATTATGGCTGTGTGGCACATTTTGAGGTGTCTTGGCAAAAGGGGAGATTGAAACTTTGCTAGGCAGCGGTTCTGTCGTGTGAGGAAGATCCATTTAGATCCGCTCTGATAGACAGATCCGTTTAGATCTTCCATCAAGATAGCAAAATTCTCTGTTTTTAATGTTATTTCTATTCCTTATGTTCCATTTTTATTCTTCTTCTTTATGTAAAGCACTTTGAATTACCATTGTGTATGAAATGTGCTATACAAATAAAATTGCCTTGCCTTGCCTTGCCTACGGTCATTCACTGTTTACTTGAATACTTGTGAAGACTGGCATTTTGACATTATTTGGTGCGTATTTGACTGTTTAAGCGCAATAAGCAGCAAAAAAAAAGAAATGAAAGCGCTGGCACAAGTTCTTCCAGGAAGACTTAATGTCACATCATCATTCATAATAATAAGTCTGGCCAATCACTGCTTGACAACTGGTATAAATGAGCACTGAATTCTCTGTTTCACATTCGCAGTTGATAACGCTGACGTTCCCCTCCATCCTCCCCACCACCATCAGGTTGGCACTGTCCTTCATCTTCAGGCATCATCAGCCAAATCCTCAGGATTTGGGATTAGGACGGGGCCTATGCCACAGAACTTTTCCATACAACCAAACATAAAACATTGTAGCTCACTACCATCTGTTTATACTTTTTGGAATAAATAACATGTATATGTTCACCTGCCCTCTAAGTCTTTATGGTAAGTTTCAAAAACGTTATTTATCACCGAAGGGCAAATCACAAGGTCACGCAGAGCAACATAAAATATGCGTCAAAAACACAACACATTAAATAAATAACACAGCAAATCTAAACCCTATAAAAATATAACTTTTTTTAAAAAATAATTATGTAAATCACAACATGGAAAGCCTGGGGGTCAGAAAAGATTAAGAATTTAGAAGCTGCACCACTTTAGGAACGAAGGTTGCCTTCCTCCTTTGTGTCCTACAACATCGAGTCATCGCCCTGAAGGGGGGCCACTCAAACACAGAAAACAAGACGTGTGACGAGTCGTGTAAAATCCTACCAGCCAACTTCAGCATTTGCTGTTCACTTATAATGGAAAGAGTCCTAATAGGAAGTCCAATCATTTTCTAACAAACTTTAACTGTACGCTCCAGAAGATTTCTGTTCTGAAGGCTGATAGAATGAAACCAGCAAACAGTACAGAATGTAATGACACTTTCAATATAAGAATAATAGATCAAAAAGAGAATGTTCATACTGACCCCAAAATTGAATGTAGTAAATGTACTCGGTCCTAAAACTCAATTTAGTACTGAGAGGTGGTTTTACGTGTGCGCACTTGTGCGTGAGCACAAAATCTATGGGAATGAGAAAAATGATACGCAATTCCATACCGAAATTCAAGCCAAGTAACACTAACAATATACATCCGTAGTAAATAAAACGAGTGAGTGAGTGGAGGCTGGTTTGTGTGTCAACTTGCTGTCAGAGAGATGAGGGAGGGAGAAAGAGCAGCTGGTTTTGTGTATCTATTCTGTGGAATATGAGTATTGGAAGCATTTAAGATATATATTTTATATAATATAATATAATATAATATAATATAATATAATATAATATAATATAATATATATATATATATATATATATATATATATATATAGATTTTATATTTTTGACAACACTACATTACACTTTATTTTCAGTTTAGGCTATTATTTCAGATGCATTTTTAAAAGACTACAATTGACAAATGTATTATATTATATATAAAATGCAACCTGCCAAAGTGGCTAGTAGGAGTGACTGTGTTACACGCCACTGCTGAAAACCACCTGCATTTGGCGGGTGTTAATGTCAAACCCTGGTTATATGTTTACTTTATATAGTTAAGTGGAGATTTATATAGGTTATATATTTATGTTTTTATGTGTTATACATTTATATGTCTGTATATGTTTATATATTTTTACATATGTAGCACCATTGTCCTGTGAGGCATGACATTTCATTCCTTTGTATGTTCCTTTGTATATTCATTCCTTTGTAGCGGAAGGACAATAAAGCTCATTTGAAGTTATTTTTACTAATAAATAAGAAATTACACTTATTTATTATTTTATAATGTTTTATTATGTGTATTAATAAAAGTATTTTGTTTAGATGCTCTTTAATTCAATGAGTTATGTAATTTGGTCTTTCTAGCCATTTAACTTAAAGTAGTCCAAGATTTTTTATTTTTTTGTGGCTTAGAATTTAGATAAAACTGCACCATTGGAGGTCACTTTACAGAAAGAAACATGTTTTGAACAGTAGGGGGCATGATTGCTCAATTCCATACAGCTTTGAACCTCATCCAAGGACATGCAATCATTTTTAGACAAACAAAGATTGCGAAACTGACAGAACTCATCAACGATGACTCATTAACAAAAACGATAAAGCAGCCAGTTGGAACAATTACTGGGAATGGGATTAACGATTTTGCAAGAGGGGACATTTGGGGAAAAAATGACAGCTCTTACTTTGTCTGCTTGCAGTTCATCCCTGTGGTAGTATCCTCCTGTCAGCATCTTCTTGCTGAAGGAAACAATATCAGCAGGGTCGTCCAGACCCCAATGCTCATGAGCCCAGAACTTGCCTGTTGCTCCTCCACCTGTCTGCACCTCATCCACGTGGAAAGCACAGCCATGCTGAAAGAACCAGACACAGATAAACATCTGTCAGCTCACTCTCTGTCAAAACCCATCTTGTCAGCCTGCATAAAACTGCATACAACACCCGCCGGACACAGCCGCTGCGCTTTGCTATGCTCCATTTGAAGTGAACACTTCCTGAGTTTTTCAGAGTGAGCATGGACTTCATCACACTCTTTTCTCTGCATAAAGCAGCCTTATTAAATAATTCCCTTTTGTCTTCTGCCTTATCTCCTTCAGAAGGACTCAATTTAGAGCAGATAAAAAGAACTGAGTCGTGAGTGTCTTTTTTATTAGACCGTACAAAGGGTCTCACTTTAGCCATTTATAACTGGAGTGTCTATCTGAAATGACTTCAAAGCACAGATCCAGTAAGAAAGGATGAGTATGGAGGAAAACAACATTATAGAACAGTTAGCTTGGAAAAAAGCGTTTCACCTTGCGTGCAATATTTCGCAATTTGATGAAGAAGTCAGGTGAGGCGTGGTTGTCCCCTCCCTCTGCCTGGATGGGCTCGATAACGATGCCAGCGACCGGTTTGCCCTTCTGCCTCCACTTCACGATGAGATCCTCAACCTGACATACAGACAAGTTTAAACGTACACAATGCTTGCTTTACCTTTATCTTCCTTGTATGTTAAGAACTGTGTAACACTTTGCAGTCAGTCCATTGTAACATAATGATTACCATCTGTTTTTAGTAAACTATGCCACACTCCATCCAAAATGTTATGTTCCTAATGGATATCTAGTGTCAGATAGTTGGCAAATAAAATATTTCTGTAATATTCTAGGTTCAACATAAGTTTAGTTGAAAGCATTTTTGGCATAATGTTGATTAAAAAAAAAAAAAAAAAAACTGTAAAAAGCAAGGCTACAGTGAGACACTAACAACAGAAGTGAATAGGGACAATTCTTGAAGGAGAAATGTGAAGCTTATATTTTTGTACTATTTACCATTGCTCTGCAAAATTTCAAATGGAATCCATGCAATCAGGAATTTCTAGTAAGGACGAAACATTGGAAATTTTGCATTAGGCAAAACATTTTATTCCTTCGCGTTTATTCCTATTGAAATGACTAAAAATCATCCATGAAATTTTTGCGAGCAAACGCAACTTAAAGCTGTTTAAATACTTATTTATACAGTCGTTTTAAGGGTTTAGGGTTTATGCTGATCTGTTTTCATGCTGACAACCTTTAAAACTTTACACAGAAGTTAGTAAACATCTTTTTCCACACTAAAATCATGTTAAAGGGTTAGTTCACCCAAAAATGAAAATTCTGTCATTTATTACTTACCCTCATATCGTTTCTTCGTTTCACTTACCCACCTGTAAAACCTTCGTTAATCTTCGGAATACAAATTAAGATTGAGACAGATTAATGATTCGATATGCTGATTCATTTATGCTCCAATGCTTTCTGAAGCAGTGTTTTGAAATCGGTCTAAATAAAATCTGAAATCACTAAATAAGTCGTTATTTTGTTTTTTTTGCCGCACCAAAAATATTCTCGTCGCTTTACAATATTAATATTGAACCACTGTACTCACATGAACTGATTTAAATATGTTTTTAGTACCTTTATGGATCTTGACAGAGAAAGTGACATTACTCCCTATGGAGGCCTCACTGAGCCATCGGATTTCAACTAAAATATCTTAATTTGTGTTCTGAAGATGAACGAAGGTCTTACGGGTGTGAAACGACATGAGGGTGAGTAATAAATGACAGAATTTTAATTTTTGGGTGAACTAACCCTTTAACGCGTTTATTGTTTACGTTTTGTTTACGAAACAGTGAATATTTTAAAATTTATGGATTGGCCTCATTCACTTCTATTGCAAGTACCTCAGTGTAATGTACATTTTTGCTTTTTTGGAAGAAAAGATGGGAAAACCCACAAATGCTGTTGACTGAGATTAACTTGTACCGAACCCAAAATATTCCTTTAATTAGTATGTGGAGAAAAGTTTTTTTGTGAATACATGAAGGAGAGATCGCTGACCTCCTCCAGGCAGCGGGCCTCTTCCTGGGCGTTCTCCCTTACAAACTCCTCCAAAGGGTACTGCAGCTTAGGGAAAGGTGCGATAGGCCAGTCGAAGGATGGTATATCCAACTTGTGAATGGCTTTAGAATGTGTTGTAGCCAGGCAACCTGTAATCCAACACCACACACATTAATACCAGTTAAAACAAAACAGCCAGATGTCTTTGTTTTGGTCAAATGAAGTCATATGATACAAATAGCTGCAAAGGCAAACAAATGTAAGGCAAATACATGCAGGCTAGGTCAAATCTGCTCATAGTGTACTCTCAGCAGACACATCTTTCAATTATATTCTCATAAAACAACAGATAATTTTCAAGCACTTACCCAAAGTTCTCCCATGGAAAGCTCCCATAAAAGACAAGATGCTCAAATCTGGGCATCCAGGACTCTGAGAGAGAGAGGAAAGACAATAGTGTGTGCATTCAAAATTGTGATTTTGGGGGCCAGAATTCATAAAGTGTCTTTCACAGTGTTTATCCTCTAACCTGGTTGATCATGCAAGTGCTGACTTCCTCCTCAGAGGGGTTGGAGTATCCTCTCTCCTTATTCTGAAAGCATTAAATAGAAGTATTAGATATCAGATGATTCAAGAGCTATTAATTTTCATATTCTATCTATTTAAGCACTGACTAAGAGTCCATTCAAGTTAATATGGAATTTACATACCAGTCAGGAATGTTTTTCTGCAAATACATCATATTTTCTTATGATTACCTGCATAAACTGATAGCCCTAATATAAAGTAATTAATTTAAATCAGTATATTTAACCGCTTTAAGCTTTCTTTTCCAGTATCTTTAACAGATTTAAGCTTGCACCGAAATACAACCAATTTACACCTATATAAAGCAAATTTGTTTTGTGTGAGTCGAGCAGAAACATACTGAGGAAAGTCCACTCACTCTGTACCAGATAAACATGGACTTAAAAGCATTTTCATTGGAGCAGGAACCGCAGGCCATGGTTTGTACTCGCGTCATTCCACTGGGGGCAATCTGATGTTGAAGAAAGAGTCATTCACAGCACTCCACACTGGCACCTCTACAATAAACAGCAAGCCACTTCTGGCCAATGTGAAAAAGAGTGCAGTTATGTATTAGATTCAGAGCAATATCTGCAAAGGGCGTTATCAAAATTAAGAAAATTCCAAAGGGCTTTTTTACAACTGCCAAAAACGTTCTGTTCTTCATGTGAAAGGTTGCAGTTGCCTCATTATTGGAGCAGATCCAGACAATCTAACCCTTGCGTAAAACACAATCTTTACTCTCTTCTTTCTGAACCATTCATTGTGGGCATTATCAGCAATAATGTCTGAGACATTTTAGCATAGCTTTTGTAGAAGTTTGTCGAAACACTGGTCTTTCAAGAAATGCCTTGCTTGTGTTTCTTCAAATCCAACAACACTCACCGACAGCAGGCTCTCGACCAGTTTGTCTGGAAAGTTCTCAGGTGGCAGAATACCAAGTGCCGGCCGGTTGACAAATGCACTCTGAAAACAAAAAATTCACACAAAAAAGGATTCACTAAAGGGCACAGTGACTATAAGAATTTCATTATTTTGTAAAAATATTCAACTTGAAAAAGTAAATGTTAAAGGGTTAGTTCACCCAAAAATGAAATTTCTGTCATTTATTACTCACCCTCATGTCGTTCCACACCTCTAAGACCTTCATTAATCTTCGGAACACAAATTAAGATATTTTAGTTGAAATCCGATGGCTCCGTGAGGCCTCCATAGGGAGCAATGACATTTCCTCTCTCAAGATCCATAAATGTACTAAAAACATATTTAAATCAGTTCATGTGAGTACAGTGGTTCAATATTAATATTATAAAGCGACGGGAATATATTTGGAGCGCCAAAAAACAACAACAACTAAATAACGACTTATTTAGTGATGGCCGATTTCAAAACACTGCTTCAGGAAGCTTCGGAGCACAAATGAATCAGTGTCGAACCTGCTGTTCAGAGCGCCAAAGTCACGTGATTTCAGCCGTTGGCAGTTTGACACGCGATCTGAATCATGATTCGATACACTGATTCATTTGTGCTCCGATGCTTCCTGAAGCAGTTTTTTTAAATCGGCCATCACTAAATAAGTCATTATTTTGTGTTTTTGGCACTCCAAAAATATTCTTGTCGCTTTATAATATTAATATTGAACCACTGTCCTCACATGAACCGATGTTTTTAGTACATTAATGGATCTTGAGAGAGGAAATGTCATTGTTCCCTATGGAAGCCTCATGGAGCCATCGGATTTCAACTAAAATATCTTAATTTGTGTTCTGAAGATTAACGAAGGTCTTACGGGTGTGAAACGACATGAGGGTGAGTAATAAATGACAGAATTTTTGGGTGAACTAAACCTTTAAGTGTGTATACACTACCATTCATAAATGTATAGAACTTGTGGACACTTGTGAATGGTAGCAAATTTGACACTGAAAATTCAGCTTTACCACTACAGGAATAAATCACATTTTAAAATATAAAAAGGGAATTATTTTTAACTGTAATGATATTTCACAATATTACGGTTTACTGTACTGAAAATCACTGTATTACTGATCAAATAAATGCAGCCTTGGTGAATATGACTTCTTTCAAAACAAAAACAACAACAACAACCTACAGACTCTGACACTGAAAAGCAGCTCTGTGCACTACACCTTTAAAACTCTGTTTGACAGATCACTGCAAATCTAATTCTCATTATACAATCTATAAATAGACACACACACATACAAACAAAAAAACACACAGATTTTATAGTCAGATCAGGACTCACTATATTATTTGGATTGGTCATCACTTTCATTAAGGCTGGATGATTGTAACCTAGAAAAGAAGATCAAAAACACTGTCAATCTATTCATTGTACATGCAGTGAGATATCTGAAAAGACACACCAAAACAAACAGCAATTGAATTGACCTGTCGCATCTGTCAATTGGAGATGAAGGCAACAAAACATATGTGCATGCCAGTGAGTTGAGGTGAATAATTGATATAGTCGCTTCCAATGACTACAAGTGGCAGTGAGCACAGCGCTGATACTATTACTCTTACACAAAGCACCCAAGAGTATTAGGACAATTAAGCCACAATTAAATATGTAAGAATATAACTGCAATACATAAAAAATATCAAACCAATTGAAAAGTAATGCTAGAGCCGGTTTCATTTTTCTTGGTCCCAAAGTCATTTGTAATGCAAATGTATGAAGTCAGTTCCCCTAATGAAAATGTCCAAATGTATTTATTTTGAACAGCACATCTACTCATTTATGATTTAAAAGCTAACAAACTTAATTTTGACTTTCTGGGGTCTCTGACTGAGACAAACTTTAAGTAGAGGTGGGGACAGTTCATTGAGATTAATCAATCCTAATTAACAGATTAATAATAAATTAACAGAATGTACTGCAATTTCATTTGTTTCTTGAATAAAAAACAGTTATGGTAGAGTGAGCCTGTAATTAACTGTAATATTTTCTTTTTCCTACAACTTGGAAACTTTGAATTTAGCAGTTAGGGCTGATCCAAAAAACAAAGGGAAAACTGTAAAATGATATGTTATGTCTGTAGAACAAGAAATGCCCGGATCAAATGGAATAAATGTCAAGTTTCACACGCCCTACACAACATGTAAGCACAAACACTGTTCAGTGTTTTTCAAAGTTAACATTACATAAAATTGTGCATAGCAATCCCAGCTATCACCAGCAGAGCGCTCTTGCACACAGTGAAGTTTCAATTGACAAATTATTGCAAAGAACAGTAAACTAATCACACATACATCATCAGTGTTGTGATATTCAGCATGTCTGCATTTAAAAAGAATAAATAATTTTATTTCTTCTTTTTTCTATCAACATATCTCTTGCTTGAAATTAGGCATTTTTAAATGCATCTTAATCAAGTTGACTACCTTTTAAAACTGCATGTTTACAGCTCACTGGGTGTAGAAACAGTACTAGTTTGACCTCAGTCTGCCAGATGAGGAATTCATTCTGTTCTGAATGCTGCATCTGGCTCTTTGAGTCCTGTGAGGTCAACTGAAACATGGATGCCTTTATGTGAAAACACCAGCTGTTACCTCATGGGTCACTCCTGTTATACTGTACAGTACATTTTCATGTCCCACCATATTTGTTGGATAAAAAAAAATTACAATTATAATTCTTAAAGATCAAATCATATTAACTTCCTTTTTATAATTTCACAAACAGACATTTGCCAGTATTCGGTAATATGATATATTGCAGTAATGAACGTGGCAATGAATGGTACTGTTATTGTGGCCATTTCAAAATACTGGATGATTCTAAGCAACTTATTACCTGAATTGTTTAGATTTTTTTTAGAATGCACATTAGCTTCTTTTCCATTAAGCTCCAATATGCTCTAAGTGATCTCACGCGTTTTTAGGCCAAAACATTTTTTGTCACATACAGCAAACATCTCCTCACTATCCGCTAGCTTTACACACTGTAAAAAACGCGGTCTCTGTAGTCACCACAAGCTCCGAAAATGGCAACAAAAACAAACTTGTGCAGCCTGGACCACAAATCATAATAAACATGCTCCAGCCAATAACCAACAAGAATGATTTTAAAATGCGCGTTCATAACTGTTTCAGGAAGCACGGAGGGGAGGGGATGAGGAGGAGGAGGGAGGGTCTAGCTAGCCTCGGTTTTGTTTGACAACACTTCGAACGTCAACAGGAAGTTACTTCGCCCAGGATCACTTAGAGCACCTTTAAACAGTTTAATGGAAAATTGGAAAATGTACAAAAGTGTGTGCATTGGTCTGAAAAAATAATAATTGTTTTCAAACAGCCATTTGGATTTTTGTATTTACTATGGTGTTTATTGTTGTTCTTTATAGTTGGGTTGTTCTTGTTGACTTTCATCTGTTTCAAAGATTTTTCCACTTTGTATACATTCATTGTGTTATTATATTGTTTTATAATATTTAATTAGGTTCCCTTTTTTATTTTGGTTATTTGAAAAAGTTAAAAATAATCAATATAATAGTTGTGTGGTATTAGTCAGTCCCATTAAAACAAACAAACAAACAAACAAAAAAAAAAAAACTTTCAAGTTAGATAAATTTACTGGAACTTGCAATGAAATGAATATTTTTTTTATATCTTGATGACTTTCTTGCCACAGTGTAAATAATCATAAATTGCACTTGAGTGCCTGAGCTTGACCAGAGCACATTCCCGAAAGTCTTGTATATCGTTTCATTGAAACATTTCATTAAATTACATTGCCAGCACATTCACTTCTTAAACCTATACAGAAAACAAAATGTACTACAAACAGAGCTGGGTAGTAACAGATTACATGTAATCTTGATTACGTAATCAGATTCAAAAAATGAAGTACTTGTAATTAAAGTAAACTACTTTTTAAAATACTCATAATCAGACTACAGTTACTTTATTATGGATTACTTGATTACATATTGGGTCTCATTCATGAAACACGAGCAGAACGAATTTGTGTGTAAATCGTGTGTAAAGTGGTTCTGGCGTAAATTTTCGGATTCATTAAAATATTAGTATTTTCCAAATGTTAGTTGGTACGAAAGAAATCTACACCTGCTCCCAGCCATGCGTAAATAGTGCGTTTAACATCCGAACGTTTTACTAATATTAATAAGGCTGCATTTTAATTCACCTTAATAAGGTACATATTTACACAGCATTTTGAAAAATAATATTATATATAGTAATTGCATATGTTTTTTCTTTTAATTGTGAGAGCCAGTAATAGCATCTGCAAACGGAGCACTTTAATCAAATAATTAATTGATTTCAATAGGGTTGGGCAAACTAATGGCCCCAAATGGCCAAAATCATTCGTTTGGTGTCATAATATGATGCCCATATATAGTTGTCAGTCGGATTTAATGGGCGGGATTCATGGTAATTGAGAATGAGCGTGCACGCGCGTCCCATTTACGACTGATTGGAATTCATTAACACACACACACATTTCACTATCACTTCTGACGTTTACAAAGTATTTGTGAATCAGGAGAAGAGTTTTCGGGAAGGTCTCTTTACGCGCAAATCACTCACATATTTACTTGTATATTTGCGAATGTTTCATGAATGAGACCCATTATGTACACAATGGCAGTAAGTTGCTCACAATTCATTAATTCTCTTAATTTTTCATTTTTTTTATGTTTATTTTTTCATAATAAACCTGCCGCTTATATACATTCATGATTCTTCAAGTTTTTTCGGAGGTGAAGCACTCAGGTATATGATACTCAGGGCGTATAGAATACGCAGGGGATGTGTCCCCCCGCTTTTAATAAAATGTAAATTCTTCTGCTTCAGACTGCTTCTACAAACATTTGTGAAAGAATGTGTCGCTCTCAGGAGCTCAGTGAATTCAAATGGGTGGAAACTGTCAATTAAAAAAAAAAAAAAAAAAGACATTTCTGTCCCCCTCACTTCTGAAATGATGGCTAGGCCCCTGTATGATACAATAGAAAAAAATGGTCAGTGTCTTTCAATGGACAATTTCTGCTTCATTTGAGTTCCTGAAAAGGTAATAATCAATTAAATCATTAAATAATTTTAAATCAAAAACAATGAAAACATTAAAATAGATTAAATCATTCGTTTTCTGCTTACAGTACATGTGTCTGACCATCAAATGTTCATGTGTTGTTAGAATGAAATAACTTATTTTATAATAACTAAGTAAAAACTTATTTTTAAAAATATTAACTGTCCATACATTGCATACATTTAGTGAATATAATATATATTTTTTGGAATATATATTTTCTTTGTATCTGTCAAAATAGTACAAATAGTCAAAAAAGATTATCCTACAATATATGTGACATCAAATAAGGGTTAGCAGAAAAGTAATCTAAATGTAATCCAAAAGTAGTGAGATTACATTACCAAAAATGTGTAATCTAAGAGATTATAATACTGACTACAAATTTTGTCATGTAATTTGTAAACAGTAACTGATTACAATTCATAAGTAATCTACCCAGCTCTGACTACAAAACAGGAATGACCCTCGTATGAATTTTGGACAAGTACAGACTAGTACAATGTTGTGGGTGAGTGGGGGTTGTAAACTAATGTCCCATATATCTCCCAATATCCCATAATGCACTTCTGTCCAAATGATACAGGAGCAGCAAGTGCAAGGGAAATCAAAGCTCATTAAATCTGAGTCACCACCTAAAGGCACATCTGAGAGCGAGAGACAGTTGCTTCACCCAATTTACTGAGGCTGATTAAAGGCAAACTAACGGACCAAACGGATGAGATGCAGACAAAGGAATGGTTCTCTTTTTGCCTCTCGGGAGTTTTTCATATCTGTACAGGCAATCCTCAAAGGAAGTCCTCAGTTTCTGCCGTTGCTCACATTTAATCATCCACACCAACGCCTCATGCAAAGCCACAGGACTGTGGACGCTCACATTTACTGAACCACACTGACAGTGAAAACACTATAATGTTGGATTGTAAGATCCTTTCCATCTCTAGTGCAGTGCTGTTATTGTTAATTAAAATTATTACAATCGTTTTTTATTCATTGAAAAAGAAAAAAAAATGATGAAAAACTACAACTTACTTTATTTCAATTAGATGCCAATTATACTTTTCTATTTTTTGTACTATTTTTTTGTATTTTTTTAATACTAAAACTAATACTAATAAAAATGACAAAAGCACAAAACAAAATGACTAAATCCTAAAAATATTAGGGGTGTGTAATGGTATACGTATTCATACAGAGAATTTTCGTTTCATGTCTACTCTTGTGTGCCGACAAATACAGAATTGTACCCAATAACCACTTTTAACCACTATTAACCACCAATAATCACAATAAGCTCTGTGTTTTGTTTACAAAACAAAGTCTCATCTCTCAAATTCTGTCCATTTTATCACAAAATTCAAACAATAACTGCCATTTCAACGAATCTCTTAGTTATATCACGTTTGCCCAGTTAGTGAAGATGAAAGCATTTGTTACTATACAGAAACTGAGTTGCAATTGACTTTCATGAGCTCAACAACATGACTGTGATCGACTACAATGTTCATCTCTGCAACCTTTCATGCCACAATCTAAATATAAAGCCATAGATCTAAATGTAATGCAACACTTTTCACGATTAGTTAACCTTGTCATTAAAGTTCGTGTGCACGTAAAGGCAGGCGTCCCAAAACTTTTGGCAATATCGTGCATATAAAATAATTAAATCATAACGTGTTATGATCAATTATAAATATAAATCGACCAAAAAGGGAATTATGTATATAAACAATTAATTATAACGGATTATAATTAATAATGAACATATATGGTCTAGAATTAGATCTAGTTTTAGAATTAATTTCAAAGAGGCTGGTTTGTGTTGTCCACAAAAACTTATCAGTTCAATCTTTTAATCAACTCTTAATAAGGACATTATTCTTCTGGCCAAGAGGAATAATTTCCTATCCTAGTATTTAACAGTTTAAAAGCATATAGCATAGCGAAATCAAAATGTTAAAGTGACTTGTGTTCATTCATGAGCATCAACAGAGACAATCAAGCATGAATATAATGGATTTAATTCATGAAAGTGCGAATACATACAACTAAATCTAAGCAAAGAATACAATATGGGATAACGAAAGTAAAGAAAGAAAGAGAGAGATGATCAGAGAATGGCAAATTCTCTGTGTCCAGAGAATTTCAGTGTGTTCGAGCTGGAGCATCCATAGGCCTCTTTTCGAGGTCGAGTCTTCAGCGGGATTTTTAAATGGAGTTAACTTGAAAGTAAAGTTGCCAGAAAATAAGAAAAGAAGTCCAAAGATAGGGATGACTGTGCCTTGATGAGCTGGTGTCCATTTGTTATAATGGCACATCGGTCCACACCATTTTGGGTGAGATGGCCAATAGGTAGAAACTTTTATTTGTATTTTGTCTCTTTTTAAGACCTAATATGCCTGAATTATAATGGTGTCAGATTTTGGTAGTTTTAATAATGCATTTTATCATAACATAACACCTATAGTTGGTTAAGACATTCGGAGAGTAACATTTTGAATCCAAGAAGTATATGTGTGGAAGACAGTAAAGCAGAGATACATTCTTAAATACTCTTGAATTTATAAACATTTAGAGATTAACTAACACAATTAAAAGTCGTAACTAAGCTTATATAATATGGAGACATATTATATTATAGACATAAACACAGGGATACATAGTGTACATTTGGAAATAGTTGAAGTTTGAGTTAATTCAGAGAGTTCTTCTATGTATGTCTGTGTGTGTGTGTATTGGGCCCTCCACGATGTCTGTCGTTGCCACATGGCCCTTTCTCTAATAGTGGGGGGATTTGATTAAGTCGATTAAGATCTTTTTAAGTCACCCAAGCATCATGGTGTTGTTGTTTAGCATCACCAAGGCAATATACCCTGACATCAGGGTAATTTGGTGCAGATGGGCCAGAGCCAGGTTGTGATTTACATGAAAAGTTCAAGAGGCTAAAAGCTTTCCTAAAATTTAAAGCTGAATTGATCATCGTTGATTCAGTCCAGATGCTACAATATTTTACTTAAACTGTCTTGATTATTTAATGTATAGCCTATGTTAATATGTTTCATAAATCTGTCATGAAAACAAATTATGACAGCCACTGTGTAAATGAATATATTTTAACAATGAATTGGAGTAGAAACATAATTTTATAATTAGATTTAAAAGTTTATGCAAAAACTGCCTTATATGCAATTTACATGTTCGCATACATTTTTTATGTGTTAATTACTATATCTAGCCTAAAAAGAAATAGCAACTGAATTTAATTGTTTGGACTTTGCTATATTAGCCTATAGTAATGCACAATTAAGGGATCCCTATATAGTTTATAGCATTAGCAGAGATAGATTTTTTTTATCCTTAAGAAAATTGTAATTATAATTGAATTTATTTAAAGACAGAGACACAATGTTCAGTAAACCATTGTTTAATGAAAAAAAAAAAAAAAAAGTTTAGTTTCTCCCTCCTGTACCGAACCCATACAGAACTGTGACTTCAAAACCATTACAACTGTTGTCATTACAAAACCTGTATGATTTATTTCCTTCCATAATAAACAAGACAAGTTCAACATGTTGAATAATTCTAAATATTCAAAAATATGGTGTGGGTCACATCAGGTTTAACATCAAAACACCAAATGCTATTGATTATTGTGCATCAAAACACTTCTGACACTAAAACTAAGCAAGTATTATCTCCAGAGAACAACATTAAAGTCATCATGAAATTGAAGATTCGTATTTTTTATGGAATATACTGCAGTATTTATTATAACTTATTTATCCATGCACATCATATTTTTTTAAAAATCATGATCAATTCCTCCTTCTTGCATCTGATGACGTGTAGTCCCGCCCTACATTTTTTCTTGTTCGAGAAACTGTTTCACTTGGATATACATCACCATAGGGAAGGAAAGACTATTGTTTCATGCCAACTTTCAAAAATTCAAACTTTCCCATCTTACACTAGATGTGTCAGTGGTCCACAGAGAGATGCATGTGTTGTGCATGACTGTGCATGGCATGTGCTCACCTATGGGAATGGAGGAGATTTGGGTGTACACGTCCAGCATTCGGTTGCCGTCCACGTCCACCAGGTAGTTCCCCCTGCTCTCCTCATAGTTGCAGAAGAAATGAACTGCTCCAACATTCTGCAAGCCAAAAGAGAAATAGGTGCTTTGTGATTCATCTGCACACCTAATTTTCTTTTTCTTTTCAGCAGAGCTTCAGCTCCACGTCAGTGAATGGCTAAAAAATCTGCAGGCTTTCACACCAGCTATTTGCACTGATGTCATGTATGTAAAAGTAGTGATTGCACAACTAAATGGTTATTGACACAAGAATTTATTATATAGATATATAACATGTGAACATCAGGAAAAACTAAATGCTACAAAAAGTGTAAAATTTATTCTCTGTAATAAATTTGCATGTACTGTACAACTGAAAAAGTAGATGTGGTAGACCGTGGCTCATTACCACAAAATTGTAAGCAATGCTGCTTTATTTAATGAAAGTGGCTTTTCCCTCTCCGTAGCTTTGAACCTGATGCCGCATCTATTTTTAGCTCATCTGATGAATAGATTATGACTCGTATGTCTGCTCTTGTGCACGGGAGACAGACAGCGGCCAGCAGACACGCACAGGAGCTGCAGCAAAGCGAATCTGTGATATTAGCTTCATCGACGCCTGTCAGCTCATATCTATGTGCTCATCCACAGCAAAGCGGTCAAAAGATGACTGTGACCGCTCCCAAGAAGCAGTTCCAGACAGCAGATAAATTACTGCCTGAAATACATTCGTCACTCAATAAGCTGAAGACATCCAGGCAGGCTGAAATATTTCTGGACGTCACATCAGAAGTGACAATGTTGATCTAGGGAAGTCACACTTTAGCTTTTGTTAATGATATAGTCTTGTTTTGTATGGCTGAAAAAGTGACTCATTATACTTAAATCATTATGGAAGTACAAACTAAGAGAGCTGCACCTTATGTGGTTGACACTGGCTGTCAAATATCTGCATTTACAGAGTCTGTAAGACCTCTAGCTAATTGCATAATGCAAGTTTGTTAAAGTACGTTTATGAGTGTACTGATTGTTCATTTCCATGTCTGTCTCACCTGAATCTCTCCAAGTTGTCTCATCAGCTCCTGTTGAATGAGAAAAATTAATCTATTAGTCATTCTGCAAAAAAAAAAAAATAAGTATGCATGTCGCAAGTATGCAAACTTTTGACAGACTTTTTAAAGCGAGCCTGCAGTAAAATACCAATAAAGGCAAAATTTTAACAATGTGTTATTTACTGCAGAGACATATCACAAAACAATCTGGTGATAAATCTCATGGTAAAAGAGTAAAAATGCTGAGACTGAACCTGGGACTTTGGACCTGGCACAGCAGTCTTCATGGATGGGGCGTCATATTCAAACTCAGAAACTGTTTTTGTGGCAGTTTTGCTGACATATCTGGAACCTAATGCAACAAAAACAGAATAAAAACTGAAAAAAAACTACATATTTTTATCATTTGGTTCACTCTTACTATGCAGCACGTATTTCCCATAATTACGTAATATGTTGGATGATATATTCAACTCATAGTTTCTAAAAATGAAAATCATGTTACAAAAAGAAAATTAATATCACCTTTAGCTGAGCATGCGAATGAATTTTATATCATTTTACTACTTTGAGCAGATGTTACCATTTATTCCATATCCCCAAGGCCTGAGTGCTGTGCACTGTTTTAATTCTTAATTTCTTGTTTTTGTGTAAACAATCAAATCTGGTTCTCGAAATGTGCTGCATAACAGATAATAATCATTCATTCATCCTTTATGAAAGGTTGCCTAGGTTTCAGTGAAGATAACTTCCTGAAAATGCTAAGCAGTGCAATTTAGATGTGTATTTGATCTCAAAGTAATTAACCAACTGAACTCTGTAAGACCTTTTGTACTTTTTAAGTGCATCTGAACAGTGGCCAACACCAATACATATAAAACAGCCACAAAATGCCTTTATATCCATATTTGAACAGTAGTATCCATGTTCACTTGAGGGGCTACATAAGTTTATCGAAGTGAAGTAGGATGTCACATAACTGAGCTACTGATTAATGAAGGACGCTGACAGGATTGGGTCAATGTGACCAGCCACTAAAGGACAAGACGTGCACAGACTTTTCTACGCATGCAGAATTCACCAGCCAAAGCTGGACAGAACTAGATCCCAGTAACTCATTTACATGGTTAAGTAACTTTGAACTGTGTCCCTCTCAACATTCAGCTCCATATCCACACATCATTATCATTTTAAAGGAAGCCTCTCACTTACTAAGCTAAGCATGGAGTTTCATCACTTTGTTAAAAGTCGCTGTGACAGCTGACGGTCACTTGTAGGTTGAGAACATTACAGTTAAACAAGCTTTTAAGACTGGCGGGTATTATAGTCCTCCATCTCAGCGTGGTATTTTTACCTGGAGCGGCAAGACGCAGGTTTTGCTGAAGGGAGACGGCCAGCTGGCGGGTCAGAAGTGAGGAAGCCATGTGTAGCACTCAATAAGGCAGAGATGAAGAGTGAGAGAGAGACAGCACACTGCCTGCCTTTCACTTCACCTGAGGAAAGACAAAGAGAGAGATAAGCTACAGGGAGTGGGAAGCAAATTTGGGTTATGGAAATGTCAAAATCAAAGACGTGCTGAAGGATAGGTCAGAGGAAAAATAACATCCACAACAGGGATTCCCTTGATCATATATATAGTTATACAGTTATATATGTATTGTTTAAACATACTATTATACAGACTGTTCGCTTGAAAAATTGTTCAGAAATTGTGGTTGTGATATCAGAATCATGATCACATAAATATATTACCACACACATTTACATATCACTCAATTTGCCATTGGTCAGACAAACAGATAGTCCTGCCTTAAACTTGCACCATTGGACAATAATAATAATAATTGTAGGGCTGCCCCCTAATAGTCGACTAATTGTTAGTTGAATAGAAGAGGCTTAGATGACCAAAATTTTATTAGTCGCAGTAGAAAAAAAAACCAGCACCAGAGGGATCACTTGCATTTTTCCTGATAACAATGGAAACAAAACTTAAAATACTCCAATTTTGGTCATACAGACAAGAGTAATACATCATTCAAAACTGTAAAGTTGTAAAAAACAAAACAGAACTGTAAACTGTAAATAAAAACTGTAGTTTTATTTGTGTAAACTCACAATAACAAGAAAACGTTGTGCCTTTTTTTTAAAAAAAAGAAAACAAACAGGATGCATTTTCTGCCGTCCCAGTCTCCCTGAACTGGAGCACGTCACAAAAATGAACTGAAACTCAGCTCATAGGCTACCTGCAAAAATCCAGTCTTTCACGCAATCTGGCTGTGTCCATTTGAGTCTTTTCAAATAGCGTGCTACAGTCAGCTCGTTGGCCGGCAGAAGCGCCGCAGTGTTTGTCGTCGTTGATGAGTTCTAGGACATGAGCTGTTGGCACAACTTGCATCATACGTTATTTTGATCATCTTTTACACTTTATCCCAGACACTGTTGAAGATTTAATCCTTGCCATAAAGATGCTCATCTGCCGGTCACGGATGATGGAAGTGAAACTTAAATTGGTCACAGGTTGGATTTATTCACGCACATTAAAAAATATTAAAAGCTTCTTTCTTTTCACATTTTTATTTATAGTATTAACATAATAGGCTGTATATATACCTATTGGGAAAGAACCGGTAGGTCTATGTAAAATCAGATATTGATCACACCCATCTCTTCTCATAACACCTCTGCTACGATTCGACTGTGAGATTGGTAGTTGAATCAGGCTCCTCCTATCGAAGATTCGAATCGTCGACTATTCAGGGTCACCCCTACTATAGAACACGTAATATGCGTCCATGGACATCACCATTTTCACAAATTCATACACTCACGTTTTCAATAAAGTTTTTAAAAATTATATCATTTTTAAAAATTTGCACTTTAAAACCAGTTTTCAAAAGTTAGCATTTTAAGGCCCCCAAAACTCCATTGTTGTGTAAATGAACAGCCAAAACACAGTTTTAGTAGAAAATGTGTAAACCCTTTAGTTTAGTTTCTACTTTAGTTTTATTTCTTTCCAGTTAATAATTTTAGCGATTAAATTTAAACTTGTTTCAGTTTATTACCAAAGGTAACTTTTTAATTTTCATTAAGTTTAAGTTTTTCAACTTATATTTATATTTTTTTTCTCAATGAACAGAAATATTTGTAACAATTTTTGTTTTAAAGTTAGTTCACGATAATAACCCTGGCTTGAACAAACTGAGCAATGTTCAGAAAGCACCCCAGAGCCAAAATGTCCTATTTTTAAGGGAAATCAACCTAGGAACAGCTTGTCTCTACAAATAGTTGTCACGCCATATTCACTTGGGACAGAAGGAAGTATTTTAACATCACTATTCAAGACTTTGCGCTGAAAATAAATAAATAAATAAATCAGAAACAAATTAACTACCAGATGGGAGCAAATCTTACAGTCTACAGAGTGACCTGGGATCAGGATTCAGTACCACAGACAGTTCCTCTCTCCCTGAGCAGCAGGTTCAGCCATGCCCATCAATCCTGTCCTACTCCAGTGGTCCCGACAGTCCCCCCTCACGCCACTTAATTAAAAGCATGGTTGATTGGTGTTAATTACAGCATGGCTTAGACACTCACCGGCCCTTGGATGAACTTTTTGCACTGCAGAACTATCAGTTGTTCTTGGGACATAGAGATTCTTGTGAGGACAAGGCTAGGGGCAGCAGACAAGTGACTAACGCTATGACTTTCAAGTACCGCTAAACCTTCCCAATAGGCACAGGGTTCAGGGAACTCGAGCACACTCTGTCACACTTTGGCGCCAAGATTAATTGGGAAGAGGGAAGAGTAGTCCTGCCTAAGGGAAAAGCTGATGCCTGAGGGAATCCTGACATATCTTCAGCTATTATAATGAGTGAGCATATGCTTAGGGAAGGAACAGCACGGTGCAAGAGTGCAATTATTATGCACAAAATGCTCTTAACAGGAAAAAACACTGCATGTTTCTGAAGCAATATTGTTCCTGCTTAGTTTAAATGTCATAGTTTCCATCACAGTCTGGACATGGAAAACCTGTGAATCAGTCTTCATGCTCTACTGAAAGGAAGCTTATGTGTTTGCCTGTCCAAAGGAATCAATTCATAGGGGAGAACTGGCCGCCCGCTGGACAGTATAGCAGACCCTCAGCATCTTTATTTATGTGCAGGAGAGGAGAAGCAGAAAGTGCATCTCTCTTGTGCTCCAGATCTGAGGACGCTTACGCAATTGAGGCAGCAGAAGCAAGAAAAATCCAGACGCTCCGTCTCTCAGAAGCATTCCAACCAGACGGCTCATCAACCGGATAGAACTGGTTCTGAAAATGTGTGTTACACAAGCCTGTTGTCATGCGCCTGTGATGATGCAGCAAGCAAAATGGGTTAAACTAGCTTGACAGCTGGGGGCAACAACTTGACTGATGGAGCTGATTTTCCTTTCTTGAGTAAAAGAGACTAATTTAATTTCATTGACTAATAGAGAGCGAAGAGCTGAGCGAATGCCGATGGGAAGAGGAGTGCGGATACATCTTTGAAATGTCAAAACAGTCTGGACACTGTCATCGAAAACTGTATTTAGATAATAATCAGGGGTCAACCAAAAGGAGTTTTATGCTGATCAAGGCTGCATTTATTTAACAAAAATACAGTAAAAACAGTAATAATGTGTGAAATATTATTTTAATTTATAATAACTATTTAATATTGTAATATATTTTAACATGGAATTTATTCTTGTGATAGCTGAATTTTCATTTTTTACAAAATCTTACCAGCCATAAACTTTTGAATGGTAGTGTACATTAGTTTTTTTTATGAAAATTTATAAAATTGGCTTTCTGTGACATTTAACACTTGTCTAGCTGGCTAACATAGATGTGGATTTGTCGAAATTGCATTGATCATAAACATTGTTTATGACATTGTGCATTGTTTTCCAGCTAAAGAGTGTTTATGAATTTATATTGGTCACTGAATACAGAAAAAAAAAAATCTAAATGCTTAAGGATCATTGATTAATAAGGTTTAAAAAAAAAAAA
This sequence comes from Chanodichthys erythropterus, assembly GCF_024489055.1. NCBI lineage: Eukaryota > Metazoa > Chordata > Actinopteri > Cypriniformes > Xenocyprididae > Chanodichthys > Chanodichthys erythropterus. Next base: position 33,340,462 of record NC_090223.1, read on the forward strand.
AACGTAACGGAGATAATAAAACCTCAAAATTAATTATAAGTATTAACAATAAGGTTATGTGGTTTTTATAATCAATTAACACTGCTTTTGTCATTTTTTACAAGATGGAAAAAATTTGTCATCAAAAACTTCATTTGGTTTAACCAAAAATTCAGTTTTACCGAATGACACTTTTGGTTATACTGAATGACAATATTTCCAAACCATGCTAACAGGCTGATATCTAGCTAGCTAGCAATAGGACAATCAAACATTTTATATTTAGTACAAGTTTTGAAAATATTACAACATTTTCCATGTTTTATAGCGGTTGTACAGAATGACCTGATGTTTCGGGACATAAGTATGATCAAGAGAAAACATGTATTTTTCATATAGTAAAGAGAGAGTTAGTTATTTTGCTTCAGGACCGTGTGGTCCTTTGCAGGTGTCTGAATGATGTCACATCCTGTCACATGATACTGACCGCATGACTTGATCCAAAATGATCACTTTATAATGGTTAATCTGAATGACATCAATGAAATTAATTTTTTTCAGACATTCTTTCTCATAAAGCAATGACTTCTACACATAATTTTAATACCATTTTGCACTATGTTGATATATGATGTTATAAAATCATGTAAGAATAAAAAAACATTACATTTATTACATTTTAAGATATTTTATTGACAAATTAAATGGCTGTATTGTATTGTATTTTCCAACTCCCCTACAGTTAAACAGTTGAGCCTGCTGCACTCATGGTACTGCAGCAAAGTTCCTTGATTATTACGCCAGAATGAGAGTATAGTTCCTAGCCATATCGGCCTAGAAAATCACAACTTTTCATTTTCCGTCAGTCTTAGTACACGATGTAACTACAGAAGAGTCAAGTTTTAAATAGGAAAAATATCTAAACTCTGTGGTCATTTTTGAGCGAGATGCTAACGGTCTAATCAGATTCAATGATCTATGCTAAGCTATGCTAAAAGTGGTACCGCCAGAACAATTTACTTCGAAAACGGTAAAACTCAACTGTTTAACTCTAGAGGAGTTGGAAAATGAGCCTATTTTCAAAAAAGTGGAGTGTTTCTTTAAACTGAATGACCTTTTGACACTTCAAAATACATTTATATGTAGTAAAATATAATTAAAACCTTTTGAATTTAATACAAGCGATCTAGTTGTACTACCTGACATACTTTTTTTTTTTTACATATTTTATTATTATTAAGGCATTTGGACAAAAAAAAAAAAAAAAAAAAAAAAAAAAGACCTGTCACATCATTGACCCATATATAGGAAAGGGAATTATACATTTGAACAACTGGCTGATTGTTCCCTAATAATCATAATATATGATTATGAGAGACTAGAAATCCACAACCACCATCAAGGTCCCATATGACAAACACAAACATTACATTAGGTTTCTAAGTTAATTTATCTGCTTATTTCCAGCATCAAAATCAAACCAGCACTCTAATCTGATTCTCTCTCAGCTAATCAATATTCATCAGGGGTCTCCGCATGGTCGCTATGCTGGAGGACCATTTCAAAGCGAACAATAGCCGCCTGTGCTGGATTACACAACTCCTAGCCGCCACCAATCCCTCTGCTCCTCTTCCTCACAGCTCAGAGTGTGAACCAAAGTCAGCGGTCCACGAGAGCAATGAGCAACCGCACCAAATGAAAACCATTTTTTAAATGCAAATTATTCTGCTGTTATGTAACACAGACTTGGGAGGGGCTCCCCTCTGAAAAGGAGCCAGATAACATCAGTAGAAGTAAGCAACAAGACATGAAAGAGTCTACAAAATACATCCTCAATACAAATATATGAAGCTCATTTTCAAACTTCAGAGAGATGACAGAACGAGATTAACCTATCGTAATTAACCAAAAAGATAGCGGAGAGACAGTTTTGGTTTGCACATTGTAAAATAATCATCATAATCCTGATCACCACCAAATGAACTTTGATCGTTGGCTAGTGATAACATCGAGCTCACTAAAGACACCGAGCTGTCAGTGAAGGATAAGAGCACGGTTCATTGCGCATAATGCTCATCACTAACCCCGTTAAAGCCTATTGGTAAACTTCATTACACCAATCCCCCTCTGCATGATTTAAACAGCCTATTAGGTCATGCAGAAGTCACTCTTCTTTGCTACACTCGCTCATATGACTATGGCACAAGATTTAAACCACTCACAAGATTTTCCTCTTTTTCATTAAAAAGATCATCTAGACTCTACTACTGAATATGAAAGGAGTCTAATAAAAAGAGTCAGTCAAAATCTGAGAGGTTATGTAGTTGAAATAGGCATTAAGAGTCTTTAATCATTCTCCGTAGCAAACGTACATGGAAAAGGGGGACATTCGAGGGGGATTGAGAAGGTAAACCCTCTGATAAATACCGTAAGACAGTTGCCAAGGGAACCAAGGAGAAAAACAATTGTACAACTGACCGTCTTTCTTGTCTGGATGACAGATCAACCTCTGTAGGGAAAAACTGTGGTGCTATTAAAAGGATAAATCTTAATTCAGAAGCAATAGGAAATGCCGAATAAGAAATGCATGGATGATTCGTTTAAAACAAAGCATGACATAGTATTGCAGGACTAACCACAACAAATGCATCTTGAAAATTGGACAGAGACTTGTGAAGCTCAGCGTCAGATGGGAAGACGCTATGAATAAAATGTCCCACATACTGCACTACATGTACAGACAAAGATGGGGAAACCTATACGTCATCCTATATGTGCCTTCAAAAACATTCGGCGTTCCTGAAAACTGCTCCACGAATGCTTACGCAGATCTTGTGCAATTTTTACAGAAAAAAGACTGCAAAAATGCTACAGTAAAAACCTGTTAATTGATAATTGACCTTACCATTTACAGCGAAAATTGTAAATGCTTTAACATTGCATTATGTGTCATTTTACTGTACATTTATGGTTTTTGGAAGTAAAAAAATAAAAATTACCACCATATAATTTATGGGAAATACAGTAAAAGGACATTCCCAGAAGTCCCTGATTGACACATCAAATTTGATTATAATTATTTTTACATGTACAGTAGGTACATGTACCATTTTAAGCCAAAACGACAATTTTGATACTTCGAGTAGTAAATTAAGATTAAATCAATAATGAAATATACGGTTAAAGTTATTAAATATACAGACACCATCAGGGAAATCATACTTTAGCTGTATTCAGTGTGCAAATCAAAGACATTATTGTAGGAGAGAGCACAAACAAGTCTAAAAATTATCATACTGGATGACAGTGTAAGCCAAGAGCAGCTGAACATGTAAACAACATTTCACATGGATGTTTTGGAAACACAACTTAGGAGAAATTCAACAGCAATGTACAACCTAGTAGCATATAAAAAGTCAACATATTTTATTATGAAAAATGGGGTTTCTTGTAACACAAAATTTAAGCGTTAAACAATCTTACTAAATATTAATAAACGAAACTGGCCTTTGGCCTTCTTCTTTGAGAAGTCTTAATACGAGTTTCTGCTAAACACAATGGTCCTATAGATCTCATATTAACGTATTATGGTTCAACTACAGGTCATCACTACAAAATTATTTTCTTATATAAATGCATAAAATATCTCTTGAATTAAGTTTGTTTTTCTTAACCCATTTCATGTTTTTCTTGCTGTAAGTATAAATCTAAAATTATGCAATTTCGTTTCTCTAGAAAATTGTAATACTGCAAAACAGGGCAAACATGCCGTTATGGACCTACTCAGCATGCTTAACAATAATAAAAACAACACTAAACGATTAAAACAAAGCTGTTATGAGATGCAATAAATGAGTGCATTTGGCTAATGTTGTTTTTATCAGTCTCAGTCTCAGAGCATAAGTAGCCACACATGAAAACTTACTGCACACAAAGCAGCTGGTGGAACTGAGAAGCAACAGTATCCGGTTGCGACTGGATCTGACCTGTCAAACGGTTCTGAGAGCGAGACGTATGGAGAGAATTGAACCGATGCAGCAGGCCGGTTCTACTGTCTCACAACGCTGCAGCGTTTCATAAGAGACGCGTCTTGCAAAACAAGATAACGTTAGCCATTGCATCAGTGTACAGCGAGGCATTCCTGCAGCGACACCTCTAATGCACGATAAACTTATGATTATGAATTACAAAAACAAACCGCGTGCTTATGCTCCGCGCTGCAGCGTCTCTTTCGGTACGCTGTTCGCTGCTGTAAAGACACTTAATGATATTTAAAGACTCACCTTTATGTTTTTTAGCTGTACGGGAAGTGATATCTAGCAGGTTCTTGGTGGAAGGACGAAAAAGAGACAGAAGAATGAAGGAGTGAGGTACACAGGCAGACTTTAAAACATCATTTGAAGTCTGGCCTTTTTCCCGAGAGGAGGGTTTTTTTGCTGGAGGATCCGCCGACTTCAGCCAATAGAGAGAGTCCTGCAGCTCCCGGAAATGTCAGCTCCCTTCTCTGAGCACAGCTGTGTACAGTCAGCACTTCATATTTCCCATAATGTAATCGAAGCTCCAGTATAGCAGGTTGTGATTCATTTCCGTGACTCGAATCTTTTGAATCAAGGTCGCTGTTCACCAAAAAGATTCGTTCACTTATTCATTTAGTGTATGCCAGTAGGTGGCGTTATGAGAGAGTTATTGAATCGTTCAACCGATTCCTTACGTTCACGACCGTCTTTCATTTAAAAAAAAAAAAAAATAGTTTTAAAATACTTTGCAAATACATAAAAAATACTTAATAAACAGATAATTTAAAGACATTTAATGTAAAAAAAGAGAAACAACAAGGAATAATATCCCCACTTCTTTCGATCATTTTGTCATAAATGATTCGTTTAGACTCGAATGGGACATGTTCGTTTAGTAGGTACAACCAATTAAATGCTTATTAACAGCCCATTCTCTAGGTCTATTGCTATAGTCAGTCTCAGCAGGGTGCATGAACGATTCATTTACTAAAGATTCGTTCAAAAACACCAACTCCACTAAAGATACATTTCTACCGTTTAGCCAACAATGCATATTTCACAATTTGTAACCAATGCCAATGCTACAGTCAGAGTGCACACAACATTACAAAAACTACATGAATTAAAAATAAAAATGCATTTAATTTCATTTGGCTGGGGAGAATATGAACATTAAGCTTTAAAGGGAACTTTAAAAGGTACTTTAAAGTATTTTAAATACATTAAAAGGTATTTTAAATACATTTCAAGTGATTGTATTCAGGCTGTCAGATTATGACATTAATATGACATTCATTTAGTCATCTGCTTTATGAGTCCTTTCCTAACTCTTGCACCTTCTAGTGTTCAGAGAGAGAAATACAACAACAGCACTGGCACTCTCCCTCTGTGATGTATATTTGCATAAAACTAGTAACTAGTAGTGTTTAGAAATTATATATATATATATATATATATATATATATATATATATATATGCACACACACATACGTTTGTTTTTGTGAATTGTGGGGACTTTCCATAGGCCGCAATGCATTTTATACTGTACAAACCGTACTTTCTATCCCCCTACCCTACACCTAACCCTAAACCTAACCTGGAAACTGTGCACACCTTTATTTTCTCACAAAAACATCACTTAGTATTTTTATTAATTCATTTACATTGTGGGGACCGGTGGCTGGTCCCCACGATGTAGGTGAACTCAGGTTTGTATTACATCGTGGACACACACACACACACACACACACACACACACACACACACACACACACACACACACACACACACACACACACACACACACACACACACACACACACACACACACACAGACACACCCCAACATATATGATGTTATGCATTTTTTCCATGCATGCAAGTGCAAATAGCTACAAAGAGCAACAGTTTAGGAGGTCATAAAAAGAAGATATATATTTGCATGGATGCTCTTCAGTCTTAAAATTTTTATTTGGTGAAATAAAAATTTGCAGTTTTGGCTTAGGTAATATTACACTACCTCAATGACAGTAAATTTGTTTGTTTTCAGCATTTCATAAAATGTGTCAACAATATAGTCCCTAAACTCTCCCAATAATCCTTTGAAAAACTTGCCACAAACTAACTCTAAAAATTAGAGCATATGATCAAACTAAGGACTTTGAATTTCACATTTAAGGAAAAAGGGAATTACAAAGACAGATTCACTCTGCAAACATTGTAAATCCTGGTGTTAAAAAAAATAACTTAAAAACCAGTGGTGTTACATATTAAAGTCTTTCTGCTGTCACCTTCCAAAGTTCCTGGAGAGGAGCAGAGGAGAGAATCATTAATGAAATACATTTTAAGAGTTAATTAGAACACAATTTACTACAAGCATGAACAGCTCCCTCTAAAGGCCCACATGGTCAACTACCATCATTTTTATTTTGATTTATAAATAAAATGATAATTGATTGATACTACTGTATGATATATGATACATTTTTTTTATATATAATTATAAATACAGACAAGTGCTTCTCACCAGCTGGTCAACCCTTTCATACTGAAAGAACTGTGGAAAGGAAATCTTCATAGGCTCTACCGTGAAATTCATCTTTCCATCTGTCATCTGCTGTAACTGGTCTAGGCAGTGGCGGAAATGATCATAAGCTTCACAAGACACGTCCATGTGTCGCAGAGTGAAGTTCAGTCTGAATCGGAAATACAGAAACCAAGAGGACAAGGTCAAGGTTTACAAGGTGTAACAAGAGGTCAAGGTTTTTCTTAGTTAGCACGACCCTGTTAGCCACTGCTGATGAATGCCATACCATTTTATTTAAATGTAAAAAAAAAAAAAAAATCAAGCAACATATAATAGTTAATATTTGATTATATTTACAGTAGATGTTTTTGCTAATATACACTGCGTTCCAAATTATTATGAATGTGACATATCAGTAAGATTTCAGTAGAATAAACATTCAGATTTACATTTTTCTAAGAAAATGTTTGTTTGTTTATTTATCCATGTCTTTTTAGATAACTGATATCAATCTCAGACAAAATAATTTGCCAGGTCTACTTAGGTCTATGGAAACCCTACTTAGACGTTGTTCCACATTATTAAAGGATTAGTTCACTTTCAAATTAAAATTTCCTGATAATTTACTCACCCCCATGTCACCCAAGATGTTCATGTCTTCCTTTCTTCAGTTGAAAAGAAATTAAGGTTTTTGATGAAAACATTCCAGGATTATTCTCCTTATAGTGACTTAAATGGACTCCAAACAGTTGAAGGTCAAAATTACAGTTTCAGGGCAGCTTTAAAGGGCTTTAAACAATACCAGACGAGGAATAAGGGTCTTATCTAGCAAAACCATCGGTCATTTTCAAAAAAAATACAACTGTATATACTTTATAAACACAAATTAATGAAAGAAAGAAAGAAAGACATCTTGGATGACATAAGGGGTGAGTAAATTATCAGGAAAAATGTATTTGAAAGTGAACTAATCCTTTAAGCAAGTCACAGTTCTCATGCAATACGGGGATGAAGAAAGATCTTTCTGAAGATGAAAAGCATGAAATGGTGCAATGTTGTGCAAAAGGCATGAAAACAACTAATATTGTATGAAAACTGAATGGAGATTATTGAACTATCATAAGATATGTGAGTGCTTTAAAGCACAGCAGAACTCGGTCAGATAAAGGCTTATTAAGGAAAGTTTCTGTCAAACAAGTTAATTGTATTAAAAGGGCAGCTATAATAAAAAGCCAGTGTTGAGCAGCAAACAGGTATTTGAAGTGTATACAAAATTATTTATTTTATTATTTATGTACTAATTATTTAATTTATTATAGTTATAATGATGAACATGAATGCTAACAAATGAGCTACAAGGATTCTTGACTTGGCTGGTGACATGTAATGGGCCATTCTGACCTCTTTTCTATGGAGATGTAGGTTGTGCTGGGGTGCCTCATGTTGCTGGAAAGTCTATATAGCGTTCTGAACAGAGCGTCTGTGAGGTCGTCATCGTAACACACTGAAGAGGAAGTACAAAACATCCTTAACAAATAACAAATTATTATCATTCAGGCTTTCATCATGCTCATTGAGTGCCTTCAGTTATTCATTCATTATGTTAATACTCTCTCTCCAATTTGTGGTAAGGCATTGTATAATTATATAAAGCACTCCTGGCAAATGTACCATCTGCTGCCATCAAAAATGTGGTATTATCATGTAAGTCTGCTACTTCTGCGTCAGTCCAACAGAACTCCAAATCAGCATCTGGGGAGAGAGGACATATTAGGTGAAATGAGACGACAACCACATGTTGGCTTTCATGTGGTTGTCCTATTTCTCAAGTCAGCATCACTGGTATTATAAGTGTGAGAAAGCCCTGTGTACTGTACTCTGTCAACTGCCCTTAGATGCACTCTACTTCCCACTTAGAAATGGATTCTACAGGAGGTGAGGAAGATTGCACAGCTCTAATAGACACAGCTGGTTACAATCTCAAGTCTGGCATTCATCTACACCAATTAGCATCTCACACCTGATTTTCCTTGAATTCTTACCTGTGCAGAAATCATCTGCCATCCAGTCCAGCTGCCGCACCCTTATTTCACTGTCTGTTGGATGTATAGAAGGGAAATCGAGGATGAAGGAAAGAAAAATAGCATCAAATTTTCATATTTGTATGAAATACATTTAAGACAATTACACTTTAAGCATTTATGGAAACCAGGAGTGATGGTTTGAATAAAATGGCAGACCAATTTGATTACATCAATGATCTCATGTTTTTACCTGACAGACTATCCTTTACACATATGATGTTGTTGACATTTACACTTGTTTATATATTAAGACAGAGAACATTATGTGAATAAATGAGCTCTTTCCAGCATGAAACCGATCCATATAACTTTGCCATGTGTGTTGCACAGTGATACTTGTGCATGGCATCCAGTTAGCTGTATTAGTATTTATTTTTTGCCCCTTTAGACTTTATTGCCCCCTCCCAACACTTTTGTATATTTAAATATTATTTCATAATAATTAATGTATTTTATTTATTGTATTGATAATTAACTAACTGTATTGTCTGAAACATCAACCGTAAACTAAGTTCATGACTTTTTAAAACTACCAGAGAAGTTAAAGGTGCCCTAGATTCAAAAATTGAATTTACCTCAGCATAGTTGAATAACAAGAGTTCAGTACATGGAAATGAAATACAGTGAGTCTCAAACTCCATTGTTTCCTCCTTCTTATATAAATCTCATTTGTTTAAAAGACCTCAGAAGAACAGGTGAATCTCGACATAACACTGACTGCTACATAACAGTGGGGATCATTAATATGTACGCCCCCAATATTTGCATATGCCAGCCCATGTTCAAGGTATTAGACAAGGGCAGCCAGTATTAACGTCTGGATCTGTGCACAGCTGAATCATCAGACTAGGTAAGCAAGCAAGAACAATAGCGAAAAATGGCAGATGGAGCAATAATAACTGACATGATCCATGATAACATGATATTTTTAGTGATATCTGTAAATTGTCTTTCTAAATGTTTCGTTAGCATGAGCGAGCTCTTGTGGCGTGGAGCATGAGATTTAAAGGGCCACACACCCTGAATCGGCTCATTTATAATGATGCCCCAAAATAGGCAGTTAAAAAAATGAATTTAAAAAATCTATGGGGTATTTTGAGCTGAAACTTCACAGACACATTCAGGGGACACCTTAGACTTATATTACATCTTTTTAAAAAAAGTTCTAGGGCACCTTTAAATGTCATATTCTGCAATAAAACATCACTTTTTAGCACAGTCGTGGCCTAATGGTTAGAGAGTCAGACTGGTAACCCAAAGCTTGCGAGTTCAATTCTCAATACTGGCAGGAAATGACTGACGTGTCCTTGAGCAAGGCACCTAACCCCCATTCGCTGATGTGTGTGTCCAAGGTTTGCAGTGTGTGTGTGTGTGTGTGTGTGTGTTCACTACTGACTACTCCTAATGTGTGTGCACTAACTTGGATGGGTTAAAGGTGCAGTAAGCAATTTCTGAGAATTGCTGTTGATATTTGAAATCACCAAAACAAACACGCCCCTACCCAAAAGGATCACTCCCCTACAAGTGTGTTTTGGTGCTCGGTCCAATCCACTTTCAACACTGTTTCTCAAAAATCGCTTACTGCACCTTTAAATGCAGAGGACAAATTCTGAGTATGGGTTACCATAGCTACTTGGCCTTCACATGTCACACTCACTTTCATTTTACGACTTACAGCTTGAAGCACCTAGTGTGTACTTTACATCCCAAGTGAAGTAAGAACTTCTGAATGGATACTGCAAATCTACACAGAATATCTTAAAGACTATAGTACAAACTATCAAGGACACCTAGCAACCTTTTGCAAGGTTATGCACCACTTTCGATTTCTTCAGAAAATGTAAAAATCTACTTTTACCTTATTACCTTTGGTTAAAGACTTTGGTTGTAGCCCTGATCAAACACATAAATCCGAAAATGAACTAAAGAAATAATTTTCATAGGAACCATTAGCATTTTTTACAAGCTTCTTTCACAGTCCTGCTGTGTCAACCTGTATTTCTCTAAAGAACTGGCTTGTTTACACAATTACAGAGGCACTAAACCAAGGAGCACATGGCACAGGTGCTCTGCCAGAGGAAGTACTCCTTTCTAATGACACACATTATCAACATGAAAAGCTGCTGTTAATGAGAGAACTCTGCATGAAATCCTGACATGGTGTTAATGTTTACCTTGGGGTTCAAAGTGCTGCTTGTTGAAAGTCACATTTCTCTGACACATGCTCAGAAGGTCTTCACCAACATCTGCAAATCACAAAGAGGTTTTCATTAGTGAGCTAAAGGTGAAAAAGCCTTCATCCGTCAAAACAAGCTTTATCTTCTGAAGCCAATCACAAAGCTAAAATGTTTTGAAAAGAACTATGACTAATTCACACATTGATTCAGTTTAAAAGACTACTAAAAAGAAAGAGATTATACTATTAGACTAAATGGGACTGAAAAAGGAGAAAACAGATTAGTGTCTTGTTATATAATGATAGTTACATTATATAACACTGACATGCTAATGTGTTCAAGTACCATTGGTGTAAAATTAAAAAGACAAAATGAAAGGTTTGATAAAGTCCATTAGTCAACGTGTGGACATGGCCATGGGCAACCTGACTCACCATGTTTAAAAAGTCCTAAACTTCGATAAGGCGTTAGTTTACAGAGACTAGCATTTGGGGATTTTGGTAGAAGTGAATTCTCCATACCTATACTTATCTTTTGTGTTTACGTCACTTACGTTTCTATTTAGCAGACAATAGGTATGCACAATATACAGGTTAAATATCAGTTTTCAGACAATATTGTTTTTACATTTGGACAGCCAGCAATTTCTACAATAACATCTACAACGTGCCTGTGTGTGATTTGTTCTGCAGTCTTAGCCGTCTATTAGTAGACTCTTTTAAGATAATACTGTTGTTTATTGTCTACACCAAGCCTTTCTGAGCTCTTTTCTCTTTAAAACCACGGCTCTATCTACTCCATGGGTCTGGGAACATCAATCCATACAGACAAACAGGGCTCTAGTAAGTGACATTTTTTCCAAGGACACTTGCTTGTATTACAAAGACTTACGGAAAACAAATCAAATTAATTAAATGGCAGCAATCATCAGAAAAAAGCAACAATATAGCAATAACTGCTTTCACACCACAGCCTAGGCCTGTCGCAATAATCAATATATCGACTTATCGCGCAATACATGTACATGACCTCAATAATTTTTGGTGACACAATATATCGCCCATTATGTTTAGATTATAATGAATGTCACCAACATTTTGCCAATCATGCCATCATCTGCAGTTCCTACACAGAGCAGTCATCGACAGATGAAAAAAAGGTGTTATTTGAGGCGTCATAGTGTTTTCCTGACAACTACAGACAGTTTGGAAGAACAAGTCCAAATGCTCTCGATTTCAAAGCCGCAATTCACTGTTCCCTGAAAATATAAATGTCTTTGTTCATACAAGGTCAGGGAAAAATCTGTAAATGGAAGATTTACAGTTTTTTATTTAGAATATTACATTTTTTAATCCTTAATTTCCATGATCTAAAGAATTAAATGGTTGTTGTCATTTGAAAGTGTGTAGGCCTACTTACATTATTATGCTGTTATATTATGATTATATATTCAGTGGCATAAAATGGTCTTAAAATGACAATAATATTGTTTATCGCAATTATTTCTGGAGCAATATATCGCACAACAAAAAGTAGCTATCGTGACAGGCCTACCACAGCCAAAAGTGTTTTGAGGGTTTTCTTGCCACTAAATGGATACTGTCCATTGTAAGAATGCTACTAAACCATCCTTTGACAAAGATGGATTTTCAACTTAATGTGTTAACCATTTGCAATTATTTAATTTTCAAAATGAAAAATATTAATTTTGTTGCTTTTTAAATATTACAAATGTTTTCACATGTTTTTGAAGTAATATTGTGTAATATTATTACAATTTTATAGTAATGGTTATTACTATATTATTATTAGTAAATTCTTATACAATATTATTATTATTTTTTTAATTAAACTGTAATTTATTCATGTTAATCAGTCTAATATTCTGACTTGGTGCTCAACAAATATTTCTTATTAGTTCAAAAGTACAGCAATTGTTTTTTAAAAATAAACTTTTGTCTCTTCTGTCGATTATTGTAATCCTACTATTCTGGCTAGTTTTGAGCCACTTCCCTTTTGCCACTTAACTGACATAATCTTTATCATATAAAACTTATATCATATTCTTTGGACCCTCTTCCTGCATCTCTAGGGAAGTGCTGGACACTATTGGACCATGTATACAGTTAATAGTTGTCTTATTAATGGCTGTGTTCCATTCTTTTTTAAACATGCAGTGATACAGCCAGTGCATAAAAGGGCTAATCTGGACCTATTAGTTACTAATTATCGTCCCATTTCAATTTTTCTTTTCTTTCTAAGGTACTGAAGTTTTTTTTTTTTTTTTTCTCTCTCCTCCTTTTTGAAGAAAAAATAAATATCAGACAGGTTTCAGTCAGGTTTTGGTGGACAATATAGTACAGAATCTACTCTTTTCAAAGAGTTGAATGATCTTTTACTAAGTATTGATTCCAGTGTCATTCTGGGTTTTTTGGACCTTAGTGGAGCCTTCAACACAATTGATCATTCAATTCGTTTGAAATGTCTTGAGCAGTATGTTGGAATTAGGAGATCAGCTTTAAATTGGTTTTCATCCTATCTTAAGGGAATAGCTTTTTCAGTAGCTATTGAAAACCTCCTCCTTATCTGCTGCTTGAACACGTGGTGTGCTGCAGGGTTCTATTCTAGGTTCCGTTTTATTCTCCCTGTATCTGATTCCATTAGCCAATATTTTTTGTAAACATCAGATTTCATATCATTGTTTTGCAGACGATATTTAGCTTTACCTTTCACTAAAATCAGACATTTTCTCCAGTTATTGTTCGACTGTTTAAGCAATGTTAAATGCTGGATGGCAGAAAATGTTCTTCAATTGAGCAACTCCAAAACTGAAGTGTTAGTTTTTGGTCCATCCAAACATACAAATATCCATTTTAAGTCTCAAGTTCTCAAGTAAGAGTCATTTATGACATGCAAATTTGATAAACACATAAATTTAGTTGGTAAATCAGCATTTTTTTTCAGCAAAATTAAATCTTTCCTTCCATTCAAGTACTTAGAAACTGTTATTCATGCATTTATTTAACTATTGCAATTCATTCAATTTAGGGGTTTCTCAATCTTGTCTTTCTTGCCTCCAGTTGGTCCAAAATACTGCAGCCAGACTTTTAAAGGTACTAGGAAGAGGGAAAGTATCACATCTGTATTAGCTAGTTTGCATTGGCTCCGGTTGAGTATATAATCCAGTTAAAGACTTTATTGTTTGTTTAGTCCTTCAGTCCTTGAATGGTTCAGCACCAGATTATTTATCTGATCTTCTTTCTTACCATTAGATCAATAGGTCTTTGAGGTCATCTAATACCCTGTTGCTGTCTGTATCTAGACACGTTTCAAATTTAAGGGGGGATTGTGCATTTTCGGTGGTTATGGAATAGCGTGCCCTCATACTTCCGCTCTCCTATACTCCTTAGGCCAAGTTTTTAAATCTTGTCCTAAAACATATCTTTTTAAGTTAGCTTATGAATTAGATTAACAAGTTCAAGAGGTCATAATGTAAGGAATGATTGTACTCGATTGTCTTGTTTTGTGTTATATGTTTTTATTGCTATTACTCTAACTTTCTTGCTTGTGCAACACTTTGTTCAGCCCTGCCATTATGAAATGAGCTATAGAAATAAACTAACCTTGATGAAAAAAGTAATTTGTTTATATAAAAAAATCTTACTGGCTCTAAACTGTTTTAACGGTAATCAATATTTGTTTAATTTAAAGTTTTTATACATGAAAATATGTAACAGCCTTTAGCAAGGGAATTATCAGCATGTACAATCCCTGATCTGTTATTCTCTACTTCTGCCTGGTTTAAAATTAACTTTTTTATTTAAATTACTTGAACAACTCAATTACATCACCACCTGTGCAGTACACCGTTTTGGCCACCATTGCCATGACAATGCTGGTCAGTCCTGTTCCAGCTCCAAGCTCAAGGACAGTGGCGCCTTTGAACATGCTTGCTTGTGACAGGATGAAATCAGCCAGTAGGAAAGCACCACGCCAGATCTGCAATGAGAAATGACAACTTCGAACAGTGCAGACGAGTAGACGTACTGCATAATTACCCATTCGCCTCTGTCCTCACCTGTTTTCCTACATCCTCCAGAGGCGTCGCCATAGTATGCTCTGTTTAAAACACAATTAAAGACATGCAAAGTGTTTAAAATCACACAATCTGACAAAACAACCCATTAGATAACACAAATCTCTAATGCAACCCTCACCAATCTTAATGAAGTCACAGGCACCATCCTCCTCCTCAGAATCTTCATCCTGGTCGGTCAGCGTCACTGCAGATTGACTGAGGATAATAGGACATACTGGATCCCTGTTATAGGTGGCGCATCTGGGCCTCCTCACCACATCCAGGTCCCCATCTTCATCCCGAGGAACATTTGATGCATCAGAGTTCTCATGGACAGGCGAATCACAGCTTGAGTCCTTCTCATCGTAATCCCGCAGAATCCTAATCTTCGAAGTGAAGACTAGAAGTACAGATGCAAATCCATTTTTAGATATACAAATGGTGTGAACTCACTGATATAACTGGCTTAGAACAGTCACACCAGCCAGATATGAACAGATATGTGATTTCTGCCTTTTCTGTAGCGGTAATAACCATACATGTGTCTGTTTGATGCCATTTGACTGGAATATTGATCCAGTTTCTAAGAAAAGAGTCTCTATAACATTTAGACAGATTTTTTTTTTTTAGAAATGACAAGAAAGAAAAAGGCACCTGAAAAATGACAACACATACTTTTTAAATCTGTTTTTATAGGTCCATTTATAATGTTAGTCAAGATTTCTTGAAACCAAACTGACATAATTACATTTTACAAAACCATTGTTTGGCCTTCAAAGATTTTTTTATTTTTTTTGACTATTGTAAATTTAAAGGTTTATTTTGTTTATACGTTACCTTTTCAAAAGTTTGAGGTCAGTAGATTTTTTAATGTTTCTGAAAGAAGTCTCTTATGCTCACCAAGACTTTTATTTGAAATTAAAATAATAATATTTTGAAATTAGTAACTTAAAATAACCTTTCTATTTTAATATGTAATTTAAAATGTAATTCATTCCTGTGATGGCAAAAGCTAAATTTTCAGCATCATTACTCCAGTCTTCAGTGTCACATGATCCTTCAGAAATCATTCTGATATGATGATTTGATGCTCAAGAAACATTTATTATTATCAATGTTAAAACAGAAATCTGTAGATTTTTTAAAAAAAAAATAAAAATTATTTACTGTTACTTTTGATCAATTTAATGCATCACTTCTTAATAAAGGTATTAATTTATTTGAAAAAAAAAAAAAATTCTTACTGATCCCAAACTTTTGGTTGTATGCATAATTACATGATTAAATTATTATATGTATTTATTAGGTCTTTAACAATAAATTGTGTCACAATATATCGTAATACAAAACTGCAACAATATGTATCGTGGATAGTGACAATATGTGTTGTGTATAGTTAACCCAAAATGAAAATTACTGTGTGAGAAAAATTTACAGAGTTGTAGTGTCATTACTACTACTACACTAAACTACTATATATAATTTTGAATATAATGTATAATAATGCAATGGGGAAATATTTGTGGGTCCTGACAATGCCAAATGTCTTATGTTACCAGTAAAAAAGTGGTCTACATTATTTTAAATATATCTAGTTAATGACAGAGCGCAAGCATATTCATATTTTTTTCTGTATTTTCAGCTTCAGAATTGTGAATATTTTTATTCTGGTATCAACACTGTCCTGTGCATTGGGTTACCAGCACCAAGTCCAAGCCTATTCATTTCCACTCCCAATGTAATACCAAATTTAGCATTTTAGTTAATTTCTTTGTTATCCTTTTACCATATGTCTTGAAGAATTGCAATAATATTGTATTGTGAGTTCAGTATCGTGATTTCTATCGAATCGTGATATGAGGGTATCATTACACCCCAAGTATTTAGCGTTGTTTTTCCCTGAACCACATTAATTCAAAGAATACTGCATCCAAATGTACTCCAATACAGATAACTTGGAAAACTTGACAACAAAACAACATGAGCATGGACAGATAAAAGAAATATTAGGCATGGGCTTGGACCAATGACATAATGTGGAGTTCAAGACTGAAACTTTGGATGGGAAAGAGTGAAGCTTAAAAATCAATGTGGATTATTTGTAATTACAGGCAATGTACTTTGGTAAAAAGTGAGATTGATAGAGAAATTATGGGAACAGAACTTTGCAACACAAGTTTAAAATGGAGCTTTCTGGCTAATGGTGTCCGCACAGCATGCATCTTATTATTTAAGAGCAGAACCGTAAAGTTAGGTTTTTCAGTGTCAGCTCCAGTCAAGCGTTGTTAAGGTCACCTCATTTCTGCTGTTCGAAATCAAGTGCTTTTGTTTTTCTAAGAATAGTGATAGGTTGTGTTTGGTATAATTTCAGCTTCATTTGAGCCTATAGCTGCTCAGGTGAGGATAATGAATTACACCCTATTCAACTGCACTCATGGTCACATCAGGGGTTTAAAGGCCAGAATAGGCCACCCAGCAATGCTGTTCATTTCGCAGCATTGAAACCTTTTTTTTCTTGCGGTGATAAATGTGTGCCCTGCCATTATCAACCCAGAAAAAAAAAATACTTTGCTGTAACACTGGAACAAATTGATGGCCACATAAGAAAACCCTAGGTTACTTTATGGTTATGCATGTGTATGTGTGTGTGTGTGATTATAAATCTGAATTAAGTTCAAAGGCTAATAACTTTCTAAAAGGTATTAGAGTTGCACAATTAATCATTAAAAGATCATTGTGATTTCGATTCAAACACCCATGCAATCTCTCTATGTCTATTAAACTTGACAAAATCACACCGGAACATTTAAGGGTGTGTTGTCCTTGCCGCTGACCCAGAGAGAGCAGCTGTCATGAATAGGTATGAAACAGCTTTTATAATTGGATATAAACACTTATGTCTATGGAAGCGATCAAAATGGAGAGAATCACATTTTGAAAATAACATGGGGCTTCAAATAAGGATTTTGTCGATTACATGGTTACGCTACCAGGTGGCGACAATGCCAGATTTTTGATTTTGTTAAAAATAGTGATGAAAGCCAAAATATTAAATGTCACAAATTTATATTTACTGTCTGTTCAGAATTGTGGGAGAATCCCAATCTCTGTTTGAAAAAAAAAAAAAAATATGTGATTCTCGATTTATCCAGAATTGTGCAGCTCTACTTTGTATACAGGGAAAGATTAACAGTCAGTGTGTAAGTACTTATGGCACACATGGAAACCAAATGAACAGGGATCAAGGCTATGAAGACAAAAGGTTACAGGTTATTATAAACTCTCATACGTGAAATACAGAGCACTGCTATGAAATTACCATTTGTAATCATGCAAAAGTAAGTGTAAAGTGATGAAAAAAACAAAAAAAAAAAACAGAAAGAAAAGCAAGAAATAGCAAGAATGAAAAATGAAACATGGTGTAAAATTAATAGCAATGTTCAGAATACCATACTAACATGCACCTACATATGCAGTATTTAGTATACTGTGCACAGTATGCATATTAAACAGTATGCATAAAAAACCTGGGAAAACCCACCACATTATCCTTCAGAAAATCATTATTTTATGCTGATTTGGTCTTCATAAATCATAATTGGATCTTTATAAAATATATAGCTGTCTTTTAAGTATGAGGATGGGGGTCCCTCAGACGAGGATGATCATGTGTGAGTTTGTGACATGTAAAAGATTGAAAATCCCTGCAGTAAGTAGTTAGTATACATTCAAAACAGAAGCAATAATATGCATAGATGTCTCACAGCTCTCCTTACCTGGCTGTCCTACGCCATTGAGTCTCTTCATGAGATGGCAAGCGTTTGGTAACAGCAGGTGCACATCAGACAGAACAGTGTCACTTCTAAATGTGACTTGGTCCATGACCACCCCTGCATAGCACTCTATCAAGGACGAGCTCTGGGGAACAGGGCAATTTCATTCAAATACCTCATCATCCTTCCCACTTGGAGAGAAAAGAAGTACTTTGATATTCTACATGAATGGAAAACTATTTTAAGACAGAGCTACACTAAAGGCAATAAGCAAGTCATCTGGTCAAGGTTTCAGACCACTTGAGACTTTTGAGTTTATAGAGCTTTTTGTTTGAGCTCGATTGAATACGATTAATCTTTCCCAAGCAGAAATATCTCAAAGTGGGCGTGACCATGCGCTCAAGACTCTCGCTTTCTTTATGACCTTTAAAATGTTTGGGTTAACCGGGAAGCTAAACAGAGTGTAGCTGATATTTACCGAGTAGCTGACGAGGAGTTTACATATTTTTGTAGTGTAGTCAAGTGCATTAGATCATACCAAACTATGAGCGTAATATGATGAGATATCTTAGCTTACGAGAGGTTAGACTAAGTGTTACATTAAAAGCAGACCGTGTGTGTAAAACCGGTCTGAAAACAGTTCCACAGCAGAACGCGCACTGAAAAGTCATATTATGTCAGTTTCATTTGTAATAATATTGTATTATTATGTGGCACATTTACAGGAAGATTTATATTATTATCAAATGTTTTTACAATGTTTGTTTTTATGTTAGTTATTAGCTATAATAAGTATTATTGATTATGTTGATATAAGTATTACTATAATAATATTTGTTATTGATAAAAATAGTAGCATTATTTTAAATTAATGATAAAATACTTAGGGTTTGAATGCAATTAGCCTATGACCACACAACCTAATTCAATTTCATTTTTTATTAGGCCTAATAGCCTATTATTTTTATTATTTGGCACATTTATAAACAAAACGATTGTATAGAGTGCCTGAGTGCCCCAGGGATGACATGTTTTTGTAGGCCAACCTGGAAGTTAGCGGCGCGCAGGTTCCCTCGTTTGAAAGCCTATGCATTTTTCCCATAGACTTGTGGAAAATCGCAGAAAATAATCTCTGTGTTTAACAAAGGGTTATGACACTTACATGTTTTGTCTATCAAGATAATCTTTACAAGTGAACACAACATTTATAGATTTTGAAGCCTAAATAAAGTCGTCAGATATAAAAGGCTAACAGTAGGCTATAAACGGACTACAGCACACCATGGTCGCGGATCAACGTCGTCACCACCAAGCGTCCTCAAACTTAATTTAGAAAACAACTCTATTTAAAAACATGCTAATTATGATCTGTGCTGTGTATGAATACTTATCCACGTTTTCATGAGAAATGCTGTCCAAATGTCCCGTTTTTAATGATGACGTCTAAAGTCCCCTCCAAAGGAAGTAGTTCAAAAAACAAAACAAGTGGGTTATAACTGGTGTGTTTTATATCATAGATCAAAACGTGAAAGTATTTAGAGGCTTTGTTAACCACAGACCTTATTTCAGGTGATTTAGCAAAAACCCATAAAAAAAACCCCATAGGAACCGGAAGTCCAAAAATGCTAACTCGCTTCCGGGTTTTGCCTACAAAGGCCTACTATCAAATGGTTTTACGTTGTTTTTTTATTATATTATTTATTTATTTATTGAAATAGGAATAATTAATACGTTTCTTAATTAAAAAAAAAATTAATAAAAAAAAATGGTTAAATTTTAATGGGGATTTTTTTATCGTAGAGGAACAGAAACCTGCCTAACAACTGACTGATGGGGTGATCTGAAAGAGTGTTTACCAATCAAATTAATTCAGAGATCCCTGTGGTAATAATCTGACACAAACAAACAAAGGTTTGCATACGCTTACTAATGAGATAGGGGAGATTATTGCAATCACGTCTGTGACTAATCACGTTTGCATTTTTTAGTCACCAGCGTTATTTATTTATCTGTGCCACAGTTCATAGTCAATCAAAGAGAGAGCGCGCGCATCTGAAAGTGGACCACACTGCCCTCTTGCTGTACAATCACCCTACAGTAGCTGTCAATGGATAAACAGCACGGCATCCTGCGAGGGGCTTCCAGATGGGCAGCGCTGAGGGAAAGGAACACACTCAAGGTAGCGAGGAAGGAGGAGTTACTCTTCAAGCACTAGCTGGATTCAGACAAAATGAAAGTCACTTTCACAGGTTTGGCCAGTTTTGTGGCCACCTTTGGTGTCCTCAGCTTTGTAGGTCTCGTTCTGGCAATTGGAACCGATTTTTGGTACATCATTGACACTTCTAAGAGAGAAAACAGCTCATCTGTGTCTCTGAGCACACATTCTGGACTGTGGCGGACTTGTAACTGTAAGTCACATTACATGTTTGTGTTTGACATTCTGTTTGTGATTTTTAGGTTTTCATGTGGATGGATTAAGTTATTCTCTCTTACAGTTCATAACCAGTGCTGGCCATTTATGAATCCTTTTGGAGCAGGACGAAACTTATCAGATTCACAAAGGCAGATACTAAGTAAGATCTGTGTGTCAGTGTCATCATATCCTCGTATCATGCTCACATCTCATGCTCTTGTATGTGTTACTGGTAAGCTTTACTCAGCAGACAAAACCAAATTCTTAAAATTATTAGGCTATCTTTAATGTTTCAGATATACTATCTAAAACAAACACTTGTTGTGGAAGTAAAACTCCTTGTCATGGCTGTGTTCTGAGACTGTATATTATATATGTTGCTGTATTCATTAATTGCTCATTTATAAGACACATCTTACCTAAACCTTAACAGAAAATCCATTATTTTTTATATGCCATTTCACATATTTTAAGGTTCTCGTTCCTAATTGCTTTCAGTTTTTGTGACATGAACTGCTGTCATTCAAGCAAGACTGTAGTTTGATGTATCTCAGTAGAACAAACAGGAAACACTTTAATTTACAACTGGCAGAGGGGGAAACTTGACACATCATCAGGAGGCCACACAGATACAGTTTATTATCTGTTAACACTACAGAAACAGATGCAAAATCACTAGTAACAAGTAATTTTGAACACATCTTTGATTGTTGCATATGGGCTGCACACTTCAGAATAGAAACTATTAATGTGAAAATTTGCCGCACACAGTTAGAAGCACATATATATTTAAAGGGGACTTGTAAAGCCCCTTTTACAAGATGTAATATAAGTCTCTGGTGTCCCCAGAATGTGTCTGTGAAGTTTCAGCTCAAAATACCCACAGATCATTTATTATCCACCTTATTCCTACGCCCCATGATGCTTTGCGCGAATTATGGGAGTAACTTCCGTTAAGCTGTAAACGGTCAGTGAAAGGCTCGCTCTATGAATGCAATAATGCGTTTTTATTTTAATCTGGGTACAATGAGATGCCATCTATTCACCCTTCAACTAACAAACACTGAAAGAACATTTTAAAGTGTAAAAGCATCAACAAGGTACTTTCAACAGTCCATGAAAAAGCGCAATTCTTTCAACGGACGGGTTAAACATAGCTATAGTGATATATATCTGTATTATGTAATATACATTGCTTTAATAAAAAATGTTCATGAAATTCAGCATTGCCTGATACTATTTCAAAGTGATTTCCGTCATTTTTACTGATAATAAATTGTATTTACCTGTGAAAACAAACCTGGAAAGAGACGTGAGGCTTTGAGGAGAAAAACAAGAGATTCTTTGTGCATTCCAGTTAATTATTAATGGAATATATCGTAAATTATATCAGGAGAACAGACCACAAATGTGCAGTATATGTTGTCATTTTACATACTATTACAGCGGTATGCAAATGGACAAAAGAAAATAATCACGAGGATAGAAAGCAGTGACTAAAAAGATCTCTTGCCATAGATATTCTTCTTATAACATGTCACGTTAAAATACTAAGTGTTACGTTATTCTCATGATGTTTGAAAATAAATTATGAAAAAAAAAATGTACAGCTCATTCAGTCAAACTGACTGATAAGCTTTATTTGTAGGGCAACCTTATGATTTGAAACGATTAATTTCAGTCTTTTTAAATGGAAGTTCCTCAAACCAGAACTTCCACCCATAATTCAAAACGCAGTAGGCTCATCAGAAATACACTGCGTTCCAAATTATTATGCAAGTGTCAATCAGTAAGATTTCAGTACAACATGAGCATGAAATGGTGCAATGATGTGCAAAAGGCATGAAAACAACTAACATTGTGTGAAAACTGAATGGAGATTATCAAATTACCATAAGATTTGTGAGTGATTTAGAGCACAATACAATGCACTATGCACTATCCCATGCTGCAAAAAACCCCACAGCAATAAAACTGTTTGAAAATGTATTTCTACACCGACTGTAAATGTTTCTCTTTAGTGGTGTCTAAAATGCATCTTTACGCAAAACCGTCAGCCTGAATGGAGAGCTTCTTGAGACTCCAGAGACACCAGCAGCTTCAAATACCTGTTTGCTGCTCAACACTGGCTTTTTTTATAGCTGCCCTTTTAATACAATTAATTTTTTGGACAGGAACTTTCATTAATAAGCCTTTATCTGACCGAGTTCTGCTGTGCTCTAAATCACTCACAAATCTTATGATAATTTGATAATCTCCATTCAGTTTTCACACAATATTAGTTGTTTTCATGCCTTTTGCACAACATTGCACCATTTCATGCTTTTCATCTTCAGAAAGATCTTTCTTCCTCCCCATATTGCATGAGAACTGTGACTTGCTTAATAATGTGGAACAACCTCTAAGTAGGGTTTTCATAGACCTGGCAAATTATTTTTTCTGAGGTTGATACCAGTTATCTAAAAAGACATGGATAAACAAACAAACAAACATTCTCTTAGAAAAACTAAAATCTGAATGTTTATTCTTCTGAAATCTTACTGATATGTCACTTGCATAATAATTTGGAACGCAGTGTAAGGTGGATAGCTTGTCAAATTTGCCCCTATTTAGGTGAGAGCAAAAACACAGTTTTTGTGTGTGTCCCTTTAAATGCAAATGAGCTGCCCCTCCCGGCTCGCTTTCCAAAAGAGGGCGGAGCTTTAACAGCTCGTTTTGGTTGCTCAATAAAAACAAGGCACAAGAATCTCACACGCAGCCACAATGAGGATTGTCAGTAACAGTATTCAGCCTTAAGGCCCGTTCACACTAAACGTGAAATTCGGTGACACTCTTGAATCGAAACAGTAGATCCCTATGGAGCCTTTCACACTGGGCGTGAAAAAGAGAGGATTTTTTTCGCCCTGTGTGTCGATTGTTTCCCTCGTCGCTCCGTGATGAAACGGGCTATCCAATTAGATTTGAGCTTTAGATCACGTGCCCGGAGCAGCTGCTGTTGCAGAGAAGGGCGAGAGTGGCGGCGCTGTTTCGAAAACTAGTGTAAACAAACACTGACGAAGAGTATCCAGGAGGAGATCATTGGTATCTGAGAACAGATTTATTCTCACATGTACGGTGTTCATATTAGGACTTCCTCACACCTCAGTCATACAACGAAAAGAAGTCATGCCTCACGCTGCATTCACACGGGGCGCCGGCGTTAACGCTTCTCATTTACTTTGAATGGGTGACGTCATGCGTTGCCGAACTGAATTGTGGGTTCCGTCGCGTCGCTTTACTCATGTTGCAAGTGGCAGAAGTTGAAGATTTCTCAACTTTTCAAGCGCCAACGCAGGCATCATCCAATCAGATCGTCCTATGCAAATACCCTAGAGCAATCGCTAGCCAATTGCGTTCGTGCAACACTGGAAAGTAATGTGATTGGATGTTATCACTATAACGGTCACGTCAACACAAGCTTCAGACACGCACTCCATCAAGCGTTGATGCTGATCCCCTGTGTGAATGCAGCATCAGACTAAAAGGCTTCAGTCATCGGACAAAATGGCATCGCGCCTCAGACTGAAAGGCTTCAGGTCTCAGGAAAAATGACGTCAGGTGTCAGGTTTCGTACAATTAGGCATCGAACTAAACAGCCTCAGACCAAAACGCATCAAACTCAAAAGGCATCAGACAAAACGGACTCAGAAAGAAGCAAATTGCCCCACATCAATGTGATGTCACGTGCATGCAGTTTTCTGTCAAATGTTACACTAAGTTGTATAAAACATATCCCACTGAGATTATTTTGTAAATTTGTATTAGTCACTAGTTTTATTTGCATGTAGGCTATAAAAAGTTATCAAAATAACACATTGCAACTAGCTTGCATTGCAAACTATCGTGAACACTACGAAAATTAACCATGGTTAAAAGTGTGTTAAATTTTTTTTGTCGGATTGATAGGCTACTATTTGTATAACAATAATTTTACTACAAATACCTTAAACTATAGTATAGCAAAACCATGGTTAATTTGTGGTTACCATGGTTAACTACAAAAACCATTTTGTTTTATTTGTAGTAAACCCATGGTTCATTTTTATGAGAGGTAAAAAAATATTTCGAGCTATTTGAATGCGGTGTTATAAGCACAGCTGCTTTGTGTACAGAGGTTACCAAAGAAACGGCTTTATTTCTGCTGTGCCAGCGCCACCTACTGTCAGAGATTCTATTAGGCAAGGCAAGGCAATTTTATTTATTCAGCACATTTCATACACAATGGTAATTCAAAGTGCTTTACATAAAAAGGAAACAAATACATAAGAATAAAAATGGAATGCATAAAAAATAACAATAAAAACAGAATACCACTATCTGTTTGGAAGAGTCACATTTACATTTTCATTCAGCCCGTTGCTGTTTTTCTGCAGACCAATGTGAAAATCGGCATGTTCTTTTCTTTTCTTATTCGCCAAGGGATTACATAAATAGCCTACATGAATACCATCAACAGATCGATTCTACATAATTAACATCCATGCATACACATTAATTTGGGAGTAAAGAAAAAGACAACTGAAGGACGGCATTATGATGGGATAAAAACCAATAGAAAGTTAGGCTATACAAAAAAAAAGTATGCCTTTTAGTCTGAGTCCGTTTCATCCGATGCCTTTTCGCCTGAAGCCTTTTGGTCTGAGGCTGTTTAGTTCGATGCCTAATTGTACGAAACCTGACACCTGACGCCATTTTTCCTGAGACCTGAAGCCTTTCAGTCTGATGCCGTTTTGCCCGATGACGGAAGCCTTTTAGTCTGAGGCATGACTTCTTTTTGTTGTATGACTGAGGTGTGAGGAAGTCCTAATATGAACACCGTACTCATGTTCTTTATACAGAATATAATTTCTATTCATTTTCCACTGAATTATGTAATCACAGTCCATTTGCGTGAGTGTTATGATTATGAGAGTGTGCTTTGAATCTGTCAATCATGTAATCATATCTCCTGCTCTTCGGTAGGCTATATAAAAATTGAAACATTTTTCTACAGATGAAATATGAAGACAGATATGATTATGACAATATGTTTTCTGTGTTTTTTTATGCAGCTCATGTTATTTATAAAACAATAAAAGATGTTTATGAAAAATAATCAGATTTAGCATTCAACTCATTATAAAACATACAAAGAATGCATATCTGCCCATTAACAAATCAAAACCCAGTTTAGATTTTAATCAGAGTTTATGATAACTCGATGATGGTTTAAAGTGCATTTTGAGCAAAGACATTAATAATCATATACATTTTGAAATGTAGCTTGTAGCTAATTATATTTTAAGATGCATTATTGTAAGCATTAGATAGTTTTTGTTTCTAAAGTAGTATCAAACTTAATTTATCTTAATTTAACGCTGAATATTATGCAGTGGATGATGTTAAAGCCATATACAAGATACTTACATGAAAACAAATGCATTGTTGGTCGGCGCCACCTAGTGTACAGGTGTGAATTAGCATTTCGCATGTGGTGTGAAGGGTCCTTTCTTCTGCGATTCGTGCCGCATATTCGCGTCACTTTCAGTATGAAAGGGCCTTTACATTGTTCAAACTAGAGTCAGGCACTGATGGAGAGACTCAGGAAGAAGTTGCAACTTTTAGAATGCAACTGGATGTTTTTTTGTGAAGCAGTCCGGCGTAAAATTACGGCATGGCAACAACATACAACAACTCTTCCTCTTCTCTAAAGCAGCCCAACATGGCTTTGTTGCGTGTTCTCGGGGGCATGGTTTATGTAAATTTTAGGGTTAGTGATGTCACTAACCCAGGAAGAAATTCGTTGTAGTCCCTACCAGCTGTTTGTTGTAGTTCACAGAGAATTCTTTAAAAGAAAATATCTCCCTTTGCATTGAACTTTGAGCATCGTAACTTTGCAGATGATCAAACAGCAACATTACACACTAACTAAAGTTAAAAAAGTGAAATCGTTTAAACATGTATTTAAGTCTTATAAGTTTTAAGGCTATTTTAAGCTGAATAACATCACATAATTTCCTTATAATTTCCTGTTAAGAAACTGAACATAATGCCTTCAGATTGCCCTATTATCTTTGGATCGTCATGGAAACACTTTTCAGTCAGAGGGTAGAAACAGCTGTGGTAAAACACAGCTGTAACAAGTGCACCACAGTGAACCATGGCATGTGTTTCACCGCTAATATTGCGAGGCCACCTGCCAACAGACCCCTCAACATTATTTTCATTTGTTTTCCTTTTTCTTTTTTTTCCTGTAATCTCAATATGGCTGTTGGCCATAACCTATACTAATGTACAACATCACTCCAAATTATTCATCTTTTTAATGGCAAACAATCACCAGTAACAATTTATTTTGTTTTAAAATGAGCCAGTAAATGTAGAACTGCAATTATTGCCACAAAATGTGTTAATATTTTATATTATTGATAAAAAGCCATTGAGAAAAAAAGCAAAAGATAAAGGAAATGGGCAAAACATTCTTATCTATTCCATACATCAGACATTATAAAAAAATATTATTCCTGTCTGAGCCATTTGAGACACTTGTGTAGGACTGAATGAGATTTTAAATTCACATGCTTTGTCTACACCTGAAACATTATCTGTACCTGCCTCAAGAGACTGAAATGAGGTTGTAAAACCAAGATTATCTCAGATTCAAGACCCCTAAACTTGCTCAAATTGGATTTAGTCTCTGTTCTGCTTTGAACAATAGTCTCAATAAGTCTGGGTTTCCAGGGTGTTGCTTTGATTATATAGTAGCCTCTGCACAAAGCCAATTGCCCCCCTGAAGCTAGTTCAATATGTCATTCCCCTCCATCTGCACTGGGTTGTTCGCCTAAAAGATAATGCTTGGGTAAACAGAAACACCTCATATGTGTTGAACATCATCATGGCTGCTCCAAAAAAAGTGCGGAATAATGTCACAAATACAAGTGAAATGAGAATGAAATGCACCCGTCCAATGCAATCATCCTACGGATAGACCTATTGTGGCTGTTCCGGCTTGATTATATGACAGTATGATTTTTGATTTAATTGTAAATGCCAACTTGTCACTGTCTGTACTGCCTGTTGTGTTTATTTGTAGCAAATGTCCAAACATGTCAATATGGACCTAACAACTTAAAAATGGCTGCTGAATTGGGCTTTGCATTAACATTAGAATTAGTCTATTCTTGGACTTGTATGTTTCACTAAAGTGAAAAATTACAGGCTAAATGTCTGTGTCAATAAGAACATTTAAATTCATTTATCTTATTAGAGCTAAAAAAAAAAAAAAAAAAAAAAGGTTTCAGTCTTTGTTGTCTGCTTCACCTCCCATTATTACTAACAACCCTTTGTGGTCCACTGTGAGGCCATTAAAGAAAATCTATCGCCTGGAACATGCTGAACCATCTTTAATCTTAATGCTCAACATAAAAGCCTCTAATCTTTACAAACTTTCAGATCTCTTTCTCAGATTCTGCTGGCAAGAATGCCCGACAGTATTAAATATGTGTTTATTTACATAAGTTATGAATACATAAACAAATGTTTTTTATATTATATATATATATATATATATATATATATATATATATATATATATATATATATATATATATATATATATATATATTTATATATATTTATATATATTTATATATAATATATATAATATATATAATATACACTAGGGCTGTCAATAGATTAATTCTTTAATCATGAATTGATCGTGAAATTAAGCATACACCATTTATCTTGTTTAACACGTCGATTTTGCCATCATTGCCTATATCCAGCAAAGTAAACCATCAGACTGAAGCGTGATTTTCACAAAACTGTGAAAACTGTGAAAGGTAAATTTAGCACAAATGTAAACCAAAGCACAAATAAAATAATAATAAAAAAAATCATAGCAAAAAAATGTTTTGGAATTCACAGTGTAGTAGGCCTATATATACACTCTAAAAAATGCTGGGTTAAAAACAACCCAAGTTGGGTTGAAAATGGACAAACCCAGTGATTGGGTTGTTTTAACCCAGCGGTTGGGTTAAATGTTTGCCCAACCTGCTGGGTAGTTTTATTTAAACCAACTATTATTTAAAAATTGCTATATGGCTAGCTTAAAATGAACCCAAAATAGTTGGGAAATTAAAAACCAGATGCAATTAGAGGCAACAATAAGGTGAATATTTATTAATAGGCTTTAATATTATATTAATATAAATTTAATAGCTTAATAGTTTATTAATATAAATGTATTAATAAGCAATTTAATAAATGTTTGTTTAATAATTATTCATTGAACATTAATAAATGTTCATTTCCAACATACTTTGGGTTAATTTTAATTAAGCAATACAGTCATTTTTTAAATAAAACTACCCAGCAGGTTGGGCAAACATTTAACCCTACCGCTGGGTTAAAACAACCCAATTGCTGGGTTTGTCAATTTTCAACCCAACTTGGGTTGTTTTTAACCCAGCATTTTTTAGAGTGTAGTATGTGCAACAGCAAGTGCTTGTTTACATTTTTTTTTACATTAGTTGCGATTCTGAACAGGACCACATGGAGATGCCAAAAAAAAAAAAAAAAACTAAACCTTGACCTGCATATACTAAAGTAGGCTACACAGCAACATACACAGGACAAATCCATTACCCTGAATGTGTGTGAAAAGAACGTGAATGTACTGAAATGTGTCTGTGCATAAATACAATGTGCGATCAGTGCGTTGAGAGCGCTCTTATAATAATAATTAATAATTTTTTCTACCATCTCTGATATAATCAGCATGGACTTTTAAGATCATCTGACTGCTTGACGTAAATTGTTTGTGTGTATGTTTTTGAAAGCTTTTTATGCGCACCTGTATTTAATCAGAAATACAGTAAAAAACGTAATATTGTGATATTTTAATATAATGTTTTCTATTTGAATAGAAAACTGAATTTTTTAGCATCATTACTCCAGTCTTCAGTATCACATGATCCTTCAGAAATCAGTCTAATATGATGATTTGATGATCAATAAACATTTCTTATCAATGTAGAAAACAGTTGTGCTGCTTGACTTTTTTTTCAGGATTCTTTAAAGAGACAGAAAACTCAAAAGAACAGCATTTATGTGAAATATAAACATTTTGTAATATTATAAATGTCTATACTGTCACTTGATCAATTCAGTGCCTTAAAGTAAGATTTTTTTTTTTAGATACATACATACATAAATAAATGCATGTATCTTTTAAAAACTGTACACATCTCATTTATAGCATGTTAATTGTCCACATCTGCATTTTTGTCAATGTTTTGTAGCCAAGATCCTGTTCAGAAATTAATATTTAACCATCTACCGCACGCATTATGATAAATCTATAAAAAAAATATATTTGACTCTTTTTCTTTTCTTAGAATGGCTTAACTTAAAGTGCTGTAAAAAAAAAAAAAAAAAAAAATTGGGAAAAAATATTATTTGAAGGTACTTTATGATATGTTGCCTTATGGTAACAACGTACAATAGTGGAAATATGACAACAAAATGTTGTTTGTATTGAATCAATTGGTGCTATTATAAGCTTTAGCAGTAATTATAAACAATACCTTATACTTATTTTCCAACATCTTGTGCTTTTCCATTCTCTTTTGCTGAATAATGCTGTATAAATTTCATTACATTTTTCGTGAATATTATTTAAATTGCCAATGTAGACAGTTAAAAACAAATCTAATACTGTTCATCATGTATCATAAAACATTGACATTAAACCAAAAACATTGCAGTTCATGAAAATTCAACATTACGCAATCTTATGAGAGGAAGGTTATGAACATGAACCCCCATAATCCTTGAAACTTCACCTTTTTTCTGTACGAAACTTCAAAAAGCATTTTTTTTCAGAGGTGAGACACATGTACACATCACATTTGGTGCTCTTCACCCTAACAATACACTTACATCCACTTGCACCTGTCTTTTTGAAACACCGTGGTAGGCCAGTGGTAGGTCTGGGCCAGTATACATGGCTGTGATGGCAGATCTCTGATATGATTTAATCCATAATACAAATGCCATGGCAGTCCTTAACATATGACTAATCAACATTATATCACTAGCATTAATGTTTTTATTGTTATAGCTTAACAGACTGCAGCTGGCCTTTGCTAGCTAGCTAACCTATTATAATAATGTCATTCCATTATTGCGCAGTGTTGCCATATGGCATCACAGACATTTTCTCGATTTACCAAAAACTAATTTCATAAACATTTTTGAGTGGTGAATATGTCATCATAACTTACCTGAGATGATGTTAAC
This sequence comes from Chanodichthys erythropterus, assembly GCF_024489055.1. Classification (NCBI taxonomy): domain Eukaryota; kingdom Metazoa; phylum Chordata; class Actinopteri; order Cypriniformes; family Xenocyprididae; genus Chanodichthys; species Chanodichthys erythropterus. The sequence continues at coordinate 33,371,833 of NC_090223.1, forward strand.
ATTTTTTTTTTGTGAATGTGACATGGGCGGGTCCTTGTTTGTTACTGACGTTTTAGTTTGCTTTAAGCAACTACCGACAAGAGACGGCAGTCTGTCAGATATCGCATCACAGAAAAAAAATTGCATGTCATGTGACTTAACCAAAGCAAATCATTGGCTAAACTAAGGTCTTCTCTTACCAACAACAACAACAAAAAAACTAGAATGTTCTCTTAAAGAGACTGTGGCAAGGAAATGAACACAAAGAGTATGTTGCCATATGGCAACACTATGCGGTAGAGGGTTAAGTGGTACGTTTATATGAAATCACAAGTAGAAGGCATGGAATGTCATCTACTCAGTTGTGTTTGACATAAAGAAGTAGGATAATTTCAAAGGGAATAGTATAGTACTTACAAAGTCTCAACAGCTGAGCTTTGACAACCCCAGCCTACACAAAGAAAGCCAAATAGCTTTTCACATCCACTCACCTGCGTCTCCTAGGCTGGCTCCCATCAGATTCCTTTAATGATGATAGACTCATTTTTATTACCAGTGCTGGGCTGCTCTTATTCTGCATGAATACATTGATATTGGACTTAATATTTTTAAATAGTCTGCTATCAAACTGTCAAAATGTTATAAAATGTGCCAGTGCTAAATGCATCTAAGGAAATTGTGGCACAAACTGCAGCTTCATACAATGTTTCTCATCATGATCAACACAATGGACACAACAAACATCATTATAAAGCTCTTCGAAATTATCCTGATTAGCCTTATTGATTTCCATTTAGAATGAATAAAGAAAACATTTTCAAGAGCACAAATGTTTTTTGCAAAAGTAGAGAGATAAATTTTAAAAATATATAATTGGGAAAATTCCAACTTAACACAGTTTTTTTTTGTTGTGCCAACCCTGGAAATAACTATTTTTCAAATTAGTCCAATCAGCATGACAGAGATCAGACCCACAAGTGAAAAAAAATCTGTATGAACTGGCTTGAATTGACACATCCAGACCTCTTCTCTCTCCAGACATGCATGGAACATTCATTGTCCTGCTGCCTCTCAGCGTGATTGTGCTGTTTGTTGGAGGAATGCTGGGCTTCATCAGTATGTTGGCACGAGCCTACCTGCTGCTCCTCATGACTGGAGTGCTGCTTCTGTTCAGCGGTGAGTACCACCTTCGCTTTCACCTCTGACTGAACCAAGTATGGCATGAATATTAATTCTAACCAAGTGACGCTTGACAGAACTGGAGCATCAGACAGTTTTGATAGTAATGAATACACTTCAGAATGTGGGAAAAACAGATGGAAAAACTACTATTAACAGTTGACTTGGGGCACTGGAATTTGAGAGATAAGCTTAAACACACACACACACGTTTGTTTTTGTGAATTGTGGGGACTTTCCATAGGCTGCAATGCATTTTATACTGTACAAACCGTACTTTCTATCCCCCTACCCTACCCCTACCCCTAACCCTAAATCTAACCATCACAGAAAACTGTGCACACCTTTATTTTCTCACAAAAACATCATTTAGTATTTTTTATTAATTCATTTACATTGTGGGGACCGGTGGCTGGTCCCCACGATGTAGGTGAACTCAGGTTTATATTACATCGTGGGGACATTTGGTCCCCACAATGTATTATAAACAAAAGCACACACACACACACACAGTATTTTGTCTTACACAATTCTGAAAGCAAAGAACATTTAACAGATGCTTAGAAACATTTTTTTTTTTCCATTCACCTACCTCACCCCTTTCACCAGTAGGAAATAAGAAATTACAAATGTTTTTTTTTCAAAGATAGCTATTGAACTAGCGAGTCATAGTTAGACTAGCTTCTAGCAGCATGGCTGCAGAATAGTTTGGTTGCCTCACTGTTAGATGCATTGTATTGACTGGCAAGGAGTATCCTAGCTAACTAAATATTTGAATGGAATGTAAACAGTTGTCATTAATTAATATTTTTTTGCAAAATGTAGAAACAACCATCACACCCTCACCTCATCTTACTCCAGAAATGTTAAAATCTACTTGATTCCAGGTTCAATTCCATCAATTCCAAGAATCAATTTCAAAGTAGTATTTTTAAAAACATGAGTGGTGTGTGTCAGAGATCAATGTTGCATTCCAAATGGGATATATTGCCCTCTGAAGGGCACTTATTGAAGGGTCGTTCCAAACTGAAGTACTCAAAACTGGCCACTTCAAAGGGCCCTTTGGAATGAAGGATTTTTAAGGGTACAATTGATGGACCCTTCGGGCCCCCATGATCCTTTGCACAGAGAAGTTGTTTGACATCACAGAATGGGTACAGGAGGCTCTGAGTTAGATTTTACCTCTAAATGAATGTTTAGTATTTTTCTAATACTGTAATATTTATACAAATTATTTAGTACAATATATGGTCAAAATGACATTGTAAACAAAAATACTTTACAGCTACCTTTATCAGTCTTTTTTAAAGTACATAGACACAATATACATTATATTTAACGCAAAAGATCGGCAGTAGCTTATAATGTTACTACAGTAAATGAATGCATATTAATACGAGTACACCAGGGAAAAAAAAGACAAAGGCACCTTCTTGATTGTCTTGTTAAGGTAACGCGGAAGCGATGACCCCTACACCCTTCATCCCTTCGAAGCTCTCAATCCTGAGGGTTAACCCTTTGAAAGGATTAGGGCATAAGGATGAGCCCTTCTGAATGGAACGCAGGGCATGTGTGATTACTAGGGGTGTAACGATATGCTCAGGTAACGATACAGTACGTATCTCGATACTGAGTTCACGATACAATACGTATCACAATATTAGTAACAAAATGAAACTGAAATTAAAATAAGATTCATTTAAAAAAACATTAACAAATTTTAATCAATTTCCTTGTTGTACATACAAGATCACATTTCAAGGTTTAATAAAAGCCTTCTGTATTCAAATTAACAGCTGAATAGGTCTGTCTGTGACTGAAAAAATTCTTTCCAAAGTGCTTGTGCTCCCGTGGCGTCGGTCGTTGCTATGCAACCATGCTCTCCAAGAGAAGTAGGAAGTTTCAGCAAAGGATAAATTGATTTCTAGCCCTTGCATTACTTTTACTACTATATATATTTATGGAGGTAAGATATAAAAACCTGTCCTGTACAGCTATGATCAGCCATAGCTGATCAGTTGGTTCTTGTCACTTGACCTGCGGTGAAAGCTTGCAGCATTCTGAAAAATTGAGAATTTTTTTATGCGCCTGGAAAATGCACCGCATACGCGCTGTGATTGCGTTGCTTCCATTATGAGTGTGCCTGCCGCGTGGCTACGTTTGAAATAACTGACTTGCACATGGAAAAGACACAGTATGTGAACGGCCCCTAAGACAGAACTTTAAAGCAAAGCATCTTTAGCTTTTCTATGAGCACAGCTGTTGCTGTGGCACTGCGGTGAATGAAAGCCACGACTTTTCTCACGCGACCAAGCAAGAGACTGGCGTGAGAAATGTTTAAAACTGATTGCAAGATTCGATGTGTGCGCTAAACACTTACTGAACTAGAGAGCTGATTGAGACACACCCTTAAAGGATTAGTTCACTTTCAAATGAACATTTCCTGATAATTTACTCACCCCCATGTCATCCAAGATGTCCACGTCCTTCTATCTTTAGTAGAAAAGAAATTAAGGTTTTTGATGAAAACATTCCAGGATTTTTCTCCAAATATAGTGGACTTCAGTGGCCTCCAAACGGTTGAAGGTCAAAATTAGTTTCATTGCAGCTTCAAAGCATTCTACGAGATCCCAGACGAGAAATAAGGGTCTCATCTAGTGAAATCATTGCTCATTTTCTAAAAGAAAATTACAATTTTATTCATTTTAACCATAAATGCTCATCTTGAACTAGCTCTCTTCTTCTCTATTAGAATTCCAGCAGTGTAGACACTGCTAATTGTATTACTGCCCTCCACAGGTCAAAGTTTGAAATAATTGTTATATACTTGAACTAGCATATTGTATATGACAATTTGGGTACACAAAGGTACCTGACGAAACTGATTTCGAACAGACTTCTGGGGCAGTATAACAGTTTAATGATCTACAGCAAAATAGAGCGAGCTTTGGTGATAACTAAGTACTACAATAGATATTTTTAGCTAGAATTTACATCAAAAATGGAAAACAATGGTCAAAAATGTATATTTACACACAAACTGACCAACAAACACAACTTTCAGACATCTTTTTTTTTTTTAGCTCCACTGTCACAAAATGGAAAGCACAGGATTGTGGGATATCAAAGGCAGTGAAGGATACATCTATGCTGCCTTCAAAAATCGATCAGATGAAGGTATCTCATGAGACAGGAAGTGAAGCTAACATTGGATTCTGATGTGCCTTGATGCCTTCCTACCTTGGATTGCATTTTTAAGTTCCCTTTCAAGGGAACTCGTGCTGTGTAGTCGCTATGGGAACGCCTCTGCGTGATGTTGTCATGAAGCACGTATGAAATCTGTCCAATCGTGAGACGGAACGTCATAGGCGGGTGACGTCACTGACCAGGAACTATAAAGCCGGCCCAAAAACACTCACATTCAGCTTCTGTGTCTTCAGCAAGCGCTACGTGTGATCTTGTCTGTCATATTTATTGTTGTCTGTCACTATATATTCATATATTGTGCTATGGCGAGCGAACAACTGTTCAAGAAGTGTGTTCATCCCTACCCGCGTTTCATTCAGGGTGGGGATACACATGAAATGTGCGTTGTTTGTCTGGGAGTGCAGCATGCCCAGGCAGCTCTCGAGGGGGCTGCCTGTGTGAATTGTGAGCAGCTACCATTGAGAACGCTGCGCTCCCGCCAGGCCCTCTTCGAAGAGAGTGGTTCGGTCCGTGTTCCTCAGGGCTCGGGTCCTGCTTCTGCTGAGGCAGGGTGGCGCCTCATGTCCTGGGGTTCGCAATTGGATTTAGCAGAGGGGTTAGAGACGGGCCCAGCCTTATCTCTGCCTTCACCTGCTGCATCCAATGTATCTATCTGGAGGCAGGAAGCACGCATTGCGGTTTCTTCCACTCCGGTGGATGCAGTCACGCTGATGGCGTCTAGTTTTGAGGAGCTGGATTTTGTCAGCGTGGCAACGGGAGAATCTGAAGACTCGCCACTTCAAGCTCCTGCGAGTGAGGAGCTCATGGAGGTGCTTTCTCGTGCTGTCGCCAAGTTAAACTTCGACTGGCCAGCCGAGTGAAGAGCAGCATGTAAAAAGTAAACTAGATGAACGATTTATACCATCTAGATCTGCTCAGCCTCCACGTCGGGCACTACCGTTTTTTCCCGACCTCCATACCGAGGTGTCGAAGTTGTGGAAAAGACCGGTGTCTACCCGTGTTTACACACCTCAAACTTCCATCTACAGCAATGTGGTCGGTTTGAGGAAACACGGATACGGGGCAATACCAAGAGCGGAAGAGATGCTTGCGAGCCATCTCTCTCTGCATTAAAGCCCCGACGTTGCCCACTAAGCCACTGAAAACAACATCAGCGCTAGTGGGCAAAGCGTACTCGGCAGCAGGTCAAGCTGCGGCGTGCTTGTGGGTGCAGATCTCATTCAGGAGTTGTGTCTTTCTGCCTTTTTAGCCCTCTGTGCCAAGTCAGCTGGCCGCTCTATGGCAGCCCTGGTGGCTACTGAGCGGCATTTATGGCTTAATCTCTCCGAGATTAAAGACAGGGATAAGACGTTTCTCCTTGATGCCCCACTCAATCCATCTAGCCTCTTCGGTGACGCGATAACATCTGTCACTGAGAGGTTTCAGGAGGCAAAGAAACAGTCTGCCGCATTGCAGCAGTTTCTTCCCCGCCATACCCAAGTCCCTTCAGCTGCTGGGTGGGAGCAACCAAAGCCGAGTACGAGCTCCTTGCAATACAGACAACACCAGAAGCAGAGCGTTGCTACCTGTACTCCCCCTCCGAGGAGCTGGGATGCAGGACAACGCTCTCAGGCGAAGCCTTCGAAGGGCAAGACGGATCTGAGGGCCATCATTGCTGCTAAGAGGGCTTCGTTTAAGAAATCCTGACGCCAGAACAGTCAGGATCCTGAGGGTGGTCCCCTCCGGAGTCAAGAGGTGTTCACCTCTCTCTACGGTGCCGGCTTGTCTTCAGTGCCCTCAGGGGGGCGCTCTGCCAACCCCACCACAATGCCGGGGGCACAGTAGTTCCCCGCGTGTCACGCGAGGGTGGCACGCTCTGGTGTTGGCACAGGAAGTAGAGACGCTCTTGCGAAAGGAGGCTGTAGAAGGGGTTCCTCCTCCCAGCAGGGAGTCAGGGTTTTACAGCCGCTATTTCATTGTGCCAAAGAAAGACGGGCGATTGCGTCCGATTTTAGATCTTCATCAGTTGAATCGAACGGTAGCAAGGCTCAACATATTGTGTCACAAATCAGGTCCGAGGACTGGTTTGTGACGATAGATCTAAAAGACGCATACTTCCATGTATCATTCCTCCCGCATCACAGGAAGTTCCTAAGGTTTGCTTTCGGGGGCGAAGCATTCCAATATCGGGTTCTTCCTTTCGGCCTAGCACTGTCACCCCGCATCTTCACCAAATGTGTAGTCGCGGCTCTGATGCCCTTGCGTAAGCAGGGTATCCGCATATTGAACTACATATATGGTTGATTCTGGCTCAATCAGAGCAGATGGCGGTTCAACATCGAGATGTCGCTCACATGAGAAGGTTGGGGTTGAGACTAAACTCAAAGAAAAGTGTGCTTTCTCCAGCTCAGAGGACCACTTATCTAGGCAGGGTATGGGATTCGGTGACTATGCGCGCCCGTTTATCTCCGGCTCGCATAACATCAATCCTCACTACCGTCTCAGACATAAAGCTAGTCCAGTCACTCACTGTCAAACAGTTCCAGAGACTGTTAGGTCTTTTGGCAGCAACGTCCAATGTGATACCTTTTGGCCTGCTGAACATGAGACCACTTCAGTGGTGGCTCAAAACCAAGGGGTTCTCACTGAGGGGGAATCCGTTTCATATGATCAGAGTCACGCGGCGATGCTTACATGCTCTAGTCATATGGAAGCAACCTTGGTTTTTGTCCCAGGGACCTGTGCTGGGGGCTCTCAGTCGTCGCATTACGCTAACGACAGATGCATCCCTCACGGACTGGGGGGCGATCATGAGTGGTCGCTCGACTCAAGGTCTGTGGCAGGACCATCATCTTTCGTGGCACATAAACTGCCTGGAGATGATGGCGGTATTTCTAGCACTGAAATATTTCCTCCCAGACCTCAGGGACCATCGGTGGTCTCTTATATAAATCATCAGGGGGGTCTGAGGTCAAGCCCCTTATACAAGCTGGTGAATAAGATCCTCCTTTGGTCCCAAGGGAAACTGCTCTCCCTCAGAGCAGTTTACATCCCAGGGTTCCTGAATGTTGGAGCAGACATCCTGTCGAGGCCCGGGGAATGGAGACTTCACCCAAGGTGATGAAGCTCTTATGGGAGAACTACAGTGAAGCCCAAGTGGATCTGTTTGCGTCTCGAGAGACGACTCACTGTCCACTGTGGTTCTCGATGTCAAACCCAGGCGACCGCTGTACGCATTTCCCCCGATTGCGCTGCTCCCGGGAGTTCTGGAGAGAGTTCGTTGGGACGGGGCCCGTCTGTTACTAGTGGCCCCGTTCTGGCCGGCCAGAGTGTGGTTCTCGGACCTGGTGTCTCTCCTAATACTGCACCCTCGCCAGGAGTTATGGAAGCTGTGGTCGTGGCCTCTGAGGGGGCACAGCTCATAGATGCCAGTCTCTCAACCGAGGTTGTTGAGACCATACTCCAGTCCAGAATTCCCTCCACGAGGAAACTCTATGCCTTGAAGTGGAGATTATTCACTTCTTGGTGTGAAAATCACCAGAGGGATCCAGTCAACTGCCTGGTTAGCGCAGTACTGGAGTTCCTGCAGGATAGAATTTCTTCAGGGTTATCCCCCTCCACACTAAAGATGTAGGTGGCGGCATTAGCTGCTTACCATGCTCCTTTCAGTGGGGTATCTTTGGGGAGACACCCGCTCATTACTCGTTTCCTCAGTGGCACTTTGAGGCTTAGGCCTGCAATACACACGAGAGTACCGGCTTGGGATTTGGCAAGTTGTTTTGCAAGGCCTTTCTATGGCCCCCTTTTAGACCATCGAAGAGGTGCCAGTAAAGTTCCTAACACTAAAGATGGCGTTTCTGCTCACAAACACATCTCTCAAGAGAATTGGAGACATACAGGCCCTGTCAGTATCTCTATCGTGCCTTGAATTTGCACCTGGTAATGTTAAGGCTTTCCTTCATCCCAGACCGGGATATATACCCAAGGTCCTCACTAATCCTGTGAGACCTATTGTGCTTCAGGCCTTCTGTCCTCCTCCTTTTACGTCATCAGACCAGGAAAAGCTTAACCTGCTGTGTCCGGTCAGGGCACTGGATGCTTATGTCCACAGAGCTGCCATGTGGAGAAAAGCTGAACAGCGTGAGTTCCCTTGAAAGGGAATGTCTCGGTTATGTATATAACCTTAGTTCCCTGAATAGGGAACGAGATGCTGTGTCGCCCTGCCATACTCCCGGCATGCCCATAAGCGACTTGCTTCAGTATTTCAGAAGCTGAATGTGAATGTTTACAGTTCTAGATGGAGTAATTTTCTTTGAAATCATTTTTTTACATCTTGTTGTGTTGCTGCCTTGTTAACATGCATACATCGTCTCAATCGTGTATTTATTGTCTTGAAAAGTGTTTATTTGGATGGTAAAGCCATGGTTAGCGATCTCTAGAAGACAAGTCATTTAAGGTCATTATTATGCAATTATTTTGTCTTCTCAGGTGTAAATGGCCCATTATTCATGCAGATTCATGCCTCCATGCATACTGTGTTTCTTGACAAAAAGTGTCTTACAAAATTTAAATCTCTCTATTGTTTTATATGAAAGAGTAGTCAGCATAATTTTTACATAATTCTGAAGCAAAAACTCTAGTCTACAACCTCCAATAACCAGAAGTCTTGTGAACACAGATTTAATATACTTTTTTGGCTTTATTTCAGTGACTTAAGTTTTTTGTTTTTTAAATAACCACGCATAAACATTATTCCTTCAAATATACAAACATGTACATACATGTTCCTCACATATTATTGTAGCCTAGTTTGTGCTGAATACAGTGTAATGACACTTTCGGAATTTATATGTTTATGAACAACTGAAAAAAGCACAAATGTCAGGGCATGTCAAAACTTCTCCAAGCCCCAAATCAGCCTCAGACTCCAGAGGGTTAAGCTACTTTAAATTACTTTTTTTCCCACATTAATCTATACTCCATACACAATAATGTCGAAGTAAAAAAAAAAAAAAAAAACAGATGTGTGACAACTTTGCACATTTAGTTAAAAAAAAGAAAGAAAGAATAACTACATTGCATAAGTAATGTCTAGGCTTGATTACTGCAATGCTCTTCTGGCTGGACTGCCATCATATGCAATCAAACCCCTACAAATGATTCAGAACGCTGTAGCACATCTTGTTTTTTACAAGCCATTGAAGGCATTGTCTACCACAGGCTCAGCACCCTCCTACTTCCACTCATTCTTATGAGTCTACATCCTACCAGAAGACTGCGATCACTAAATGAGTGAATGCTCATGATGCCAGCACAGAGAGGCACAAAATCACTCTCCAGAACATTTTCATTCACTGTTCCTTGCTGGTTGAATGATCTCCCCTCCTTCATCCGGAATGCAGAAAACAGCTGAATACTCATCTCTTTCGTGAGCACTTAACCTCATCTTAAAAAAAGCTTCCATGCTCTATTCCCTCCCTATTCTAGCTTATGCTACTCTAAGCAATGTCTGAAACTTGTAATTGTGAACAGTTCTTGTGTCTATTTGCCGATTCACGATTATACGCTTCTTGTATTCCTCATTTGTAAGTCGCTTTGGAAAAAAAGCGTCTGCAAAATGAATAAATGTAAATAAGTATTTGTTCCCTTTTCTGGGACACTTGAAATTTAGCTCAGGAGCATTCCAATTACGGTTGTACTGTAGATGTTACTACACTTTGAGTGGAGTTAACCTGTGCAAATTTAATTGAATGGGTATGATTTGGAAAGGCAACACTCAAGCCTTTCCTCAGTGAAGAAGACACATGAAAACGCACCTGAAATCACCTAAAGGACTCTCTCAGATTGAGAAACAAGATTCTCTGGTCTGATGACCCTCAGTTTCAAGCATCATGTATGGAGGAAACCAGGCACTGCACAACACCATCCCAACAGTAAAGTATGGTGGTGGCATCATTATTGGCAGGGAATGGGGGACTCGTCAGAGTAGAAGGAAAGCTCAATGCAGCAAAATATAGAGTTAGCCTTAATAAAAACCTAGTGTGGAGAATTCAGAGCCTCAGACTGGACAGAAGGTTCGCTTTCCAACAGGATAATGACTCTAAGCACACAGCTAAGTCAATGCAAGTGTAGCATATGGACAACTCTGTGAATGTCCTTGCGTGGCCCAGGCTTGAACCCAATCAAACTTCTTTGGAGAAACCTATAAATATCTGTCCAACAGTCTCCATCCAACCTGACAGAGCTTGAGAGGATCTGAGGAGAAGAATGGCAGAACATTTGCAGATCTTGTCACATCATACCCCCCAAAAAATGTTTTCACACAGTTTGTCATACATTATGAGATGTTGCAACTGTAATTCCTCTGTATCAGCATTCACAAGTGTATGCCCATCCACAAACTGATGTGTATATTCCTAATTTATTGCGAACATGTGGGAACTGTTTCATTAACTGTATCAACAGTGCATACATTAGCTCGAGCATTAATGTAATGACTGATGTAACATTACAGTTTGTAAACCAAATCTTGCTGCATATTTTATCATTATTCAGAGTTGTAAGAACGACAGACAATCTGCATTAATGGACACAATTTTAGGAAATGTGGGCCACAGCTGATTAGCAGAACTATTTCACTAAGACAGTAATAACATGAGTTAGCTGGTTAGCTGAAGACCTACACAATATAAAACAAAAGACTATGTATTTTGAACACCCAGTAGAAAATGTATTAGAGTTATCAAAAGTACCGACTTCGGGACCACGTTGGTACTGAAATTTAAAAAATGTGACGCTTTGAGCTGATTCGTAAACACCTCTGATTGGTCTTTGTGTTCGTGCACTCATCAGATATGTCTGTGATATGCTTCAATGATCAACGCTTTAAAAATGTTGTAAATAGTCATCAATAATGCACCAAGCACTTGCACAGATACACACTACATGGGAGCATCTATCGTGGACCAGTCCGCTGATAGATGCCTGCTTTCAAACGCTCACCCTTTCAAAACGCTTTCAAATTCAAACACTTTCGTGTGCTTTCTTATGCTCCTGTGCGTTGATCATTGTAGCCAATCACAGACATATCCGGTGAGCGCATGAACACAATGGCCAATCAGAGGTGTTTACGAATCCACTCTACAGCGCTTAAAGAGACATATTTTTTAAATTTCAGTACCGATTGATACCGAAGTTTGTACTTTTGACAAGTCTAAAATATACACATCAATAATAATCATACTGAGGAGCAAGTTGGTCCAAATAAAGTGGGTACTGTCCCATCTTTAATGGTGTTTTGCAAATCCCACGTTGACCTCACAGAGATTTGAGAAATCATCAAAAGTTTATACTGCTGTTGTATCACTATGGTCATTTTAACGACTGACTCTTCACATCCTCATTCTTTGAAAGTGTATACAAAAAGAATTTGCTTTTGCATCGCAGAAAACAGCATCTTCTCAAAATGTTCACATGAACCAGCTACAGTGTTTGAGGGCGGGTCAAAGTAGATGTTGTTCGCGGGCAGTCAGTGAAGACCATTGGGTATTGCAAATGGTCTACATTGTTACATAAATATGAATGTTATGGAAGTGAGACTGGAATTACTGACGACTCGTTTCAGCAGTTCAGAATCGGTTCTTTCTTTTGGGAGACAATAACTTAATTTATCATGCACTTCGACCTTTAAAACTTTGCAGACCTTTTACATTCACAAACACCTATGTATATTACACAATGCATGAGAGGTGATATCTGAAAAAGCATAATAGGGGCACTTTAAAATGCTGGTGTTTGTTAGTCAAGATCTTAGGAGTCATTTGTACAGGCCAACTTCTTGCTCTTTTCACTGCCCTCTTTATGATATAACTTTAAAAGGGGGTCTTGGGAGCACTGACAATGGAATAAATTTAGGTTTTGACCCATTTAACTGGTGCTACTCTTATATAGAATGAAATACCTACCCACATAATTTGTGAGAAAATATAGGTTCACTAGAAATCCCTCTTAGGATAAAAGCCTTTCTCTTTCAAGACTGGCTCAGTATGACAGTAAAAAGAAATTGTGTTGCATTACAGATGCCATGGCAACAACTAAACCCAACATGGACTCTGAACTTCAAAACATGCAATCATTGTAAAGCAGCGATGCCCCTAAATGTCATCAGATTACAGATCACAGCCAATAATGACTTACTTTCTTGGAGATTATTCATCAGCCTCTTCTTTAAATTACCAGCAGAATCTGATGGGCTCTGATGGTAATGAGGGTTCTTAAAAGTCATGGGCTTTTAAAAGTAAAAAGAGCACCAGCATCAATTACTTGCTTTCAGGTACAATGACCCCTGTTGTGCAAAGTTGTGTTAGACTATAATTTGCTCCATAGACCGTGAAATAGAAGGTGGTGGTTCATTTACCAAATATGTTTCCAACAATAAATACCACTGCCTGACTATAGACAGACCTACACATTTTAGAGGAATAGTAATGTCAAAAATGCTAAACTTTCAATGCTTTTTAAACCATAAGAAACATTTAGACACTAGACACTTTTTTGAGCCTTATTTTAAGCACCATATCCTTAATGGCGTCTCCCTGCTCTGTTCTTTCCAGCTGTGCTCTCATTGGCTGGAATCTGCGTCTACATGGCGTACTCTGCGGCCGCCTTCAAAGAGGCTGTGAACATCTCTGGCCACAAAACCCTGGAGGACATAGAGATTTACTTTGGCTGGTCTCTGGTTCTGGCCTCCGTTTCTTTTGTTGGAGAACTCTGTACTGCCGTGGCATTCCTACTTACCTCAGCCAGAGTGAGCCAGCTGACCAATCAGGAAGAAGACGAATAATTATCTGATGTGACGTGATCTGACAGGACAGGAGAGAGTTGAACCCCAAGAAGGCATTGTAAATGACATAACACTGAAAATTACATCGATGTTTACATTTTCATATTTTTTAAAGGTCAAATTAAAATTTCAGTACATTTCAACCTTCACTTTTAGTAAGATAGTAATATATGGTCAATCTTTGAGGTTTGTGATTCCCTAGGGGTTCCTTTGGGAACTGCAGTTTTGTTTTTGTTTTTTTTGTTTTTTGACATTTGTGATAGAAATGCCAATACTAAATTAATACAATTTATTTTTAAAAATATTATAATAATAAATAATAAAAATAAATACATGTTCATTATACATTAAATTATACATATATTACACGTGAAATTTTAATTTTGCAGATAATTTTGAAAGGGTAACAAAACATATCTTCAAGTAAATAATGAGGGGGTTCAGAATAAAGCTTGGGAATTCTTGATGTATAGAAACAAATTTGTCGACCATTGCAATCTAATTTTTAAAACATTTACTTATTGTTATTTAAGTATGTTATTTATGTTCATTTTGTGCATTTGGTACTTTTTTTTTAAAATCACAATAAAAGATCAGTTTTGCCTCTGTATATATATACAGTACAGTCCAAAAGTTTGGAACCACTAAGATTTTTAATGTTTTTAAAAGAAGTTTCGTCTGCTCACCAAGGCTACATTTATTTAATTAAAAATACAGTAAAAAACAGTAATATTGTGAAATATTATTACCATTTAAAATAACTGTGTACTATTTAAATATATTTGACAAAGTAATTTATTCCTGTGACGCAAAGCTGAATTTTCAGCATCCTTACTCCAGTCTTCAGTGTCACATGATCCTTCAGAAATCATTCTAATATGCTGATCTGCTGCTCAAGAAACATTTATGATTATTTTCAATGTTGAAAACAGTTGTGTACTTTTTTTTTTTCAGGATTCCTTTATGAATAGAAAGTTCAAAAGAACAGCTTTTATCTGAAATACAAAGCTTCTGTAGCATTATACACTACCGTTCAAAAGTTTTGGGTCAGTAAGAATTTTTATTTTTATTTTTTGGAAAAGAAATGAATACTTTTATTCAGCAAGGATGCATTAAATCAATCAAAAGTGGCAGTAAAGACATTTATAATGTTACAAAAGATTAGATTTCAGATAAACACTGTTCTTTTGAACTTTCTATTCATCAAATAATCCTGAAAAAAAAACATTGTACACAAATATTTTGTACAATTGTACACATTAAATGTTTCTTGAGCAGCAAATCAGCATATTAGAATGATTTCTGAAAGATCATGTGACACTGAAGACTGGAGTAATGATGCTGAAAATTCAGCTTTGCATCACAGGAATAAATTACTTTGTGAAATATATTCAAATAGAAAACAGTTATTTTAAATTGTAATAATATTTCACAATATTACAGTTTTTTACTGTATTTTTAATTAAATAAATGTAGCCTTGGTGAGCAGATGAAACTTCTTTTAAAAACATTAAAAATCTTAGTAGTTCCAAACTTTTGGACTGTACTGTGTGTATATATATATATATATATATATATATATATATATATATATATATATATATATATATATATATATATAAAATATTTATTTATTTATTTATTTTAAAGAGGCTGTGCCCTCTGATTTCAATTTATATAGCAACATACATGTTGATTTTCATGTAGACATGCTTATTTAAACCTCAAATAAAAAGCAGCCAGTAATTGCAAATTCATTCCACATTAACTACTACCAATTTGCCTACATGACATCTGACCTTGTTACTTGATTCTGGATCTAGCTGAATAAATATTTACTGTTTTATGTTCGTACATGACTAAAATCTTGAATCTCTTCAGATCAGGAAGTAGCAAACTAGATCATTACTGAATTAAATTATGAATATTGCATGAATGAAAGCAGATGCTTCACCCTCTCCAGATGGCTGGATCTGTCTCTCACAGATCCACCTTGTTTTAAAATGGACCACAGAAACAAAGGTTTGATAGCATGGCATTATTTTGGAAATTACACTGCAATTTTGCCTTTTCTGACTGATTTCCACAATTACTGATCTAGACTTGTAGAAAAGACACTGTGATATTTAATGCGTACTGTCAGGGCTGGAGGTCTCTTGCTACAGAGGTTTCATCACATATTTTCATCTCAGTGATCTGAGAGGTGGAAAGTATTGATTTTGAGCTTATGTGAGATGGATTGGAAATAATACGAATGAATGTAAACAAAAAGATGATAATGTATGATGTGACCACAATCAACTTGAGCTTAAATCCCGCATGTAAATGTTTCATATTACTTCTATTTAGTTTTGTCTGATTACATTTTAAGACAGTGAGACATTGAAAATGTAAACTGATGATTTGACAGGCTGGAAAATTACAAATGGGATTTATAATCATTTGTTAGCAGAATTGAACAGCAAGTCTGAATACAAAATCAGAATTGGATTTTATATTATGACTACTATTATATTCAGAGCAGAAATTCTGTCCCAGTTCAAGTACTAGCTTGCTTCTGAATATTTGAAGGGCTTTCTTTTTGAGGTTGACCTTGAACTCATCTCCTTGAACTCATCTATCTGCAGACACTTTGATTGTGTTCTTACAACTGACGAGAAGCGCTTCATTCTTTTTCTTTTCTTTTTTTTCGGAGGCCTTTTCTACATTATTGTAGTAGAACGGGACAGAACAGGATCTTGCACAAGAACATGGTCCAATCAGTACTGAAGTTCTGAATCTAATGCACGAGTAAACAATGACCAACAGTTGAGCAAAATTTTCAGCATTTAATGTTACTGAGCCTTGAGTGTCTGTGGCCTCATTTTAACACATCGAACAGTTTCCAAACTCTTTGGGAATTCATGAATGATATTTAAGAGAGATACACACAAGTGCTTATGAATTTACAAAACTCTCAATACATCGATTAGGAGGTAAGTTTTCACTTTATCCTAAAACAATACACATGCATGGTATTAGATATTTGCGCTATTTAGTCTTGTAGATGAGTTATAGACTAAACTGCACAAATGTCTCAATTTCAACTTAATCAGCATAATTAAAATTTTGTATAGTTTGTGCCTGTAATCTGTCTGTAAAGAACTTTAACACAAAAATATGCTTGGTTTCACAGACAGAGCTTAGATTAAGCCAGGATTAAGTTCATTAGGGCATTTATAGCTTTTATAAACGTGCCTTAGAAAGAAAAAAAAAAATGTACTGGTGTACATCTTGAGACTTGAGACAGAACAATGGCACTGACATAATTTAAGATATGTCAAGTTTCTTTCAGTAAAATAGCTCAAAAATGCATTTTAGCCTGGAACTAGGCTTAACGGGATTTTTTTTCTCTAAAAAAAATCTAATGGTAGTTAATGGGGGCGAGATCTGTTAAGTTACTGACATTCTTCCAAATATCTTCCTTTGTATTCAGCAGAACAAAGACATAAATATACAGGTTTGGAACAAATTGAGGGTGAGTAAATGATGACAGAATTTTCCTTTTTGGGTGAACTATCCCTTTAAGCCTTGTCTGTGAAACCAGGGAATAGTTTCCTTTTTTTGCTTGGTCTGTGCAAGTTTGATCTCAGTAAAGTAACAGCACAGAACTCCTCAACCTGACACATGAACTGAGGAATAATTAATGACAAATCATTCATCAAGTGTAATGGTCAAGGTTTGGGGTTTGTTCAAATCTCAAACACTATGGGGTGGTTTCCAGGACAGGGTTTAAATTAAGCCAGGATAGGCCTTAATCTAGAATAGTTAATCGAGGATTAAACAAATGTCTTTCTGAAACACAGATTAAGTACAGATTACTAAAACCTGGACTATGGAGTCCTGAATTAAAATAAACTAGATTAATTTAAAACGAACTGCCAATCTGAATTAGCATGAGAGGTTGGCTAGAAAACAATGAACCAAGAAAATCTTAAAATTGCATGGAACTGAGAAGCAAATCCAAGGAAAACAATGGCAGCAGAAAAAGACTGCAATCCAAAAAAAAAAAAAAAAAAAAAAAAAATTTACTAAACAAGAGAGTTCTTTTAAAGCAAGCAAAATACATTAGCTGTGAAAAAAAAAAGAAATGCCTGGAAATCTGTTTGTAATGAATTCTATTTAAATAGATGAATTCTATATATAATAATCCTATGATTATTACTTTTGTTTTGTCCTTTAAATAGGTTTGATCCAAAGCACTGTCATAGTGGTTGCTTTATTACATTAAAAAGGCAATTCTTGTCAGCAGGTCTTCAACCCAGGTACAAGCTCAACACTTTGCCACAACGGTAATCTCTAAAAAAACACTAACATAACAAAAACTTTTACATAATAGAACATTAAACAGTAAGAAGTCTCTCCATATTCACATATTTATAAAAAAAAAAAAAAAAAAAAGCATAAAATAACAAATTTTCAACATTTACTCTCCCAATTCAGCCCGGTGCAAAGCATTGACTGAAACATTATTTCAAAATGAAAACATCTAGTAACCATTTCAAGTCAATTTAACATGAAGCAATCACATTTGAACCAGAAACAATAGTGTTAAATCAAAATAAATTATTTAAATAAAGTGAACATATATATTCGATATATATTCAAGTAATGCATGTGTCTTCTGTGAAACACAACGTTAATCTGTAGTTAAACCTGCCTCCTGGTAGGTTTAATTTAAACCTCAATTTAGTCCTGGAGTAGCTCTTCCTCCAGGAAATCAGTTTATTAAACTCTGGATTAGACTAAGTCTAGGACTATTTTAAACCATGACAGAGAAAGCAGATTTCTGTTAATCTGGTTTAAAGGGCCATTTTATTCTAGTCAGGGAACTGCCCCTATGTATAGTAACAGTGATTCTACATTATGCAATCTTTGTCTCCCTCTGCTGGTGGATAGAAGTAGTGTCTTTTGAATTGTATTATTATTCCTTTACAGTATCTGTCAAAAGTTTGGAAATATTACATTTTTTTATGTTTTTGAAAGAAGTCTCTTCTGCTCACCAAGGCTCCGTTTATTTAATCAAAAAATACAGTAAAACAGTAATATTGTGAAATATTATTATAATTTACAATAATTGTTTTCTATTTTAATCAATTTAATAATTTAACATATTCTTTTGATGGCAGAATTGAATTTTCAGCATTATTTCTCCAGTCTTCAGTGTCACATGATCCTTCAGAAATCATTCTAATATGACGATTAGTTCCTCAAGAAACATTTATTATTGCTATTATTATCAATGTTGAAAACAGTTTTTGCTGCTTAAAATTTATTTTTGTGTACATTCAATCATTTGTGGTAAGATTAAAAAAGAGAGAAATTTATATTTTATTAATCAAGGATGCATTCAATTGATCAAAATTGACAGTTAAGACATTTATAATGTTACAAAAGATTTCTGTTTAATACATGCTTTAATAATTTAATAATTACAATTAATACATGAAAATAAATAATTCTATTCATCAAAGAATCCCCCCAAAATATTAAGTAACTGTGTTCAACATTGATAATAAGAAGAAATCCTGAGCATCAAATCATCATATTAGAGTGATTTCTGAAGGATCATGAGACACTGAAGACTGGAGTAATGATGCTGAAAATTCAGCTTTGACATCACAGGAATAAATTACATTTTAAAGGACATCTTTACATGTACATGATAAATTACATGTTCCTAGGATTTACACATTTGGCTCCTAAACTCTGGAATAGCCTTCCTTATAATGTTCGGGACACAGACTCACCCAGTTTAAATCTAGATTAACGACGCGTCTCTTTAGCCAAGCATTCACATAATGCATCTCATATTGTTGTACTCCAACTATATCAGATCAAATGCACATGACTATCTTTGCTTAAAGGAACACTCCACTTGAAAATTTGAAAATAGGCTCATTTTCCAACTCCCCTAGAGTTAAACAGTTGAGTTTTACCGTTTTCAAATCCATTCAGCCGATCTCCGGTTCTGGCGGTACCACTTTTAGCATAGCTTAGCATAGTTCATTGAATCTGATTAGACCGTTAGCATTGCGCTTAAAAATATATTTTTCCTATTTAAAACTTTACTCTTTAAATCGTGTACTAAGACCGACGGAAAATAAATTGAGAAAATAATTGTGATTTTCTAGGCTGATATGGCTAGGAACTATACTCTCATTCAGGCGTAATAATCAAGGAACTTTGCTGCCGTTTCATGGCTGCAGCAGTGCAATGATATTACGCAGCGCCTGTGAGCCCCTGCTTGCACAGGGAACGTGCCTTGCAACCATGGAGACGTTTGTGAGAGACACTGCGTAATATCATTGCACTGCTGCAGCCATGATACGGCAGCAAAGTTCCTTGATTATTACGCCTGAATGAGAGTATAGTTCCTAGCCATATCAGCCTAGAAAATCTCAACTTTTCATTTTCTGACGGTCTTAGTACACGATTTAACTACAAAAGAGTCAAGTTTTAAATAGGAAAAATAAACTCTTTGGTCATTTTTAAGCGCGATGCTAACGGTCTAATCAGATTCAATGAACTATGCTAAGCTATGCTAAAAGTGGTACTGCCAGAACCGGAGATCGGCTGAATGGATTCGAAAACGGTAAAACTCAACTGTTTAACTCTAGAGGAGTTGGAAAATGAGCCTATTTTCAAAAAAAGTGGAGTGTTCCTTTAATGTTATGAATAGCAGCTACACTAATTGTTCTCCATTTGCTTTTCTGTTTTATCCCGAGATGCCCGTCCCAGGGTAACTACGTCAGTTCCAGTTTGGATCCAGCCTCTTCTGAAGACTTCAGATGACCAACATCTGTGAAGAGACGACCCCAACCCCTGCGAGGACTTCAGATGACGCAAACTCTGGATCAACATTCACCATCCAAATTTTGCTATATATCCTAATCATTGTTAACATGTATTCATTACTTCCATGAGCACATTGTTTCTACCTTAAATACATTTGCTTACAGTGACTATAAATTCAATTATTAAATTGTTAGCAAACTGCATGATTATATATGTACATATCTGAAATTACATAATTTGGACACAGTCACCTCATATAACAGATTACTCTAAATTGTGATGTTGACATGAATTCTCTGTAAAGCTGTAAATATGTATTGTGAAAAGCACTATACAAATACATGTGAATTTAATTTAATTTAAATATATTCATAAATTTTTAATAATTTTTTTTTCTGTATTAATTGTGATGGAACTTTTTAAAAATATTTTTATATTTCAATAATTTCACATTCAATCTCCAAATTAATGTAAAAACAACATATTTTAAATATTTGTTTTAACAGGTAGCACATATCCAGAATCAAAGCAGTTATCAAACAGTCTTCGATGCATAATTTAGATTAAAATATAGATTAATTTTTATTAAAGCTACAAAAGTTATTCAATTAAGAGCAGTGAATGATTTTCTTTTTCTTTTGTTCTTTGATTAACATGCTGTCACTTTAAGACCTGCCACGGATCTGCATCCCATTTTCTCACAACTTTTTGTGTTCATTTAAGACTGTTTATGAGGATACTCAACAAATTTTGTGTTTTTGTCCGTGAAAGAGAACTCAATGCGGCCAGTGTTAGTAGGTAGTACAATTCGACAGCTGTAAATGTTACCAGCATCATATTCATGTGGTTTGAGGCTTTATTAATGTCCTTACCTAACCCCTACCGTAAACCTAACCTTAAAACAACGCAAATATAGTGTTGGTAGCATAATCTAATAGGTACCATTATTCATGAGAACACCGGCACATATATAACTGTTTTAAGGTCTCTGTATGGTTTGGTATGTGCTAAATGTTCAGAAAAAAGGACTACTGTCAAATAAAAAATAAAGAGCAAATAATCAAACTACCAGCAATAACACAAATAAATACAATAGAGCAAAGATGCAAATAAAAGAAGATATTTTGAAGAATATGGGTAACCAAAAAGTCAATGAGGCCCATCAACTGTTTGGTTACCCATATTCTTCAAAATCTCTTCTTTTGTGTTCAACAAAACTTGAGGGTGAGTAAACAATGACATAATTTTTATTGTTGGGTGAACTATCCCTTTAGTTAGAGTGATTTATTTTATTTAGAGTGATTTATTGACTTTTGTTGTTTGATTAACATTAAAAACAGACAGCAGCAAGAATATTAGGCTGCTGTCACTTTAAGAAATGATGCACAGATCCAATACACCGATACTGTACACACAAGTTGTCTTTCTCGACTATTTACATTAACGGTGCTAAATGGGATGTTTTGTTTTATACATTTTTTTACTTGAAACTGTCTTTACTAACTGATAAAAGACTATTTATTAGGAGCACTGAAATAATAATATTAATATACATCACCTGTGCACGAGGTAGGGCCTTAAAAACATCAGCCAATCGTTAATGCGATCATCACATAAACGATTGGCCCTCTGGCTTGTCAATCACTGCCATGACATTCCTTGTGAGAGACGAGCGCGACTGCACGCTCCAGTAACTTTCCACACTCCACAGGCGCCGCATGCAATGTTTTTGTCAGGATACAGGAGTAACAACTGCAGATTATGAGTTACCTGCGGTGAGTCCGACATAATGAATCCACTAACACGATACAGAGAATGCCGGTGGTAAACACTCGTGTTCCAATACTCATGCACAAGTTTTGGGAGGCGTTCCCTCGAAATGAGCTGTGAAGGAGGGGGGTTGTTCTTACACATGCGCTCATTTCAAAGACTCACTAACAGTTTTTGGTTTTTCAGTCGACGAAAAGATCCTCTTTAGCACCTTTAATTTACAACATAACCATGTTTGCTTGGATACTCGCCAAGATGGCATGGTGACAATTTTTATGTGAATTTGTCTGTTCAAACACAAGAAGACTTGAAAGCAAACTCAATTTAGTATTTATGCACTGTCTGATATGCGGCTTTCCGTGTGCACGCTTCGTAAGTGTGCGCGCACAAAACTTCTCACACAGCATGTGGAGTTTTCTTTCGCTCTTCTTGTGCCTGAATGTTGAAATTGGCAAGACTTAAAAACACACACAAATGATAAACTTTTGTGACGATGCAGCACTGGCCCGATCAGAACAGTGACACTTCCGTCAACTGTCCCGAGCCCTGCAGCGCTTTCGTTATTATTTTGTGACTGTCAGAATAAGCACTGATTGTCAGTTTTACTCTTTCCCTGCCAAAGTTTTTTAAAAGTTGCCAGCCTCCGGCAGCATTTTTGATAATTTTCACAAAACTGTCATGGCCTCCAGAATATTTTGTTGTATGAATATCTGAACATCCAATATATCAAATAATAAAATGGTTAGTTCCCGTCCTTGATTCTGATTGGTCAATAGCTGTGTTTTATCAAAGACTATAGGTTTTATTCACGATAAACCACGACTATGACCGCTTCACCCAACGGTTCACCCTTAGCAACCACTCTTAGCAACGTAAACTGTTTGTTTTCAATTGATACTGTTCACTGAAGCTTACTGTATTATATAGAAGAATGTTGTGAGAGAGATACTGAGTGAGTGAGTTTATTACCTGCATTCAGATTTAGCATTTTCCTTCAGGTCAGTCCTATGTTCATAATAAAGAATTTGTTTAAATGTCTGATATATTATCTTGTCCTTTTAACAGTTAAAGGGATAGTTCACCCAAAAATGAAAATTTGATGTTTATCTGCTTACCCCCAGGGCATCCAAGATGTAGATTACTTTTTTTCTTCAGTCAAATGCAAATTATGATTTTTAACTGCATCCGCTGCCATCTGTCAGTCAAATAATAGCAGTGAATGGGAACTTGAACAATAAGAGTCAAAAAAACTTCCATAGACAAATCCAAATTAAACCCTGCGGCTCGTGACGACACATTGATGTCCTAAGACACGAAACGATCGGTTTGTGCGAGAAACCGAACAGTATTTATATCATTTTTTACCTCTAATACACCACTATGTCCAACTCCATTCAGCTTCCGGCTAGTGAGGTCTGATCGCGCTCTGACAACCGAAGTGATGTCTCGCGCTCATTGAAGTATATGGGCGAGACATAACTTCCGTCATCACAACGCGTTTTTTGACCTCACTAACAGGAAGCTGAACGAAGTTGGACATAGTGGTGTATTAGAGGTAAAAATTATATAATATAAATAATGTTCGGTTTCTCGCACAAACCGATCGTTTCGTGTCTTAGGACATTAATGTGTCGTCACGAGCCGCAGGGTTTAATTTTGATTTGTCTAAGCAAGTTTTATTTACTGTTATAGTTGAAGTTCCCATCCACTCCCATTATTTGACTGACAGACGGCAGCGGTTGCAGTTAAAAATCATAATTTGCATTCGACTAAAGAAAAAAAGTCACCTACATCTTGGATGCACTGGGGGTAAGCAGATAAACATCAAATTTTCATTTTTGGGTGAACTATCATTTTAAGGGGTTTTTCCGTGACTAACAGCGCTAGTCAAAGCATTTGTCAGTTGTGTCTTGTTCCATGTTCACAACAATTCTCATGTAAAAGTCTGTTCTGCTGACTGATACACTGATACACTCATAAAAACAGTCTTTGCCGCCATCTAATGGTGCAATAATGTAACTTCTGTTGCTGTTCATGTTCAGGGACTATTTTTTTTCCAGCGGAAGAAAGGCTTTTAGTGAAAATTTACTTCGTGAAAGTTGCATTGATGCATATTTTTGGCTCAAATATTTGTATTATGTGGTACCCATTTTATAAAAGCAATATGGTAATCAAGGCTAGTGTTGTATCGTGAATAATTCATGGTTGAACTCTGCTTCGCCCTTCAGCTGTGACTTATTCACGATACAGCACAGCCTCTAGTACCTTACTGCTTAAATAAAGAAAAGAGCCTCTGCTTCTAAACAAGGTGAGGTCTGAAAACGTGCTCCGATGCTGGAAGTGATCACTCGTGTGTATATGTCAATGAATGCGAGAGATCACTTCCGGCATCAGAGTGCATTCAGATCTCACACACAGGATGCTCAACGCAGTTGGACATAGTGATGTATTAGAGGTAAAAAATGATTTAAATACTGTTCAATTTCTCGCACAAGCTGATCGTTTCGTGTCTTAGGACATAAATGTGTCATCACGAGCCGCAGGGTTTCATTTGGATTTGTCTGTGCATGTTTTTTTGACTCTTATAGATAGGGTGACCAGATTTTTTTGGTGGAATACGGGACGAGTGCGCAATATGACCATGATATAAGAAATTTTATTTCACTATATTATATATATATATATATATATATATATATATATATATATATATATATATATATATATATATATATATACTGCCCTCCAAGAGTTTGAAAACACCCCTGGAAAAGTCTGGTTTTGGACGATATCAGCATAAATCCTTAAAATTTTTTTGGTGCAAAGACATTACAGTAACTTGACATTATCCAGCAATAATAATTTTCATGTGTTCATTTCATTTCATTACATAATAATGGCAGTATATACATGTCAAAGTCAGACATGCCCCTTTGCCAGCTGTGATGCCTGGTTACTGGTTTAAACTTGGCCCAGGTTTGTAAAAGATTTTTGGGTCAGCACACCTTAATAGCTTCAACAATTGATTGCCAATTAAGTTTAGAATACAATGAAATAATTAGAACCCAGTTTAGGTCAGATAGCTGCTAATGCTGGATATTTTGATGAATCAAAAATTTAAGTTTTTTTCTATGTATAAACTGTTTATGTAATAAAATGTGTTTTTATAATTTGTGTTGTCCCTTACCAGTGCAAAATTATCACAAATTAAAAAGGATTCATGCCAATATTGTCCAAAACCCCACTTTTCTAGGGCGTTTCCAAACTTTTGGAGGGCAGTGTAGATATAAATATTTGTTATATATTGTTATATAAAAAGAAATTTACAAACAAGTTACAAACAATACAACAAATACGTCAGAGATTAAACTTGTTTTTTCACATTTGAATATACTGACACATATTTAATTAGGCTACTGTCCCTTTAAGACCGAATCCATGGATGTAATATAGGCTACTGACACATTTCCTGTTTTTACCCACCTGTTTACGTCCACTTAACCGACTGTATTTACGTGAGATACTCCACACGATGGACATTTTGAAAAACTATGTGTGCATTTGACCATTCAGGCGCGAGGAGAACTGATCGCGCGAAAGAGAGAGAGGCTTCTGGTCTGTGTTATTCAGCGTGATTCCGCCTATCCCGCCTTCACTAATCGATAACGAATTGTGATTGAATGGTAACTTTGTTCTATGACGAATTGATTAGGCTGTTCTTGTGTGACAGAACTCCATCACCCAGTTGAAAGATGAAATACGGGACAAAACATTATTTTTTTCTTAATAAGTCGGGACACTAAAAATAGAGCTGAAATACGGGACTGTCCCGGGAAAAACGGGACGTCTGGTCACCCTACTTATAGATGGAGTTCCCATTCACTCACATTATATGACTGACAGACTGCAACGGTTGGAGTTAAAAATCATAATTTGTGTTCTACTGAAGAAACAAAGTCACCTACATCTTGGATGCCCTGGGGGTAAGCAGATAAACATCAAATTTTCATTTTTGGGTGAACTATCCCTTTAAGTTAAAAAAAAGAAAAAAATAAAATCAAGAAAACCATGTTTTTGTCAAAGACTACAACATGCATAAGCAATGCTTTTATTGCTTGTTTGTGTTTCTTTTTCACCTGTTTTTAATAGGAGATTCTGTACTCTCTCAGAAAATGTGTAATAGCGCCTCCTACTGTATAAAAGTGAAAACATGGATTGCCTTGAGATTCCGTCAAAAACAGGGAAACAATTAAAGGGTTAGTTCACCCCAAAACTAAACTTCTGTCGTTAATTACTCACCCTCATGTCGTTCCACACCCATAAGACCTTTGTTCCTCTTCAGAACTCAAATTAAGATATTTTTGATGTAATCCAGGAGCTTTCTGGCCTCTGATAGACATTATTACCACTTTCAAGGTCCAGAAAGGTAGTAAAGACATCTAGTATGATACCTGATCTACATCTAATATAAACCCTTACAATAGCTTACCATAGTGAATCAGGGTAAGACAAAAACACGTTTTGGAAGAAGTATTGATTATTTAAATCAAATATATATATTTTTTAACTTATTAACAATTTAAATGTAAGTAAATGTAAGTAAAATTTAAGTAAATGTATGTCGTTTTAAGGATGTTTTGATTTTTTTTTACAGTACAATGAGCTAAAAAATTAAACATTTTTGCAGTGTACTTTATTGCAGTAATTACTGTCACAATATTTGTGTCACAATTCCTTACTCATATAGAATAACGTACAGTAGCCTATCAGTTCGCTCTTGAAATCATAACACACTGCTTTTGAGGTCCACCTGGTGGCGGTTCCAGATTGTGTGCAACCAGCCACCGCATGCATCATTCACATCAGCCTTCCCCTGCTGTCTTTTCTCACTGCGGCAGGCCCCTAGCCTCACAGTAAACCACAGACTTTGGTTGCGTCTAAAGCAGCCTAAAGACTCTCGCTTTGAGAGATGATTATTTACCACGCTGCAAGAGCAAAACCTCCAGCGGCCAAGCTGCTTTGTCGTAAAAATATATAAGAAGTGCGCGGGGTCTGTGCGCGAGGGCCAGAAGCAGCCGCACTTCACACTGGCATCAATTACTGCGAGCAGTTTGCAAATAAACAAAGCTGCTGCCTCTCATAAATTCTGTGCGTAATTACGCACTGCAGATGCATGCTGGGAGGCGATGAGATGCAGGCAGACGTTATTTATCCCATGAAGTCGCTGGTGCTGCAGACAAGATGGAGCTGATCAAATATTAAAGAGCAGCATATGGAGGTGCTGGGTGTGAGGAGGCCAACAGCAAGGTAGGAAGAGAGGAGAGGGAGAGAGAAGGAGTGGGTGTGAGACGGATAGAGACAGAGAGGGAGGGAGGGAGAGCGAGGAAGGAGTGGGTGTGCGTGAGATGATGGAGAGATGGAGGGAAAGAGTGCGCGTGAGGGAGTTAATGAGACAGAGAGGAGGAAAAAAGAGGCTAGATCGCTTGCCATGTCAAACCTCAGTCGACCTAAATGTCAGCGGTATGGAGATGGGGCTTGTGAAGTACATTATTTGGGCAAAGGAGTCTGGAACTGATGGGATTGAGGCTGGGGAGCAGGAGGAGGAGGAGGGAGAGGTCCTCATTCTCCTCATCTATTGTCATAACGAAGCATCACTTTTGTGTTTATGCTACTATGACACTGCTGGTTATGACATAGCTACGTCTACGTCACACTGCGCCGCTTCTGTTATAGGGTCTCGCGCATGATTAATTTGCGTTATAAAAACGTGGCGCTCAAGTTAAAATAAGTAGGCTAAACTTTTTTCTTTTTTTTTTCTTTCCCCAACTACCCTGCGTCTCGCGTTTTTTAAGTGGAGAATAGTGGATATTCTCAATACTGGCAGTTTTTAACGGTTTTTATTCTCTGTATGACCGGCAGGTGGAGGTAGAATATTGAGAATGAACGCGTAGAAGAGGGGTCGATGAGAAGAGCTAGTAAAACAAAATAAATTACAGTAGTGGTAATAAACTCTCCCCATTCAACCGACCCCACCAGCCTGCACCACTACACTATAGATAATAAAACCAATCAGCGTTTCATCTCACACAGGTGATATTTCATGAGAGAGCATTTATGGAATATCGAGCCATTGAATTGTGCATAACATGTGTTCCTGTAAAAACATAAGAATGATATTCTATTGTGCTGCTAAAAGCATCCTGAGTGATGCACATGGAACTAAAGGCTGCACTTTTTTCTTCTTCTTCTTTTTTCTTTAGAGAGAGAGAGACACACACACACAAAAGAAAATGCAATAACAAAATGGAAATGTCTTGCTTCCGTTAAGAAATGTTTAAGAAGGAGGTTTGGTAAGAGGATGGAAGGAAAAAATATGACTCAATAAAAACAGTCTTTTCTCGAATGTCTGCATATTATCAGACCATGATAATCAGATTTTCCATGCTCATGTATTCCATGCATTCCACAATGGAATCACTGCTCACATTCTGAACTGCACAAATCAGATGCAAATCTCATGCATGAGATTTTATTAGACATGTGAGGACCATGATTTGTAACTAAATGTGCCAAAACAAATAAGCAACGGCACACTGCAAGGGATTTCATAAGGGTCTTGAGGGTGGTGTTCTAAATAGTAGCCCACTATTATAAAAGGGCTTACAACTTTGCATGTAAATCCATAATTGAAAACAATGTTTTAACCAAACCAACCCAGTTCCCTTGGGAAAATGTGAACAGATGTTCTTTAACTCTACAAAAGAAATAAAACAATGATTCTTTTTTGGTGTATGTGTACACACACACACACACACACACACACACACACACACACACACACACACACACACACACACACACACACACACACACACACACACACACACACACACACACACACACACACACACACACATATTATTCATACAAATGAATATTATTCATTCAAAATTATTCATACCCATGATCAAAGAATGCTGTAAAGCTAAATCTGCATTGTTTATCCATTTGATCTTTCATTCATTCATTCATTCATTCATTCATTCATTCATTCATTCATTCATTCATTCATTCATTCAAAAAAAATCTCACCTTTAATTGAAGTAAAAAACAAAGTGAAAGTGGGGGAGAAAATCAAATCACATTATGAAGTACATATTTTTCTAATACACAATGGCCACAATTATTGGTACCCCTAGAAATTTTAAATATCTCTGTAGTATATTCCTACTCATTTTTACATTTTTAGCACACCAGGGTGATTGCGGAATTCCTATTTCCTCCATCAGGACAGTAATTACGAATTTCCACTGAACAGAAAATGTTAAAAATCCACATGGAAGAGGACTTGTGTCTATATCGTCCTAATGCACAGTGAGGAGGAGAGTTTGAGTGGTCAAAGACTCTCCAAGGATCACAGCTGGAGGACTTCAGAAAATAATAGAGTCTCTGGGTCATAAAGCCTAAAGAATATGTATCAAACAGCACCTACATCACCACATGTTGTTTGAGAGGGTTTCAAGAAGAAGAAAAAAAATCAAGAAAAGAAAATGTTCTCATCCAAAAACAAACTCCAGCATATTCATTTGCCAGACACTACTGGAACTTCAAACAGGACTGGCTTTGATGGTCAGATGGAACTAAAAAATGAGCTTTTTAGCAGCAAGCACTGTAGATGGATTTGGTGCAAACAGGGGTAACCCCATGTTTACAATGAAATATACTGCTGTATCTTTAATGTTGTGAGCCTGTTTTTTTTTTTTTTTTTGCCAGAGGTCCTGGACATCTTCAGATACATGGCATCATGGATTACAACAGCAAATAACAACAGATAAAAAAATCAAAAACTGACCGTCCCTGCTTGAAATCTTATAAAGTGGCCATGTTTGGATCTTCCAATAGGACAATGATCCAAAACAAAATCAAAACCAACACAAAGATGTGTCACTGAACACAAAATGAAGCTTCTGCCATGACCATCCCAGTCCCCTGACACAAATCCTATAGAAAATGAGTGGGGTGAACTGAGCTGTTATCTTGGCAAAAGGAGGTTGCAAAAAGTATTGAATAAAAGGTTATGATTAATTGAGAGCAGTGTGTATTAGAGAAAAACATTTCTTTCATAATGAGATTTTCCCCCCATTTTAAATTCTTATTCTCCAATGAAAGGTTAGATTTTAGTAAATTTTTAAAGTAAAAGATCAGAAGGATTAATGGTGCAGATTTATTTTCACAGCCTTCTTTGATCATATTTACCAAGGGTATGAATAATTTTAGCACAACTGTGTGGATGTGTGTGTATATATATGTGAGTAGTAAATTTTGTATTTAAATGAAATACTTTTAGTTAATGGACCATAGTAATGCCAGAATCTATAATTAATAGATTTAATTCCAACGAAAATTACATGTCTGGATGAATAAAGTCCACAATTATAACATTTTCTTTTTTCTTCTTTTTTTTTTTTTGACAAGAATACTAAAAATGGCATCTAGACATTAATGTAATATCGCAACATTAATGTAATTTTATTATAATAACACCATCAATAACAGCTGACGCTACTTGACATATTAGAAGCCACATCACTTCCATCTGCTCCTAAGGCACTGTTACATAACCTCCCTGTAAAGGCAATGGCTCATAGAAGGAATGTAGATATATGCAAATATGCATTTCTACACGCACACAACAGGGACAGACTAAAAATATGGTTCTTCAGAGGGAGGATCATTCTTACAATCAGAGGCCCTGTAGTATATACTGAGTCATTCTTCGTAATGCTTGTGTTTACAGTAAAAGCAGATCCCATGTGTGCACACTTGGCCTACTATTAACATCGCAAAATGAGCATACAAAGAAACATGGCTCCATAGCACTTTTTTTTTTTTTTTGCTAATGCAATTATATCCATATGCCTTTCCTAGTGCAGCTTTAAACTGCAGATGTTCAAAATGTCTAAAGGCTCTTTTTGGAGAAGACACGAGTCACGACTCTCTTTGGTGTTTCAGCTAATCCTTTATCACTTCAGCTTTATAAAGATAAACTTGTTTCCGCCACCACAGGCATTTTCCAATTTAATAACCGATATTATGGTTTTGAACTAATGCCATTTCCTGTTTCCCAATATGGATACGTTAAATCATTTGATGCAAAGAGAATAGATATTTCTTCATCACAGCTCAGGCGCTCTACAAAAACAATAAGACTCCTGCTATATTGTGAGATGCGATTGTTCCAATGAAGTTATCATAACCATAGGCTACTATGTTAAGAAAACACATACAATTAACTAATATCTAATTTATTTTAAATGAAACAACAGTCATTCAAATTATATTATTTTCAATATATAAAAACAGACATTTTATTATATTTATTAAATGGATGTATTTAAAATCTAAAATAAATTACCATACTTTTAATAAAGTATAAGGTTTGTGGTCATTTCTTTTTTAAAATAAAGAAACATACTTTTATTTAAAAAAAAATGACCACAAACCTTATACTTTATTAAAAGTATGGTAATTTTTACATTGTTACAAAAAAATGAATTAATA
The DNA here is from genome assembly GCF_024489055.1 of Chanodichthys erythropterus. NCBI lineage: Eukaryota > Metazoa > Chordata > Actinopteri > Cypriniformes > Xenocyprididae > Chanodichthys > Chanodichthys erythropterus. Next base: position 33,403,187 of record NC_090223.1, read on the forward strand.
AAAAATGTTGTTCTTTCGAACTTTTTATTCATCAAAGAATCTTGAAAAAAGTAGCTTTTTCAACATTGATAATGATATAAATGCTTTCTGTGCACTATAGTACATCAGCATATTACAATGATTTCTGAAGGACATCTGATGGCAAGCTTTACTCACCCTCAAGTCCATCCAAGTTTATAATGGCAGTGAACAGGGGTCACGAGTATAAAGCACTGGTGGGTTAATAAAGGCCTTCTGAAGTGAAGCGATGCATTATGGTAAGAAAAATATCATATTTAACAAGTTATGAAGTAAAATATCTAGCTTTCACCAGACCGCCTTCCATTTTCAACTTGCGAAGAAAGTGTAATGCCTCTCGCAGTTCAAAATGCTTATGCTACGTCCTACACCTTCTGTATTCAACTTACAAACCCGATTCCAAAAAAGTTGGGACACTTCTTCAGGCCCTTAGACGGAAAAGAGCCTCTCAGAGTGGCAGTGTTCCCCCAGTGCTGCGTCGAAAAATAGTGGAGCAATATCAGAAAGAAGTTTCTCAGAGAAAAATTGCAAAGAGTATGAAGTTATCATCATCTACAGTGCATAATATCATCCAAAGATTCAGAGAATCTGGAACAATCTCTGTGCGTAAGGCTCAAGGCCGGAAAACCATACTGGATGCCTGTGATCTTCGGGCCCTTAGACGGCAGTGCATCACATACAGGAATGCTACTGTAATGGAAATCACAACATGAGCTCAGGAATACTTCCAGAAAACACAACGGTGAACACAATCCACCGTGCCATTCGACGTTGCCGGCTAAAACTCTATAGGTCAAAAAAGAAGCCATATCTAAACATGATCCAGAAGCACAGGCTTTTTGTCTGGGCCAAGGCTCATTTAAAATGGACTGTGGCAAAGTGGAAAACTGTTCTGTGGTCAGACGAATCAAAATTTGAAGTTCTTTTTGGAAAACTGGGACGCCATGTCATCCGGACTAAAGAGGACAAGGACAACCCAAGTTGTTATCAGCGCTCAGTTGAGAAGCCTGCATCTCTGATGGTATGGGGTTGCATGAGTGCGTGTGGCATGGGCAGCTTACACATCTGGAAAGGCACCATCAATGCTGAAAGGTATATCCAAGTTCTAGAACAACATATGCTCCCATCCAGACGTCGTCTTTCAGGGAGGACCTTGCATTTTCCAACATGACAATGCCAGACCACATACTGCATCAATTACAACATCATGGCTGCGTAGAAGAAGGATCCGGGTACTGAAATGGCCAGCCTGCAGTCCAGATCTTTCACCCATAGAAAACATTTGCCGCATCATAAAGAGGAAGATGCGACAAAGAAGACCTAAGACTGTTGAGCAACTAGAAACCTGTATTAGACAAGAATGGGACAACATTCCTATTCCCAAACTTGAGCAACTTCCCCAGACGTTTGCAGACTGTTATGAAAAGAAGAGGGGATGCCACACAGTGGTAAACATGGCTTTGTCCCAAATTTTTTGAGATGTGCTGATGCCATGAAATTTAAAATCAACTTATTTTTCCCTTAAAATAATACATTTTCCAGTTTAAACATTTGATATGTCATCTATGTTGTATTCTGAATAAAATATTGAAATTTGAAACTTCCACATCATTGCATTCTATTTTTATCCACAACTTTTTTGGAATCGGGTTTGTACAAAAAAAGAAAAAAAAACCTAACTGATGCAATTACTTTATAACTTGTTAAATATGGGTATTTTTCTTACCATGAAACATCATTTTGCTTCAGAAGGCCTTTATTAACCCCCCGGAGCCGTGTGGAGTACGTTTTGCTTTGAATGGATGCACTTTCTTGAGCTTCATACTCGTTGGACCCGTTCACTGCCATTATAAAACTCGGATGCTTCAGGATATTTATTAATATAACTCCGATTGTGTTCATCAGAAAGAAGAAAGTCATATGTACTTATGATGGCTTGAGGGAGAGTAAAGCTTCAGGTAATTTTCATTTTAAACTTATTCTTTAACACTGCACAGGAATTTGTATTTTATCATGGCTAAAACACTATGTTAACCAATCACAAGCCAGAACTAGGATTATCTTTTTTTTGTTTGTTTGTTTTTTGAGTGCGTTCAAATGGCAGAAGAAGGCTAAAAGATACAGTGTGCCTCAGCAGCAGTTGAACTGTCTGATGTCTTCACACCGAGTGATGCGCATTAATGTTTGCATATACATCACACTCACATCAGCTCTTTCTCCAGAGTGGTGATGTCATCTCCAGCACAAGAAGCTCAGGAATGCTGACAAACTCCACTGTGCGTTACCTCACATGATCTGTACACCATTCCAAGAGCCCCAGTAAAACTGAATCTAGCAGACACCAAATCTTTGGCCTTTTGAAATTGAAAACGGCAGGTCGCATCACGGCGATGGTGAATTCCACGGGGCTCCAGACAAATGAAAACAAGACCCAAGCATCTCAACATAGCTCTCATTTGCATTACGGGTCTGATCAGTCATTTGGAGACTCCGGAAAAAGACAAGGCTGCGGTAAGAAGAGGAGGGCGAAGAGCTTCCCTCAGCGGTGTAGCACTGGCAGCGACGCAAGGGTTCCCCTGCAGCAGTGTTTAGAGGCCTAGTGCCTAATCTCTGATGAAATGTCTATTATCAGAGACTCTGCGGGAGAAAGTGGAGCAGAACAGATATGATGGAGAGGCGATTAGCTTCTGCCCTGCTGCCTCCTGCTTCCCTCCAGCCCACTCAGTCATTCATTCATAATGTGCACCTCCTGTATCAGCCCGTGTCACGAGCGCAGAGAAAGTTTGCATGAAATCCAGCCGACTGGTGACAATTTAAGTGCGAGTGTCTGATAAAGCTCACACAGGCAAGAGGTTGCTAGGTGCAGTGCACAAATCTTAGATATGACAGTTACTCGTGCCGGTCGCGTTCATGACGAATGGCTTCAGAGACGCATTGTAAACTGCATTAGGATGACAGTTTTCGGAATTATGATCGTCATGACGTATCCCCTTTTCCTGCTGTCTCTTTACTTAACACATATAGCTACATTTAAAGTCTATGCCTATATAATATTTAAAAACAGTGGTCGGGATCCACTAGAGGTGCTCAAGAACTAGTGTTCACCCCAATGTACGATAAACGTTCTGTTCGTTATAAGTGCATGCTGCAGTTATATCTGCCACTTTAAATGCTCAACCTCTTTAAGGTCGGGTGGATTTTGATTAGCTGTTTTAATCATTCATCAGCTCCCTGTTTTGTTCCCCTGTTTTGTTATTGTTATAGCTGTGGTGAGACTTTGCTATTCTCATAGAATTTAAATGATTATTATTAAAGCTTTATAGTTATTGTAATAGCCTAGTTATCATCCTTGGTGTGAACGGGCCTTTGAAATAATAACAAAATATCAAGACATTTCTTATTTTAATTCCTCCTCAAGCATCTGGAATGTTTTTTGGGAACAATTTTAATTATTGAATTTTAACATTTTTTTTTTTTTTTTTTTTAAAGAACTTTTAATATTGTTGTCGACAGTTGAGGGTCTTGGAGTCAAAAAATGTTGAGAACCACTGATTTAAAGCAACCCTGCTGAAAAACCAAAAACATGCTTTAAAGGGATAGTTCACCAAAAAATGAAAATTTGATGTTTTTCTGCTTACCCCCAGGGCATCCAAGATGTAGGTGACTTTGTTTCTTCAGTAGAACACAAATGATGATTTTTAACTCCAACCGTTGCCGTCTGTCAGTCAAATAATGGGAGTGAATGGGAACTCGAACAATAAGAGTCAAAAAAACTCACATAGACAAGTCCAAATTAAACCCTGCAGCTCGTGACGACACACTGATGTCCTAAGACACGAAACGATCGGTTTGTGTGAACAGTATTTATATCATTTTTTACCTCTAAAACACCACTATGTCCAACTGCATTCAGCACTCGGTTAGAGAGGTCTGATCGCGCTCCGACAGCAGCAGTGATGTCTCGCGCTTATACTTCAATGAGTGCTAGACATCACTTCCACTATCAGAGCACGATCAGACCTGCTGAACGCTGAACGCAGTTGGACATGGTGTTGTTTTAGAGGTAAAAAATGATATAAATACTGTTCGGTTTCTCACACAAACCGATCGTTTTGTGTCTTAGGACATCAACGTGTCGTCACGAGCCGCAGGGTTTACTTTGGATTTGTCTATGCAAGGTTTTTCGACTTTTTTAGACTTTATTGTTCGAGTTCCAATTCACTCCCATTATTTGACTGACAGACGGCAACGGTTGGAGTTAAAAATCATAATTTGTGTTCTACTAAAGAAACAAAGTCACCTACATCTTGGATAAACATCAAATTTTCATTTTTGGGTGAACTATCCCTTTAATGGTCCCAAGTGTGTCTTCCTGCCTGGTCTGTTGACTGTTATAGAGCAATTTTGGGTACTTTTCAGCTTGGAAGACCAGGTTAAGAATAGGGTGGATGATCAGTTTAAACCACAGGCACCAGTGTAGACTGGTCTATTTTCTTTTTTTCCAACTTTCTCACTTGATTCAAGACATCTGAGTTCTTGTACAGTCTTATATAGAATCCAGAGCGTTTGAATCCCAGTGACAATTGTGATTTGTAAGTCTGCAGTGTTATGAGAGAGCGATCGTGAGAAAGCCAGTGTCCACTCCCTCCAATCTGCATGATAATCAATCCAGTCTCATTCAGCCAATAAGACTGAGCAAAGAGACCCAAATTACTTGATTTAATAGGTGATTTAATTCAGAAACATAAATCATCACGTTACTGACAGCTCTCAAAGAGCCGGTGGGAAGGGGGACAGAGCGGCGAGCCGAGCGAGAGAGACTGAATTAAAACCATCAGACCTCCTTTACCTCTCCCTGTGGACGCGGCAACATAATCTGAAGAGAATGTACATTTTTCATAATAGAATTAATAACCAATTTTAAATTATGTCCCCAACTTGTGACCCAAGATACGTTAATTATTGATCACCCATTTCTGTGAAGAGGTGTTGTAATTACCTAGCATAATGTGACTCCTTCATCACATTTAAACATTTATATTGCTTATCTTTCCAAGGAACCTCTGGCTAAGTTTTTCCAATTACACTGATCAAATCGAGAATGTGGGGTAATTCTTCTTTTCTTCAATTAGAACTATCTGTAGTATACATAATTTATAAAATTCCGTCATACCTTGGCGAAATGAGAGAAAGATAATGAATATCTGCTACTTACAGTTACGAGGGGCAGACAAGTTCAGGTTTGATGACGAGAGGGCCTCATCATTCTCCAAAGTAATGTTCTTCATACCATGTTCAGAATATTGTCATTTGTAGGACCGTTATGCAAACGATGTTCCCCAGAAGAACTTTTGTGAACTTTTGTGCAGCCATTTGTGATTTTGCTCCACTTTAACCTGAACTGCACCCTAGAATAAGCCCATATTGTGTCATCCTTTTCCTTCTGTGGTCCGGAGATGTTTCATAACCCTGAAAGCGTTAGGGATAACCTAATCAGACTGCAAGAATCCGATCTCTCCCCTAAATACAGAGTCCTCTTAAGGCCGTATAGATGACCACCTCAGACCCGGAAGCATCAATTCCACTTAACCTCCTCAGATGTGATCGTTTCCCCTTCGCCTCGAGCTCTTCGATGCAATTTCAGTCAATGAAATCAGATCAGAGGACAATCGCACTCCATCATCTCAATGCAAGATCCGAAGAAAGAAATTCCGAGACAAATTCCCGTTATCTTGAGAAACTTTATTGATGGTTATTGTTATGCAGATCATAGTGCATGCACATACAATGACAAGGAGAAAGCCTGTCCACAACACGTACTTAAAGCAGAAAGAGCAGAATCACAGCAGTGGGTAAGATATTTTTGCCAAGTTGTGTGATGTGACGCACACAGTACACAAGAGGATATTTGCAGCCGGATAAATTGAAGCTGCTCTTTTGTTTGTATTTTATGCAATTGAAACTTTTATAAATACAAAATAAAGAAAAATGAGATATGTGACAAACACCTCTAATTAGGTATACTTGTAAACAACATGAAGGGAAGTCTTCGCGTTTGCACAGCCAAGCTGCGACTCTTCAAGAACACCTCAACAGCTTGTTTGTGTAGCACTTGTAAATGACATAGTTATCATTATTCCTATTTACATATAGATATCTTTTTCACAAGTCATATATTTCTCAGTTTCTCGATAATCAAACAGTTTCAAAGTGTAAAGGCTGTGTTCTAGAAAATAATAGTACAAAGGATGTCACATTAAAAATGATATCAAAACGAAACACTTGAAAGAAGAAGAAGAAGCAGAGAACCAAAAGAAAACAGACAACGGAACGTCTCACAAGTGAGAAGAAGAAGTGGTGATGAAAAAATTGCAGGTTGTGTGTGCAAAATTGTACAGTTGACAAAAATACTATGATTATATCTACATAATGATTGCATTACTTGTAAAGTGTTGATATAAATCTGTGTATGATTCCATAAAAAATGAGACACCTTTCTCTAACAGTTGGTCTACCACACTAAATCTAAAACATTATACAGTTGTGTTTTTCGTATAAGAGAACATTTTCACTGCACAGATCAAATTTAATACACTGTTAGTTTATTTTTTCCCACTCTCATCTTGTACAAATAATCAGCTTCTTAACTTCTGAGAAAATAAAAGAAGGAAAAAAAAACCAAAGAAAAAAGAAAAACAAAAAATATAACCGGCGCTACCGTCGCCATCTTTTTTTTTTTTTTCTTTTTTTTTCGTGTTTCGTCTCTCCCGTATTATAAAAGTCAGCATTTATATCAATCGACGTACTGGAAGTACTGTAATATAAAAAGAACATCTCGTGGTAGGCCTAAACTAGCGAGGGTCTGACTTAAGGACTAGATAATAGTTAAACAGTAAAAGACTGTCATGGTGAATTTTTGGGGAGTTTCTACGAGCTGCTATGTATAGTCGGAATATACACATTGAACACCCCAGGAACATAACCTTTGGCTTTGAGTAATGACTGATATAAGACAGCTTAAATAATCGATACCTCAGTGGTCTCTTTGACCGGCTCTGTGTCTTCGTTGCGCTCGGGGAACTACACCGACTTTACTGGCAGCCCCCGGTCTTTCGGCCTTCCGACCACGCAGACGCCCGTATCTACGCCTACCCACAACCCCCTGCGCACTCTTCCTCTACGCCACAGAACCCAGAAGCGAAAGAAACCAAAATGAAAGACGAAAGGCAATGTCAACGAAAGCATAAACCACTGGACGACTCTAGTCACTTACACTCTTACAAAATATGATAACCCCGAAGTGACTTGAATATTTATCGTACATAACTCATTTACATGATAAAGCCCTAACAATTTGTATCTTATTATTTTTTTCTTCTTTTTAAAATCTAGCAGCTCTCTAGATCACCACAGAAACCTCTACAGCCAACAATCTATGTAATCTTTAGAAATTAAAAACCCACAATATTAAAATACACAGCACAAAATATCTGAGGTATAAGATGAAAAATATCCGTTTTTGTCTTCTCTCTCTTAAGAGATGCTAAAATGATGCACTACTGCATGTATTGCAATACCCAGGCCTCTGAATTACTCCTCCTTTACCCCCACAGGAAGATTCTCAATAGGTTTTGAAAGGTTTTTTTTTTTTTTTCTTTTAGTATGGCGCGAAACGACTGTATCCACCTCGGTATATACTAGCCTGCAAAGAAGAAAGAACGAGACCCACATCATCGGCGTGGCTTCTGGTCTTGGCGTCAGTCAAGGGAGCGAAAGCATTCTGGAAGAGAAGCCATGGGTTTGGACATGTTTAATTGACACAGCTCAGCAGGGACCTCCGCTAGCATTCAGGCCATTTACCGTACATACCCCCCGGACGAAACCAATCACGTTCCATCATGCAGCAAGCACACCAACACACCTCATGCCAGGAGAGATGCATTTAGCTACTTAAAAACGCGAAAGGGGTGAAAGAATACATGAGATAACAGAGAAATTAAAAAAAAGAGCAACAACAAATGTAGAGTTTCATACGCTGCAAAAATCATTTTCTTAACCTGTATTTTTCTCTTATGTTCAGGCAAAAATCTGTAAAACAAGATAAATTAACAAAAACAAAACTGAATAATATATATCTGACAAACGTTTAGTAAAAAAGTAAAAATAAATATAGGTGTGGTCACATTTAGCAAAATTTCTGCAAAGATTTGCAGGCAAAAAAAAAAAAAAAAAAAAAGGAAAATAGTTTTTTTGGTAATAGTGTAAACGTATATCAGAGCTGATATAGCCTCGTGGGGAGCACTCCAATATCAGGTGACCTGAGGTCGAGTCCCAGCTTTTGATAATTTACCGAACCCGTCCCCCTCTTTTTCCTGTCCACTCTTCACGGTGCTATATAATGGAAAAAAAAAAACCTTCCAAAAAAAAAAAAAAAGCTCACACAGAAGTCAATTTCAAAACAAGCAGCATTCTATTAGTCAATGTGGTGAATTTGTGTGACCATCTGAATTGCGAAATTTGTGTGTGGAACTTTTTTGCCCTAACGTGAAATTCCCAATCCTGTGGATTCCTGTTGAAATTACTAGATTTTGCCTGCAAAAATTCGCTTAGCAATGGTAAATGTGACCACACCTTTAAAGAGGTTAGTTCAACCAAGAATAAAAATTCTGTCATTAATTACTCACTCTCATGTCGTTTCACACCCGTAAGACTCACGTTCATCTTTGGAACACAAATGAAGATATTTTTAATGAAATCTGAGAGCTTTCTGTGCCTCAATGGCAGTCGAAGCACCGACCACTTTGGCACTTCAAGATCGTAACCATAGTAATCCATATGAATTGAGCGGTTTAGTAAATTTTTTTTGAAGACACTCGATCACTTTATATGATGAACAGATTGAATTTAGGCTTTTATTCGCATAGAAACATAGATCACCGAACATAAACAGAAGCTAAACCATATAGGCTTTGACGCCAGAACAAACCTCATTGGTAACACATGAAAAATGAACCTCTTTGGTTCTTGCATGCCAAGCAATCATGCTTGAGCTTCTGTTTACCACAACTGATGTGTGAGTTGAATGTTTATAGAGTGCCCCAGGGATAACATGTTTTTGTAGGCCAACCCGGAAGTTAGCGGCGCACGGGTTCCCTCGATCGAAAGCCTATGCATTTTTCCCATAGACTTTTGGAAAATCACAGAAAATAAGCTCTGTGTTTAACAAAGGGTTATGACACTTACATGTTTTGTCTATCAAGATATTCTTTACAAGTGAACCCAACATTTATAGATTTTTATAGACTTCCAAAGGAAGTAGTCCCTTTTAGCAATTTGTTAGCAACCGCCGATTTTAAGACACAGTAAAAGTTTAAAAAATCACAAGTGGGTTATAACTGGTGTGTTTTATGTCATAGATCAAAATGTGAAAGTATTTAGAGGCTTTGTTAACCACAGACCTTATTTCAGGCGATTTACCAAAAACCCATTAAAAAAACCCACAGACTTGACGCCGTTAGAACCGGAAGTCCTAAAATGCTAACTTGGTTCCGGGTTTTGCCTACAAAAATGCGTCATCCCTGAGGCACTCTATATGTGAATAAAAGCCTAAATTCAAACTGTTCATCATATAAAGCGATCGAGTCTCTTCAGAAAATTTGGACTAAACTGGTCAATACATGTGGATTAGTTTTACGATCTCTTTATGAACTTTTTGAAGCGTCAAAGTGGTAGTTGCATAGCTGTCAACGGAGGGACAGAAATCACTGAGATTTCATCAAAATGATCTTTATTTGTGTTCCGAAGATGAACGAAAGTCTTATTAATGACAGAATTTTTATTTTTGAGTGAACAAACACTTTAACTTACACTAAAGTTTTAAACATATTTACTGGAAGGCTAGACAAAAATAAGATTAAGAAGTTGATCTTTGCAGTGAGCGTTTTGTATGCAACATGGACGTTTTGCAATCAAAAGCAGTCCACGTACAAACAAGTCGCACATCACAGTGGGCGTCCGGTCTTCCTCGTACTCTTTCATCAAGCCGTCTCTCCTCTGCTCGCTCCCTCTTTTAGCTGTTGCTACAGCACCACTTAGGTGATGGATTTAATTATCAAAATGACTAATTATTCCATTAAGGGGAGCGCACGGCTAGGTGATATTCACAAAATTAGAAATATAATAACTAACATGCACTACACTGCCAAGAAATTAAGACATTTATCACGTTTACTGGGAGGATTAATGTGGCATTTCAGCTGCCGTTAGCACAAGAGACAAATTCAATTAAGTTTAAGTGAGAAGATGTCAGCAGTGCTAAAATCCATGCAGAAGGAAAAGGTGGGAAGAAAAGGGAAAAGAATGAGTGTACATGACAAGCGTGCACAGAGAAAAGAGCAAGGAAGGGATAAATAAAGGGGTAATGAGGAAAGAAAAAAAAAGAGAGAGGAAGCAAGGAGGAAGAGAGAGGTAGAGATGAAAATTCACACTCACCATGGCACCAACGCTGTATGTGGCTGCTGGAGCAAGTGCGTGGTTGTAGGGGTCGGCAGCATAAACTCGTCCGTAACTGTGGAAACACGGAGAGACGGTCAGATCGTGCTGTCAAGTTTAAAATCACTCCATTTCTATGCAAACACAAATGTCATACAGTCATTTGTACAACACCACGGACTGAAGCAACTATGTATGGTGATGATTTCAGAGTGTTTTGGAAAATGACAATCAAATGAAGTCAGAGAGGAGAAGATCACATGGCTCTTGCAGTCATGCTGCACAGGGCAGAGGAAGACATCACTGTTTGAAAGTTGAAGGGAAAGTTGTGCAAGACATCATTAGATGCTCTGCTCATTCTTATTCTGTGATTATGGGATGGCAGCGCTTACGGCAACATCCGTTTGTACATACAAGCTTTGGCAAATCGGTACCAAGAGGAATTTGCTTGTTTTTTCTACTTCAATACACTTGCACAGAAACCCTTCAATTTTTTAGTAGTTTAATTTAGGCATATTGATCAAAAAGGCAAAAAAATAACACTACAGGAGAAAAAACCCCAAAAGAAAACAAAAAACAAACAGACCAGAGATCAATGATTTACAGTACTTGCCCCTAAAAACTAAACAAAACATCTGTTCATTATTCTCATTCAGGGCTGACTTGATGAAAATGTTGCAGGATGTTAAATGTGAGCTCAATATACTTTTCCAGTGTCTTTTATCCTGAGACCTCACGTTGTTCTCCCCTAAGTTCGAGCAGACTTTAACATATCTGTATTTAAAGGATTAGTTCACTTCAGAATTGAAATTTCCTGATAATTTACTCTCATGTCATCCAAAATGTCCATGTCTTTCTTCTTCAGTTGAACAGAAATTAAGGTTTGTGAAAACATTTCTCCACATCAGCATAGGTCTCTTCAACAGGGTTCAATGGGTTGAAGGTACAAATTGCAGTTTAAATGCAGCTTCAAAGGGCTCTACACGATATCAGACGAGGAATAAGTGTCTTGTCTAGTGAAATTATGTAATTTTCAAATAAATAAATAAATAAATAAATAAATATATATATATATATATATATATATATGCGTCAGTATTTTCACCCCCCAAAAAAGGTTTTAAGCCAGTTATTTATATCTTTTGCTGTAGTGTGTCAGCAGGAAATATCCGTTCACATTTCCAAACATTCATTTTGCCATTAATTGTAATAATCCAGTGAGATTTTTGAATACACAATAAGACAGCCGGTGCTCCACATGGAGATCTGATCTCACCATCATCAAATCCGTCTGTGATTACATGAAGAAACAGATGAAACTGAGACAAACCAAATCCAGGAGAACTGTGACCGTGTCAAGTGTACCTGGACAAGAGCTGTTTTAAATGCAAAGGGTGGTCACACAAAATATTGTTTTGATTTAGTTAATATAAGTTAACTGATAAATAAAATCTATTTATAACAGTATTATTTAAAAACATCCACACTTTACAGCATTTTTACACAAGTGCCTAAAACTCTTCACAGTACTGTGTCTTTGCAGGCAGGTTTCTTCAAGCATCTTAGAGACATGGCCACAGTTCTCCTGGATTTAGTTTGTCTCAGTTTCATCATGTAATCACAGACAGATTCGACGATGGTGAGATCAGGTCACTGTGTGGAGCACCGGCTGTTGTCAGACTCCTTGTGTATTCAAAAATCTCACTGGATTATTACTGGATTATACTTTTTAACCACAAATGCTTGTCTTCGATCCGTCACGCATTACGTAATCACAGTGGAAAGGTCATGTGTGACATAGGTGGAAGTACCGCAGTAGGGCGGAAAACTCCATCCCATTTTCTCCTCCAACTTCAAAATTGTCCAACATCATTGTTTTACCTTTTTTTGGGGGGAAAAAAATAAAAAACATTTGACTTAGTTTTTGCACGTTCGCTTTGTAAACACTTGCTCGGTACTTCCGCCTACGTAATGCGTGACCTTTCCAACGTGATTGCGCAGTGCAAGACGAGCATTTGTGGTTAAAAAGTTTATACTTTTTAGAAAATGGCAGATGATTTCAATAGATAAGATCCTTATTCCTTGGCTGGGATTGTGTAGAGTCCTTTGAAACTGCAATTTGGACCTTCAACCCGTTGGTAACTGTTAAAGTCTGCTATATGGAGAGAAATCCTGGAATGTTTTCCTGAAAAACCTTAATTTCTTTTCAACTGAAGAAAGAAAGACATAAACATCTTGGATGACATGGGGGTGAGTAAATTACGAGGAAAATTTAATTCTGAAGTGAACTAATCCTTTTAAACAACCTGGAATATCTGCTGCTTCGAGCCTTGTGATGATTGCATGGTGTTTTTGGACCAAATCAAGAGCCAATCAGAAGGCAGAGAAATGAGGCAATTTACATATCCCGCCACTCCTGGCGATTAAGAAGTTAATCCACTGCAAATTAGTACAGACATTGTTATTCACTACACAGTCGCTCTGTCTTCATATTTCAATGCGCGGCCAAGTATTTTGTTTGACCTGCGTTATCTGTGTTTACAGGGGTTAGTTTTAATGAGTATGCAGTGCAGTGATCAAACCAGGGCTGCCTATGCTCTTCAGGAGCTAAGATTGAAAAGGTGACCCTCAGGATATAGCACCTGGTGAATTATTCCTCAAGTATTAAGTAAGAAAAAAAAAAAAAACACTGATTGGATGAGTCACCTGAAATGCAAGAATCTGTGGTTTTTAATTGCTGTTTGAAGGACACTGTTGGTGTTTTCAACTGTTTTTTTCTAGCAATGCCTGCTGGAAACGCACTACAAATTTAAGCTTCAGCTCGTCCTTGTGACTATCGTTTTTTTCCCTTCCACAATTCGTTATAGTAGACTCCTCCTGCCGCCCATTGAGACAGTCTGAAGGCAAACACCTCCCCCCTCCCCTGATTTATGAGACTGGTAAGCTCTATGTTTGTTAATGAACACCAGTGACTCTAACATACAACTAAATTAGATCTGGGCCCTGAGATACAGGTTAATAAATCTCAGATGGCTGGGATATATCTGCATTATTGACTAGATGCTCATTATTTTGGAAAATGTGTGCTCCAGCAGCGCCATTCCTCTAAATGTATTGACTTTTCCCACCAGGAGACCGCACGGACAGCTCATTTCTATGATTTCTTTAAACAATGCCGGGCTGTACTTTAGGGGCTCTAATGCGAGTTGCTCCTTACGTGGATCCTCCCCGCTTTTCTTACTTACTGATTACGCTGGTTTGCGAATGCACAGCCTTCGGTGTTATCAGCAATTATTGAACTGGGACAATTAGACCATAATTTGCAAGTTTTTCAGAGTCCAAATTACACATTCCAATTGTGTTTTACAGAAAACAGCTGATGTCTTCAAGAAAGTGCCTTCTGCTAAATTACAGCCTTGTTAGCATATTCATTTTCCCTGGTTGAGGCGGGAAAAAAAAGGAAAAGAAGAAAGGCAAGGGGAAAAAAGGGCTGTCATAAAATCAATGTGTGGATGGACAAGTCCATTTTCCTTTCGGTATACCGCAACTCTAACCAGTAACAATCACACTAGTGTCATTCCCAAGATCTAGCCACCTATAGCCAATGTGCAAGACACCATATACTACATGAGCAACCTTGATACCACAATGACAACATCACCAGCACTACACGCCTGTAAAACAAAAACACAAACAAACCAACCCCAAAAAAAAAGAAGAAAAAAAAAGCTCCCTCTCGCACACACACACACGCACACACACACACACGCACACATATACGTATCTAATGGAGGAGGAGGGTGATGGTGGAGAACTCAAAGGAACGATGGAACACAAGGAAGATTGAGACAGAAAAAAAAAGGAAAATCACAGATTTCAAGCTTGTGACAAGCGTGTTCATTTCACTCTTCAAGGAACACATGCCTCTTCCAAGCAATGCCATGGGAGAGAGAAACAGAAGACGAGAACTATGAATGCGATGCCTTCCAGCTATCCTCATGCAGTACTCCAAAACTACTCCACTCGTCCAAAAAAGAGCATTCAAGAGAAACGTAGTAAGAAAAAAACGTAACATCTACTAATCAAAGGGGGCAGAAATAAGGAGACAGCCAGGCAATAGAAGCACTCACTGTCAGGGTGCATTAAAAAAGGGGGTATATGCTCGCTCCCTCATGGGTGCATAGAGAAAGTGAGGGTGATTTGGTATTCATTTATATTTATTTATTTTACCTGAGGAGGTGTTACAAGAAATTTCATCTGCTGCAACGAAGACGAAATGATTTCTGCAAGAGAAGATAAAATTTACAATACCGCCTGCTGACTGGCTGGATGGACGAAAGGTGGGTGGGTGGGTAGGGGGGAATAGGGATTGGAAAGGGGAGGGGATAGGGGAGAGATGGAGAGGGTGCTTGGCATAAATGGGTTTTAGTTCACAAGCAAAAAGCTCTCTGTGTGCGGCCCTGCACGCCGCACGGGTATCAACATGGAGGAAGAGCATGCTGGGGAGGATTGGAGATGCAAATGCGGGAATAAAGAAGAGGGGTAAAAAAAGACATATACAGTATATCAGAGATGAGACTAAATCATAACCTCGGACGGGGGCCGATTCAATAGAAACTGCAGCTGTGCATGAGACGCTTTGATTTAGCCGTTCTAAACGTCCTCTGCTGTGTAAACCCCCTCCCTCCATCACTATTGTTCTGTAAAAGTCAAGGAACTGCATTCACAGCATTACTGAATAGCGCTGGGGTGGCCTTGAACGGTCACATAAAAGCTGGTCGTCAAGCCCGTTAGAAACACCTGAGACTGCGACCATTATACACAGATGATATTGGAAATCAAAGAGGATAATATTATACATCAAAGTGCTTATGTCATACACTGTAAACTCTTCTTGAGAGTGAGACAAGAAGAGAAAGAAAAGAAAAACTACCTTTATATTCTGTATTCTGTACAGATTTATGTGAGATATATGTCAAAGTAACTAGGTGCACTCAAAGAAATAAATAGCACACTTTCAGAAATATTTAGTTTTGTTTTTTTTGTTTTTTTTTAAGAAATTCATACTTTTATTAAGCAAAAACTCAGTAAAGACATTTATAATGTTACAAAAGATTTCTATTTTAAATAAATTGCTGTTATTTTTAACTTTTATCAAAGAATACTGGAAAACATATCATGGTTTCCACAAAAATATGAAGCAGCACAACTGTTTTCAACACTGGTAATAAGAAGAAATGTTTCTTGAGCATCAGATCAGCGTATTAGAATGATTTCTGAAGGACCATGTGACACTTTTTTTAATTAAATAAATGCTGAGCATAAGAGACTTCTTTCAAAAACATTAAAAATCATTTTATTTACAATCGTAAATTACATTTACTTCCTTAATGCATGTTCCTGGTCGTCTTGTGAACGAAAAAAATAATGTTTATTTTTCATAATTTTTAATGAGACTGTAATAACAAGCTCTTCTTCTGAAATAACTTTCTTGCTGAAGTCACTCAAATTCAGTTTAGACATTAAACAACAACAACAACAACAAAAAACTTGTGTGGTTCAATTGATTCTCAATAGAAATAAGCAAATCTCGCCCTACATTTTTCTTTTTTTTTTTTTGTTAAATATAAATTTTGATCCTAAATATTTGGATTATGGAAGAAAATTGTATTACAAATGGCAATTCATGCTAACTTTAAAATTACATACAATAAAATCAATTAAAAATGCTATTTTTGTGTGTGTGTGACCATTCAACATCATCCCAGCACTATTCAGTAATGCTGTGAATGCAGTTAATTCAACTGTAAGTGCCACTAGGTGTCACTAAGTTCAATACGACTGCCATATAACCAAATACACACTAATAAACAATACAATAAATAAATAAAAAAATAAAAAAATAAAAAAATAGCGAGTGCACCTTTAATCTTGTTAATTGTGAACTACTGTATATATTTAGATTACTTTTAATCAACATTTACCATTTACAGATTTAAGTCAGAAGAAACATGCAGCATACAGGACTAGGGAAGCCCTGTTATAAATAAATAAATAAATAAATAAATAAATAAATAAATAAATAAATAAATAAATAAATAAATAAATAAATATTCTTTAAAGGCAAACAGGATGTGGATAAATGGTGCATTCTGGGTAAACAAACATGACTAGCATGAGCCATATCATTGGTTGCATTACACAGGCTTCATGAGTCATTGCACAGGTGTGACAAATGATGTGTCATGGCTTGATCTCACGTCTAATTAGAGACATTGGCCGCCATATTGCCAGGCCCATTTTTAATTGCCGCTTGGAGCTATATTTAATAACCAAATGAATCATTCATTCCCGCTAAGCATTCAGATTGAATCGGCCCTCTTAATCATGTTAGGGGGCTTGTTTTGAATACAATGTTCTATTCGGCATGACAGTATTGACTGTCCCAACACACACACACACACTTGGGAGTAAAGCTCAATGCAGACATGCATTTGAACACATGCATTAAATGGTGCACTTTCTGTAAGTCATAGTGCCTCACAAAATTAGATATGTATTGGCTTCTGATATGACCATTCCATTCATACACATTAAAGACTACACATGCACTTCATGAAGACGCTAAAGTCGCAAGCACTGCATATAAGCAGTAGTACACTAGACTACACTGTATAATATTTTAACTGGTATTTATTCCTACAATTTAATATTCAACACTAATAAGACACATTCAATTCACAGAGCTTCATCTCTTTCAATCAGTGGTCCAGTCCAGGTAAAATGCAGACATTTGGCCAACACATTCAGGGGTGTAACGCACTTGAGTGTTTGTACTTCATTCATAAAATTAAGTATAATTTCGGGAAATGTGTACTTTGTCTGAAACTAAATATTTGTAATTTTACTCAATAACATTTCTAATGAAAACATTATACTTTTTAGTTGAAGTATAAAGTACATATTTCAAAAGCGTAAATCTATTTTCATATTAAAAAGTGGTCACACTCCAACTCTCACTATGGACAAACTATTAACTACAACTTTTGCCTCAATAAACTTATTACTGCTTATTTATACTTAGTAAGGTAGTTGTTAAGTTTAGGTATTGGGTATATTCAGGGATGTAGAATATGTTCATGCAGAATAAGGCATTACTATGTGCTTTATAAGTACTAATAAACAGTCAATATCCTAGTAATATGCATGCTAATAAGCAACTAGTTAATAGTGAGAATTGGACCCTAAACTAAAGTGTTACCAAAAAAGTACACTACCATTTAAAAGATTGGGGTCCATAAGATTTTTAACATTTTTAAAGGAAGTTTCTTCTGCTCAACAAATCTGCCTTTATTTGATCAAAACAGTAATATTGTGAAACAATGTTAGAATTTAATTTTAAATTAGATTTTTCCGCATCATTTCTCCAGTCTTCAGTGTCATATGATCCTCAAGAAATCATTGTAATTTGATGATTTGCTGCTCAAGAAACATGTCTATTTATTATCATCAGTGTTTTTGTGGAAACCATGATATGTTTCAGGATTCTCTGATGAATAAAAAAGTTCAAAAGAACAGTGTTTCTTTGAAAAAGAAATCTTGTAACATTATGTCTCGACTCTTTACCATCATTTTTGAAACATTTAATGCATAATAATGCAAAAAGAACGAATTTCTTTCAATTTTTTTTTTTAAATGGTACAGTGTATATTTTTGTTGGCCTTCCTGAACTAACAAGTCAAATGATCTTCCTTTGAATTTTTATATAAAATGTAATTTGCTCACGTAACTGTATTCATCATATATTCATCCTTGAAGAGACATCAACATAATCCAAAGCAAAGCAAAGCTTTTTTTAATTACATCATAACCATTCTTAATGACAAACACTTAAGGCTTTGCATAACTACATTCAAGTGTCAACAATTTCTAAGGAAAAAAAGTTGACTTTTTACTTAGAAATACTTTCACTCAAGTATATTTTTAGCGTAATACATTTTTTAATTGTGCGAAATCCCACACTGTCACTTCAGTATAATTACTCCGAGCTTTTTACACCCCTGAGCATGCCTGGTATGTGTTAGCAGCATAATTTGCTAATAAACTGAATGAATGGCCTTTGATACAAGAGTTTAAAGAGTTGCCTTAGCTTCCTGCACAGCTGTTACCCCTGAGGGTTTCAGCTCAGTACAGAGAAACACGCTCAACGGGCCACCTCAACCTTTCCCGAACAAGCGTCGCGGAGACAGAGGTCAGCTGATGCTAGCATGGAGGGTTGTAGGAAACAAGGCTACCGTGTACTCCTGACCCACGTGTCCCCGGCCCGCAGCTGTTCAGACTGGACCAGCCAAGCCTTGAGCGGCAACTTCAGAGAGAAAAGCTGCCCTGACCCAGGCTCCGCCTCCAAGCAGCACCTCCAGATCTGAGGTTGACCCTGGACATCTCTGACAGAGAGTGAGCGAAGCTCTGACAAAGAGCAGGAACCAGATGCGGTGGATAGCGGTTAATGAAACCGACGGCAGGACGGCAGGGTGTCAGAGTGCCCCACTTTGTTAAGATAAAGCTTTCGGGGTATTGATATCCACCACCGTGGAAGGAAAGAGATCAACTGCAGTCAAAACACTCGCAGGATTAGCGGAGATCAGAGATGATATCTTTCACACGGGGTGGTAACATCTAACAGCGCTGAGAGGTTATTTTAATGGAGGCAGACTGAACAATTAAACTCCAACTGTCTAAAAACGTTACTCATTGAGGAATGAATAATTTATTCTTTATGAGGGAAGAGAGATTATAAGTCATTTACTTGGCAAATGAATAATTCAATCGTTTTAAATCCGAAAAATGTAAAAAATGTATGACTTCTCAATAACAATCATTTATAATTTCCATTATTAAAGACTAGTCTTATGCAAACTAATTTACCTGGAATTTGTATCGGAAACCTAATTAGTATGTTGGGCTGCGGTTTCAATTTCCCAAAGCTGCTATTATTCTCAAAATGTGTCTAAAGGTAAACAAAATAATTCAAATGTTATTGAGAGGCCTCTTCATTTGCATAATCAATCAAGCCAGTTTCTGCAGAGAGCTAAACAACATTAAGGAAACTTTCTGAATTTAATCAGTTCGAGCATTAGCATTAGCTCTGCCCACTGGCAAAGCAATGACTATGTCTACTAGTAGAACTACATTTTTAATACAAACTGAACCACGGGCAATTTTAGGGGGTTCACAGAACATAATAAAAGAGAAACTAAGATCTGCATTACTGACAAAACACTTAAAGCAAAGCTGAAAGTCACCATTCAAGTCTAGTGCAGGACGAGCTGTGCACAGATGTCTGATACTGTCTGATACTTACCCTAAGTATGAGCAATAGTAATACTGATGCTTAGCTTAGTCAGCAGCACCACAAAAAAAAAACAAAAAAAAATCACAACGGTTTATTTATTTATTTACAAATAAATGGATCAGAATCCATGTTAAATAAAAATAGAAATGATGAAGATATGGTCTAAAAATCCAAGGTAGGAAAACTTCATACATTTACATTTATTAAAGTATTAAGTATAAGTCTTCTAACTATTTAAATGTATTAATGCTAAATGAATAAATGTAAATGTGAAAGGCTATACTACTTGATAAGAAATGTTTCTGACTGTATCTACAGTAGGGCTGCACGATATATCGCATGCGATTGTCACGCGCATTTCGTCAGTAAAGCCGGTTCCCTGATTACCGCTAAAACGCCATCACCTGCTTTCAAATGGAGCGGCATTTAATAGATGAATCGCCTTCAATAATGAACGCGATATTGCGTGGCTTGTCAGTGATCTACGGCTCTGTCTATTAAATGCCGCTCCATTTGAAAGCAGGTGATGGCGATTTAACGGTAATCAGGGAACCGGCTTTACTGACGAAATGCGCGTGACAATCTCATGCGATATATCGTGCAGCCCTAATCTACAGTTCAAAAGTTTAAGGTCATTAATATTTTCTAAATAATTAAAACTTTTATTCAGCAAGGATGCATTAAATAGATTTAAAAGTGACAGTTAAGACATTTATAATTTTACAAAAAATTATTTTGAACAGTGCTTTATCAAACGATCCTAAAAATTCTATCATGGTTTTCACAAAAAAATATGAATCAGCACAGCTGTTCTCAACACTGATAATAATAAGAAATATTTCTTGAAAATCATCATATTAGACTGATTTCTGAAGGATCATGTGACATTGAAGACTGGAGTAATGATGCTGAAAATTCAGCTTTGACATCACATGCTGCATTTATTTGATCAAAAATACAGAAAAACAGTAAATAAAATACAGAAATATTTTAAAATATATTACAAAAGAAAACAGTTATTTTACAATATTACTGTTTTTACTTGCTTTAAACTTTCAAAAACGTGAAAAAATCTTACTGACCCCAAACCTTTGAATGGTAGTGTACTTCTTTTCTGTTTGTATTTAACATGAACTCTGTTCCATTTATTGGCAAATAAGAAAATAAAATATTTTAATGCTTATCTTGGCCAGTGCATAAGATTGCCTAAGCCGAGAGTGATCGAACCAACAGAAAATCAGATTACCGCTATACCATAAAAGATTTCTCATAACAAGAAGCCACAGAACAGCAACAAGGGCCCTTGGAATCAATAAGGTGGTATCTTAGATGCTCTGACTCTAATCTCTGAGGACAGTCTACTGTATTTTTTTTTTTTTAGAGAAGTCCCTGCGTGTGAGGAGGACACATGTGGTTATTGAACAGATCATGAAACCACACCGATCTTAAGCCTGGCAACAGTTACAAACACTAGAGACTCTACCACATGCAGCTCACGGCCGGCAGACATCAAAAAGCGCGCTCGGGTGCGATTTGTCCCGATTTGTGGCTAATGATCTGCCTTTGCCGTGGACAATAGGATCTGCATACGCACAAACACTCCCAAGATGATTACATAAACATGATGTAATGATGATGAGCACCACTCACAACCGGTCGGTGTGATTCACAGCACACAACTTTCAAGAGGCATGCAGGGACACCGTTGACAGATTATGACAGCACTGCTAAGATGACATGATAATCAAGTGTTGCTTCATCTAGTTATGGCTGCACAATATCAGTTGTTACATGTCGGATGACAGCATTACGATCATTATTTGCCATTAACAGTCATGAGCAGATATGCTTTTGTGTCATGCGAATGTTTTACAATCACATCAAGGCTCTGAATTTGCTTTATTCTTGATTGCGTGCCATCTGCAATAAGCTTACACTCACAATTGACAAGAGAGGGAAAGAGAGAGAGAGAGAGAGAGAGAGAGAGAAAAAAAAGAAAAGGAAATCAAAATCAGCCAAGACGACTTCCTCTGGTCGCCCTGCCAAACGGGCTTTTGTCTCATCTCTGAGGAACTGTCAGGTCTATCCCACTTCATTCTGCAGTTACAGTTGCTTCACCATGGATGCGCTTCAACATTACATTTGCAGTGACATCTCATTTGATTTAATTTGCCAATTACTGCACTGGGCACCATGATATTCCCCATCACCACTGGCGAGGGGAATTAGGCTAATAAATCAGGCTGGGCTTTTTTTTTTTTTTTTTGTGGAGCGCACGCCTGCCTCTGCTCGTGACGAAGGGAGAGAGTTTGACCTCAGAGGAGTAAGGGTGAGAGAGAACGAGGCTGCCTCTGCAGGGGAGGTGGGTTGGGTGTTAAGGGCCCCGCCGGAGGGCCTGGTAAGGTGGTGTTGTCAGTGGTGTGCAGGCAGCGGTGTGTGTCTTACCTGTCACTGTAGGCAGCGGCGGTAGCAGTAGCAGGCTGAGTGTATCGGTAGGCAGCGTAACCACCCTAGAAACACAACACACACACTCGCTCACATGGGCACGTCGACAACAGATGTTTGGACTTTTTATAAAATGTGTTTGCGAGAAATAAAAGAACGAGGGTTGGGGGGGTGGGGTTTGATGTTATGTTCTGTGACAGAGACTGTACGACTGAATCTCATGAAGATGAAGAGGCATGGAGTGCTTTTGGAGAGCAGCACGCAACAACGTCGCATTCGTTCACTCGAAGTTCACGGTATCGGCGCTCGCAATTCCCGGCATGCTCCAAAAGAGGGGACGCACATGTCATAATCATAGCTATTAAATATGCATAATCTAATTACAAAGCAGCAGCCTTATGTTGGTGTGAGTCAACCTAGTTTCTTATTCATCTCATGCAAGCATCTGAGGATTAATTATGTAGCGCTGTCATACTACACTACTTCTTTTTGCCAACGACGGAGGAAGAAATAATTTCAACATGTGGAACGGTAACATCTGATGTTCATTTAGGTAAAAAGGCCAAACAAACACATCCACTCAAAAGCACATATGCCTGCTGATTTGAGCGGAGTTGTTACATACAGTAGTAAATGAGTGTGCGAGATGTAGCTGCTTGCTTAAAATACTCCCACACGGTCAGTGCTGTGCTGTGGACTTTTTTAGACTGTTTTGATTGATTTTTTTTATTATATAACAATTAATTCATGTGTTCTAATTGTGTTTCCAGTCCCACTTTATATTAAGTTGCTTTAACTACTATGTACTTACATCAAAAAATAAGTACAATGTACTTATTGTGTTCATATTGAATTGCAAAACACTTTTGCTGCTATTGAGGTGGGATATGGGTTAGGGACAGTTTTGGAGGTATGGGTAGGTTTAACGATAGGGATAAGGTGTAAGGGATGGGTCAACAGTGTAATTATAAATGTAATTACAGAAATTAATTACAGATCTAATTATATGCAGGTGTTTTTAAAATATAAGTACAATGTAAAAACATGTATATACACAATAAGTGCATTGTATCAAATTATTAATTTAAATGTAAGTACATAGTAGTTAAGGCCACTTAATATAAAGTGGGACCGTGTTTCCTAACCATTTTTGTCTTATCTAACCCCACAGTCCCATCATACCCTAAATACTAAACCAAAAATGTGTCTCTGTCTGGAGTCTTTAAATAAATGCACAGTGTGTTATCAATGCAAACTGTCATACCTACACTGTAAAAAAAAAATGTTGATCATTATTTTCATCTTTATTTCAATTAATTATCTTTATTTTTCATCAATTTAACTTGTCAAAATTATTTATGTAATGTCTTTCATTTTATTTTATACTTGATTGACTTTTCTGAACTTGATGTTCTTCATTAGTAATTTGATACCAACACCTACACATATTAATTACAAAGAAAGAAAGATTTAAAACAATCTTAATCTTTTCAAATTATCCTCTTGAACCTGCTTACCTATTCATGGTTGGGAATTTCTGCTCTAATTTGATTGGCCAGGCGATGTTGCTTAGCAAACTAATAAACTGACAGACTTTTAGTCTGACATGCAAGGTGCTTTATATAATCTTTTTATTTACAAAACTGTGGCTTGAAAGCAATATCACACTTGCAATTGTGCTGTTTTACTAAATATTCTGTACAGCACTCTTGCTTGTGAGTGCTTGCTTGCACTCTTGCTTACTCTTTCATGCAATTTTTGCCTACTATTTGTTGTATTTCGGTACTGTTGATTTTTCTTTCATGCATTTTTTGAAGGGGCACAGCTTCTTTACCATTCCCATTAGCAGTCCACAGAAAACACCAACTGATAGGTCCATCTGTACACCTCTGCTCTTTCTCTGTTTCTCCAGGGCTTACTGGTCTCTTGACCCTGCTGTTCTCCACACCAGGCCTTCAGGCTGTTGTAATTACCAGCCTCCCTCTCCCTGCACTCACACGTACACAACAGCAGTTCCTTCTCACAACTTTCTTCGTGTTCCTCACCCTCCCACTTCCTCGCAGATCACCTCCGTCCTCTAACTCCTTCCATAATGACTCACCGGGTAATTTGTGGTAATTCACAAGGTAACTCCCACTGCGTGGCCGGCCCCATAACAAACCATTTCATTTACTCGCGCAACGCTGAGCCTGACACATGGCCGTGATGCATCTCGGCTGTATTTAAAGCCGGCGCGATGAGCTGCGGAGCGGGACGGCCGAACGGGGCCCCTTAGTCACCAGGGCTGTCATCTCTGACAGACAGGGGCCGCAGGCATCTACATGTCTCTGAAGCTCCATTAGGCTTGGTCAACTAACCTCGGGGAAACTGACAGGGTGTGCAGGTGCGGTGAGAGCAGTGGTCAGGACTTTAACGCTGAGATGCGCATCTGGAGAGAGGCCACAATTTATCATTATGACTCACGAAGAGAGGAATAGATAGGGCTCCACTGACTCCTGACTGCTCGTATCTGTCTGAAATGCATGTGGACATACTGAGCTTATCATGGTTATTGATGCGCATGATGCGCTTCTCATACTTTTACTAGTGTGAGTGTTTGCCTGCCATGACTGCTTGGTGGCCTGAGTAATACAGAATAAGGGCTTCAATACAATTTTTCTAGTGCTTTATAAGTGGATATATAACATTATGCAACAGTTCCAGCTGCCAAATCGGGCTGGATTGGATCTTTCTGCAGTTATATGAACATAGCAGTAGGTGGCGGCAAGTGACTGTCTTTATGAGTGAGTCAATGATTCATTGAATCACTGAATCATCCTTTCAACTGATTCGTTCAAATCCCTGAAATAAACAAGTGACTGTCTTTATGAGTGAGTCAATGATTCATTGAATCACTGAATCATCCTTTCAACTGATTCGTTCAAATCCCTGAAATAAACAAGTGACTGTCTTTATGAGTGAGTAATTTAATAACTCACTCAACCGATTTATTCTTAATATGTGACATGCTCTATCATTTCAATGAGCTGTTTGTGGAGGTTTTTTTTTTTTGCTTATCTTTATTTTTGATAAAACAATGTCTCAACTTTCAATAAATTGTATTCTTTCCTCACAAAATAATAAAGTTCTGATGCTCCTTGATGTGGCGCGATTGTTGTAGCTACAAACGGCAGTTAAAAAACTACTCCAATGTCCATAGTGCGTAAAAAAAAGTAACATTGAAAGGTTTCCAATCATTACTGATGTTGCAAATGGATTTGATTGTTACAGTGTGGCTTTGGGTATTTCTGGATCTTCTAGAAATGAAAACTCAGCCACATGAGGCAAATGTGAAGCACTTTATATTACAGATTAAATCGAGATATATTACACACGCTGTGTCGTTTATATTTGGTAGGTCTTCCTGCCTTATTGCACCCCTGCATGTGGTACATGTTCAGTATTTCTTTGTTTAACTTGCTCATCTTAAGGATGTCTGTTCTATGCTATCATTTTCCAGACCTTATCCAACATTCAGAACATTTAGCAGAGCACTCAGCAAATTAAGATTGGTAATAAACAAATACAGTTCTTGAATAGTTTCTAATGAATATTAGATGATCTTATCGCAGCGGAACAATCAATCCCAGCTACTGTGGCACTGCGCTAATGACAAGGGAACAGAGGAAGCGTTACAGCCGCCTTCCCGCCATTTCCACGCACATTTGTACCCTGTACAATTTGTTTCGTCCCAGAGGAGGGTGAATTGGGGGAGATACATCAGGCTGTGTCAGGCTCAATGAGACATGGCCATGAGGAGAACAAGCTTTCGGTCCCTGCTAGTTACCCCACCTCAGCTCCAGATGCTTCTGCTAATCTAAAAAGGTGACGCTCCAGATAAACACACACATGCCCATAGATTGTAAATGAATGGGTTGAAGATTTGAAAGTTCATTGAAAACCTACAATTTTACACGCAACCCTCCCCTTCAATCCTTACTTTTATCTAATGTGATAATACTTAGTAAGCAATAAAGACCTGTTCACAACAAGAACGATAACTATAAAGAAAACTATAACTATATTTGCATCCACACCAACAAACGAAAATGGTCTGTTTATTTTAAGCTTGCGCACTGTGGTTTCATTGTGTATACAATATGTTTTTGCTGTTCTTGTTTCATTTACATGCCTTTAACCAGCAGATGTCCTCAGCATGCTATGTTTTGAGTGAATCTTGCTAGTGTAATCGATCTAATCGAACAGTGAATTTAGCTAATGTAGTCAATATAGTGGAATAAAAACAGCACCTAGTCTTTTTCACTGCAACTTCAAAGAAAGTAAGACAATGTTGTGGAAACTAGCACTGGATACCTGAGGTAATCATATGTTACACTGTTTGCAAGCCCAGCATAATGACCTCATTGTTAATACTTTTCACCATTTATTCTGAGTGTATGACCGATTGTTTACCATACAGTATTTCCATTTTATTTAAAATATCCTTGAAAAGGGATTTGACTTGTCAAACAATGGTGGATTTTTCTGGACTTCGCATATTAACTTCTCTGCAATGCTGTCTGCCATTTTAAATGCGCAAGCCCTTAAATTAGAGTGGACTCTGATTGGCTGTTAATGTTTTATTGTTCAACAGCTGGTAATTTTTTTTTTTTTTTTTTTTCTGAAAGTAATCCCTACAATATTGTTCCTCTATATGTTAATCATTATAGTTGTGGTGTGGAAAGTGCTATTCTTTTATATTTAGAACAAATTTTAAGAACCATATCTTTATCGATATCATTATAGTTATTGTCCTTAGTGTGAACAGGCCTTAAGAGTGTATTACTTTCTTCTCCAGTTTGCATATTTAAAGGGTTATTTCACCCAAAAATGAAAATTCTGTCATTTATTACTCACCCTCATGCCGTTTCACACCCGTAAGATCTTCGTTCATCTTCAGAACACAAATTAAGATATCTTAGTTGAAATCCGATGGCTCCGTGAGGCCTCCATAGGGAGCAATGGACACTTCCTCTCTCAAGATCCATTAATGTACTAAAAACATATTTAAATCAGTTCATGTGAGTACAGAGATTCAGTATTAATATTATAAAGCGACAAGAATATTTTTGGAGCGCCAAAAAAACAAAATAATGACTTATTTAGTGATGGCCGATTTCAAAACACTGCTTCAGGAAGCTTCGGAGCACAAATTAATCAGTGTGTCGAAATCATGATTCAGATCACATCAAACTGCCAACGGCTGAAATCACATGACTTTGGCGCTCCGAACAGCAGATTCGATACACTGATTCATTTGTGCTCCGATGCTTCCTGAAGCAGTGTTTTGAAATCGGCCATCACTAAATAAGTTGTTATTTTGTTTTTCTCGTCAATTTATAATATTAATATTGACCCACTGTACTATCATGAACTGATTTAAATATGTTTTTAGTACATTAATGGATCTTGAGAGAGGAAATGTCCATTGCTCCCTATGGAGGCCTCACGGAGCCATCGGATTTCGACTAAAATATCTTAATTTGTGTTCTGAAGATGAACACAGGTCTTACGGGTGTGGAACGGCTTAATAAATGACAGAATTTTCATTTTTGGGTGAACTAACCCTTTAAATCTATTTCCCCCTACAATAACCTTGAAAAAGGACATCCTGTGTAGGTCAACTGTAGGTACAGATACATATAAGTTTTCACACTGTACAATCCCAGCATGCCCTGCTCTAGTGCTCAATCTCAGGTCACTGAGTCTCACCTCAACTGACAATAAACTCAAAAAGGATCATTCCTCTGTCACTGATACTCATGAGCTGCGGCTGGCTGGCTGAGGAAGAACTTTTTATTTTACTCGTGGGTGAAAGTCTCTTGACACAATTAATTATTGAGGCCAAATTAAAAAAATGCTAACAATAAAAACAACAATGAATCAGCTAATTGGTTTACACTCAGAGGGATGAATGGGGTAGGGGTTGGGGGCATGTACATGAACATTCAAGGACGGCATGCGAATACTTACATAAATATCTGCACCATAAAATCCGTCCTGGTAAACAACACTGGAAAGATGCAAACACACGCGCACACACAGACAAACACCAAACAAAACAAACAAAAGACATCAATATTAGTGCATGTTCCCATGCAAGCAATACCAACCCCATCTCTAGCCAGGGTTAGTGGAACAGAATAAGAAATACACACTGAATAAGAGGGTTTCCAAAGGCACTCATTACTTCTGAAGCATTTTAGAAGGAGACTGTGGAGTAAAGAGTTTGTAGAGGGGCCACAGAGAGCTGGAATTTATTTGGATCATATTTAAGAAATTAGCAAAATTAAAAAGAAAATGATAAAAAATATACATGGAGAATTTAGGTAAAATTTGAGAAAAAGATTAAGGAAACAAATAGAAATTAATGTAAAAATAATAATAATTATTAATTTTAAAATCTGAAGATCATATTGACTGTCACTGGCATTCAAAATGTAACTGAAGGTGACAATGATATCATTTTTCATATTGAGTAGCGATTGTTTTTTTTTTTTATTACATTTAATTGCATAGTGAATAACATACATGCAATAATTTCTGAGCCACACTTGAAGCTCTAAAATGCTGATAATTCCTTGAAATCGAAATAGAATTTGTTTATGTTTAGTGTCATAACCGTACTGAAAAATTCTAAAATCTCTAAACTACTTATTTTGCTGCCTTACATCCACCCATATTTCCTTTGGATCTAGTTTTATTTATGTACCAGTTTAAATGGCATGTATTCATTTGTATGAAGTGGAATTTAGTCTGTAGCCCCTGTTTCTAAACTCCACAAAATCTCCTTCAATATCATTCCTCAATATCATGAAATCAGAACCAAAATAATCAGAATCATCATTTGACTGCTCACAAATCCTTCTGCATTCAGTTGTTCGAAAGGATTTACATAATGTTACCTTACATAAAAGGAATGCTTAAGGCCATCGACCATGACAGAACAGCATGACAGTTCAGTGTCATTATTACTTTCAGGATGCAAGGGCTACATGCTGCACTGGTTCTGTGTGTTGAGGTAGAGATGCATGCATGTTACAGCAGCCCGGTGACGAGGGAAGCGGTTGTCAGAAGAGAGGACTAAAGGTGAACTTGTGTGTATCTGAGAAGGGAGTGTTGCTACTTACCCTCCATAGGCTGGGATGTGTGGGGGAGGCGCGGCTGCCCGGAACGTATTGTAGACGGTGCGCCCTCTTCCTCTTAAGTGTGCCCCTCTGTACGCCGCCGCTGCCGTGGCTGCTGGGTATGGGAAGCCTGGCACTGTGGGGAAAAACATACAGTACATACATGAAAAACCATCACAGAAGAAAGATATTTTGCAGGTTTGGAACAGTATTGTTATTGTTAACAAAAAAAAAATTGTTGTTGAAATCAAATATAACATTACATGAAAAACTTAAATACTATAATAGTATATAAATAATACTAAACACTGGGAAGCATCATTATGTAAATGTAGAATTAGGTTTTTCATGCTGTTTTGAAATACAAGAGTTTGCAATTTGAAGAACCGCCCTCATGAACGACAGTGTGAACTATGCTGGTGTGCGAAGATTTACCAATCATAAAGAGGTCATTTACATATAGACGCCTTAAAGGTGCAGTAGCAAAAAAGTCATGTTAAACTAAATGAAGACTTTTTAGCACAAAACCTTGGACTTTCTCTGAAAAATAAAATGTAAAATTGTAAAATATGACCCCACTAAACACTAATATGTCAGCTGATTATTATTGCAAAATGAACCCTTGTCAGGGTGATTTTATGGCTACTTTATGAAATACGTAACTGAAATTATTTTAATATGCAAGAAGAAAGATACCATAGGGCGAAATGATACAAGACGGTTGCTAGGGACGGTCAAATACTGTACAGTTACATAACATGTCACGACTGACCAATCAGAATCAGGTATTCCAGAGAGCCGTGTAATAAACTGCCAAATGAACTATAATTCCACAAGTCTCAACTAATAAAAGCTGTGAGGAACGGTGCCCTACCTCCATCTACACCTGCAATTAGCCAAAAACTCTAACAATGAGTAATAAGCAAACTACAGCAGGCATACACTACCTCTGAGCCTGGGTGAAAACAGAAAGCTCTGTATTGTTGTTAAATGATCATTAAGTTTAATAGGGCGTCGGTGGTGAAAATGACTTTTAAGAGGCTTAATTTGAAATGGCTGAGAGGAAGAAAGAGAGAGGGGGTTTGTGAAAGCTGCTTCATTCTTTAACATTACAGGTTTTCAAAAGGAGATCATATAAATGTCTAATAGGAGCACTGAATCTTTCATTCAGCTGATAAAAAATTAAGATTTAAGGAAGGGGTTTGCGTGATGTAGGAGGGTGAAAAGGATTGTTCCATTTGACTCTTTGTCACCTTGGATATGTCTCGCTTTCATGCAGTGCACCACAGCTGCCTTAGTATATAAAAGAGGAAGGACAGCTAAAAGAACTCACATTTTACATTCCAATTTATCATATTTATGAACATGAAGGAAGCCGTTACCTTCCTACCATTGAAGTGTGTTATAATTTTAATGTTAACATTTAAATGATTCCGATATAAATAAATGTTTAAATGTACATGTTATTAATTTCTTTAAACACCTGTGGTTTATTAGGAGGCTAAACAACAAAAATCAGATCATAGAGTTTGATGAATGCCTTTGAAATTGCTACAATGGAGCATTAATGCAGCATTAAAAAAAAAAAAAAAAAAATGCCAATGAAGATTCATTAGTCACATATACGTATTCACGTATTCCTTCCTCCTTCCATTCCAGGCAGCCCATTTGACAGCCATTTTTGAAATATGCTCTACACACGTTTGCATATTTGCAAGAGCTTCACTTTGATGTGTAGAATGTGTCCTGAGGAAAATAAATATGAGATGTATTTAGCCTGAATATTTACAGGATAAACAACTTAGACTATGCACTTTCATTTAGAACGATGAAGGGTGGAGGGCTAGATGAAAACGGAGAGAGAGCGAGAGAGCGGGAGCTACAGTAAGTGCCGCTGAATGAGAAATGGGAGCGTGCAGCAGCAGTGAGCTCCAGGGGGATGCACAGGAGAGCTAGTCCGTTTTATTGCTTTGAGAGCGATTACAGTGAAGCAGATGCTCTGGCCGACGGGAGGTAGCCTCCGCATCAAAGCCATAAAAGTGTACAACTGCTTTGTAGCACAATAATTTCTCTCATTGGCTTTTGTGTGGGAAGTGTTTTGGGGGGTGGGGGGTTACGGGTGGGCAGCAACATTGCAGGAGGTTCGGTCGCCCTGTGCATCTCACTCTGCAACCTTACACAGCGCAGCAAACCGCAGAGACTCTTTTATGAGTGCATATATAAACGAGACTCGCTTTGAGATGAGAGAAATCTCACAGCTTTCAGATAATGTAAAGCGCGCTGTGTATTCTGCATGAATTACTTTGCAGCTTGTGGTGATATACAGTGCAATACTGATGCTTGTTGAAGACTAGGAACAAGACTAAATCCCTTTGCTATGTATCTATATTTATTCTTAAAAAAAAATAATAATAAATTAAAATGTATGCGCAAAAACACATTATGAAAATCAATCCCTTAATATGTATGGTTAAAGCAGCGGTATTTTAAGGTGGATGAATTAATTTAAATCTAGTTTAATCAAATGCATAACACGCTGCCAGTAAGCTACTTAATAGCTAAAAATATATATTTTTTAAAAATCACATAAATAAATTATTCTGAAAATAATGAAATGGAAGTAAAAACGATGAAACAATGAAAATATTAATAAAAATGATTTAAAATAAATAAATAAAATAATAAATTATTCTGAAAATTATTAATGCAAGTAGATAAATTATCATTATTAAAATGATTAAAGAATAATAATTTAATTAAAATAAATAAGGGGAGGGGGGAATCACCATTCTTTTATGAAAAAGCTACTAGTCAACTAGTAAACTGTTGGAACCACTTTGACCCATCCCTATTTATTTGCAGTTTCCTTTCAAAAAACATTACATAAAAATGTAAGTAGACATTCACTATTCACATACACTGTTCTCTACAAACCCTCCCTAACTGGTAGCTTTATAATCCAAATGTATGTAATCTCACTGTAAGCAGTCTTTTGAAACATGTTTCAAGTCTTAATGAATGTACATTTTTTAATCACCTCTGTACACATGTCAGGGTCATTTCATATTGTTTCTTTCCACAATGCAATCTCAAACGTTCACTGTGTACGACACAGAAGCGGCCACCAAAGCACTTTCATTCCTCTTTAAAACGCTTCGTCCTTCCGCTAAAAGCCGCTTGTTGTCTTCCACGATAGCCTATCTGCACAAATTAATTCCATTTTGCTGCTGCCTTTTTGAAAATTCTCAAATTCTTCCTCTGCACTCTGTTAATTGCACGTCACTTTTCAAACTTATCATTTAGTATTTGCGAGTTCAAAAAAGCCCAGCAATGTTGAAAGTGCCAGAGGCAGCCGCTGTCTCTCTTTCAGTCAGGACTCAATCAAAGAGAGAGCAAGGACAGTGATGTCATACTAAAACACTGAAACATTAGCGCTGCGAAACTGTCAGTCAATACAAATGACCCTCTATATCATTATGACCGAATATATTCCATTTCAATTCATATGGTTGAAACTCCCTCAGCCTCTTCTGAAAATTCAATAATCTCAATGTTGGACACAGAGAAGTCACCATTCTTTTCCTCTCACTTAAGGAAATGACTTTACCAATTTTTGATTAATTATTTATTATCCAATAAACATTAGATCAGTAAATGAATGTGTGTAGTCAGAGAAACGTGAGTCCGAGTGCTGTTTATGAGTGTGTTTCTTCAAGCATTATATCTCAGGGGTTGATTTTAAATCAAACATATTTCGACTTTTTCTTTAAAGTTTATAGTTTATAGTTTAAATGTGAAAAATTTGAAACTGTAACAATCTACACAAAGAGTGAAATAAAAATATATGTATATCAAAGGTTTGTCATTTCCACAAAACCAATTCTGACACTAATGAAATTAATTTTTTAATAGCGAGAGTACTTGGTTACCAAGGAGACAATAATGATCATGCTTGAGATGAAATGATAAGTGTGAAGACAACAAAGAAAACTCAAGGTAAACATTCCTTTAAAATGGTGATCACATAATGTGTTAAAAATACACAGGTACATAATTTAATTACAATTAAAACCAACTGTTAGAATTTTCTGTTTGTTTTGTGGTTGACATTTCTACAGTACTAACAGAGACCCCAAAGAGTATTCGGACACCTAAGTCACACATAAAATACTTGAATTTCTTTGCACTACAAACAAATATCACTTTAGAATTGAATATTTTTTGTGTATGTGTGTCAAAAGTACGGTGGCCCAGTAGTGCACAACACAACGGAATTAAAAAGCAAACATAAGTTCACAACACAACGAAATAAAGTCATAACACAACGGAAATGCTCCCGACCACTAGGGGGCTCTCAGAGCTCGGTATTGTTAGTATTCATTGCCAATGTTTTATAGAGTCGGCAGTGATATGATCACCACGATTAGTTTCAACAGTATATAACCACTGTATATCGACATGAAATATTAATTCAAAATCATTTGAGTGCACAATAGCTTCATATTTATACCTGTGAATGATTTGATGCGCTGCCACTGCGAATGATGAAGGGAATGTCTGACAATTCCACCAAGTGGTTAAAACGTATAATTTGTATTCATTAAAATTACTTTTAACATTTAAAAACAGACATTTTCATATTACAGAGCTTGTCAGTCTTACCAACAGGAAGTAACAAGCTCTGTAATTTGAACATGTCTGTTTTTAAATGTTAAACAAAGTCATTGTAATGAATACAAATTATATGTTTTAACCACTTGGTGCAATTGTCAGACGTTCCCTTCATCCGTGGTATTGTGCACTCAAGTGATTTTGAATTAATATTTCATGTCGATATGCAACGTTTACATACTTAAAACTAATCATGGTATTGATATCTATGTAAGACTGTCGACTTTATAGAACATTGGCAAGGAATACTAATATTAACGAGCTCTGAGAGCCCCCTAGTGGTCGGGAGCATTTCCGTTGTGTTGTGGCTTTATTTCGTTGTGTTGTGGATTTATTTACATTTACATTACATTTACATTTATTGCCCCCTAGTGGTCGGGAGCATTTCCGTTGTGTACTGGCTTAA
Organism: Chanodichthys erythropterus; assembly: GCF_024489055.1. Classification (NCBI taxonomy): domain Eukaryota; kingdom Metazoa; phylum Chordata; class Actinopteri; order Cypriniformes; family Xenocyprididae; genus Chanodichthys; species Chanodichthys erythropterus. The sequence continues at coordinate 33,437,736 of NC_090223.1, forward strand.
TTTCGTTGTATTGTGGCTTTATTTTGTTGTGGCTCGATTTCATTGTTTTGTGGCTTTATTTCGTTGTGTTGTGGCTTTATTCCATTGTGTTGTGGCTTGTTTCCGTTGTGTTGTGGCTTTATTTCTTGTGTTGTGGCTTTATTTCGTTGTGTTGTTGCTTTATTTTGTTGTATTGTGGCTTGTTTCCGTTGTGTTGTGGCTTAATTTCGTTGTGTTATGGCTTTATTTTGTTGTGTTGTGGCTTTATTTTGTTCTGTTGTGGCTTGTTTCCGTTGTGTTGTGGCTTAATTTCGTTGTGTTATGGCTTTATTTTGTTGTGTTGTGGCTTTATTTCATTGTGTACTGGCTTAATTTCGTTGTGTTGTGGCTTTATTTCGTTGTGTTGTGGCTTTATTTTGTTCTGTTGTGGCTTGTTTCCGTTGTGTTGTGGGTTGTTTCCGTTGTGTTGTGGCTTTATTTCATTGTGTTGTGGCTTTATTTCATTGTGTTGTGGCTTGTTTCCGTTGTGTTGTGGCTCGATTTCGTTGTGTTGTGAACTTATGTTTGCTTTTTTAATTTCGTTGTGTTGTGCACTACCGGGCCACCGTACAAAAGTGATGCATTTACACAAATTTTGTTATAATGTGTCATTATGCAAAAATGTAACTGTAAACATTATTTGATTGTATTTAGAATACATAAAATGCTAACTATGAAATTAACTTTAAAGGGTTAGTTCACCCAAAAATTCTAAATATGTCATTAATTACTCACTCTCATGTCATTCCAAACCCTTAAGACCTTCTTTTATCTTCGGAAGACAAATTAAAGGGGTGGTTGCATGCGATTTCACTTTTTTAACTTTAGTTAGTGTGTAATGTTGCTGCTTGAGCATAAACAGTATCTGCAAAGTTACAGCGCTGAAAGTTCAATGCAAACGGAGATATTGTCTTTTAAAGTTATGGCAGTTTAAAGCCTACAAAAACGGGCGGTTTGGACTACAACGAGCTTCTTCCCGGGTTGGTGACATCATAAACCCTTGCTATTAACATAAACACTGCCCCCGGGAACACGCAACAAAGTGGGCGAGGCCATGTGGCGCGGCATAATGAAAGCGGAAGAGTTGTTTACACCGAACGCGAGCTGCGCGACGCGACGCATCAAAAGATATAGAACCCATTATAATCTGTGATATTTCCTACACTGGATGCGGCGCTGAAGACAGTTTCCAGAATCTACACGAGTTTAATGCTGGATTTACACAAAGACTTTTACTGAAAGAAGCAGTTCCCACTTTAAAAGCAGAAGCTGCTGTTTATCAGCCCCAAACTGTAAGTATGTTTTATTGTTTGTCTTTTAAACGTAATGTTATAGTTCTGTTGCTATTTTTAATGCATCTAGGACGTATACAAAGAGCAACTCGTTTTTGCTAGCCAGTTAGCTAAATTCTAGTGCAACAAACACCAACAAACGTCTATGTTCATAGACAAACAGTTGTTCATGCTATAAATTAAACGCTACCTTTACAAAAATGGGACTACTCAGGCATGTATTTACTACAGTAAAGCTTTAATCAGCATAAAACTGTATATTGAAAGCTAACAAACAGCAGTGACAGCTTATCTAAACACTTTGACACAAATACTAAATGAAATACCATTCATAAACGTCCTTTAAAAGCTGCGATTGGAGAGGTTCTGCCTGACCCTCTTCATCTGGGTCTGATTCGGCTCCATTTGATACAGCAAAGTAGGCGCTATTATTTACTTTCCACCTAAGCGCGTAATAACGGATGGTAAGGGGCGTGGCGTTTCCAGACGCTTCAGCGAATCACGACAGATTGGGCCAGTAACCAACCTGCTGACCAATCTGAGCACATTGCGTATGTCGGAGGGAGTGGCTTCATAGAAGCAGGAAGTCAAACGAGCCGTTCATATGACAGTGGAAACTGAGGTGTAGAATTAAGATAAAATATATGAAAAATACAGCATTTAAAAAAAACCGAAGCATTAAGACATGTTAAAATGTGCCCCCAAAACACAATCAAGCCTAGAAAAAAACCACGTAACCACCCCTTTAAGACGTTTTTGATGAAATATGAGAGGTTTCTGTCCCCCATAACATTATTACATTATTACATTACATTATTTATGACATTGGATTAATGTAGCACCATCTTGTATATGTTACATATTACCATGCTTGCTTGTACAGCTTATTTTTAACCACTTCTCTTTTTTTCTGTGCTTCTAATATGTAAAGCTGCTTTGAAACAATTACCAATTGTAAAAAGCGCTATATAAATAAATTTGACTTGACTTGACTTGATTACTAATTTCAAGTCCTAGAAAGGTAGTAAAGACATTGTTAAAATAGTCCACATGACTACAGATGTTCAACCTTAAAGGAACACTCCACTTTTTTTGAAAATAGGCTCATTTTCCAACTCCCCTAAAGTTAAACAGTTGAGTTTTACCGTTTTCGAATCCATTCAGCCGATCTCCGGTTCTGGCAGTACCACTTTTAGCATAGCTTAGCATAGTTCATTGAATCTGATTAGACCGTTAGCATCACGCTTAAAAATGACTAAAGAGTTTTGATATTTTTCCTATTTAAAACTTGACTCTTCTGTAGTTAAATCGTGTACTAAGACCGACAGAAAATAAAAAGTTGTGATTTTCTAGGCTGATATGGCTAGGAACTATACTCTCATTCAGGCGTAATAATCAAGGAACTTTGCTGCCGTTCCATGGCTGCAGCAGTGCAATGATATTACGCAGCGCCTGTGAGCCCCTGCTTGCACAGGGAACGTGCCTTGCAACCATGGAGACGTATGTGAGAGATGCTGCGTAATATCATTGCACTGCTGCAGCCATGATACGGCAGCAAAGTTCCTTGATTATTACGCCTGAATGAGAGTATAGTTCCTAGCCATATCAGCCTAGAAAATCACAACTTTTCATTTTCTGACGGTCTTAGTACACGATTTAACTACAAAAGAGTCAAGTTTTAAATAGGAAAAATATCAAAACTCTTTGGTCATTTTTAAGCGCGATGCTAACGGTCTAATCAGATTCAATGAACTATGCTAAGCTATGCTAAAAGTGGTACCGCCAGAACCGGAGATCGGCTGAATGGATTCGAAAACGGTAAAACTCAACTGTTTAACTCTAGGGGAGTTGGAAAATGAGCCTATTTTCAAAAAAAGTGGAGTGTTCCTTTAATGTTATGAAGCGACGAGAATACTTTTTGTGCAACAAAACAAAAAACAAAACAAACTAAATTGATGACTTTCTCTTTCATGTCAGTCTCTGATGCTGTTCATGTGAGCACTATGACGCATGCATGTGATGCTGACACAGGAACTGGCCAATAATGAGTCGGCGCTCTGACGTAGAACCCAGAAGCGCTGCACTGCGTTTACAACGTCGCTTTATAACATTAAGAAATACCTATAAAATAGGTATTTTATAGGTATCTATAAAACTACCTATAAAATAGGTATTGGCAATGTGCCAATACCTATTTTCAGTCTTTAGGCAATTAAAAAAATGACAGAACTCTCTTGTGATACATGTATCCAAATGCAAGTGTGTCTGTTAGACGCGTCTTTTATTTTCTAAAGGTGCCCACGGTTGAAGAAACACCATTATGTGTTTGCCTATTTTTAAGAGTGGATGTGTTATCAGACAGCATACCGTATATGGCTTCTTAAAAATAATTGCTAGAGCTGCATCTTTTTAACCTTGTTCATGTGTGAACTCATTTCCTTAAAGAAAGCATGCAATAGAGAAAGAAAGAGAGCGTATATGTCTTCGTCTTCGAGCCGCACATTTCCTGTGGTCAGAGGTGGCCTGCATTTCCATAATCTCTGGGCGTAAATTGCTGAAAGTCTAATTTTCAAACATCCGCCCAATCTCCGTCAGGCGTAACACTTAATCAGAGATCAGTCCGCCAGACAAGCGGGGTCTGGCACGTTGGTCATCCCTCAGCCTTCTGCCGATAGCTTTCATTCCTCTCAGCCGTAGAACTGTTAATGAACATCAAAGCTATCTTAAATCAACAGTCTGCCTCAGGTGAGAGCTGCTTCGAGTGGCGACCGCTGAGGCTTGTTTCAGAATCAAAGATGCTCCTTTTCCATCCCTTAGGATATTTGTTTATATAGCTAACTTTCAAGCTTACTAATCACAATTCAAACTCTACGGCACGCTCAATCACTCTGTGCAGTCTTTCCATCTGCAATCTAAGCAGCAATGTGCCAATACCTATTTTCAGTCTTTAGGCAAACGAAAGGATTCGAGGCGTTTTCCGTTATCGGCACTATTCGGGCGTATTAACGTTGCTTTAATTATAATTAAGACAGAGATCTGAAAAAAAGAAACAGCGAGCGCTGGAAAGAACAAAGCACTTGCACCTTAATGGGATGTGGGATGTTTGGACACTTGAAAGGTGAGACGAAAGCAAATCGATAATGAGCCATTTTGTAATTAACAGAATGTGCGCTGAATTAGGCAAACGACTGTCTGGAGAAATTGAAAATATTGATTTTAATTTATAAAATATATTTCAGCCCTTTGATGCCCTTGCGTCGACAGACAATTAGATTTAACCATCACCTCGATATTTTTGCCTTCTCGTTTCTTCTTCCTCTTCTTACCATAAAATCTCGATATTTTACCCATATAACGGGGGAGGTAATGAGGTTCGGGGAAGGTCAGAGGCTGGGATAGCCAAGGTTGAGGAGGAGATGACCGAATGAAACGAGAGAAAAAGAGTCAAGCTTGTCTTTCAACCGATGAGAGACGCTCGCTTTCAAAGGCCCATAAAATGAAATGAAGCCCTAGGGGTCTGGAAGCTGGCTGGATTATGTTTTCAAAGATGTGTAACGTGGTTCCAGTTGTGACAATGGCGTCTTGGAGCCTCTTGCCAATAGGCCAGCAAACACAGCAAACACATTGTGAAACAGGCCCTTTGGGTGATTGGAATAATCGCTTCCTGCTTGCCAGCTCTTTCAAGCCTATGCCAGAACCCGTAGATTAAGGTCACCCATTATACACACCTCCAACCACCAGGCAAAGAACTATGCCTTCATCAAATAATGCAGTTAAACACCAACCCGTTGCAATTTTCTCTTTGTTTTCTGATTGATATTCCTAACCAAACAATTAACAGTACTGACAGAGACCTCTGAAATGATTTGGACACTTAAAATGTTGGAATTTCTTTGCACTATACAAACAAATGATCAAACCAAGTGGCATCTGCAACAAATGATGCTCTTTTCTCAGAAATAACTTCACATTTCTGAGCTGATTTTATTAGATGTCTTAGCAGAGTAACCACAGGTGTAGTTCATCACATTAACTATCAAATATCAAATTATTAGTGTGAAAATTACACTTTCGTTCTTTAAAAATGAACGATGCTTGCTTTGATTTTTCATTAAATGAATCATGTAATGCAATGAGATTCATTCATTTTTATACTTTTTGGAGCCAATGTAAGTATATGAAAATAAAATAACATTACAGAAAAACACTATTTGAAAGGAATGTGAAATCATATCATATCTGGCATCAGAGTAATTTGCCATTTCATATCCTCTGCAGCGTTCATAAACAGTGGATTCAGGGCATGCGAGTTGAGAACGTTTTTCACACACGCACAAAGCACATTGGTGAAACTGCCCATTAGCCCTAAATGCAAATGCATTTAACCCTCTGTGTTACAGTGTTGCTTTCTGAACATTATTTATCTATTTAGTATTTATAGTAATATGATTGTACTTAATGTAGAACACAATTATGATTTCATATGTTCAAACAAAGGTAAGGATAAATTATAATGATGTGGTCAGTTTTAGTTTAGTTTAAGTTTTACATTTATAAATATATTAATTATAATTAAAATATTTAGAGGTGAAATGTATACTTTTTAAGAAAAAAAAAAACTTTTTTGATAATTGTCCCACATTCTATTTTTAGACACTGTTTTTATTGGAGCTATTTTTATGTCAAATAGGGGGAAAAAATTATGTGTGTATTCTTTTTACTAAAGATATGATGCATTGCAGAGCCAGTTTCTTAGAAATTATGGTCTACTCACCTGCATAGAATTCTGGGCTGTAGACTGCACCCACGACTGGATTCAACTTCCAGCCTAGACAAAGACAGAGAGGAAGATCTGATATTAGCCACCCTCGGTCTGCACTACAAAAATTCTTCTCAAGACAAAGAGTTGGATTCTGGTTAACTAGAACCTCCAGGCCCATGCGTAATGATGTCAGTAGAGGGCTGACCACACTAAATCGCTACTGTCATCCAGAGCCAGGATAGGGCCCGGAGTGGCCTGACAGATTTCTCTCTAATTCTAACCTCTACAAATGGCCTGTCTGTTTAAGCTGATTTAAAAAAAAATCTTTGGATATCAACTGAGATCTGATCTAAAAGGTTGTCTCAGTTTTTCACTTCCATTTAAACTTGTGGGTGAGGAAAAAAAGAGAGAAGAGAACTGCTGGGAAAAACATTTCAGAGGGTACTCAGAAAATCGACAGTTACAAGCACTCTTCTTCTCTGATTTTAATCTGTAGGTCCGTGGCTACAGGAAGTGATTTAGTTTGTTCAAAAAAAAAAAAAAAAAAAAAAACTAAAATTTCCTGCCTGTGAAGTTGCATACTTGGTATGAGGTCTAAACTTTATCCTGTATACTGTATAATTTCAATATATACAGTGGGGTCCAAAAGTATGAGACCACTTGAAGGGAAAGTGGTATTCAAAATGTAATTTAAACCTGGAAATAATATTATTATTATTAGTATTATTATTATAAAGACCCATTAAATGAATATGACATATTTAAGGTTCTGCACTATTTCTAGGTTGCTAATTAATTGAGTAAATCCTTGTCATCTGCACAAGATGCTCTTTGGATTATTTTCAAATCATGCTGAAGTGCTGCTGTCATTAACTCCTTCCCCACTACTGACGGAATTTTCTGTCATCTATGACAGAGTGCTTTCCTGCCATTGACAATTCATGTTTTCACTGTAATATGGTAGGGGGCGCTATTACGCATCTTCTGATAGAGTACAGAATATCCAGATCAAAATACAAGCAAAAAAGGAGCAGAAACAAGGGATAAAAACATTGCTTTTGCACGATTTTCTCATAACGTGATTTTCACATAAGAATTTTTTTAAACCAAAGGCTCTGTTCATTATTTTGATATATTGCATGTTCAGATATTCATATGACAAAATATTCTGGAGGGCAAGAACGTTTTGTAAAAAGGATAAAAAATTATTTGGTGTGGAAAGGGTTAAAGAAATATCAAGTCATAATTTTGCTTAAATTGTTATATACTGATGTAAAGGAAAAAAAAAAAAAATACAAAAATACAAAATAGAAGCATTTTTACTTGTGGTCTCAAACTTTTCAACCCCAAATGTACATGAAATGATACATGAAATAAAATATGATTTTATTTTATTATTATTAAATTTTACACTCAAAATATTGTATATAAAATAAAATACAAAATATTTACTGAAATAATATAAATATTTTGTTGGTAACTAACTTTTGTAAATACATTTTTAATAATCACAAAAATATCAAGAGGGCTTTTTCTTACCGTTTGCATATGGGTTGACGGTCTTTTTATTCGTCATTACCCGTGCTGTTGCATTGTTAACCTGAGTACAAACAGGAGCGTGTGAGCAACAATCGTACTGAGGCTAAAGCTGTAAATATTGAAATATTGCATGCAGTACAGTGAAGATTTTCTAAATGATTATATATCATAACAAACAGTTAAAGAAAAGTGGTAAGACATATAAAGCAAAGAAAATATATGCAAAAGTCTCATCATAAAAAGACTCGTCAGCATGCGTCATCAAATGATGATCAAGTTGAAGGAGTACATGGGGAAAAAAACAGAAACACAAAATGCACTCAACAAATGAAAGGCATCGAGTATGAGACAGCATGCAGTGGAGAGGGAACGACTAGGTTAAAAGAAAAACAAGAGAGCGTAGGAATGGAAGGAAAAAAAAAAACGTTTGGCATTGCGCAACATACACTAAACCTTCAGAGTTGAGGTACAGTCGGAAAACAAAGCAACATTTAGCATTCAACACTCCAAGAGCCTTGTGCTTCATCACAAGAATAATAATCAGAAAGGAAAACAAAAGAAGTAATAACGAAAGAAAATCATTCAAGCCGAAAGAACAGCTAACAAAGGATATAAAAAAGAGGGTGCATTATTTAACATAATCATGGAGTTCAGAATCTGAGTAGGATGCGCACGATTCAGTTCAATCCAATCAGAGCCTCTCAGGAAGCTAAATGTTCACTCAAGTAACACGCGTAACAAGAGAAAACAGCATCAAGAAACTCAACATCAAGTCAAAAAAACAGTCACGAGGTATCAGCGCGGAGTTCGTGAAATGGCAGATGGCTCTCTCCACTTACCATTCGCCGCCATCGCCCGCATGTGTATGTATTGTTACCACGGTTACTGAGTTTGGTGAGGGGCCTACCAGCTACCGTTGGAAAAGGGGGGAAAATGAGAAGGCAAAATAGGCAACATCTTACTGAAAGACGGCACCACGTCACATCCGAATAACTCTTAAAAATTGAAAAAAAAAAAAAGCTGCAAACAAACAAACAAACAAACAAAACAAAATAATAATAAAAAAAAAAGCACAGCTGTTAAATGGGAATTGGCTATAAGGATGGTCACTGTCGTTGCAGATCAGCCACCTTCAGTGACTCTTCTAGACTGTAAAGTAAGTGTCATTTGAGCTGTAGATTTAAAGGCTTGAGTTTGAGAGCAGCTCTGTCTAATAGCAGCGTCTTCAGGCCAATTAACAAGCGCTGCCGGCTTCAGGCCACTTTTAGTGCAGATCCCTCGTCAACTTTGCAATAAGGCCTCTGGCTATCATCACACAAATGCTGTTTGCACTCTGCCTGATGACTTACTGCACCCGTTTGCTTATTAAGCCAAAATATGCTACAAAAAAAGAACTAAAAAGAACAGAAAAGAATCAAATAAACACAAGTGAATGCCAACTAAAGCAAACCAATTAGATAACGGCGAGCACCGTGTTAAATCTGACTTGAGATCTTAGAATAACTGAAACGTATTAGGGATACAATGGGGGGAGGGAGGGAGGGAGGGAGGGGAGGAGGAAAAGAGGGACAGAGAGAGGAGCACACGCAGGAAAAGACGAGTGATGCGTCTAAAATAGTGAGATGAGAGTGAGGCACATACTGACACACAAAAGAGAATTAAGGATAACAAGAAGAACGACAACAACAAACAAACAAACAAACAAACAAAAAAATGAATAAAACAAACAAAAGAACAATTGAGAAGGGAAATATTTGTTACATGCACCTCTATTTTACGACCTTCTACCACCGTGCCGTGTAATTTCTCTCTGGCCCTGTCCGCATCGGCACTATTTTCGAAAGTTACGAAACCAAAACCCTGCATGCAGGTGGGAGAGGGGAGGGGGGAGAACAACATGCACATTATTAATTCAGTCATACACCCAAGAAATCCACTGTGGCTCTACCTCTGCCATTCTCACACACAAAAACAGCTGCTGCTGCTGCTGCATTTACCCCCTTTCTCTTTCTCCTCCTCTTTTCTCCTGCACCATGCAAAGCATCGAGATTAACGATAATTTACGGGTTCTGTTAGAACCTCTAAGGAGAAATGAAATAAAATAGCACGTCTAAGAACGTAAAGTCACTTAAATGAAATGTAAAAAAAAAAAAAAAAAGCAAACAAAAAAAAGACTATACCTTTAATAACAAGTCTTAGAGTAAACAAAATCTATTGGAATAAAATAAACGCTGTCATTTAACACTCTATAATGCAACATAAAGAAAAGTCATTACAAAAGGAAAAAAACAACTCAAAAGATAAATGATAAAGGATTGTGAACTACAGAACTTGTTAACATGCATCATTATCTCCTCCAGCTGGAACAGAAGAACATAATTCATATTTCAATAAAGAAAATTGTTTGTGCACAGGAATGATGCTAAGTGTCATAACACTGAATAACGCTGTCAATTACGGAGCTCAGCGGAGAATGTTCTTCATTTGACACCATAACAGAACAAAGACAAGTGCCAAACACATTTCCACACACTCCATTGAACAGGGCACTAATAACTCTAGCACAGCAGCTGATATGAGATTGCATTACATACGTTAACATGACTACAACAAGCATTTGTTTTGTACAATACAGGTACTAATTCATCACTGGATTCTTTCCCTTTTTAAATAAACATGATGTTCATTTAAGCCTCTAAACTCACTGGACTGTTCTGATTGGTCAAGAATAAGAGCATGCAAGGGAAGTAAGTCACACACGTACCTTTGATCCTCGTTCATTAAATATGATTTCAACATCTAAGATTTTACCAAATTGCTGGAAAGAAAACAGAACACAGATCAGATATACTGTCAACATTTAATTTGACATGTAAACTCACTTAATCATTTTACTTAAGTTGCATTAACCAACACGTTTGAAATGTTTTAGTTCATCTAAAAATCACCAATTATTTATCCTTTTAATGGGTCACTTATTATCCAATTCTTTTTTGTCATGCGAAAAACAAATCTTTCGGTCAAAATAGAGCCTCAAGAAAAAAAACTGATATGAAAAGTTGAACTAATATTCATTTAAAATGAATTCTCAAAAGCTCTTTTTGATTTTGACTTAAAATAAATAATTATACACAATCCAAAAGTTTGGGCTAGGTAAGATTTTTCTTTTTTTTTCTTATGCTCACAAAGGTTTCATTTATTTAATCAAAAATACCAACGCTATCTCATGACCAATTCGTATGTATTTTACGACCTCACTCGTACGAATTTATACGATTTGTCTAAACCCCAATGGGGGGTAGGTTTAGGGGCGGGGTTAGGTCATTCGTACGAATTCATACGAATTTGGCAACTCGTAAAATGCATACGATTTAGCAAAAAACACACTAATTCATACGAGTGAGGTCATACGAATTCGTATAAATTAGCCAAATCGTAAAATATGTATGAATTGCAGTGAGATCGGGTTGAAAATACAGAGATATTGTGAAATATTATTAAAATTTAAAATAACTGTTTTGTACTTGAATATATTTTAAAATGTAATTCATTCCTGTGATGGCAAAGCTGTATTTTCAGCATCATTACTCCAGTCTTCAGTGTCACATGATCCTTCAGAAATCATTCTGATATGATGATTTGCTGCTCAAAAAACATGTATTATTATTATCATCAATGCTGAAAATGCTGCTTAATATTTTTGTGGAAACAAATTTTTTAGGACTCTTTGATGAATAGAAAGCTCAAAAGAACAGTGTTTATTTGAAACGTATTGTAATAATGTGAATGTAGTGATATGTTTTTACTGTCACGTTGTCACCTGCGAAACTATGCATATTTTGTTCCATTCAATATTCAAATAAATTATTCAGTTATCCCCTATGGAGCTACCAAAACAAGACTAGACCCAGATCACAAATTAGACAGTACTCAAACTTCAAATATCACAGGACAAGCAGAAGGACAGCACGTTAGCACATGCCTCAGACACCTGTGCTGGCGTAGCCACGGTCTGCTCTGTGCTGGGAAAGTAAGAGAGAGAGAGAGAGAACAGGTACTTACACCAAACATTTGCCTGAGGTCTGGATCTCTGAACCTGAAGGGGATGTTAGAGACGTGGAGCCTCTTGGGCTGCGTTTTGTTTTCTGTGTTTTCAGATGACTGTGTTTGCTGTTGGCTGTCTGTCTGTGCTGAATCGTCTGTCTGCTGTGGAGGAAAAAAGGGAAAGAAATCAGGGAATATCAGTTAGTAAGACAGGCAAATTTTGATGCGCCAACTGTAAACAAACTCAAAAAGCGAAGATGCGCTTTTCAGAAAACCAGCTGTCTTTGCACACAGGTGTTGGCCGTGTCACTGATGTGCTGCAGTCAGGATGTACAGTCTATCGTGCCTGTACCTCCAGGCGCTCCCACGGAGCCAGACCCAAAGCCTTGTTTTAACAATATAGCTGGTGAAAACTTTTACTACCTGTTCCTGTCTTCCCTTCTCAGGCAGATATGAAAAACATATGTAGAGCAAGCACACACAAAAATGAACGTTTGAGGCGTAGTGTGTAATGCGGTGTTTGCAGGGGTTGGGGCAGTGCATGGGTGGCAACTGTGGGTGATATATGACATGGCTGCTTCACTATATCTTGCTTTCTCTCGCTTTCTCTGGCCACGCATGACTGCTGGCTGCTCCCTGCAACTATGTGCCTCGCAGTCTGGACTGCTGCCTGGGAGAGAAAGTGGCCTAGCCCTGGGAGTGTGTGTGTGCGTCTGTGTGTTTTTCTGTCTGACTGTATTTGTATGACTTAGCTAGTGAGAGTATTGCATTGGGAGACTTTGCTTTCTATTTTTCTCCCATGTGTACATTTCTGTGTCAGTGGGCGACTTCCAAATGGCATTTTTGTGCCCTTAAAGGGACAGTTTAACCAAAAAATAAAAATCTGCAATCATTGCAAACCATACTTTTTTCAAAGAGATCATTTTTAAATATTGAAGACTTTAAAAGAAATCCTTAAAAAGGATGCAAAAGCGGCATTAAACCAAAAGTATTATAATGAACACTCCCAATTTTTTTTAAAAAAAGAGTATAAACAGTAGGGGTGTAACATTGTATCATGTCACAATATAACGTGATACAAAAATGCAACAATTTGTATCGTGAATAGTGACAATATGTGTATTGTATAGTTCCCCCAAAATGAAAATTACTGTGCGAGAAAAAATCCAAGTTAACAGAGTGTTAGTATCATTACTACTACTACACTAAACTACTATATATAATTTTGAATATAATGTATAATAATGCAATGAGGGAATATTTGTGGGTCCTGATAATGCCAAATGTTACAGATAGTTAATGTTTAAAAACAGGCTCAAAACGAGTAAACGCTCTCTAAAACAGCTAAATTCGACTGAAACATTAGCAAAAAGGCCTAAAACTATTGAGTAGGGATGGAGAAATGAAGCCTATTAAATCTTTGAAGCTTTTCTCTAAATGTTTCGGGAAAGGTTAGCATCAAGAGTGTCGAAAACAGCGCCATCTTGTGGCAGGTAAAAAGTACGGCACCCATAAACTTGAGTGCGCAGTTCTGTGCGTACCCTGAGATAAAATCCTGCAGGCGCCCCTGCATGAGGGTTCATTACACCCCTGATAAACATTAAAAACAGTAATATTGTGAAATGTTATTTCATTATAAATTGATCATTATAAACTGTTTTCTATTTGAATATATTTTAAAATGTAATTTATTCCAGTGTCAAAGCTGTATTTTCAGCATCATTACTCCAGACTTCAGTGTCTCATGACCCTTTCTAATAACCATTCTAATATGATGATTTGATGCTCAAGAAACATTCCTTATTATCAATTTTGAAAACTATTGTGCAGCTTAATATTTTTTCAGGATTCTATGATGAATAGAAACAGCATTTATTTGAAATATTATATATATATATATATATTTATTTATATATATATATATATATATATATATATATATATATATATATATATATATATATTTATTTATATATTTTGTAACAAAGTCTTTACTTTTGATCAATCTAATGCACCCTTGCTGAAAATGTTAATTTCTTTAAAAAAAAATACAGTGTATACAGTTTTGAATTATCTTTCTGTGATGAAAAGGTCAAAATGTAAGCCTTTATTCACTTATAATATTATTATATTTACGTTATTTACTTACTTATATTATTCTGCTTCAGTAATATGTTAACCACTGATCATTGAATCAGTCGAACTCCAGAAGTGAATCATTCCAAATTATGATTGAATCATTCAGACCAATTTTGTGAACTGAATCAACTGATTAATTTAAAAGATCCAGTTAAAAACAATAATTCATTCACAACAAATGATTCTGCTCTCAAAAATGTGCATTTTCATTTTCACCTCACCAAATGTGACATCAATTGCTTTACCCTCTGGAGTGAGGCCATAGCGGTGCTCACTTGAATGCAATTCACCCATTATATGTATTAGCATGAGCATGTTCACATATATGTGAATTTATGTCCATTTATTTTCCTTTGTAGCGCTTGAGAAAGTGAAGCGGAGGTTCTGCCTCGAGCCTGCAGTTATGCCCAGGGATATTTTTTAAACTTTCTGCTTGCTGCAGCTGTCCTGTCATGCTTCAAGCCCTCTGGAAATCATATTGTCTGGAACAAAAGAATGACTGAGTCCCAGTGTAACAACTGCCTCTCTGACATTACAGATGCTCAGAACTGTTAAAGCAAGCTTCACTGGAAATACTGGCAATGGAACGGACCGTGTGTCTGTGTGCATGCAGCATTGTTATTTAAATCAGGCGGTGCTCAGGGCGACTCTGACAAAAGCGGCAACAGAAAGATTAAAAAGGCAAAGCTCAAATGAAGAATAAAGAACAGCTTGCTGGGACTGTAAATATGAATATCGTGTCATCATAATGTTTGTACAGGGTACGATATACCCACCCGACTGAAATGCAAAGGTGGTGGGGGGGGGGCATGAGAGAGCACTTGAAAAATACTAGTCTTTCAATACATGAAAGGCTGCAGAAGTGCAAGGGGAAAAAAATCTGTCTTGTGTTATTACAAGTCATAAACAAAAGAACACCCACTCCTCAAGGCAGAGAACAAAGAAAAACGGAAGATAAAACGCTAAAGCAGTGTAGTAAACCATCCAATGTAAAACTGACAAGATGTGCGCTGTCTTTATTGCTTTAACAAAATTGCACTTTTCCTATAGCAGGAGGCTCGATTTAATGGCGTCGTGAGGCAAGCGGCCCTCTGCAGAAGAAACAACCGGGGTGTTATAATTGGAAATATGCTTTTCCATTTACTGCTCTTTCAATAAAAGTATGGGAAGGAATGCAGCAGGTCTTTAGGTTGAGGCACGGCATGGTTGGCAGCCATATGTGCAGTTTTAGAGATCTCATTTCATGGTCCGTGCATATGGCTGCCTTAATGGCTCAATTAATTGATTCCGAAATCAATTAATCGATTCGCCCCTGTCTAGTTGCCTTGGGGAGCCGGAGGCCACGGTGACTGATCTCAGGGTGATGGGATGAGACGGGGAAAAAGGAATAAATCTATAGGAATAAAATAGGGGCCAGCGGCAGAAGCAAAACGCATTTTGAATCATATTCACAGTCCGTGTTGAAATATTCGGGCATCAAACTTGCCTTGAAATCCTGCTTTCATAATTCAAACATGGGAAGCACAGTACGATACTTCCAATCGTAACATATCACGATCAATTCCAAAGGGGCATCAAAAAGAAGGAAAAAGAAGTCCACTGTGGCCATTTCTAGGGAGCCAGAGATTGTGCTGCTCCCTGTAGGGAGGAAAGGTGAGGGAAAGATGGAGCGATAAGGACAGGGATGTGAGGGAGGACAGCGGTTCAGCCTGGGAGACCTACTCAATTACTGATTGGGGACTCACAGAGTTGTGAGTGTTTACCATTCATTGATCTCACACTGAGTGTTAAACGGCAAACAGTGACAGGGCTGCCGGTGTGTGCTCTGAGCACACACACACACACAAAAACACACAGCCGCTGGAGTGTAAGAGCCCACACGGACACACATATGGCAGCGCTGGACAGAAAAAAGATAACCTCACAGTGAGGACTTGGAGCGTAAAGTGCCAGTAAAATAATTTCTTTTCCAAGGAATTTTTCAGTGTGGGGGAATGTGGAATAATTGCATCAGCCATCATTGATCCATGAGGGATTTTTTTTTTTTTTTTAATAATGTGTTTGAAAAGAGCATGGAGAAAGTTGCATTAGCCTACTAAATATACATTTCGTAAAAATGTATAGGGGAATTTAAGTATGTATTAAAGTCCCCCTGTGGCGAAAATCCAGTTTTTAATGTTTATTTGTCTGTGTGGTGTTTTTAATATGCTTTAAGACAAACCATGTGCAAATTCATAAGTCAACACCATTGCGGAGAATTTTCTCTTTAAAACTGCAGTGATATAAAGACAGTTTCCGAAGCGTGGTCTGAAATACGTGTTTCTTACGTCACAAACTGCCTTGTAACCAATCACGTATCATTAACTATATTACCATTCTGAAGCAGTCTCAAAAGAAGCCAGGTTATCCCGGTATATTTTTCTGTTGATATGAAAAATTGGGTAGATTTAAGATTCTAAGTTGTTAAGCATTTGTAAGGATAGGGCCTACTGATTTTTAGAAGGCAGCTGTCTGACTCTGACATGGCAAATGGGAACATTGGGATTTGTGTAACATTAGTAACACATTATTAGCTGTTTGATAACGTAGTCAAGAAAAAGGCTTATTATATTAATTTCAGTTATGTGTCTGATGTTGTAAAAACCGATACCACTGTGCAGCGTTTACCTCAGTAAGCTGACCGAGTGGATCTCTGAGCTCGTGCGAGTGAGTGGAGGCAGTTTTTCTCCGCTCACTTCTGGACAACTAGCGCTTCCTCTCAGCACAAGTTTGGTATTGTTTTAAAGCGCAGCATTCCAACTTTGTGAATGTTCATAGCGATGGCCTGAGTCTGAACCAGTGAGATGTGATTATCAAACTTATGCTGATTTAAACAAAATGATCTTAACCATGCTGACTGACAGATCTGATATACACATAGGCTATACACAGAATTACAGTATTTCAAAAATCTTGGTGAGTATTCACGCAAACATGATCTGTTATGTCTGAAGTGAACGTTTGGTGAACTGTTCTGGAAAAACATCTGATGTATAACATTATATTAGATCCGTGTGATACAGTAGGTCTTAATGTATAGGCTGTCTGTTTCATTAACGTTAATCAAACAATTGTGGAATCATAGAAAAAAGTTGAATATATATATTTTTTCCTATAGATATGGGTTTTGACTTGGTTTGTGCCAAATTTGGTTTTATTACCAGGGATGTTAAGGGATGGTTGCTAGGTGATTTTGGTTTGGAATCTTCAGAAAACTTTAACTCCATTTTTCTCAAAATTGACTTTGCTGACTCTATCGACTTCAAACAGGTGTAGCTCAGTCTTTTTTTTTTTTTTTTTTTTTTTAACCAGCACGCACGAAAAAAAAAAAAAAAAAAAAAATATATATATATATATATATATATATATATATATATATATTTACGTACATACACACACACATATATGTGTGTGTGTGTTTGCGTGCGTGTGTGGGCAGGCGGGGGTGATTTTTTCCCCTATACATTACTTAATGAAATGTATATTTAGTAGAATATATATATGTATACCTAAATATAAATATATATGGCCAGTTACCTACTTAACCTAAAAGGATAGGATTGTTTTTCATTCCTTTCTCGGAACAATTCTGGGATGTGTGCCAGGTAAAAATACAGCCTGTGTGTGTGTGTGTGTGTGTGTGTGTGTGTATATAGCATGCATACGGCTGACAGTTTACATAGCGTGCCATCTGTGCTGCATTCTTCTCACTGGCAGAGGACTCCAACATAGAGGGGAAAACAATAACAAACAGTAAAAAAAAGGCCTCCAGTTAATCTTTTTTGGTATCAAAAGATTCATTAATAGTCTTTAATAGTCATATGCATTTTTTGCTGCATTGTTGGTTTTACATGAGCAGAAAAATAAAAGACAAGCATTTGGGAAAGATAAACCAGCCAAAGCCACAGCGCTCAGTGCGCTAGAGTGCTGCGTGCTCATTTGCGAAGACGTTCTCACGCACAAACTGCATAATAGCTCAGAGCTACAACACTGAGGGTTTCCTGCACTCAGTGAATCACAGAGGCAAAAAAAAGACAGATAATGTACATCAGCGATGATGCCATTTTAAGATTAGCTATGTTCAGCATAGCAACATTACTAGGATGAAGCACAGTAGCTGTCTAAGTCAACCTCCACTATCATCTGTGAGTCTACAACCATCCGTCGACCCCCAAAAGCTGCACCAGAGGGGTTGAGAGGGGGACGTTCTGCAAGATGTCTGCCCTCTTGCGGGTATAGCCCTTTCCACACATGCCCTCCCGAAAGGAAAGGCAGCTCTCACTCTGCCTGAATAAGGATGGGCACGCCGGGGCCGTCTCTCTCGGGAGCACATGGGGGAAGACGGCCAATGAAGCGTGACAGGAGTCAGAGAAGCAAACCGACACACTGAGCTGACATACACGCCGTTTGAGACGTCATTTTCAGAAAAAAAGATGGATGAGAAAATAATCAACAGATTTAAAACAAATATTTTTAAGACCAAATAAATCACTCATCTTTCTGAAGCGACACTATCCAACAGTGACACCTACAGGCTAAAGGTCACTTGAGTGGAAGCAGTACCTCCATGTCACTGTGATTGGCTGATTACAGTCAATGAGATAATGGCAGGCTATCATGTACACACAGTGCCCGCAAACCGTCATGAATGGGTCAAACTGGCGGCAATGGACGGGCTAATTACAGAGTAAACAACTCACCCACTCGGACATTACCACTTTCTGTATTGTCCGAAACTAAATGAACTTGAAATGATCTGTGAGTGGGCTGATTTTAACAACCACTCAGGTCGGTTAAATTAAATGTCCACCTCTGCGTCTGTGACCATCATTACACCCGTGGTGTTTACTGAGAATCTGATGACTAATGTCCTGAAAAGAAGGTGACAATTAATAATAACAGCCATAACAAATCTGTTAGCAGCAGAAAATAATTAAATCACAAACTTATATTTTGGTGTGACATGGTTAATAAAAATGTATGTTAAGATAAACATATTAACACATTGGTGACATTTTATAGTAACACTTTACACTAAGGTCTCATTTGTTTACATTAGTTAATGTATTAACTAACATGAACTATCAGTGAGCAATACATTTGTTACAGTGTTAACTAATGTTAACTAATGAAACTAATGCCACCCATTTTACAATAAGTTTAAATTAATTAACATTAGCAATGTCATATGGTATAATAAGCTAAAAATGAACATACAATCATCAATTTAGGATAATGTTAATGTATTAATAACTGGTTGTTCATTGTTAATACTAAACAAATCTTCCCCTTGAAATTATAAGGTTCTATCTGACATTTTTGATTTATTCTGTGACAACTTATTTACATTATGTGATTTTTTTTTTTTTTTTAAAGTTGTGTACATTTTGGGACTTTTTACTTGGAAAACAAAAAGCTTCAATCTACAAGGTCGAATGGAATGCAAAAACTTTGAAGCTCAATATCTCAAAACTGCTCAGAATGCAGACAGAACCATTTAATTCCAAGGGGACGAAATGTTAATTTAAGCAACTTCATATGCTAAAAATGTATTGGTATACTGTACACTACAGGGCTCCAGACTAACATTTGAGAGCAGCGGCACTGGTGCCACTAAGTTCTACAGAAGGTGGCCCCATACTGAACCAAGCGTGCCACACGAGTCCTGAAAAGTAAAGCCAAAGCATCTCAATCGCCCCCAGCTGGCTGGATGCAGTATAGGTCATAAACCCCGCCCTCTCCATGTAATGTAATGGGACGTGAGACAAACTAAACAATCAAATTACACAATAAATATTTTTTTCCAAAGATGGTTTCTGTAATTTTAGTCAGTTTTTATCACGCTGATGTTAGTTCAAGTGTTCGTTCTTTAAATAAGTTTATTTTAGTTAAAAGTTAAAAATGCGAGTTTTGACTCATGCTGAGATTGTCAGCTTCTCTGAGCGAAGTAGTCACGAATCACCAACAGACTTTTTTCTGGATCTTCGGGCAGTGATTGGAGCTTCAATTTCCACATTTCCAGTACTGTTTATGTCACACCAACAAAAATAAGTTCTTCTGCAGTGAACCGTATTAACCAAATCTGTAGGAGTGTGGGCAGGACCTTGATATCGTGGCTCCATTTCGTGCTCACTACTGAGCAGACTTGGGTTCCAAGTTCACTACTGCGCAGACTCGAGACTCAAGATGTCAGCGCCATATTGGCACACTGGCAGCTTCACTTACTACAATGGAAGAGAGTGAAGGTGCGTTTTTTTACAGTCTACGTACTGAACTGACCGACAGCTTCAGTGATTATAAAAGGAGCACTCTTTACTTGCTTTCTGTGTAATTCAGTCACAATTTGAAGTTTTTGTTTTTCATGAGACTGTGACTTTTCCTACTTTTCCATATATTAGGGAGTCTATAAATGCTCCTCAGCCACCATCTAGTCGTAATTTATGTTTGTTTTTAAGTGTTTGTTTTGCCTAGAATCTTTAAACTTTTAGTTTTCCAAATCATCACATAAAAAATAACATTTATAATATTTAGAGATTTGAAGTGCTGGAAAAAATGTGAAGCCCTTTAAAAAGTCCCTGAAACATACTTGAATTTCACTCTCAAAAATTTGCATGAACCCAGAAATGAATAATGTCAAAGCATTCGACTATTTCTCCCACAATACCATGGTTTCAGTAAGCGTTACTACATTAAATCAATGGTGATTTGTGGACTGCAGAGCCTTAACTTGTTCATTAACGGCACTGTGGTTTCCACATCAGTGCTATTTGATCTGATATCTGTGGTCTTAAGCAGAGAATTCTGCGCTGAATTTGAATGTTTACCACTAGATCTTGCAGCAATGTTATTAATTCTAAGGCAAATTCAAACGCTTTCTCACTGGTGGACTGTAGTAAGCAGTGTCGCGAGAACGAGATCGGTGCGTGAGCACGCCTGATCTGAGCTTGCGTTGCGCTGTCTATTATTGCTCAGTGTTGATAAACAGTCTGTGCTGCGCAGCTCAAATGAGTAGCACTGAAACAAGATTGGGAGCTCTTATCAGTTGTGCAATGTCGTGGTCGCACCAGTGTGACCTCTAACACAATTTAGTCGCACTGGCAGAAAAAAAGGTCGCAGTCTGAAGCCCTGCACTAGTGCTCAAAAGTTTGCGGCCGGCTGTTTTTGAAAGAAGTCTCTTATGCTCAAGGCTGCATCAAATATACAGTAATATTGTGAAATATTAATACAATTTAACATAAGTTTTCTATTTAATTATTTTTAAATGTAATTTATTACTGTGATTTCAAAGCTGAATTTGCATCATTCCTCCAGTCTTCAGTGTCACATGATCCTTCAGAATTTTTAATTTACTAACATTAAAATTTAAAAATACCATTCTAATATACTGAAGCCCCATTTACACTATTCAGTTTTCATTTTAAAATGGCGTTTTAAAATGAAAATGACCCTCGTCTACACTGGCGTTTCCACAGCGTTTCAGAAACAATTTCCGTCTACACTACACATCCAAAAACACATGACACATGACCGTTCATGCACACTGGGCATGCATCTAGAAGTGTAAACAGTCGCCTCTTGCGCATGAAGGCAGCTGCAGTCAGTATTAAAAAAATGCAGAGTTTAACTGCACAATGGCTGCTAAAAATGACAACAAAGCCAGCAAAGATTGCAATTCAGTCTCCATGTAATTGTTTACACAGTTGTCAAGGATACGCAGAGCGAACGTGGGCAGCCACGCCATCGTTTTCAAAAGTCTCCGTATACTGAAACGCAACCCGTTCCAAACTAAAACAGGTTCTGCAGAGTTTTCGAAAGTCTCCGTTTTCTAGGTCTGACAAGTAAACGACAAGTGTAACTGTAGCAAAACTTAGGTGTTTTAAAACGAAAAGCA
The DNA here is from genome assembly GCF_024489055.1 of Chanodichthys erythropterus. Taxonomy (NCBI): domain Eukaryota; kingdom Metazoa; phylum Chordata; class Actinopteri; order Cypriniformes; family Xenocyprididae; genus Chanodichthys; species Chanodichthys erythropterus. Next base: position 33,459,460 of record NC_090223.1, read on the forward strand.
CTAGTGTAAACAGGGCCTGATTTGCACATGTTGGAAAAAAAATGTGCTGTTGTGAAAGCCAAAAACAGCATTTACTTAAAAAAAATACTTTTATACCATTGTAAATGTCTTTACTGCCATTTTAAGTCACTTTTTACTGTCATCGTCAGTATAATTAATCCTTGCTGAATAAAAGCATTAATTTCTTTGGAAAAAAAAAATAAAAATACTGACCCCAACCTTTTGAACAGCAGTTTATGTAGAAATGAACATTAACCTAGATTAATATATGTATTGTTCATTGTTAGTTCATGTTAGTTATTGCACCATCTAATGCTAACAAATAGAAACATATTGTACATAGTATTACTATAACATAGTGTTACTACAATATTATCGGTTGCTTGTGGAAAGTAAATACTGTTCCATATGCATTCATGAAATCCACCACAAGCTCTCTCACACTGACCACTGACAATATGGCACTGCACTCTATCAAAACAGCAATGAAAACCATCTAATACTGTATAAAAAACATGCCTCTGGGGGCTGGATTGTTATCACCTACTTCAACAAACAAAGAAAAGAACTAGGGAAATATCACAGTCTAGGCCACTTTTGTTTGCAGATGAAGGATCAGTTGGGAGAGGAATGACTTGGATCTAAAAACAGCTTTAGCAAGATGAGGTCATAGCTTTGGATGTCTGTAAAGTTTTGCTTTTCCTAAGCTCAGAAAGTGAAGGAAAGAGATCGAGAGAGAGAGAGGGAGAGAGCGAGGGAGAAGGAGAGAGGCAGGGGGGAAAATAATGGCTTTTCCAGATGTGGTTTTGCTCCCTTCTGCTCTGGCAAAAAAAAAAGAAATTTGAACACTAAGGTAGGATAGGCAATGAAAATCTGGCCGCTGCTCGCAAGAAAGCTCACATTTTCCTTCAAATCAGTGAAACGGTTTAAACATTCTCTCTGTATAACAAATAGTATAATTATGGGATACAACAGGAGTTTCTCCTAAAAAATGGCAAATTGTTTGCACTTCCTTAGGAATGGTTCACCATGGTTTTCCATGCAACACAAAAGTAGACATTTTTGTAGCACATCTTGTGCCATATGACCTAGTAAACACGTTTAATGCTAAACTGTAACATATTTAGAGATGACTGTAGCATTTTCAGGATTGTAATGTATTACATATTATTAGGGGAAATAAGTGCAAATATTTGCTAATTTAGTTTATATTGTATATATTATATTATTATATAACTGAAAATCATAAAAATGGGCCATATTGCCCCTTTATCTGGGCCAAAATGTCCCCTAGTCTCTTCCTAGTGTCATCTGATTGTTGAAGAATATAAAATACACATTTGATACCATCAAATTTCAATATCCTAGTCAAAGGGATACATCTGAACTCTACAAGTTCTCTATATAATGATATGAATTATCCATATATATGGCCTATATTGCAATAAACTAACAATTCACACTGAATGATTCTACTCAACTGACCTATAGGTTGTGATGAATAATGAAGTCTGAAATGTATTATATAATACATTTACGTATTAAATATTTGAATGAGGAACAGACCAAAAGTCATTATTCTGATCATTTACAGCTCACTTCACAAGCGTGAGAAAATAATGACATAACTTTGATTTTTGGGCGAACTATTCTTTTAATAAACCAAAGTCTCCGGCTACTTCTTGTTACTGTGCAGAATTGCACTGAATCGTACAATTTTAGAATAGAAAGCGTTCTTGAAATTATTTTAAAAACCTAGAGGGAAAACCTCCCCAAACTAAATTCAGCGAGAGCACTTTGTACTCCGAGTTGGTGAAATAACACAAAGATAGTCAATTATTCATGGAAATGCCCTGAAACATATGAAATATTAAGGCGGGCTACAGCGCTCATGTCCTTGGAGGGCAGATCACGGAGGGCACCTCAATCCACAGGAAAATATAAAAAAACCTGAACCGTGACGAGCAATGCCATCAAGAAGAGTCCGTGATAGAGAAAGTGAGAAACACAGATATATACTGTAGAGAGAGGCGCTTACTGTGGCTGTGCCGGAGACCGCCTGTACGCTGTTGTCTGGTCCGCTGGGCTCACTGTGCGTCTGGGCAGGGGGGTACATGTTCAGCGTGTGCTCTGCCACGGGGGTCTGGCCCGGGTAGTCTGGAGTCGGGTGAGGGTGGGACGGCGTGTACTCAGTAGGAATGCCGTTCTGAGGGGGAGCGAACTGGGCCGATGGGTAAGGCTGGGCCATGGTTTCTGGGGGTGCTGGGGCGTCTTGATTACCCTGAAAAAACAGAACAGCAGCAAAATATTAGTGATATCTTAGTATAGTTCACTAAATGACCAAACATACAGTATGTGGACACCTGAACATCACATCCATATCTACATTTAGTTTCAAAACTATAGACTTTTATAATGATTCTGTGCACTTTTAGCTGCTACAACAGCTATTTATTGCAAACTTTTTATCTTATAAATCTAATGGATGTAAAATAAATGCTTTGGTAAGTTGTGGATTTTAATTCATCTTATCTTTTTTTTTTTTAATCCACCAAATAGATTCATTCAGATTCGTTCACTGACCCCTTATGCAGTTAGTTACACCAGGTGATATTGACAAGTATCTCATAACTCTCATGACATTTACATATAACAAAAACATGCATGATAGTTTCTTTGTTTAAAGACATACTTGTTAATAAAAGGACAGCATCCAGTTTGAACACAAAAAACACATTGTCTGCAAATTCATTCATGAAGTTTCCACTTTAGTCATATTGGCTTTAGACTCACTACTACGTTGTTTTAAATACATTAATGAAAATATTTTAAAATATATTCATAGAAATGCTTTATCCTTGTGTTTGTCGGATAATCAGTCTAACGGATATTTGGTTTCTACTATTCGGTAGAATTCATTATCTGTTTTGAAGTTATTATTCACACCTTTCTTAGTATTCAGCTTCATCCCTATTTTCCATCTGATGTTGGATCATGGAACTTGTTCTCATTTAGACACAAGAGGTCAGACAAGACTGAATACTTGGTTTTATGTATCAAACATGCTCATTATGTGTACACATACTTTTGGTCCATATATGAGCACCACACACACACACACACACACACACACACACACACACACACACACACACACACACACTCTCTCTCTCTGTGTGTTAAACTATTAGCGAAGCACACGCTTGCCTTCAGACACTAGTTCTCTCATACAGCTGGTCCAATTAAATTACAGTGTTAGCATGCACCGGACCGACAACAAATGAACAAGCACACCCACAGACAAATGCGTTCTGTACACAACGCTCATCAGACCTTTATCTCAGGAAGAGCTTTCTTATTTGATCAGGACCAATTCATCCACCTCCCAGCACCCAGATTATCCACTTATGTATGGAGACGTCTCTCTACCCCACACACCAAATCAACGCTAAACCGTCACTCTGCATGCCATGCCCGAGAGACTAAAAAGCTGGCTAAATTAGCGCTCGCTATCAATAGAAAATGGAATATTAGCAGAATGAAAACACACAACAGGCCACATGATGCATGGCTGCACAGATGTTATGTGAATTTATTTATTTATTTTTGTTTTTTACATATAATATATATAGCTTTATTTCAGTTTTTTTTTTTTTTTTGTACAGTAAAACTTTTATTTCAGTTATTTTTTTTTTTTAGTAATTTTCATTTATGTTTTTAAAGTTTAAGTTTTTCATTGAATTTTGTTTTGTTTTATTTCAGCTTTAATTTCAATTAATTAACACTATTTTTAATAGTTTTAGTTAACAATAACAACATGGTCAGGGGTTTTTGACAACAGTCAATAGCTGACATACTTACAGATTTATAGCTATAATGAGTGTGGATAGTATAGCTCAGATAATTCGACCTTGGAAGAATTTGAAGAGAAGTGTTTCCATTCATATCTTTGACTTGAAGAAAGACTTCAGTTTGCTCAGATTTTCCAAGATACCAAAGAAACACTTTTAGGAGAAAAATCAGAGAAACAGATGACTTATAGGATAGTTCACCCAAAAATAAAAATTCTATCATCATTTACTCACCCTCATGTCATTCTAAACCTATATGACTTAGCTTTTCTGCAAAACAAGATGTTTTGAAAAATGTTTTTTATCCATACAATGAAAGTCAATATGGACGCCATTGGAAGACATTGGCTGCCGTTTCATGGGTAAAAAACCCAGACATTTATTTTTTTCAAAAATATCTTGTGCTCTACAGAAGACAGTCTTACAGGTATGAGGAATGATAAGAGGGTAAGCAAAACAGGACATAAATTAAATTTTGGGGTGAAATATCCCTTTAAGAAAGTACAAGGAGACAATGTTCTGTTTGCTCTCCATGTAATCTAACTGCAGTCTATCAGAAATTATTGAGATATTAAAGAGATCTAATTTGTTATTTTTGCTTTTTACAAGAGGAAACACTTCGTGACACACTTCATACACACATCTTCTCCAAGCCAAACCATGAGTTATGTAGGCAGAGAGATCCCAGCACCCACAGGCCTGTCGAGAACACACTCTGACACGGGACAACTGCACATGATAAAACAAAGCGAAATACATTCTCCCACCACTTTCTCTTCTCTGACCATAATGCCACACTACACTGAACACCCCCTACGTAAAAAGCGTAGGATAAAAGCAGAGAAAGTACATAGTTCTATCTGTGATTTAAAGGAATATTCTAGTCTAAAATTAAAATCTGTCATCATTTACTCACTCTCATGTTGTTCCAAAACCACATGGCTTTCCTATACAACAGCATACGATGGCTCTGTATGAGGAACATGCTGAAATTTAATTTGGGGACTGAATTGTTTTGCTTTAATTCTCCTTGGGTTATCATGAGTAAAGTAGCGATGCCAAATATTTGATAAGTCAAATATTTTAATAAATAAGTTGAATGAATATAAAAACTAGACTAAATAATTTGTTCAAGTTCACCTCACTGTCTCAGTGATCTGGTGGAAGACAATAAATGAATACTAGATATGTTAAATATGACTTATATAGCATATACTGACATTTAAGAACTTTTACAGAATTGTTGCATCCTTTTTGAAGCTTGACAGCTCCAGTACACCATGGGTTCGATTCTCAAGAAATGTCTGAACAAAAATGTATACCTTGAATGCAATGTAAGTCACTTTGGATAAAAGCATCTCCCAAATGTGTAAATGTAAATACTGAAAAGAGCGGTCAGGATGTTCTTTAAAAAATTCACCTTTTGGATTCCCCAGGAGTCAGTCACACAGCTTTGGAACAACTTGTAAATAATGACAGGATTTTCATTCTTGGCAAGTCGAACGAGCCGAGAAGAGCCAGGAGGGAAGCCGCAACTTGCTACTCTGTAAACGGGACCTTGTAAAAAAATCCCTGCTGTTCCTTAAGCAGATGTTACACACATCACGCTGTTTCCCATTAACACCATCAGCACTTCGCATAGCACATTGATATTCAAGAGCAGGCACACCACGCCATAATTAGACTATCATTTGATCAGGAGTGCTAAACTCTTTATGCACAAGTGTCAAAGACGTTAAGGGGAGGGTGGAAGGAAAGTTAGCAAAAAGACAGAGGTGTCTCCGCGAAGCGGGAAGCCCCTGTCGGCGCAAGTCTGCTAGGAGCTCTACATATGCGGTCATTATAGTCGTGCCGTCGCTGAGATTTTTTGGAGGCCCTCATAAAATAGCTGTTGGCAAACACTGGGAGAAAAAATGCGATGGCAGACAGTCAGGCTTAGCTAAACGCTTTGGCCTCCACCCTAATGAGAACCACATTTGGAGGACTGAAATATGTTTTACGTGGCAGCGCGCTGGATTCATCACTTCACTGTGCTCGGCTTCCAGGCAAACACTTAAACATACGCAGCTATAAAAAGTGGCTTTGTTTTGGTAAAGGGCTTTTTACGACACTTTGCGAATATAATTTCGCACACGACGAGACTACTCCTCCCTCGCTCTCTCGTAGGCGAGAAGTCGCTCTAAATTTCGCATGTGCGTGAATAGACACAATCGCGATGAGTTTAACCGCATGCTAATGCCTTAAAAATGATGGAAAGCCAGGTGGAGCATAGTAGCACTAAAGCGGTATGTGTCAAAGTTCTGAGCGGTAGTGTTTGACTATTATGAAGCCAAATAAACCGTTTGAAATGCGGCGAGTCTAACTCTCGCCTGCCTCACTCACTCTCTCAGGCTGGATGACAGAATCCGGCTCATTTAAATGATCGTGGCTGCCAAATTAATGAGTTTAGCCACCTAGACCAACACGAAACAGAGCTTAGAGATGGACTGGAAAGAAATGAGAAGGAAAGAGACGGTGAAATGTGTGAAAAGGGAGATGGAAAGCAAAACAGCTGCTGATAAGGCAGCCTGAAAAAGAGTTGCTGAAGGGGGCTCCCTCTTTCTTCAAAGCGCACACTCTCTCTCTCGCACACACACACACACTCGCTCGAACGCTGTCATACACAAGCCACTCGCTCTACTGTGCAGCCACAGCACAAAAGGAAGACGGGCAGGAGGAGAAAAAATGCAGTAATGCGCTTGGTAAGCAGAATAACAGGGAAAAAATACCTGTTCCACCATCTTGCTCCCTTTTTCCTCCATAAACTAAGCAGCTGCCTTAGTCCCAATCCCTGCAGCATCTGCCTAAAGCAAGCATCAATTATAGATGAGGGTGTGTGTTCACCGCTGTGTGTAGCGAGAGAGTGAGTGTGTGAGTATGTGAGTGGGAGGGAAAGGAGGGGTGGAGAAGGAGGAGGGAACTAATGCAAGCAAAAGCAAAGCTCCAAAATTTCTCTCTCTCTCTCTCTGTTCATAACTAATGTGCGACCCTCTGAAATGTTAGTGATTCAGGCCATTTGGCGAGCATGTAAACTAAATTTAATTTAGAGCTGTGATATAGATAGTGAAAAGATGTGAAAGCTGCGGCTGTTGTCTGTCTGTGAATGTGTAGCTGATGGATTTGTATTGTATGCTTGTATCTCTGATGGTGAAATAAACACTAATCTTTTTGAATCCCTCTTTTTTAAATATCGGTTTTAAACTATGAAGTACGGAGCCCCTAAAGGGATATGGTGATGGGAAAAAAATTAAATGGGAAGAAAAATTATATTTCAAAGCTTTTGTGTCTTCTAATTAATGCTTTGCGTTCGTTTGCGAACCTTTTGAGTTTTTTTCTGTGAGGGAATACAATGTTTCTCAGGGAACGCAAACGTTTTTGCGAGGGAATGCAAAGGTTTTGCCAGCGAACACAAAGTTTCTAGGGGGAACATGAAGTTTTGCAAGAGAACGCAGAAAAAAATTTTTTCCTCCCATTTATTTTTTTTAGGGGCTCCATAATGAAGATACTATTTTAGTCTAAAGTATGACAATACAGAATTATTTAAAAATCAATATATTCTCTAAAAACCACAATTTAAAAAAAATAAAAATAAATCCATTTATTCTCTGAAAACAAGTCAAATTAATGCTGCAAGCAGCGTTGAAAGGGCCCTCGCACCTGAGGCCACCACCACTCGGTGGCCTTAGGAAAACAGTAAACAGTGGGTGACAAATATATTAGAAATATATATCAAAGTCATTTCGATGTGCCACACTCCCTGGTGCCAGCTGGTGGTGCTTTGACTATAACTAAATTTTGGCATGTAGATGTTTTCAGGCCAGGGAACTTTCAAACATGTGAAGTTTGTGGCAGATTGGACATTGGACGTGTATATTTGAGTTACAACAACTTCAAGTTTCATGATGATAATATCAAGATTATATTATTATAGGGAGATGAGAGGGTCTGTATCTCTTACCATTGGAGAAAGCGTAGCGCTAACTTAATCACGCACGGCACCTCTCAGCCTATCGTGTAATGGCATCTGGTCTCCCTTCCTGCGTACTGTCAGTCTTTACCGCAGATGCAGTGTTAGCATTAGCATTACGTTTTTTTGGCTAATGGTTGCAGGCTTGTCATCTAGTGGCTTTGATAATATCATGCTTCAACACTCAGCTAAGTGTTGCTAGCATGTTTTAGAAAGTTTGTAGCATGTTTAGCACTCAATTGTATATTTTAGTACGTTGCTGCTAGTAGTGCATCACACTGTTAAACAACACTTCCTGTTGGCAGTGGGTGGCGCTATTACTATAGCTGAATATTATCATGTAGATGTGTTCAGGGCAGGACTATTCTCAAACATGTGAAGTTTGGGGCAGACTGGACATTGTGTGCCTGAGTTACAACAATTTCCAGTTTCATGTCGTTAATCGCATACATTAGCACTTAGACAAGAGTTGCATGATTTAACGTGTTTATAGTACGTTTGGTACTTCATGGCATATACAAATGTGTTTCTGGGAGTGAATTACAGTGTAAAGCATGCCATTTCCTGTTGCCAACAGGTGGCGCTGTGACTAACTGAATATTGGCATGTCTTTAGGTCAGGAAAAAACATGTCAAGTTTGGGGCAGATTTGACATTGTATGCCCGAATTACAACAAAGTCAGCTGCCACGGACACGCCCTTCATCTTTGCAATTTAACGTTGCAAAGGCCTTTACATTAGACTTACCAATTATGATGTTTATCTGATCAAATCTCTAGGAGATTTTAGAACGTCTGCAAATGGCAAAAACTTTAAAATATCTCACTTCTTTTTGGGTTTTCAGATTTAGCTCCCAGGGACTTTTTTGTAGCTATTGGGCTGTTATGCTACATATGTCTACCAAATTTCATACCTGTACATGAAACATAGTGCGAAGGGCGCATAATTGAAATTTTGTAGGTCGTGCTATTGAGTCATTTTGCCTCACCCAATTCTGAAACCCATATCAGACATACATTTTCACCACTTCTGAGGGGTGTGCAAAGTTTCATGAGTTTTCGAGCATGTTTAGGCCCTCAAAAATGTGATTCATTTCAGAGAAGAAGAAGAATTGACTGAGCAACTACAATAGTGTCCTCACACCAAAAATGAGCATATGTGGTTGTTTAACGTATAAACAAGACTGCATAAACTTTACAAATTCAAGCCGAATTTTCTCAACATGTTTAAAAATAATCAGGAACTTGTATAAGAAGCTCGGCTCCTCGCTCCTGATGGGAAAGAACCACTGTGTAAGCTTGATTTCTTGCAGTAAACAAGAATCATAATGTTTATTTAATCAAGTATCTGGTGCATGGATGGTAAGGTCTGTTTATGGTTTGGTTCATTTAAGGACCTGCAACTCACTGAAAGTGAGTACTGACCCCTTGCCATCCATCAATGCTGTGGATTTTGGTTGGGCCAGACTGAGAGGTAAACAGGATCAAGATCCACTGTCCTTGCTCTTTCAAACACACTGACTTGCACAGCAAAATCCTGGGCCAACTCTTGGAAAAAAGAGAAAATGGCTGAGGCAAGGCCTTCTTGAGCCCCTGCTGGGTCTGCCCTTTCTTTCCTATAGATTGGACGTTCGATCAACCTTCACCTTTGTTTTCTCCTCTCGCTCAATGCAGGATTCTCGCCACAGGCGCTCCTTGTGTGTGAGTACGCATGCGAGTAAGGGTGTTTAAGGATCGACGTGCTGCCCCTTTACTCCAGACAGTCAGCTGGCTTCTGTCCAGGTCCATGGAGTGCCACTTCAGCTGGACACGCTCTCAGCTTAGAGGGCAAACCATTCCCCAACAGACCCGCAGTGACATACGGCTATAGAGCGGGGCAGGACCCCCTCAATCTTTCATTATCTCAGCCGCTCTTCCTTCCCATTTAGCATTGCACTATGTTTTCGTATCAAACAATTCAGCGTTCGCACACAGTGCGCTTTACCCAACACTTCTGGGGGAGTTCGCCATTTGGTGAATGCGTGATAACTCGGAAAGCCAGACATCAAATCGCACTCCCTCTCTCAGAGTAAACAAATTAATAATGCAAGAGGTTTTGTAGCGCATGGGTGTGAACTATTTTGAAAGTAACCCATTTCCCAGCAGGAGGCTACCTTTTAAACATGCAAACTCAAAAGAAAAAGGGACCCGGCAGACGTTGTGAAAATATAACCGCCCCCACCAGAGAAAAGTTTTCCGCTGAAGGTTCAAAGGTGAAAGGAAGCTGAGATAACATTGTAGCTCTGTGGGCACTGTTGATTTGTACACATTATGACTAAACTATCCTTCAAATTTAGTAAACATTTGTCGTGGCCACAAAAATAACCATTTTTCCCAAATGACATGCTATACACCATGCACTTATACTATGCCTTATGTGTACTCAACCGTCTTTGGTAGGTATTTAACATTATTTTGGCATCAAATATCGAATTCTGACAGCCCTCTGTTACATAAGGAAAACTGTGACAATTGAGTGCATAAAGTGTCCAACATTCCACACTTCTTTCTTTTGGTTAATTAAGTGCAACTGGGCATTTGAAGTGCACTTTTTCTTTTTGAAATTTCCCACGTGAACACACTACTTTCACCGTTTATACCACAAAATGGCACAGAATAGTGCACAAGTTTTAATTTTTTATTCAAGCCTTTCACAAAAACCAACTTAAACGTCCTTGACGAAATCAAACAACCCTTCGTTAACAGATTAACGTTGCCAGCGGGACGCTTCGTTTTGCGTGCAAAGAGGTACACCAAAGCCCAGAGTTAATGGGCTAGACGGCGGATGAGCCGAGTGGCGGCTAACCTTGCCTTGTTTCCCATTATCATATTAGTCGGCATTAGCACAGGAGCTCTCGTCTGCCACCGCTCAGCCCTATGCCGGCGTTAGCACACCATGCAAATGAAGATGTAAAGAGGAATCAGTTCATCAATCACACTCGCAAGGGAAAAGTGTGCGCAGGAAGAGGATTAGCCGCGTAGTCCCTGGACCCCGCGCAGGTCTCCCTCCTGTCACACAGCGTCTTTAATTAAACATCTTAAAGCACTCGCCAATAGCACTTCCTGCATAGTGGGGCTGCACTTGCCATTTGTCACAAGGCAAATATCTCTGCGGTCCTCTGAACAGTGTGTCGACAAACTCTTTTAGTAATCCTCCTCCAGAAGCATCTCCATCTGTGCAACCTTAATAAGCTAAATCGTCACCTGATGGGAAATCAGACATTACTGTGATGACAGTGGCAGCTCTGGGTCTTTTAAGAGGCAAACAAAGGAAGCCCTTTACACGTAATGGGCAGCAAATAAAAAGGGCCGCCGTTTTATTTTCAGGTCAAGTGGTTCTAGAGAGAATGGTAATGGGCATATATGCACTGGTTGTAAGTTACCATGAGCTGGAGTGTATCCCCAAGCAGTTTAATTAGTATTAAAGGCTGATCTGGATTAAGTGGGTTGCTGTGATGGACACAAATCCTGTCAAGTCGATACCAATAACAGAAGAAATCTCTGTAGGATCACAAAAGAAACAGCCAGGCCGCTGAATGGATGCCGCCATCGAGGGTCTCTGTGCGTAAAACCATTATTCTGCAATTCCGGATGTGTTCTTGCTACATAAATCCAGACCAAAGAGGGCCTCTGGTGGATATGCACACAATTAAGCACATGACCATCACTCGAAGGTGAAGCTGATATTTCAATAGGGGAGACCTGGGATGGTTGTAACACTTTTTTTTATGCAACTTCTCAAATTTTCAAACAAGTTTCACACATCAATTTCTGCTTATACACTTTCCCATTTTGTTAAAACTAGTGTTACAACCCTCAGCTGTACGCTCAGACATTATATTTGTAGTTTTTACATTTAGGTCAAAGTTTTATATAATAGTAGAGTTCATCAAATGAAACTAGAGAACCTGCTGAACTGATACAAATTTCAGAGTGGTTATACTGGTGTTACATCTCACTCAAAGTTACAACTGTCTCCGCTATCCCCTACTGTAAAGAGTCTTTTATGAAACATTCCTAAAATGGTTTGGCTTCATTTCTTATTGGATGACACAAAATGATTATTTTGATTTCAGATCAGTCATGTTAAACAGGTCAGTTTCATCAGATCTGGTCTTGTGGAAAACTTTAAAAGTATGGTGAACTCTGAGAAGACTGTACTGTAAATGTTATGTTTACCTTTTTTAGAGTCCACACATACAATTTTCCCTGCTGGCTCTCCGGCGAGTTCGGCCTTTTGTTTTAGACTGCTTTGGCACACACATCTACCTAACCACACACAGCTTAAAACCACAGGCAACCATTTTGTGAGTTGAGAATACCAATTTGAAGCATGGTTTCACTGACAGACTTAGTCTTTGCTTCGGTCTAATGGTATTGGATGATGTTTTTATAGTCAGTGAGATGCAATAATAAGATCTCAATAGCTGGCTTGCATGAGAGCCTGAAGTGGGCGTATTTTGAACACAAAGCCATGCAATCATAACCCAGTTCCTTTTCCCTGTTGAACTCAGAGAGAAAATATAAACTCTTTTGGCTTGCATATTGCCAGCCTCTCTGAGAACATAGTGTGCGCGGTATGAAGAGGCAGTAAAAATGGATCTGGGCCTGCACCCTGATGCTACTCAGAATTTCGGATGAGAAGTACTACCTAGACAACCGCAGATAATGACCAGCACGCTGGTTGGTACATTGCCTCCTGGGCCATCATTTCATAATAACCAAATGATATGACATTTGTGCACACAATCACTTGTAATGTTTCTTTATACAATGACAGTGTATTTTCATTTTCCTATATTATTTGAAAGCCTTTGGTAAAAAGGTGGTATATATATATATATTTAGTCTTGGTTCAATTTATATATATTTATATTATATATTATATATATATATATATATATATATATATATATATATATATATATATATATATATATATATATATATATAAATTGAACCAAGACTAAAAATTCATGACACACATAGTGTTTGAAGCTTCATGGATGACCCTGCCTAAATGAATATAAATTGAAACTACAACAGCGAGAAAGAAATAAGAGCAAAAGGTTGGTAGAATCAGATGGCATGTATGCATTCAGAGCCGTATCCCCCTGCAGCTGTTCTCTTCCTGCCAGCTTTCCTCAGATACACATCAGTCTCGGCCAGCATGTTCCAGGGCTGGCCGCCGCTTCAGATGAGGAGCTCATATACATTTCCAGATCACAAATTCATCGCCTTCCCCCCACCGCTCCACTGGAACAAATCTGCTTTCCATTCCATGTCACAAATCTCATGTTCTAGTAGGGTTGAACTTGGAGGGGTTTGAACTATGCTGGATGCGTCTCTCTCTCACCACACAGAATGTATCCCTCTCTTGCTCCTCTAGAGACTGTCGGCCCTCCCCGCCACTCACAACTCAGCCCAGCACGCCCACTAAACATTGGCACTGTCGCTAATAAGCCTAGGTCGTTAGTGTGCCATGTTTTGGGCTAATTTTCTAATCAGAGAGTCAGGGTCACCACCCAAAACCCTCCTTGTGCTGAGAAGTTGTACCACTTCCTCCTAAACACACACACGCACGCTTGGGCTCCCATGTGCTGTAATTATATGTGGTGGATGTCATGTGGGTGAAAAGGGAACGCGTGGCAAGCAAAGGCACTCAGCAGCAGGGTCTCGGCCATATGGAGACAGCCTGGAAACTGTCAGGCTCACTTAATAGATGTTATCCTTAGGGACTCGGGAAAGCAGGTTCATATGGAATAAACACAGCTCCTCGGGCTGAGCGCGGATGGGGATGTGAATCACTCCTTAACTATCTTTTCAGCAGCCTCGCTTCTCTCCTACTTTCTCCATTTTGTCAATTTCTAAGGGGTCTCATTAAGGGTGAAATAGATTCGTCACCGTAGAGACCAGACATAGAGGAGAATTAAAGAACTATTTTCTCTAAACGGATTCACAACAAGAGGCCATTTGTGCCCATCTCAGAAGTTGAAAAACTATGTGGCTGCATTCTTGCGAAATCTGCAAAATCAGCCTAGTGTGTCTGTGCTAAATATAGTTAGAACAAAAGTTTAACAGTCAATTATAAATGAGCTAAAAGTAACATACAACAAAGAGAATGCCACAGCAGCAGGCCGACTCTAGGGTTATCTAAGCGAGCCTCAGAAATCTTAATTGCAAGTTAGCGTCGCTGCTATGCTTTAGCAGTGTGCGGGTAATTCTATTAGGAGATCTCGCACAGACGGCTCGTGTTGCCTTTGAAAGTGTTGCATACTTGGCTTTTTCATTTCTTCATCATGTTTCATCAATTGTAGATCAGCCCTGGATCAACGATTTGTTTGTGATGTGGCGTGACTTTGTGCGGAGGGAAATTGTGTTTCTGTGGGTGTTGAAGGCAAAGTAGCTTGCGGCTAACACACGCTAGCTTCAGTTTGGGATGGGGTCTGAATCATCGTCCTGTGATCACAATGAGACATAAATTGGAGTTAAACAGCAGCACTACACTGCAGCCGGCTAATAATGTTATTAGGAAGATCGTAGCTTATGTTTTTATGCTTAAAATGCCCAAATCTTTCTGATTGTTTTGTTCATAGCATTAGCAGTGTATTCATTTATCCATGCGCATACATAAAATTACCAAATGAAATGAAAACGTGGACATCATTAGTTCAATATATCATTAAGTGTGTTTACCTGCATCCTCATAATGATTATAAGGGCATTTTTGACAACATTGTGATTTAACTTTTTCTCATGTAAACGCAATACTTCAATTAAACTAATGTGATTAAGCTCATAATCATAGTAACCATACTCGCATTAAATTATGTGGTGTACGCCGATTTTAAAAGCAGTAAACGTGCATGCAAACACCTTATTCACATTATTACAACTCTCACCACAGTGCGCATGCTCGGACGTACACGGATGCCGTGTGTTGTTCACACAGGTTCACGAATGAACTCTACTCCGAATCTATACACTCTGTCAAAACAACTTTCTGCTCAGTCTCTGCTCCGTATCTTCATCCAGAGACAGCGCAAAGAAAGTGATAACCTTCCAATACGTCAAATGTGTTTTGCAGTTGATGTAAGTAGATTAAAACAGTGGCCAGTAACATCTGAATTCATCATTTGTATAATGGCGGTAAAAATAACCACACTTTCTAGCGAATAATTAGAATAATGAAAATTGGATGTAAACGGGAGTGAAGAGGTTTGCTTCTGTCAATGAAACATCTTACTGCAATTAAGTCCTTACTCTGCTTATTGGATATAATTGCAATATTGGTGCACATGTAAATGTAGTCATTTAAATTTCCAGCTGTTTGTGAGACAATTTGGTGTATTTTTGTCTACAATAATTAGTAAAACTGTGATGAATCATTTAAATAACTATTACATGAATCTAATGCAATAAACTAAAGAGCAATCAAAACTGCTTAGTAAAAACTAGTTTTTTCTAAATACTTTAGATGTCATATAGCTAACTTCAGACTATGTTTTTAGTTTAGAGTTTAGCTCAAATCCTGATCAAACTCACCTATACCTGCAATTTTCTAGTAACTCTGAGATGTTGATTAGCTTCTTCAGTTTGATTAGGGTTGGAACGAAACTTTGAAGGACAATGATCCTCCAGGACCGGATTTGAGGATTTGTTTTGAACAAACAGGTCAGCCTATGCAGGCATACACTTTGTATGCATGTGACGATCTGCAAGTGCACACTTGTGTGTGTGTGTGTGTGTGTGTGCAAACCCAGTTCAGCCCTAATCTCCCATGCAGTACATGAAGTTTTGTAGTCGCACATGCAATATGTCAGTCGTCACAGCCATGAATGCGACAGCAGCATGAACACAAAGTGCTCATCAGGCCAGCGCATCTCCTGCAGACACTCTGATGCTTGTCAGGTACAGGTGATTTTAATTACAGCCATTATTTACACAGCTGAAACAAAGTGGCAAGGTGGCACTGAACCAGGCTGTCAGGCAGCCACACACTCATACTGGCTGGAGAAAGCTCATCTCCTTGCCTTGATCGTCTTTCTCTCCTCCATCCAGCCCACCCCCTCCTCACAGCCTTCTATTTCTCCCCCTGTCTCTTTCTCTCTCTGTCTCCCTGCCCTCCTCCCATTCTGGGTGAAAGGAACATGCAGTAAGAACATTAATCACGCATCATGTTTAACCTTGGAATCACGTCATTTACTGTTAGCATTACTGTCTGTACTGTATCATATGAAGTTAGCCTAATGTATATTATGAATTTATTTATTTATTACACTGCTCTTTGGAATACTTCATTCTGACTGGTCATATGCAGCTCTCCGCAGTGAAATATTTTATATAAATTTGTCATTTTATATAAAGTCGGTTAAACTGTATAATGTTTTTTTTTTTTTTGTCACTGGCAACTGATTTCCTACTTAGCTGTGCTAGTTTCATGCCAGCACGGCGCTGTCTCTTTCTCTTCACATAATGAAATAATTTCAACTCAAGATCAATATTCCATGTCCATTTATCTATTTATTTCCTAAGAAGCTGTATAGTAACAGAGATAATGTCCAGTCATCAGGTCATTATTGCAAAATAAAGCACTTTATGATGATAAAAGATAAGATCACCTAGTTTGTGATACTGACCAAGTGAATATATATATAAGTGAATATATGAAGACTTCAGATGCAAAAGCCTCTCTATATATATATATATACCCATACATAATTCTATATTTTAACTTGTTATAATAAAATTTTAAATATACAATACTTTTTTCAGTTTTTTCAGAACTATATTTTTATAATCATGTCTCTCTCTCTCTAAATATAATACATTAGTAATAATCAGCAATAATATAACTAATGGAAAAATGCAATATATAATATATTAGTTATATTATTAACAAAAAATTGAGTTATGTTTATATACAGGTTTAATCCTCATGTCATTTTGACCCGAAGAGGATTTTCCTGTCCCTGAAAATGGTAGTTAATGTTATCGCATTGGAATAAAATTTACTGACTTTACTCACACAGCTTCCCAATTTTTTTTTTGATAATTTTTGTAATTTTTTGTGTTTTTTCCCCCACATTGTAACCTTGTGGTGTTCCCGGTCAAAATTGACCAACTTTGTCAACTTGTTTTCTTTAAGTTAGGGCAGAATTTTGTGCCATTTTGTAATAAATAAAACAAAATAAAAACTATTTCAAAACAAATTTCCTGTTTAAACAGTAAAGCACACTAATGTGATAAACACATGTGATTTTTTTCACAATTTATGCAAAACTATTATTCACAAATAACTTTTTTTTTTTTTTTTTTTTTTACTCAAAAACTGAAGTACATAAGCTCAGATAAATAAGGCCTACAATTGATCAGTTCCAAAAATAAATACAAAACCTGTCCTAATTGAAAGAAAACAATCTGACAAAATTTTTGCAGGCTGGTCATTTTTGACTGGGAACACCACAAGCGTTATAGGGTTTTCAACACAGCACAAGGGTTAAACAAAAAATAAATCCCAGATTTTTGGACCTCACTGTATATTATAAAAAAGCCTCCATCTCTTCCATTTCTTTTAAGAGCACTGAAATCATCTTCAGCTTTCAGACCAGCTACAACATTCTTTGAGATAACAGGAACCGTATATTATCTGTGGATCGATGGCAAGTAAGGGGGTAGGACATTAATACTGTTTGATCAAAGAGCTGTCCTATTTCTGGTTTGTGTGAAGAAAAAAAGTAGGGGGATGGGGGTAAATGACATCAACAGTGGTAACGAGGAGAACAAGAAACGGTGTGTGTGTGTGTGTGTGTGTGTGTGTGGAAACAAAGGCTAAGACTCTGGCAGATGTTGCAGGGTCTCTGATGACTGTGTCATGACAGATGTTGTGAAGCGTAGCTACGATAGGTATGACCAGACCTAATGATTTCTGGAGCGAGCGCACAGGTACACTAAGAGCAGAACTAATCACACACAGATGGACACACACAGAGAGCTGCTAGAGCAGGCCAGGACACACAGATGTCTCTGCCAGAAACGAACTCACAGCCCTCCGGGAAGGCCGGCGAACGAGCTCCATCTCCGATTGGTTTCTTTAATCATGACTATTAAAGCACGTGCTGTTTGGATGCATGTCAGTAATGACCTAAACAGGATGAGACATTATCAGGTATGACATGAACAGCTGAAACAGAAGGTCTGAGATGCAAATATTTTCTACTACAAAGACTAGAGTGGTTGACATGATTTATGATCAGACGCGTTTCTTAGGGGTAGTGACAATGGGGAATGTTGAGCATGGAGGAGAGGCCCATCTTAAACATTTTATCCTGGACCCCATAAATTTTAGGAGGCGATCGTAAGTTCACAGCCGGATGGAGCATAACATCAGAATGTAGTGGTTATAAGGTGTATTTTTAAAAGGTTTTTAAAAGATAAATATAGGTGTATTATAAAAAAAAATGCATTATTGATCATGCAAAGGCATGTCTGATTATATTCTATATACATATATATACTATATACTATTATATATATATATATATATATATATATATACACACACACACACACACATACATTTAGTCATTTAGCAGACGCTTTTCTCCAAAGCAGCTTACAAATGAGAATAGTAGAAGCAATCAAAAAAAAATCAAAAAAAAAATAATAATATATATATATATATATATATATATATATATATATATATATAATTAAACTAAATCAGAACAATACATGATTTCAGTAAAAATTAGTCTCTTTAATTGTCTTTTTTAAAAGCTAAAAATATTCAAGCTAAAACAAAAATTTGAATAAGCTAGTCGACTAGATGACTAGTAAACCAATCCTGTATGTACAAATTCTGTTTCAGTTAAAACAAAGCCTTTAAACCAGCACAAATTAATTGCACAGTGTTTCATGTGCAAGATTTATCTGTCCTTATCTGTATTATGGGAGCTGTGAATTAATTGTTTCATTTTCCCTATATTGGCCAATTTCATGCTTTTGCACAGTTTGAAAATATTTACACTAGTTACAAACAATTAATTCAATGGCTTGTTAGGCAGCCCAGTGATTTTCTGTGCAAGCGCAGAGTGGAGGGTTGGCATCACGTGTGTGCACTCACATGTGTCTTCATGAGTGAGTTTGGAGAACTGGCATCTGTCATAATTACGTTCACTGTGTTGACAAGCCTCGCCATCTAACAAGATACATCCCATTATTGCCAGATGTTTTAAAATTGCCATTATAAATGTTTACACTGTGTAGTAACCCAAGCTATTAGTTTCGACTAGCGACATAAAATACTCCAAAAGCCAGCATAAAAACATTAGTGTCAGCTGCTGTAAAAGTTGTGCTATTAATTTTAGCAGAGAGGATGCAATGTCTCTAAATACGGCCCATCTGTTATGGCGTCAAATGGCCCAAATTACTTTACGTAAACAGTTCTATCAAATTATTTTCATCACTGTTTTCACCGCAAACGCCAGACGCTCAAAGTTAAAAGGTCGTATTTCAGTATCATCCATGCACCGGCACGTCCGTTCAGTACGCCCGTGCAACTTTGAGCGCATATGTCATCGGTTAAACAGGCCGCACGCGCGTTTTCGCCGTTTCCTGTTTCCTGATAGCTGTGTAATGTTAACACAGCACTGTGGGAATGTGAGTTTGAAAGGTGCAGTGAAAAGTTATCACTGTAAATTAAAGGTATGACCGGTGGAAGCCCAAGGGTTTACACTGGGGTTATCAAGGGCTTCCACACATCAGCATCTCCTATCACACATCCGATGGTTCCTGTGAAGTGTCATAAACTGCCGGGCCCATTTGTGGATCCCCGCAAAGCCCCCAGGGCCGTCTGCTTTACCAAACACAAAAGCAGTGTTGCCGCTCTCTCTCTCGCTCTCTCTTAAGTCAATATATGTGGCTCTTTGCCTCCTCATATCAGGTATTTTCTCCTATCTGAGTTGAGCCCAGGATCATAACCCCCTTCTATCTCCCCTAAAAAAAGGACTGCTGGGCTGGAAAATGTAGTCCTGTCTTGTTAAAAGGATGGAGTTATGCTTTATTTTGAGGTTCCACATTTGATATTCTACTAACTATAAGTAACTTTGCATCTACAGTACATGTCAACTAACTCTCATTAGAGTAGTAGACTGTAGACAGTGTTACTGTTATGTTAGGGTTAGGTGCTTTTGGTAGTCTTGGTAGAATAAGTTGACATGTAGATGCAAAGTTATTTATAGTTAGTCGAATTTCTAAAGTGGAACATCAAATTAAAGTGTTACCAAGGATAGTTCACCCTTAAAAACCTGTATGACTTTTGTTCTTTGAATACAAAAGGATATTCTGAAGAATGTACTGCTTCAAAAATGATGCAAAAGCATCATGAATGTATCATAATAGTAGTTCACATACTTTATTACAGAAAACAAGGCTGTGAGGGCAATGGCATGCACAGGTACTACATCACATAATTTTCAAAACTCACTTTCAAAACTGATTTTCTACTCATTTTTTTTTTTTTTTTTTTGAAAAGATGTCTTGTCAACTGAAAAACTGCCATGTTGTTAAACTACTGTACAGTACAATCTATTGAACACATTGTACTTCTATCCCTCACTCCCTCATGATCATTATGGGCAAAAGTTATATATGACATGACTGACCAAGGTCTATATAGTCTTGCGTGAATAACGAACCAAAATTCAAATCATTGTTCACTGATAATCTCATTATGTCATTGAGTTGAAATCAAGAAACCGGATAAGACAACGATTCTAGCGAACTAGCAATTCATGAATGAATTGTTCAGACTGGTTGTGTGAATCAAATGGTTCTTTTAAATTATTCAAATTAAACAATTCGTTCACACACTATATTACCCTATATTTAAGTTTTATGAATACATATAATAGCCTTGTGTGAGGAAATCAAGGCATTATTCACTGATAATATTACTGATTCATTAAGCCGAACTCAAGCAATCAGATCAAGTCTGATTCATAAATAAATCATTAAGACCAGTTGTTAAACAATTATTATTACAATTATTCACTGATAATATTACTGATTCATTAAGCCGAAATCAAGCAATCAGATCAAGTCTGATTCATAAAAAATCATTAAGACCAGTTGTGTGAATCAAACCAAATGATTCATTGAAAAGACTGAACTCAAATGATCAATTTAATTACGTAATATATTTCAATTTACATACGTTTTCTGCATTCCTTCAATAGCCTTGAGTGAGTATGAACCAAAATTCAAGTCACTATTCGCTCACTAGTCATTAAGTTGAACTCAAGCCACCTGATTCATGAATAAAATCATTCAGAGCAGTGAATCAAAATAAATTATTAACTGAAAAGATTCAACTCAAATCAACGATTTAATCACAAGTTTCAGCATCAGTACTTCTCACATGAATCATCATAACCACTAAAGAGAAGTGGATGTTTTTCCTCACGCAAAGCTACTGTGTGGCTCAAAAGACCTTTTTATAATACTTTTATGAAGCCTTGAAACCTCCGAAGCCCATTAATTGTAAAAAGAACAACCAGTACATTCTTTAGAACATCTCCTTCTGCGTTCCACAGATGAATTAATGTCATAAGGTTTG
Source organism: Chanodichthys erythropterus (assembly GCF_024489055.1). NCBI lineage: Eukaryota > Metazoa > Chordata > Actinopteri > Cypriniformes > Xenocyprididae > Chanodichthys > Chanodichthys erythropterus. Next base: position 33,480,972 of record NC_090223.1, read on the forward strand.
AAATGTCATAACGCCAAGTAAATGATGACCGAATTTTCTTTTTTTTTTGGGTGAACCTACAGCTTTTACAGGCAGGAACGGTGCATCATAAGAGCTCAGGTAGATCAGCGGATTTGCTCTGCGGTGGTTGAGCAGGAAAGCCATGGCTTTAGGAGCTTTGTGTCAGCTGATCCCAGCACTGCACAGGCTCTGTAACACACACCAGGAAAAGCACAGGTCACCGGGCAAACGGGAGGGATGTGCGAGTATGCATGTGTGTGTGTGTGTGTGACTTGGCCCTTGGCATGTTTTCCTGATGCAGAGTGGGGGTGACAGACAGAGCTGACAGGCCAACCTTTGCACTGTGTAATAGACAGACAGGGAAGTGGGAACCGCACTCTGTCACGGGGGAATACAGACATAAACATGGCCACTCTATCACCCACACTTGCCTCAATGACAAAACATATTAGCGGTGGAGTTCTCAGTGCAAACCTCTGCGCTTAAACTCGCTGATGATCTGCATACACGCACACACACACACACTTAGTGCATGTGAGAAAGTGTGCCGCCGTGGGACCGCATAGCCTGCACTAATTGCAGTTTTAATTGTTGTGGTGATTCTAGTGTGTCACTGATATATCTGATGAGTCTGACGTGACTTATTGACAGATCTCTAGAGCGTGCGCGGCGACCTGACAAAAACGCATTGATTAATTACTAGCCATCCAAGACAATTAACTGGAACAGAATGCGAAAACAAGCGGCGAGCAACTTTCGCCGCGCCGCCATCCTACCCTCGTTTAAACCCTCTGAGGATACATCAAACAATTTCTTTCCCTGCGTTTCCATGGCAACGCTAATATATTAGCTCACCAGTGTTACTGGAAAGCATTTCACTTGACAGTTTTAAAAATGATTTAAAAGCCGGCTTAGTATGTGAATCTCATCCACACTACAGTAAATCAGGCTGTGGATGAATCCCTCTCCAGCTGCTATGAAAGGATCGGGGAGGGGAAGAGGCTCCTTTGCCTGTGGTCTTGCCGGAGAGGCTAGTTTGGGTGAAATATCTGCAGATTCCTGCTATTCTCATCCATTGTTCACACTCTAGAAAAACCAAGCAGACACTTAGACCATTTGTTTTCACAAGTCAAAAGTCTCAAAACACTAGCTTCTAATTATACACATTATACAGTATTGAGTGCATAACAATTTGAGTGGAAAAACTGAATTTAAGAAAAGCATGCATTTCAGAATTGATTTATACTTATTATGCCTCCACCTTTATTGACACTTGAGCTGCATAAACTCCACAAATTTATTTCAGTTTGATTTGTGGACAAGAAATAGTACAGAATATTTATTTAGTGCCATAATGTTTATTTTGCAAATGTTTTTTTTTTTTTTTTACTAAAATGTTTAAATGTTATTTTAAAATGTTCAAAATCTTATCCTTATTTTCAGCAAGATTTTAAATCCCAGATTGTGTTTGTCTGCAACAAAATGTCCATCTATCCACAAAAACAGCATTTTAAGAGGTTCCTAACATAAAATCTAACCCAAAAAGTTCAAAAATTTGGGGTCAGTAGGATTTTTATTTATTTATTTTTTTATTTTTAATTAAATAAATACTTTTATTTAGCAAGGACAAATTAAATTGACCAAAAGTTACTTTTATACCATTTTACAAAAGTTTTTTACTTCAAATAAATGTTGTTCCTTTGAATTTTCTATTCATCAAAAAAAAAAAAAAAAAAATTACAGTTTTCACAACAATATTAAGCAGCACAACTATTTTCAACATTGATAATAAGAAATATTTCTTGAGCAGCAAATCAGCACATCAGAATGATTTCTGAAGGATTCTGAATGGTAACGTATGTTCAGAATATGTTTACACTAGTTTTTGTTTTAAAACGCCTAAGTTTTGCTATGGTTATGTCTGTCGTTTACACTACGCCGGCCTTTTGAACCTTGAAAACGCTGCAGAGCCCGTTTTAGTTTGAAAATACCGGGGTTGTGTTTCAGTATAAACAGACCAAAGCGGAGACTTTTAAAACGATGGCATGGCTGCCCACATTCGCTCTGCGTATCCTTGACGACCGTGTAAACAATAACATGGAGACTGAACTGCAATATTTGTTGTCATTTTTAGCCGCCATTGTGCAGTTAAACTCTGCATTTTTTAATACTGCAGCTGCCTACATGCACAAGAGGCAAGTTGGCAACTGTTTACACTTGTACGAGCATGCCAAGTGTGCATGAACGGTCATGTGACATGCGCTTTCAGCCGTGTAGTGTAGACGGAGATCGTTTCTGAAACGCTGTGGAAACGGCAGTGTAGGCGAGGATCGTTTTCATTTTAAAACAAAGTGTGTAAATGGGGCCTAAGTATGCTACCTTCAAAGATATCTCATTTTAGCCTAATTCTAAGACATTCTAAGAATGCATGACTAGCTCAGTAATTACGAATAAATCTATATTTAAATACCCAATATTTGTGAGAAGGGCATTTTATGGTTCAGTTCGAGTATCACACGTTTATATTAAACTCTACTGGAATTAATTGTGCTTAAATTCTTCAGTGTCGAGCACAACATTTGAGGTACTGAGTGCGTTCCAAATTAGTCAGCTATAAAGTTCCATGAGAGTATGCTGCCTTAGTAGTCAGCTACCTACGTAAGACACAGGCAGCTCACTACATTTTGGAACCAAGCCACAACCTCCCAAAAATGAGGAAGCGAACGCTTTTGAAGAAGATCTCTGCCTCTTGCTCCCATCACAGCATGTGTGTATCTGCTAATACTCGTCTATTCTACAGCACTCTTCCTCTCCGCCCGCCGATGCATGACACCCTCTTACAGAGCTCTGCTTGCTGTTCTCTCTTTGTCTCCCCCCCCCACCAACTTGTTTTATCTCCCTGAGACTTTCTCGCTTTCTCTCCACCTCCGTCTCCCCCCTCCCTTCTTCTGGTGTGTTTCCCTGCCCCTCTCCGATTGAGCTCACTCTCCCCTAGACGGCGCAGGTTGGTGCTGGCGCACATAACAATTGCAGAGGAGCTTCTAGCACTTACAGTAAATGAAGCTCGGGCAGCAGCCCACTGAGATGCATTAGATTAGGTAATTGAGATATGAGTGATGGCGCAGGCCGGCCCCTGCCGCAGAGGTCTTGGAAATAAGCATTTGCCGCATCCGGCGTATTACAGCCTCAGATTATGGAGGACCCTGATAGAATAATGTCAGCCGAACACAGGGCTAAAATTGAACTGTCAAGAACTGTCAAATACACAATAATGTGCTCGGCAAACCCAAGTCATTTTGCCACTCTGAACGGCTCTGGGCTGGAGGACGGACTATACGCCGGACCACATGAGTTTCAGTGTCCACTTTGAGAAAACGTGCATCTGATGCGTATTCAATTTGAGAAACTTGAGATGCTAATGATTTTAAGCAGAACTGCTTCCGTTGAGTCTCCTAACAGGATTTGCGAGGGGAAAACGTATTTGTTTCAGCACTGTTGGTTTTCTATGAGAGAACACCTCGTTCCCTGCTGAATCTGCTGTGTTGGCGTGCTAAAATAATCACCTGTGTGTGGATTAATGGGTTTAATTCTGAGGACTGGCAGGGCGTAACCGCACGAATGTCCATATTTCCATCCGTGGCCTGCTAGCTGTGAAGTTAAATTGATTTAGGCCTTGGCATCTCCGAAACATGATGCCGTAAACAACTTGGCTTCAGTTCAGCACGTTTGTCCATCATAGAAAGAGACCTTTTATATATATATATATATATATATATATATTCTACAGCAAATCTCAACTTTACCTGCATACATACAGTATAATCACGTGAAAATCTATAAATGAGACCTATTTTTATATATATATATTTATATATATATATATACCTTATATTTATATATATTTATATATATATATATATATATATATATATATATATATATATATATATATTCTACAGCAAATCTCAACGTTACACACATATATACATCATACTAATGTAAAACGATATATGTACTACTTTCCATAGCAAATCTCAACTGCTTGATTGTTTATATTGTTGGAAAATGCAAACAATTTTATTGCCCTGCTAAATGTGACTACAGTAATAAGACATGAAGATATTAAGATATTATAAACATTAACATCTTGATTTTCTGTAAAGCTGCTTTGAAGCATTGTGTACTGTGAAAAGCACTATACAATTAAAATTGACTAGACTAAACATAAATATTCATGGCTTATTTCCTTTATTTACAGAGTGTAGCCCTTAAGTGATCCTTATGAAAACAAACTATATTATCACTAAATGTATAATAAGGTTGTAAATCACCCAAGCGTATGGTAAAAAACAGCTCTCTGGTGATGTTTTTTCTTCTTTCTGGATTGAAGACAGAGATATCATCACTTGAAATAACCCACAAATCAATACCTCACCGTTAGCATGTGCTCACCAACTTCCAGTGGCAGCACTTCATTTAGGTAATGGCCTAAAGAGCCAGTGGGAAAAGAGCGGACTGACATGGCAGCCCCACGCAGCACACACAGCAGAGTGCACTTAAAGCACAGCCGACTAAATCAGGGCCAATTAGTGTGTCTGTGGACCGCAGCAGCTGGGCTAAGTCTGGGGGCAGAGGTGCTCGGGGCTGGAGCTGAAAAATTGTGGTAGTCCTGAAGCAGGCCTTTCCTGAAAGAAAGAGAGGAGGGGGGGGTATGCGAGGGAGAGATAGAAAGAGGACAGCGGCCCACTGTTGGTCAAAGAACACAGTGCACTCTTTTTCCGCTAACCTCGCCCCACATCAATCACGCATGCTGGAGGTAGAGTGAGAAGTCAACTCGGCCACTGAGGAAAAATATCTGTAATGATTGACGCAGGGGCTGTTGTGTTGACCTCTGCGCTTTTATGGAGACTGGCTGTAGTAAAACACTTTCATTACGGTCTTGTTTACTATTATGTGATGAATGCTGGAGTTTTATGACTCTTAAATCCATGAATATAAGCTTTGAAGCCATCTTTATCCTAGTGTATTCCTAAAAACACGTTATATGCCGTACATCAACATACATATTTAAATTTTACAGTCTTTTTCTTCCAGGAAAACAGACCAAACAGACCGGCTGCTAATGCAGCCAACTAGTGAGTATAAAGTCATGGTTGTGTGTGACCTAACTAAAGACTATTTACTATTAAAAAAAAGAAAAGATAAAAAAGATGTGGTGATATTTAGTATTTTCATGTTGAGTTATTTTAGTATTATTTATATACTATCATAGTATTATAGTTATTTTGAATTATCTTTAATTTTTATATTTAATTTTAGTTTAAGGCTTAAGTAATTATATGTTTGTCATTTTTATTACTTTTTTTATATTTCTATATAACTTTCATTTATTTTTATTTCAGTATTTTTAGTACTTAAAAGGAAATTAGAAGTTTCTCATGATTTCAGCTTTATTTTGATTGTTTTGATACTGATCTTTTTTTTTTTTTTTTTTTTTTTACTGATACAGCAATTATTTTTAATAGTTTTAGTTAACAATAACAATGGTTATGGCCAATATTAAAAATTATGTATATTTTCCATAGCACTAAAGGCTATAGTCAATCAACCATTTCAAGTGAATTAGGGCATCACAACATTGTTTTTATGTTGTGATGTTTTTAAAGATCAACTTTCAGTGAGTGTTAATCTAAATGTAAAAATAGGGTATGTATAACTAATATCACATACTGACTGATACTAACACACAACAAAAAACAAAAACAATGTGGTACTGATATATCATTGGTGAATTCCTAAAAAAAAAAAATGCCTCTCAGCAATAGAAAATGTGTCAATGTTCACTGTGATTTTGCTAAGGAAGACATGTTCCTGGAACAACACTTCTGTCTGAATTTAGTCCTAACCCTATCCATATCCCTAAACCTAACCCTACCCATAACTTATCCCTAAAATCAGAGGGAAATGATAAGTGAATAACAGTGTTGTGGAAGCACCTAACCCTGGTTGTACCCCAAAACTTGACATAAACTGTAAACTTGTCCCTCAAATCTGACTGATTTGGTAGATTGGATTGTTGTTCCAGGATCAACAAAGATGTCGACTGAGGAACATGGTGAAATCACGTTCACCATGTCAACACAGGAGACCGAAAAGTGCAATTTACACAACAAAATGAGCTTGATTTGTTGTGGCGTGTGCATCCCCATCTCAAAAGTGGTTGTCTTTGCATCTTGACAGGGGCCATTAGATGCTCTAGCATCTCAAACATCCTGAAGGACAGAGCCGCTGCAGCAGGGTGGTAAGAACCTGATGTGGAGAGCTAAGCGAAGGTATCTTCAGGACAAAGAGCAACCGCAGCGGGACAATGAATGTGAACAATCCGAGCGCTTTATTCATCCCAATGTTGTCCTGAGCTGGGGCCATCATGCATAAGCACGCCACCACAAACAAACTGCAGCATGGGCGCCTTCACCACTCCTGATCGCCTCCACCGTTTCAACCTGCAAATTCCTTTGGCTTGTTTTAAAGGGAGAAGCGTCCCATTCTGTCAATGTCACCGCGGATATCCCTATATACAATGCAATTGAAGATAAGCCTAATCTTGCACACCCACACGGCATCTTCATTTTTTCCCCTATCAAAGCCGACAGTATGTACAAACCAGCGGATTAGCCACAGACTTCTATCCTTTGGAATAAACTCAAGCACAATACGTGCAAAGTAAACCTAGCAAGGACAAAGCACAAATATTGTTCAATGTACATTTAACATATAAATAATAAAAAGAAAAAATCCATTATTGAGTATGTAGTATATGACAACGCACAATTGATGTTAAATTTCTACTTAATAAAAACAATTGAAACTAGTTAAATGAGCAAAAAAACAACAAAAAAGCCTATTTATGCACTACTTATGCAAAAATAATGCATTTGTCGAATGCTTCTTTCCGTTTTATGCTTTTTCACTACAAAACCAAGGCGCAGACATGCTTCCTAATTTGAATAAGATTAGATATACAAGGTATTAGAAGATTTCTGTTGCATAAATACAGGGTTCATAACATCTGCGCTGGTGCACGGTGTCATTTGTGTGTTTACAAATTGAAGTAAATGGATTATGGAGGCCTTCTTTACAACACAGAGATCTACAAACAACACAACAATTCCATGTAGGAGAAATTTCATGACTCTTTATGAGGTAATTTCCTCCATGTCAAACATTAGAAAAGCTAAATTACAAAAAAAAACAATATTCAAAGCAGACGTGAAGCTATTGTGCTTTAAGTACGCAGACTAAAAACACAGATACCCTTTAAAAAGCTCATGCGGAACACAAACAAAAGTTATAAATAAAAAAATGATATTATTATTATTACAGTATAGTCTTCTGGGTCTGACTTTTTTTTTTTTTTTTTGCCAAAATGCAAATGTCAGATATAAATTTATTTTCATCACATCAGCTAAAGGCCTTAATTCTGCTCTCTTATTTTAATACTTAGCTTTACGGCCTGTAATTGTATGATTTGCATTTTTTTTCCCGCCCATTATAAATAATCCATGCAACACACGGCCTGGCTGCCAAGCTGGCATCACTTTCTATTTAATCTTGTGAAACAGTCGCTTTATCTCCTTGTTCAACCTGGGGTTTATCTTTTGTTGTGGCACCGTACTATTGATGTGGAAATGTTTACAAAGCAATATACTTGCCCCATTTAGTGAAAGCGAGAGTTCAAGGTATTAATATGATCATTTTATCACCCCCAGCGTGCTTCTCTCAGTCATTGACTTAATAACAGGCACTGTTTTCTTTAATGGCTCCTTTGCCTAGGATGTGGCGTCTTGTTAACAATGCAGTAATATGGAGGCAGCATTTATACGTATCACCAGGAGAGCAGAGACAGTTTTTTGTTTTGTTTTGTGGTGCAGAACTATCGACCGTGGTATTCTCCTTCAACTCCCTGTGGGGTTGAGAGCGGAGCCCCCGTTACATCGGCATGTGCTCCATTATCATTTCAATACGAGTATGACACACCGGCGCACAGCGGAATGCTACGTTTCTATTTCCACTCAACAACCGATAGCAAACGGCATCTGCCCGGTGTGAGGTTTCCCCGGCACCCCCCTCCCCCCCTTTGCCCTGCCGCAAGCGAAACAGCAACACTAGCAACTAGCGTAATGTGCGCCGTGAGGCCCTGGCAGCACAGGACAGGCTAAGACTATAACCAGTTACATAATCGCCGCAATAAACATGTTCCGATTGTGCTCAACACACAGCACTTAACTCCCACTGACGATAACAAAGTACGCAGCAACCCTTCGCCAGCTTCCAAGGGAAATAAAAGAGGGAGCGATCTAAAACTATACTTCATTCTCACACTCAAGGGCCATGCATTTTCCAAACGATGAAACATATAATCATTGCGGCCCGGGGATATTTTACAGTCGACGTACTGTACATGCTGTTTGAACAGTCTGGATCTTTGTTAAGTCATGGGGAATAATCGGATATGCAAAATGGGTGCTTGTTTCATTTTTAGCAAGCTTTTATTTGGAATTCATAATAAATAGTGTCAGATTATATTAAACATTTATTTGAGAATAATTTTGTGATATTGTGTAATATAATATTCAATGTGAATCCCCTTTAAAGCAAAAAAAAAAAAAAAAAAAAAGGGTAACATTTCGCAATTAACATTAACTAATATGGTATGATTAATAAATGCTTTAGAAATATTATTCATTGTTAGTTCATGCTAATTTCAACATTTCTTAATACATTATAAAAACTGAAAGTTGCATCTGTTAATATTATTTAATAGACCTGAGCAAACATGAACTAAAAATAAACAATTAACAAGGATGAATAAATACTGTAACAGATGTAATGCTCATTGTTAATGCAATGTTAGCTAACATTAACTGATGGGACCTTACTGTAAAGTGTTATCAAAAAATCATATGGGAAAAATGGCAAAAGGGAAAAAAATATATATTTATAGTATACAAACATTATTTGTCTATCCCTTAACCTTAAACCTACTCATCACTATAAACTTTCTGCATTTTTACATTTTAAAAAAATCACTTAGTATGATTTATAAGCTGTTTTCCTCATGGAGACCAAAACATTTCCCAGCAAAGACAAGGATTTCGGATATTAGCATTTTTGTGAGGACATTTTGTCCCCATGATGTAGGGTTTACCAGGAACACACACAAACACACACACACACACCAATTTGATAATATATTCTCTTTTCTAATTTCTGTCAAGAGGAGCTGCATTTGAAATGAGAGGACTGGCAGAAATCTGCATGATGTATTCAGCATCTAATGAGCGGCAGGGTGAATTGTAGGCACAGGGCACATGCAGTGCCCTGCGAAATCCCCTCTCCTGCACACTATGATTATTCACCCTCATGTAGCTTTGCACTTCCTCTATTCGGTCAAGCCCACAGGATTTACCAATCCAAAGCTCTGACGGCTCGAGAAAAAGAGGCCTGTCCTCCTCCAGAAGGGCTCCCTGCTTTGAGACGCCCTGGCTTCCCGCACTGCCAGGGCTCAGGCGCACCACAACTGAGCCGCATCCATCTGTGTGCCTTGTAGGTGCTGTGGAGATAACCAATTTTTCAAAGCACAACCAGAACTTGCATAATGCCTCATGCACCCACGTTATGACTCACTAAATTACATAAACAGAATGTGGGGTATTCTCTGTCTCTCTCCCTCTTCCTCGCTCGCTCGCACTTTTTGCTTTTTTTCTGCTATTGTTATTTCTTCCAAATCATTTTCGACTGAACAAAGCTACTGAAAACAATGTAATGAGGGTATAAAAAGACATGTCAGCTTATGGAGAGGATCATGTTTTCTTTAGGATGATAGACAATGTACACCACAGTGTGGGAGATTAAACCACACATAAAAAGTGGGGGGAAAAATCATTTTACTTAATTTTAATCTGAAAATGAGCTCTCGTATACAACAGACTAAAGCAATAAAAAAGTTTGGGGAAAAAAATGTGCTTAAAAAGTTAAAATAACAGTATGTAAATGTCACATGGACTTTGAATGACATTTCAATTAAAAATGCTTGCCAAATGGAAATAAAAACTAATAAAATATTTGTACAAATTTGTGACTTAACACTAAACTCCTCCCACAAATGATGTTCCACATGAACAACCAATTAAAACAGTCATATGGTTAACAGTGAATGATAGACTGGAAGTTATATTTTACATTTATGTAATTCCTCATTTTAAATCATTTACGCAAACATTTGAATAAAAAACGTGAAATCAAATTAAGCATTAGTAAGTTGGTTCAAATGTAACTTCATGTTGTGTTTTGATTAGCTAAATGTGTGGACAATAGTTTTTATTTATATTTTTAGTATGTTTGCTCATTACAACTTACATTTTACAAACATTTTAGTTTCATTGAGTAACAAAATGTATCACAATATGCAAATAAAATCTATTAAAAAAAAAATCTAAACTATAGCAACTACACCCCTCCAACAAATTATATTACACACAAACAGCCAATCAAATACTGTCAGCATTGAATTATATTTATTGACATTTTTAACTGCTTATACTGCACAAATATACAATGCCACACATTTAATCAAATTTACATTTAAGTACATTTGAATAAATAAGTGGAATCACATAAAGCATTTCCACAGTATATACTAGTTAAAAATATAACTTCATTCAATGTCTTACACATGACCGTGTTTTGATTGGTTGGTTGATTGACTGAACAATAGTTTTCATTAAAATTGGGACACATGTTTGCTTATTTCAACTTGTTTTACTTGGTGAAACTAAAAAAGTACAGTAAGCCAAAAACATATAAATAAAACTATCAACTACACACCAAACCCCTCCCAAAAATGATGTTACAGACAAACAGCCAATCAAAACAACGCCATGTGGTCAGAATTTAATGATATACTACCTGTTTATATTACATGTGTGATTCCACACATTTAATCAGACAAAAATATTAAAAGATCCTAGTTAAATTTGAAGTCAATAAGTACAAATACGGCCCAAAAATGTAAATAAAAACTGTTGTTTCAGAACAAGCAGCTGCATTCTTAACTCCTCCCACAAATGATGTCCCACACTAACAACCAATCAAAACACAGCCATGTGGTCGGCATCGAACGATGCGTCAGAAGTTACGTTTCAACCTTCTTCTGCAGTATAAAAACACATGAATCCACACTCTCAATCAAACGGATCCGTATCGAACACCAATTCACTACAGCGTCCCTTCATGTGCGAGTCGAGTCACGGCCCAAGTGTGTCACATAAAGTGTGTTAAGTTCAATTGTTAGTTGTAATTGCTCTCGTAAGTACTTTCCGATGCAGATGTCATTATAATCATTATCATTTTTGCAGCCTGAGAGAGTCATCAATATTCCAACAAAGGTTCAGAGAGGGAGAGCGAGAGTGTGCGAGGGAGCGAATATCAACAAAACAAACTATAATTCCCCGCTATTTCAATTACCCATCATTAGCTCGCATTTCCATCCCATTGCCATTCCCCCAGCAAAATCAAGGTCTCTCACACACATCCCCATTAGCTGTGATAAAAGCATGCCTGGTGTTTAGCAACAAAAGCAACTCGCTGCTCTGTTAGCTGACTGATCACACTATGAGACCCAGGCGTTCTCTGACATTAACACACACACACACACAAATACGCGCATCCGTCCGTGCACCGGCGCTCAACTGGAGTCCTCAGCGAGAAATTCCCTTTCCTTTGTAGGTCAGACTTAGATCCAGGCATACTCCGATTGAAAATTTCATTATAAAACTGCCGAACACCCACCCCACTCTCTTAGCCCCGGGTCTCACGACACTATATTGATTTTAATAGATACCAACTCACCCCCTCGTGACGCGAGAGCTCTTGTGTGGAAGAATAGCTACCAGGCAGTGTTAACAGTGGCCGCACAGCTCCATGAAGCAACACTCATGCACTCTCACACTGAATGGAAAAGGATCATTTCAAACAGCAAGGCAAGAAACAAAAAAAGCCACGCGCAAGGGGGAAGCACACAGAGACAGAACGAGGGAAAGAGAGAGAGAGACAGGGAGGGAAGAGAGAGAGAAAGAGAGAGAGAGAGAGAGAGAGAGATGGGAAATTAATAATCCCAGAGACAAGTCCCCTCTGTGTTATTCATCAGGCTGCTTTCTTGCAAGCTGCGGAGGAGCGGAGATATGCAGATGGGAGGGGCCAACGGCACACTCCATTGGTTCGCGTGCCTCATTCCTATACATCGCAGCCAATCCACTTTTTTTTTTACCGTGCCGCCTCGCCTCGGAGGTACAAATATACAGTAGCTGTCTTGCAGTTTCGCTAGAGGGAAGAGAGGAGAGGATAAAAGACAAATGAGGAGCTAAAAAGGGGGAAAGGGGAGGAAGGAGAGGGGAAGGCGCTGGATGAGGAACACTGCTTAGGGGCTCAGCAATGCTGCCTTCAGTTAATGCACTGTTAACTTTATTTGAGCTGACTTCCCATTTGATCCTCTGCGTTGGAGTCACTCCATGGTGGGCAATTTCTTCCCAAATCACATCGTAATGAAATTGCTGGCTATTTACCAAACTTATACTAATAATATATATAAAAAGAGAGAGGAACACACAAAAACAAACAAACAAACAAACAAGTGAAATAATGCAGGTAATGTTGGCTCGCTGCCCTTGCTGTCAGACATTACAGGCAATTCCTTGCCTCCATTTTCCATGTTACAATGAATACATTTCACAGCTCACTTGCTCTAAAGTGTGGGTGGTACAGCATAACAACCTACACCATGTGAGAGAATATCTAACACTTTCACCTCTCTCTTTTTCTCTGGCGTTGCAGTAAAGCGAAGCGAGTCTCCAAACCTCCACACTCAGCCAAGCTCATCAATTATTGAGGCTGCACATCGGCCCCACAAAATCTGATGCTTTAAATGTAGTTTTGTGTTACAGTCGGAGCGAAAAAGCTGATGCAGAGGAAAGGCTTATTTCACTCCTGTGCGCGACTGTGCGGTCTTTGCTAGGGCTACGTTGTGTTGAACAGTTGAAACGCTGCTGTTTTATTTTTTTTTTCACCATGACAAAAAACTAAATTGGACTCCAATGACTCATTATATGGACAAAAGAATATAGGACTGAGACAAAGCACTCAAAAACAGCCGAGTCAAGCACAATGACGTCCATTTGAAAGTGAATTGCTGCAGGCAATTTAAAAAATGGGTGGGTCATATTGCTATGAAATACATTATATTTAAATATATGGCAATAAAATTACCAATATATTTGACCCTGGACCACAAAACCAGTCATAAGTCGCATTGGTATATTTGTAGCAATAGCCAACAATACATTGTAGGGGTCAAAATTATCGATTTTTCATTTATGCCAAAAAATCATTAGGACATTAAGTAAAGATCATGTTCCATCAAGACATTTTGTAAATTTCCTACCATAAATATATACAAAAAAATTTTTTTGGGAGTGCATGTGCATTGCTAAGGACTTAAATTGGACAACTTTCAAGGCGATTTTCTCAATATTTTGATTTTTTTACACCCTCATATTTTCAAATAGTCGTATCTCAGCCAAATATTGTTCTATCCTAACCATACATCAATGGAAATCTTATTTATTCAGCTTTCAGATGATGTATAAATCTAAATAATAAAAAAAAAAAAAAAATGACACTTATGTCTGGTTTTGTGGTTCAGGGTCACATATATGTATTAGATCAATTAAAACGTATTAGACCAATTAAAAAATATAAATAAAAATACTTGTTTATATTAATTTTTTTATACTACTTCTACTAATAACGATGGTAACACTTTATTTTAGGGTTTTTTAACTAGTTGCTTATTATCATGCATATTACTAGAATATTGGCTGTTTGTTAGTACTTACTAATCACATATTAATGCCTTATTCTGCATGACCTTATTCTACATTCTTAATCCTGCCCAATACCTAAACTTAACAACTGCCTTACTAACTATTAATAAGCAGTAAATTAGAAATTTATTGAGGGAAAAGTCGTAGTTAATAGTTAATGTGTCCCCTTTACTAAAGTGTTACCATAACAAGGATCATAGTTATTATTATTACTATTATTAATCATGACATGCAATACATTATTCGATGCTCAAGATTTAATCTTTAAAAACTGTTAAACTGATGAATTAAAGACAAATTCATTAGTTAGTATGTACTACTGTACATATCATTATGCACAATAAAATTATGTTTATATTATTTCGATCTTTAACATCAGTTCAGGTTTTACTGTGCAAACACTCTGAAGCTAGCCAACTCTTGATTCTGACTTGCCCTTATTCCACCACACTATTAGAACTGAGAGATTTATTGTCTTGTGTGCAGATTGGTTCAATCCAGATTGGGGCTGCTCATTTCAATGGCTGAATGTGCCACAGTAATTTCACATTTTGGCACAAAAAGCAGCCACCGCAGGGGGGCTATGAACAGTCAGTTGGATATGGCAAGGGACAGTCATGTGAAATCGCAGACCGAATGCGAGCGGTGAGAGGCCAATCCTGGCTCGTTGTAATCAGCTAATTAAGCACTTCAGTCAGGCCGGCAAAAGCTGCCACATTTCCCTTTGTTATCAAATTCATTATTCAACGTTTAAAAAAATGGAAGGGAACACTAACAAGATGGACCAGAAGCTCATACAAAGTATGAGCAGGAGGTTGAGATGTGACATCTCTCTCTCTCATTTTCTGTAACATCTTGGGCCAGATCTGGAATCTGATACTCTCCGAACGCAAACACAAACTGCTTGGCTGATCTGCGGGATAATGGGAGTGTGGATGTGTATCAGTGGCATAACTGCGCCAGAGAAACAGACGGTAATTACCATTGCCCTCTCTCTCACACCTCCAGTGCACACACACAGGAAATGGGAAATGGGCTCGGGCGATAGCGAGCCACCTAGCCTCCTCACCTCATTCCCCACCAATTCAAACTAATCTACTTCTTGATTTCAGAGGGAAATCAACAAACATTCATTCCATTGAATCCTCGCCGCTCCACGTGGGGAAGGAGGGGGCTATGAGAGTAAAAGCGAGCAATGGGAGCCCATTGAAAATGATTGTCTCATTCAGCCGCGGCACACGCGGAGGCCTTTATCCAAACCTGGCTTGAAGCTCATCCAGAACTTTCTATCACATTACAAACGCCCAGTACTGGAGTGCCTGAGATTAATCACAGGTTAAATGTGCATTTATGTACACTGCATAGCCCGATAACAAGCAAAAACAGACGGGGCTTGGGAATTAGTTCATTTCGAAAAAAAAAAAAAAACAATGCTGGAAAACATGTCCAGAACACATCAATATTCATGAAATGTTTCTACTTTGTAGATGAAGAATGAGGGAAAAGACCATCCATAAGCGTTGATTCACAAGGATGTCGGCTCTTTTTTATCTCGCTGGGCTTACAGAGATCTTATTGCTTTTATTTTCTGTCATTAAATTCTGTGATAGAATTAGGGATAAGAGCAGCTGGGTACTACATCAATAGAAAATCAATTATATTGTCAAAACTTAGATGTATGACCTGCAATGTTTCATCTGCTCTGAAAAATATCTGAAGAAATAAAATAACAAATGGTTTATTTTTTGAAGTTTAATCACAATTTTCGATCTGAACCTGAAAAGCTGTTTATCCGCTTCCGTGACATTCATATTTGTGACAACCATATCAAGTAATTCAGTGACAAACAAAATAAACAACGGCTAGAGCTCGGCTCATACATTTTAAGCACTTTCCCAGAGGAAATCGACATCTAACATCATTCTCGCTGAGGCAAAATTCAACAGACCACTGGTCTGAACAGACTGTACCGACAAAATGGCAGACATATACATATACAAGGATTTCCTCAGGATTATCTCATGCCAAAGTGTAGCCGTTTTAATTGTGCTGATTATACGAGCATATTGTGAATTCCTCGCTGCCTCATCGAGTTCAGACTCGAGAGGGCCCCGGGAGCAGCGTCCGCGGTGCTGAAGGGCTCCTCAAGTCCTCGTTGAAATAATTTCAGGGTGAAGTTGTGACCTCGAGCACCTGAAGTACCTTTCAATCTACTGCGGCGAGCGCTATGCAAACAATACCTGCCTTCCAGGAGAAATCTCAGCTCCAAATCACGAGGGTTCCTTTAGACGGCCTTGGGTCAACGTCAACCCCACGACGTCCAAACTGCTCCATGTGCACCTGCGTTGCTCCCCAACCCCCTTTGCTGTAGTTATTCATAAACGTGTCTGAAACGCTCTCAAATGACAGCATTTGGGAGTGTTTTTCCTCTCTTCTATCTGTTCACTGTTGGAGCTGTAATTGACTTTATGCTCCATTCCCGATATCTTTGACACAGCTGATGTGAGCTCTCAGCGGAGGCTAGAGATATGTCATACAATCCAATCTCCCGCTCCACTCAGATCACAGTCACCATTTAATTAAAGCCAGCAATGAACACTTTATTTAATGGCCTGGCCCCTCCCCCTCTCCATTACGCCCACCCCTGACTCCTCGCACCTCACAGAACATAACACAAGATCCTCAATCTAGTCCTACCACAGTATAACCTGCAAACTAGTAAAGTGACAGTAATGTTATTAAAGATTTATATTTCAATTAAATGCCATTCTTTTGAATGTTCTAATCATCAAAGAATCCTGAAAAAATATGCATCGCGGTTTCCACAAAAATGTTATGCAGCACAACATTTTTCAACATTGATAATAAAAAGAAATGTTCCTTGAGCAGTAAATCATCATATTAGAATGATTTCTGAAGGATCGTGATGTGACACTGAAGACTGGAGTAATGATGCTGAAAATTCAGCTTTGCGTCACGAGAATAAAGTACATTTCAAAACATAAAGAAAAAGGTTATTTTAAATCGTAATAATATTTCACAATATTACTGTACAGTATTACCTTTTACTGTATTTTTAATCAAATAAATGAAGCCTTGGTGAGAATAAGAGACTTTAAAAAAAGAGCATTAAATTATGTAGCCTATACATTGTGTTTGTAAGGCATTGCCCACAACATAACACTAGAAAAAAGCAAACATACCCAACCGACCGACTGAAGCCCATTTTGGAAATATTATTTTTTTTGAGGAAAAAAAAAAAAAAAAAAAAAAATCAATAAAAACTGGCGTATTGTTGGGGGTCTCGCAGTTCTACCTGCTGGGCCATACAGTAATGTGCAAGCAAGGGGTAATATCTGTTTCTTTGGCAGGAATATTATCCCTTAGTGAATCTGTCACTTCCCATTTCAGTTAACACACTGTTGAGTAGGGTTCATCACACACAGATAAAAAAAAGAAAAGAAAGAAACTGCACAGCTGAATACAAAGCAGTCTTCAGAACCACACAGGGGCCAAAAGAACCAAATTCTAAGGGACCCCATTCACAACAATAAAAGACATGGGCTGTTTTGCCCCCGGACACGATCTGAGAATGTGGGCTAATGTGTTTCATAAACAAATGGCTTTTATATAGAGGAAAGTGGACAAAAACACAATGGCACTCCAGGTCTCTTGCTTTTGTGTCAAAAAGGCGATGGGGGTTAACTGGCTTTTGAGCAATGAGAGCACTTTGGTACATGTCATTTTGAAGGGGTTGCAGTTCACTCAAAATCTATCATCTGAGGCCGTTCTTTCTGAGGATGTGGATCAGCACACAGAAGATTTGATTTGACAGGGTCAAAAGGTTGTGCCTAGAGACATTAATAAACTCGCCGAGTCCCTGAGACTCTAGATTCACTTGACCCAACTGCTCCACCGCTGATCCCAACAAACCTAGCAACAAAATGAAAGTTCAACAAATATTGATTATATAGTTACATTTTTGCCGATTCTGCGGTGTCCTTGAGATCTTTTCATATTTTATCCTTGAATTGTCAACAGAGACATTTTTCATCCGTTTAATCTTGAACTCTTTCATAGATGTGATCAGCGTTTAGCAATAAATAACATGATTAAAGGGTTAGTTCACCCAAAAATGAAAATTCTGTCATTTATTATTCTCCCTCATGTCGTTACACACCCATAAGACCTTCGTTTATCTTCAGAACACAAATTAAGATATTTTTGATAAAATCCAATGGCTCAGTGAGGCCTGCATTGACAGCAAGATCATTCAACCCCCCGCCCCCCTCCCCCCCGCCACTTTATTCAACAATATCTAGTGATTGACGCTTTCAAAGCACTGCTTCATGAGCACCAAAATCATGTGATTTCAGTAAACGAGGATTCGTAACATCATAAGTGTTTCGAAATGTCAATAGTTCACTTCAGTGACTTTGGCAGTTTGATACACGCTCCGAACCACTGATTTGAAACAAAAAACAAATATTGAAACAAAAGATTTGTAAAGCTTCGAAGATTCATTAAGCAGTGTTTTGAAATCGCTCATCACTAGATATTGTTGAATAAAGTCGCTATTTAATTTTTTTTGGTGCACAAAAAGTATCCTTGTCACTTTATAATATTAAGGTTGAACCACTTTAGTCACATGAACTGGTTTAAATGTTCTTTAGTACATTTCTGGGCATTGAAAAAGGAAATGATCTTGCTCTCCATGAAGGCCTCACTGAGTCATCAGATTTCATCAAAAATATCTTCATTTGTGTTCCGGAGATGAACGAAGGTTTTACGGGTGTGGAACGACATGAGGGTGAGTAATTAATGACTGAATTTTCATTTTTGGGTGAACTAACTCTTTAACATCCATTATCCATCCATTATCCATCCATCCATCCATCCATCCATCCATCCATCCATCCATCCATCCATCCATGTGGATTTTGCATGTTCTCCCTGTGTCTGCATGGGTTTTCTCCAGGTGCTCTGTGCTCTCTATATATTATAGTACATGGCAGGACCAAGTAGTTATTGTGCTGCTGCCTTAGCACAACCTACATCTAATAAAAAATGAAATGGAAAAATATTCTTAAAAAAAAACACTAGGGTATGGGCTCTTTTGACTTGATCCAGTAAATAACCAACCATAACACCCTACAAATACTCTGGAAATCACATAGCAACATGCTAAAAGCCCTTCAAAAGCAATGGCATGCATGGAAATACCTTGGCAACCACCATAGATACAGTATGTACCATTTACAAGTTCATCCAAAATGAAAAAAATTAAAAATAAAAACTCAAATTAGATGCAAGAGTATACAGAGATAGGAAAACACTGGTGAGAGCAAAGAGAAACCGATCAGCAAGACTCAAATCTGTGTCTCAACGGGAGCACTACAGATTCAATGTGTCACATGCACATTCGCTGCATGGCTTCAACGGTGCTGTTTTTTTAAACTTTATGAATTTCAGCTATCCTTACACTTTTGGACATATGCTCAAATGCTTCAGATAAATGAATTGAATCTTATCAATTTCATTCATGTGATTGCTTAGCAAATTCTGCAGAGAGGCTACAGAAGAATTACACACTTTGAAATCCCAGTAAGACATGCCTGCTGGCCATTCACACATCTCCATAATAGCCCAGACCGACAGCCAAGATCAGTAGCACTCCTCTGAACAACCATGTTTTGAAAAGAAACAAGATCTGTGCTGTGCAGAAGGACACTTATTACCAGCAAGTTGCTTATTCATGTATTTCTGTGATGCATTAATTAAGGAAAGGATGCAGGAGATCTATGATTGAGTGAAGAGAGAGAGAGAGTCAGGGAAAAACAGATTATGTGAGTCACTCTGGGGCTTTCTTCTTCCAAGCAACTGCAATATGACCGAAGGGATCACGTTAACCCACTTCTATCAGACGACTGTGAAGTCGGGCTTCCAATGAAAGGAGTTGAGATTTGTTGCTCTAAGACGCTTTGTGTGTGCCAGGAAACATGTAAATGTTTCTGCTGCATGTAGTAACGTGGTGCGGGGTGTTGACAGCATAGACATGATGTCTACAATTAAGAAGTATCAGAGACGACCCTCGGGAGCGCTACATCAGGCCGGGGGCATTGAAAGTTCTTCTGTTCAGAATGAAGATGTGCAGAATAATCGGGACACGTCATGGGTTTGATTCTCAATGAACACAAAAACGGATTTAAATATACCTTAAATGCACCACAAGTCGCTTTGGATAAAAATGTCTGCCAATGAATATTTATAAAAGCACTGATGTACCAGGGTCAATGACATGGGTATTGTTTTTTTGTTTTGTTTTTTTTCTATGTAATCTATTATATCTATTTTATATCTATTGATTCAAAAATTCAATTCATACATACAATTGAATACACCTCTTCATTTTATGTTGAAAGTTTTTTTTTTTCATTTATGAACTCAAATAAAAAAAAAAAAAAAAAAAAATAGGCTCAATTAGAGTTATTATAAATAAATAAATAATCAATAATACATTATATGATAGAGAAGAAAAGTCTTTCATAAACCAAACATGAATATAAAGAGAACACGGTTCTAAGAACTTGGCATGTGTCTTAAACCAGATTTTTCTTCTTCTTTATCATGGACACTTTCAGATGTCACTGACCCACCTACAATAAACCCTGTGATCTCAACATCTCAAATGACGAATTTAGTTTTCCCGATCATTTAAACCGATAATCTGATCACAAGGATGAAAAATGAACGCAGAACACCGGCATATGCTCGACTCATTCCTGGCTGTACAAACAATGCACTTTGGCAGCATCTGCTGGGGCCCGGAAAAATTACACACACGAACAGGACACGGACATTCTCGTGTTCCAGCAGGATGTCCGCAGTCCGTCCACATATACAAACCCAAGTGTGTGTATCTCATCTTCAGAGTGTGATAATTGAATAATAATCTAATTTGCATTTTCAGACAGCTCCGGCAACCGGCAAGGATTTCGACTTTACAGATAATGACAATTATCTCAATTTCCTTTAATGTTTTAATTTCGAGCAGGCACTATTATGTGGGAACAGATAGGGTGAGCAATGATTAAAATAGCAACTTGTGTTGGTTTTGGAGCTTTGAAATGACTTGTCCTATCAGAGAGAATGCACATGGGAAGCGTCCCTCTCCATCGCTTTAATTCCCTGGTGTTTAGCATATTGTATGCCCATGGCTGGTAAATTAGTCACATCTGGAATAGCCTAATTAACAGATAGGAGCTTAACCTACTTATCAGAGCAAGCCACTTGGACTTTTTTCCCTTTTTTTTTTTAGTAGAGGGTGGGGGCACTAGGGGGTGGGCAGGCAGGGAGGGCGGATGGATGGATGGAGAAAAGAAAGAGTGACTAGATTGGTGCTCACTAGCTTCCCAATTTGCTGATGACGGTCTTGTTTTCTTTTTTTTTTTTTAATGAATGCTGCCCGCCAGCCTCCCTCTGCGCTTCACACTGACTCATTTCCCGACTAAAAGCGTGTGGATGATGTCAAGGTGTCAAGAAGTGTGGCTGACAGCCCAACATTACCAAACAATTGGCCGGGGTCAACATAAAAACAATACCGCGCTCTCAGACCCTCCATTACAGAAATGGAAAAATTCTGTCAGCCCTGGATTTAATGTTATTTGCAAATGATACAGTACTTAACTAGCCTCTTATGCCATCTCTCCACCTCTTTCAGCCCCTCTGCTCATTTCTCTCCTTTCCTCTCAAGCACAATTAAAGGGAAATAGGCAATAAAGGAATTGCTTTAAGTATTAACGCAAGAGTTTCCCTCGTCTTTTATGGTTTAATGGTAAACATGGCTTTTGTACCACAATTTCCACTAATGTAATCTAATAGCTGTTCTAGTAGACCCCGGCATCACATTATTGATATCTGCAGGATGAAAGCAATTTTTCATTTAATGCGTGAGAGGAAGAAAAAAAAAAAAAAAAAAAAACAGAGCGGTTCCTGTGCTAGCTTGGTTGTATAATGGAAACGGAGGAAATAAAATCATTCATGCCTCTTATGACAGTGTTACGTTTTTAAAACCTTCAATAAAAGCGTGGCCTTTCCGATTCCCCCTAATTAATCATCGGCAACCCTTTAAGCGTTGCGGGGACGGGGCGGACGATCTCCGCCGTAAATTTGAGAAATACCGTCTTACACGATAAGACCACTGCGCCGGTTTCAATCCCTTTTGTACGCATCCGGCCTTAAAAAACATTTCCACAGCTAACAGCCGAGCATATTAGAAAATAAAATACAATTCTGCCACCTGACACTTCAATTTAGCCCGCTCCAACTGCTGAAGCCATCAGCCCGCTGGCCTGCCTGCCTGCCATGATGGAGAATCCCCCAAATATCACTTAACTGATCTGAGCCAGGCACGTAATGCTCATGCACTCTCCCCCACTGCATTACCGACACACACTCTCTCTCTCTCTCTGCAGTGCGTTCCGCTCACACACACAATCTCATTTTAATTGACTGCATTGTCTGGGCCGAGGCTGCGGGGAGTGCCTCCACCCTCCTCTCTCCACCCTGCCGCTTTGAGGAGTATTTACAATCCGATAATCTTCAAGCTCCTCACCACATCTATTACACTGCAGAAGAACAGACACTGAGAAACCACTGCCTTTAAAAGGTTAGTTCACCCCAAAATGAAAATGTGCTCATCCTTTACTCACCTTCTTGTCATTTCAAACCTGTATGACTTTTGTTCTTCTGTGGAACACAAAAGGAGATATTTTAAAGAATGTGCAGGCCACTCTTTTTCAAGAAATTACAATGAATGGAAACTGAATGTTTTGAGCTTCAAAAGGATTTAAAAGCACCATAAAAGTATTCTAAAAGTAATCCATATGACTTGAAGATAGCATACAGTGTATAAGAGAGAGATTGTTTCATGTTTAAGTCCATGTGTAAGTCTTCTGAAACCATATGATAGTTTGTGTGAAGAACAGACTGAAATTTCGGTTTA
The DNA here is from genome assembly GCF_024489055.1 of Chanodichthys erythropterus. Lineage (NCBI taxonomy): Eukaryota > Metazoa > Chordata > Actinopteri > Cypriniformes > Xenocyprididae > Chanodichthys > Chanodichthys erythropterus. Next base: position 33,503,916 of record NC_090223.1, read on the forward strand.
GAAAAGCCAATATTAACTGGAACATTAGCATACACTCAATTTCAAAAGATAAGCATTCTTTTGAATCAGATCTTTTCAATTAATTGGTTCTTCTAGTTAACAATAACCCTTTGCTATAGTGAACAGCTCTCTGAAGATTATCTGTGAACAACAACTTAAATTTAAATCTGTTCCTCACCCAAAGCAATTGTATGACTTCAGAAGACTTAAATATATAACGCACGAGTAATATGGACTACTTAAATGATACATTTATGGTCCTTTTGTGTCCTTTTTAAAGCTTGAAAGCTCTGGACACCATTTTTTAAAATTTTATTTCATGAGGTAAAAATGAGCACTGTCACAAAAAATGTGCAAAAATTGTACCATTGTCATTGGGGCAGTACCCACAAAAGAGACAACTTTGTATCTTATCTACCCTTAAAAGGTGCATATTAATACCTAACCGTGCGTTCACACCGCCGCCGGCGAGAGCGTCAACATTCGCCTTGGCCGCCCTGCCAATAACGCTGTACTGTTCGTTTAAACCGCCGCCGACGGGAGGGTCAAAGCAGAGACAAAGTAAATGACAAGTCACGTCAACCAATCGGAAGCCTCTCAAGCGAGGACCTCTACATTCTAATTAGTTGCCGCCGAACCGCGTCATAGCCCATTACCATAAAGTTAACCTGATTTCAACTCTCCTCGCCTGATTTGAATAGTTGCTGATTCTTTAAATCTAGCGGGTTTGGTATCTTGTGTTTTAAATCCAACAATGCTGGTAGAGGAGATTCTCTCTGACCAATCAGTTATCTGCAGTGTTTACACGTCACATTTTAGTATCGGTATGGCTTGCTTGGAACCTCAACCGAGGTGGAACTATTTAAGCGTGCAGCACAAAGACGTACCATGTGGTGGAAAAGCTCTAAAAACTGAACAATACCATGCAGTGGAAAATCGCTAAAAAGTGAGCTGCACCATGCAGTGGAAAAATGCCAAAAAAGCAAGCCGTACCGAGCCATACAATGCAGCAGAAATGCGACAAAAAACGAGCCGTACCGAGCTGCACCATGCGGTGGAATTATGCCAAAGCAAGCTGTTCCACGTAGTTGAAAAGTACCAAAAAGTGAGCCGTACCGAGCTGCACCACGCAATGGAAAAATGCCATACTTTAAGTAGGTATATTTAAGGTTTCTGCACCAGTGACAAGCTGTTGTACCCTTAAAGGTACAATTTTTTAGAGTGCACATACTGCAAGTAAACATGAAAGTGAGTAAATAAAGACATAACTTTAATTGTTTAGTGTGGGCCTATAAACGCTAGGCGCCAGCAGGAAGCCGCACACCTGCCCTTTGTTTTAACTGCGCTTGTTCTCTGCTTCTCTCTCTCTTACTGCTGAGGTATGGAGTCGGCATAGCAATCTCCCTGCATCGCCATCCTTCACCACATCAAATGATCATTTAGCATGGCCCCCTCTCCGTGATTGATTGACTCAGCCCACGCCTAAATCACCCTCATAAAACTGGTATTGTGACAATGCTGGGAGTGTGACAGGTTAAGGAATCGTATTGATTCACAACTGCAGTCCTGCGGTGTGACTGAGGCACGTCATAGCCCGCAGACCGCTGAAAGAGGCACCGGCTTCGATAACGCTGTTGCTTTTCAATACACAAAGAACAAGAGAATATGCTAAAACTAATGCTTTCAAAGTTGATTCGAGAATCGAGCTTGAAGTGTCACTAACAGGTTTAAGAGAGGTCTCAGAAGAGTGCCGCTAAAAGAACAGTAATGCTTCTAGGACTGACTCCGACCTCCATTTTCTCTCCTGAAATGTAGCACGCTGCCATTCAAAGAAAGCTCATTCAGGACATGCTTTTAAAAAGTGTCCTCGTGGACTGTTCATGTGTCAACAGTCCTCTAGCATTAAAGGAAAGCTTCCCTGACATAAGAAGGCCTTGGGGTACATCCAAGCCCAAAAAGTCAGTCATTTTTTGCTGCAGCATGGGAAATAACACAGAGAATTAGCCAGTCGTGAAGAAACTCTCTTTGTTTCGGGTATTTTACAGAGGTGGCATGTCCCGTGTCAGTCCTCACAAATCGACAGTGGGCTCCAGACAAATCACAGCTAGCCGAGGCAATATATGAGACTTCAGCCCCCCAAACAAGACTGCTGAAATCAGCAGCTTTACAGGGTCAGTCCTCCAACCACCCTCCCTTTCTCCCTCCTACTCTCTCTCTCTCTCTCTCTCTCCCTATTTTTTTTCTTTACCTTACTGCCGAGACGCCAAAGCAATCAATCTTAACTAGAGCCATTCCTTCTCTGGAGTGAAGGGTGCCATTTGTTTTCTTCCGTTGGGATGCTACCCTTTCCAAGGAATATCTCTCCTGTGCCGATCTTTTACATATTCCTTCGTTATTGGTTTATGATTGTAATAAGAGCTCTAATGTTCCTGATGCCCGAGACAGTCCCCTCGGTTTGTAGTCTGAATACTGATAGAGATTTTACCTTAGAGGGATTTAATAATGATTAACGGCATACATTTACATACCTTTGATTTTCTGAATTTGAGCATTTGAAAATAAAAGCTTCAAAGAGTTTATTTCGACATTCAAAATAAAAAAAAAATTAAAAAATGCTGAACGTATTCAAACAGGTTTCCTAAACACTCCCCCTCCTGTCTGCCATTGGTTGACTAAAAAGATAGCCCCGCCCCCAGACTCATGCCATTGGTTGAGCCACTGTTGCCATGTTGGGCTGACCGGAATGCTTAAAAAAATAGATTTTTTTTTTGAAAAAGACACAGTAAACTCACTTTTCATGGGAAATAAGTCTGGATTTTTTTATAGTTGTCTCAACATTTTAACCTGGAATAGGAGAAAGTGCTTTAACATAAAAAAAAATACACACTTCAAACCTAAATTTCCCTAAAAATTCATTCCTACATTCTTGGAGTGTGTCTGAACGGCCTAATGATGATTTAGTAACTGAGACCACATTCATTCCTAGTCATATATTACCACAGATTTTGACACAATTTGAATGAAATATTTTCCCATTATAGCCACTGATGAAGAAATGCAGAAATACTCCACGTTTGATCTGTGGGGGTATTTTTGATTAGTGACTTCTAGGCTTCTTAAACGCATTCAATTGGCTGTGGGTTAATCATTCTTAAAACCGAGGACCATTACTTAGAGCAAAGAATCAAAATATTAAAATTAAGCAGGAAACCACAACTAGGAGGGACACATTATTTGTCAAACACCCGGACACTCCACAGGCAAAAAACAAGAGAGAGAGAGAGAGAGAGAGAGAGAAGGGTGCGGGAGAGTGTGTGAAAGAGAGAGATTCCTTTCATTAATCCATGAATGTAATTACTGTATAAACAGCCCCTTCCTCTGATTGATGTCCCTCAGCCATGTTTCATTTACTTCAGCATGTTCTCATATTTGAGTGAAATAAACAAGCATATTCCCACAGGAGTCATTTACATCTCACCCCTCTCATCAAACACATTAAAAGGCAGCTGAACCCCGCTCCATTTCAGCAACATTTCCTGTCTGCCCATAAGAGTCGGGGCATCGAGGCAACTGAAGACGGAGTGACGGGTGGTGAAATAGGCCATAGATTATACATTAAAAAAAAAAAAAAAGATGATGGATGTTGAGAGAAGTCATTTAAATCCACCTCTCAGCTGCTTGTGCTGTGGAGACGCCTGGAGAGGTTCAATCATTCTGGCAATTCTACAAATAGCTTTTCACTCAATGAAGCACGCAAGAGTTGGACCTTGTTTCAAAAATACAGCAAATGTGAACGGAAGAGAAATTACCCTCCTGAAAAGTCACATACTGTATGAGTCAGTTTGATCACACTTCACACAAATAAGCCTTATAATCAGCTGTGTTCTCATAACATAATTATGATACAATGTCATGTCATGATTACATCTTAAAACACATGACCAACACTCAATATTAGGAGTTATATAAGGGCTGTCATATTGCAGGATGTTAAGTAGGGCTGAGGCAAAACATCGATTCTTGATTGTCGATATAATGATTCTGGATCGAATCTGATATTTTCTCTCTTGAATCGATTCTGAGCAGCAGATGGTGCTCTGGGCTAGATTTTAAATGCACACTTAAATGCTCACAAAGAAGAGTGCTGGACAGAGATTGTGCATTTGGCTGAGCTGCATTCAATTGGCTGTGGGTTAATCATTCTTAAAACCGAGGACCATTACTTAGAGCAAAGAATCAAAATATTAAAATTAAGCAGGAAACCACAACTAGGAGGGACACATTATTTGTCAAACACCCGGACACTCCACAGGCAAAAAACAAGAGAGAGAGAGAGAGAGAGAGAGAGAGAGAGAGAGAGAGAAGGGTGCGGGAGAAAAACATCGATTCTTGATTGTCGATATAATGATTCTGGATCGAATCTGATATTTTCTCTCTTGAATCGATTCTGAGCAGCAGATGGTGCTCTGGGCTAGATTTTAAATGCACACTTAAATGCTCACAAAGAAGAGTGCTGGACAGAGATTGTGCATTTGGCTGAGTCATGGTTTAGTGGTTAAATAAATACACATACACTTTGGCTCAGAATGCTTTTATGACGCTTATAATTTAGCTTCAACCTTTTCGAACTTTATCAATGATTATTTTAGGTTTAAGTGGTGTGTGTAAAGATACTGGAAGCAAGACAGAGTACGGGTGTTCCTTACGTTCAGCTAGTTCAGAGTCGATTCGAGAGAGAATCGCGATACATCAGAAAATATCAAATTATCTTTTTATCTCAAATCGAGAATGGATGTATTGTGCCAGCCTTAATGTTAAGAGGAGGAAAAAATAAATACATTATGCTTAAAAACATTCATGTGAATTTATCAAATGCATGATATATTCATAACTTTTGATTTTTTTTTTTTTGGATAGATTAACTCTACAAGGATAATTATTAGAGGTAAATGGTGAATATGAACAAGTAAGAGCCCTGTAATTTAAAATAATATAATTTATGAATACATTTTAATATTATGGGTGTTTTATTATGATATAATGCTTCATACAGCACTCTTCAAAGTTGTAACCATAAACAGGTAAGTACAGTATCATAACTATGGTTACAATTATTTAGGAAAATATAATAATACTACATACTTAAATAATTAAAAAATGTTATGTGGTGACTACGAATACCTTACAAAATGCATTATATATGCAGGCTTCAAGTAAGGTGTAATCAAAAAAAATATATTAATTTTAGCTTGCTAAGGAAGTCCACTTGAATGTGTTGTGTGTCAGTGTCATTCATTAAAACTGCTTTGCTGTACAATAACTATTCAAACAGATGAATACATTAATTGCTTAAAAAATAAACAATTACTACACATCGTTCTAGATGTGACTATGATACACTGCTTCGCCATTGACAGAAAAATGGCCTGAAAAACTGCAGTTCCCCCTCTGTGCATTATGGGATGCATTTGCAGGTCTCCATCAGCACCATGGACAGTTGCTGTTAGGAGGGCTGAATGATGAATCTGGATTTGTTTGGCCTTAAGGCCTTCCCAGGGCATTCCCCCGTTTGTCTGGTACATAAAGGTTATTTCCACCAGACCGTCAACTCCCTGTCATAAATCCCTGCGCAACAAGCTGAGGCCCCAGTACATGCACACATATTCAGACATCATATTTGACTTAAATCCCTCTGCTATTTGTTTGGTTTGACACTGGTGACACTTTGATTAATCTAATTTGCTCGCTTGCGTTTACAGCTTCAGCGGCAATGAATCTTTATTTTATATGGTCAAGCGCTGGCATTTCCCTTCAGACTGGCCTCGGCGAGGAAAGGGGGGTTGTTGAGCGCCTCAGCCTTTCTGAGACACAGCCTTCTGTCCATTCTGTCCTGCCTAAATTATGAAGCACTTTAATTAAATTAAACCCTACACAAGCATTTAGACCAACTGCCAGCCACGGAGAGATTTTCTTTCCGAAAAACAGCACATTCGCAAAGCCTTCCCAATCATGTTTGGCACACTGAAACTAGAGCTGAACGGTATAGCAAATATTCATGATGATTATGATTTTGATTTTAAGCAACAATGTGAATATCGCAGTTAATTTGGGCCATTAAATATCCTTACTAGCATCAGTAGCAAAAAGTTCAATTATTTCCATTAATTAATTCAATTTCGGATTCAACGATTCATTTGTGTCATCACTCAGTGCCTGCATGACCATTTTTCATAACATAAAAAATAAACATATTTAGTCAAATATTGAAGTTTATGTGTTATACTTTTTTGCGCAAAATAAAAAAATAACGACTTTATTCAACAAATTCGTCTCTCCCCTCTCATTCTGCTACGCTATTTTCGTTGCAGCTTCCAGGTTCTATATCCGAACGTCGGCTCAGTATTGGCAGGCGTGTGATGCTGACGCAGGAGCCGGCCAATAATGAGTTGGCGTTCAGACGTAAACACGGAGCCAACAGACTGACAGGGAAGAGGAAAAATTGTTGAATTATTTTTGTTTTGTTTTTGTGCAGAAAAATTATTCTTGTCTTTTCATAACATTAAGATTGAACCACTGCAGTCACGTTGGCTATTTTAACTATGTTTTTACTACTTTTCTGGACATTGAATGTGGTAATTTTGTTGCTTTCAATGAGGGATAAAAACTCTCGGATTTCATCAAAATATCTTAATTTGTGTTCTGAAGATGAACAAAGGTCTTTCAGGTGTGGAACGACATGAGGGTGAGTAATTATTGACAGAATTTTTATTTTTGGGTGAACTAACCCTTTAAGTCCAAGTTACATTTATTTATATAGCGCTTTATACAATAGAGAGCGTTTCAAAGCAGCTTTACAGAGATAGCAGGACATTTCAGCTGTTGTTCAGCTAAAGTCAGTTCAGTGTTGATTCAGTTCTGTTGCAAAGATCATCAATTATTAAGTCAGTTAATTTAATCTATAAGCAGTTCTGCAGAAAACAGTGATGCCATCATCCAGCTCTGTTGAATCCTCATACAACAGCATCAGTACAGTCAGATCAATAATTTAGTTGAATATTAAGTGTCCCCAACTAAGCAAGGTAACGGTGGCAATGAACCCAAACTTCATCAGGTGACAGAATGGAGAAAAAACCTTGGGAGAAACCAGGCTCAGTCGGTTCTCCTCTGGCGAAGGAACGTGATGCAAATATTTCAAAACAGCAATATGTACCTACATATTTTTTCATAATTTATTTTTTAATATCAAGCTATATGTACACAAAACATGGAATGTGCTTATTTGAGATCTGAAATTAAAACTGGTGCTTATTACTCTTTCAAATGTATTATAAGGCAACAGTTTATCACACTTATATTATGTCAGTCTGATGATCTTGTATATCTTTTTTTGATTCTTCACTGCTGCCACTAGTCAACGGAGAGTGAATTATCCTTTTATTTTTCATTCTTCGCTGCAGCCACTGGTCAATGGAGAGAGTGTTACCCTTTTTTTCCAGCAATACTTTGACAGATGATGATGGCACGCTGTAACTTAGGAAAAGAATATGCGCCCCAGTTGATGGAGAGCAACGCTTTATGGGATGAGTAGAGGGCCTTATGGGAGACTGAGGCTAACTGCACTACTCTCGTTGGAAAATGCCTCTCACAACGTCTGAGTGACAGCGCTGTGCCTAGCAGATCCTCGCTGAATGAGTGACTGCTTCTCCTCAGGCCATTTTACTGACCTGGGAAGGGGAATAAAAAAAAAAAAAAAAAAAAACTGTCGTAGCTCACACAGTCTCCAGAATAAATGGAGGTATTAAGCTTGATAACTAAAAACCGCACATTTGATCCTGCCATCCTCAGCATTTTTCCACACATAATTCTGGGCAGTTGAAAAGCATTTTGTGAAAGCTGCCGAGGTTAGCAATTCTGACTCCAGGGTTTCAGCGCAGATAACAAGCCGGTCAATATTCAAAAAAGGGAATTTAATTGGCTCTCCCCCTCGTCCTCCCCCTTCTCGAGCCGTTACCTGCCAGAGTGCCAAGGGGGGCTTGTGGCGAAACGTATTAGCATGACTCTCTATTAGCCTGCCTGGCATTAGGAAGCAGTGCTTTTCAACAACACAGCTCATTTGCTTTGCTCTTTCTCAGCGCCTTACACAACACATTTGCTTTTGTTTTTGCGCTTTAGGAGCCTGATCAACCCATAGCGACAATTTTGGCCAACCAAATGCACGGCTTGGCCGGCAGGGCCACTGGCCCCATATTAGATTACAATGGACACTGAGACTGTGGAAAATCGTGTGTGCCACAATAGAAATGAACGGTTATTTCAGGTTTCTCGTTCCAAAATCCTGCTCAGGGAGACGATCTCTAGTGAGGCGCGTATGACTCATAGGGTTGAAAATAACTCCACTCATTCCAACACTTACTCTGCCACTCAGTGCAACAATAATATTTCTGTATCTATAACAGCAATCGTCAATTCATTAAACGGAAGAGAACCCCTCTCAGCTGCCGTTATCGTCTGCGATTAACAAAAGGGAAATGCTGAGCAGATGATTACGCTGCTCGGTGTCACCGTTTCGAGTGTAAAAGCGAGAGGGAGAGAGGTTAAACCTCAGTCAGATGTCACTTTCTCACAGCAACCTTTGGCCAGCAGTGGCTTTTCATCTCACTGTGAGCGCTCACAATCCCTGAAGTGCATCACAATTACCCCAAGGTGTCTCCTCTTTTTTTTTTCTCTCTCTCTCTCTTCTCTTCCTACCTCCCTCCCTTCCCCTCTCCTCCTCCTGCTCTTCTTTTCTCTGTTCCTTTCCTCTCCTCTCCTGATCCTCTGAATTACTATTCTCTGTCATGTGTTATCATAGATTCATGAAGGTCTGAATGCAGGAGATTCAGGAAAAAAAACAAAAAAAAAAAAAACATTTGATTTTAACATCTGACATTTACTTACAAAGCAAACTTATTTTTACAAATATCTGTGTTGAATAAAGCACATGACAACAACAAAATTATATTTAAGTATAGTATAATATAGGATAGATAGACAGACAGACAGACAGACAGACAGACAGACAGACAGACAGACAGACAGACAGACAGACAGACAGACAGACAGACAGACAGACAGACAGACAGACAGACAGACAGACAGACAGACAGACAGACAGACAGACAGACAGACAGATAGATAGATAGATAGATAGATAGATAGATAGATAGATAGATAGATAGATAGATAGATAGATAGATAGAATATCCTATATACAAAAGCTACAATGGGAAGCATGCAGTGCAATAGCAGATACAGTATTTCTGGTCAGCAACACAGCAGATGTCACTATGTGTACCGGCTTTGCTTGACACGGTGCAATTTCCCATAACCCTGTCAGGACAATTACACCAGGCCCCAGCAGGAGCACGGCTACTCACAGATACAAGCCTCCACTCTGAGTACATCAGAGAGAGAGAGGGAGAGAAAGATGAGAAAAGGGCTTGAGAAATGAAACCTCCAAGTCAAACAGAGAGGATGAGATGGGTTGATCTAAAGACCTGAAGGCTAGTACAACAGATAGAGGGGCTGTACTCCGCAGTGAGACATACGGCCTCGTTCTCTCTTCCCCCTCCTCCTCCTCTTCCTCTATCCTGCACCTGGGACCAGTGGGGCTGTGCAGTCATCTCCTCGCTCTCACTCTCTAGCTCTCTGTACTCTCCTGAGCAGCAGGCTCTTAACCAGACCAGGCAAAAAGCCCACTGAGACCCGACAGCTGGAGCCTGTCTCTCCTGAATGTACCATAACACTGGAGTCCTATCCTGAGGTGTTCAGCCCTCCAGACCCCCCCCTCTCTCTTTCTCTGATATGGGTGAGAACATGAAGACTGACATGACCCAGAGGACAGATTGCATTAGATTGATGTGACAAAAAAAGCAGGGGGAAGGGTGTATGTGTCCATGTGCGCACATGTTTTTGAGACAACGGGAGCAGCGACTGTAACTTAAATAGTCATTGAGTGACATGTGGTATGCATAGGGACCACTTTTTAAAATTGTTGTGGCCCAGATGCAAATTACAGTGGGGTTTGGGGGCCTTCAACCCCACTCATTAAAGTTGAGCGCCCACAGAAGAGCTTGGACGGGTCTTTTTCACATTTAAATATATATTTTCAAAAAAGGAATAGGAAATATGCCAACATAGGACAGAAAACTGACATTTCAAGGGTGAAGGGGTAAATGTTACACAACAAAATGAGTCTGATTCACTATGTGCATCCTCATCTCAAATGTGATATTAACAACCACAATTAAGTATTTCAACAGAATAAAAAATAATATCGGCAGATGACCAATTTGGTACCAATACTAGTTTAATTACCACAAAACTTAGATCTATCTGTCACTGATATTACCAAGCTATGACAAAAGTTGGATTACAAGTTGGACTATAACTGTTTGGGTTACATAAGATGAACCTCAACTGAAAGTGCCACGAAACTTACATCAAACATAAGATAGAACGGACAGAAATTCTTTCATAAAGCTTACTCACTGAAAGCCATTGTACAGTATTAAACAAACACTGGCTAAGACTACAAAGGCTGTGATAAACTTTTCAGTTTTTGAGACATACCGAATTAATTTTATCAGTATGCAGGGGTGTATGAAGAGTGTACATTTTTGAGATCCACATGCATCCAGTTAAAATGATTAATGACACACAGTGTAACAGAACTCCAAATGTATGCAGCAAATTACAGCAACTTACAAATGCAGGACATGTTTCCCAGCTTAACTACTGACTAGTAGTCTGGTAATTTGTTTTTCGCACAGCTCCACCGTGTTATTAAATTATCTCATATTAGCCAATATTTAAGTGTGCTCCCTCAAGCAATTTGCAGAAATCAGGAAAGAGCGAGCATAGCCGCCCTAATCAAGGTTGGATAAACAAATGCTAATTTTGAGGCTGAACTATGGCAAGGTGTAAGCCAAGCAAACATCTGTTAACATGCCTAATTTGTAAGCATATTAAACAGGGAGAGTATCATCAAGAACAATCCATCATTTTGGCAACAAACAAATGTTTACTCAATTAAAACCATTCATCTGAGATTTCAATAGGCTGAGCACAAAAAAAAACCAAAAAGCAAACGTATATTTCTTTTGAGAAAACATTGCTGGAGTGGTTTCAATGAAGAAAAGTTAAACTTACAAATCTCAGGTTTTATAACTAAATAATCTGTTTTAAACAGAGATGTTCTGTTCAATAATTTAGTCATGACCAAAGAAAGATATTCAATACTTCTGTATGTGTCAACTCACCAACAAAAACACTCATTCATTGCCACCCAGTTTTGTGGATTAACCTACCCACTCACAGTGTAATACTTCCTGTGTATGGCTCTGTATTCATCTACACCAACTCCCGCCCTCCTCCTTTCTCTCTTCTACCATCAAACTTTCTGTAAAATATAGTGCATAGGGAGATATGCGTCTTGCCCCAGAAAACAGCTCCAAACAGGGCTAATCCATTGTGAGCATTCCCGATCACTCAAAACAAAAGATCCAAGAATAAACTACTTTAACTGGCAAAGCATTTATTCTGCATGGGAAGACACTGGTCCACTGGTGAAGTGGGAATGGGTGAAAATGACATTTCTGTGCCAAGCATTATCCGTACTGTGCCCAAATCTCGATATTTGTTTTTAGCTAGCCTACTTTTATTGAGAGCTAAAAAAGGTCAATAGGCTCTCATTAGATCCATCTGTGGAGAACAGTTGCGTAATGCTCCGACAATACAAACGCTGTACCTGCATTTGTTTTTAATCATCGTGTTCTGATAGGCAATAATGCCTGTCAAAGAAAAATAGATGGTGAAAACATAGATACTTTGGCTCCGGTTCAGAAATGCCTCTTTCAGTACCTCCGGCTGGAGAAAGAAGAGAAGCGCTGTGCTGCATATTGAACAGGACTACAGGTACACAGTCGCATCTCGGCGCCGAGTGAGAGTGCGGCATAGAGAGAGTGGTGCCGTGCCTGTGGGAGAAATGGTCCCAACCCGGTCATTTTATTCTTCTGCATTTGGCTGGACATGCAAAACTGAGCTCTTAATTTCATAAAATAGTTTTTCGTTTTCATACTTCACCACCTCAAGTCCTCCTTGCAACCCCTGTGGGTTTGTAAAGCAGGATTGTGTGCAATTCAGAAATGAACTGATATTCCAATTCAATTCCTGAACAGGATGATGAATTGCTGTTTGAATGTAATACAAGGAAGTAGAATTAAAATGAGCTGAAATGTATACAACTGTAATTTTTTAACTACAAAATCAATGTTTGTCAAGACTTACTTTCAATGCTGGCTTCAAGACTTTTGAAAGTTTTGAAAAAAAAAAAAACATTCATAGGTTTTTACCAATTGATAGATCAAGAGACAGACAGACAGACAGACAGACAGACAGACAGACAGACAGACAGACAGACAGACAGACAGACAGACAGACAGACAGACAGACAGATAGATAGATAGATAGATAGATAGATAGATAGATAGATAGATAGATAGATAGATAGATAGATAGATAGATAGATAGATAGATAGATAGATAGATAGATAGATTCAAACTCAAGACATCCCCAGAACAGGCGAATCTCAACATAACACGGACTGTGACGCAACAGTCGGGATCATTAAAATGTACGCCCCCAAATTCATGCATATGCCAGCTCATGTTCAAGGCATTAGACAAGCCAGTATTAATGTCTGGAGCAGCACAGCCGAATCAACAGACTTTATGCAGGTAAGCAAGCAAGGACAATAGCGAAAAATGGCAGATGGAGCAATAATAACTGACATGATCCATGATAACTTGATATTTTTAGTGGTATTTGTTAATTGTCTTTCTAAATGTTTCATTAGCATGTTGCTAATGTACTGTTAAATGTGGTTAAAGTTACCATTGTTTCTTACTGTATTCACGGAGACAAGAGCCATCGTTATTTTCAGTCTGTATAATTCGTAAACACAACTTCATTCTTTATAAATCTCTCCAACAGTGTGTAATGTTAGCTTTAGCCACAGAACACCATCAAACTCATTCAGAATCAAATGTAAACATCCAAATAAATACCATACTTATGCGATTAGACATGCTGCATGACGAACACTTTGTAAAGATCCATTTTGAGGGTTATATTAGCTGTGTGAACTTTGTTTATGCAATGTATTATAGAGTTGCGAGCTTGGGGGTGGGAGTGTGAGCATTTAAAGGGGACAGATTCAGATTTAGATTCGGTGCATTTTTAATGATGCCCCAAAATTGAAAGGCAGTTAAAAAATTGAATAATAAAAAATCTATGGGGTATTATGAGCTGAAACTTCACAGACACATTCAGGGGACACCTTAGACTTATATTACATCTTGTGAAAAAGGGTTCTAGGGCACCTTTAAGTTTCATCCTTTTCTACCTATTCACACACTTTAAAGCATTATTCCGCCGACATTTGGTTGCAGCATCATTTCATGACTTTTTCTCCACTATCTGTAAAAATAAAATAAAAAAGACTAAAACAATTCATTTATTTATTTTGCACTGGACCTCGTGTATGTGGTATCAATGTCCATGTGTCTAAATCACTTGATTAATTCTGAGGATGCGGAGCGTGGGAAATGGCCTGAGGAAGCGGTATGTCATCACGGAGATGGTGTATTTGATGACACTGGTGTGTTTTAGTAAGAGGCTTGTGGGAAGGAGTGAGAATGTTTTTTTTTTTTCACTGTTCGAGAGTTTCAGCAGGGGAGGGATATCTCTAAGACCTGCCGTGAGAAATCCCAGCAGCCGCTCTCCAGCGCAGTGTGAAGTGCTGTCACTGTCTCTGACTATGGTGTGAAGTGCTCCCCAATTACTCCACAAGTGAAAAAAGTTTGGCCTTGCCTTCATTGTGCAAATGTTTGTCAGACTCTGCAGAGGCCTCTTCAGAGTACCAGGCTTCGACTTTAAAAACGCACAGTAAACGCTGGCGACGTCTCTGGCGCTGCTCCTCTTAATTACGTTGACAACGGCGTGTGGTATCATTCTACAAACTGATTCACAAAGAATAATCTGCAGTTACCAGCAACAAAGTCACCGTTAAAAGGACACTTTACAGATCCCATGGCGTCGCGAAAAATGTATATCCACATGGATTTGGAGATGATTACAACTAGCAAACTCTCAAACCAGCTTTTGCACTAGCTTGCATAGCAATTACTGTCAACAACAATGACAAAGACTGCAACGGTAATCCTCATTTATATTGAAAAGCCAAACTCCGTGGGGACACAATGTCGCCTAGGACCACAAAAAGGCTTTTGTTTGTGATATTTTGTTGTATTCAGTACATGTTCGAAGACCTTTCTTAAAAGCCCTCAGGCTAATAAGTCACGTCCTCCGCAGAGTTCACCATTTTCACTTCAAACAATTGCCATGGTCTCAATTCCACTGACTTCACACAAAAAGTATAGGGATAATCAGCATATTAAAGCCAATGCTAGAACCATATGTTAATTATGTAAATGATTCATTTTAATCAGCTCGAACCATGTAACGAGTTACTGGGAAAGCGAATGTAGGGACTTATCAAAAATGTCATTAATATTCATCCGGATGGCGCCATGTGAATGTACTCATCCGCACAGATGAATTAATAGTTTGATGAGGGATGAAAGTGCTGGAGGAGGTGTTTGTGAGGAACCATCTGTCTAACTTTGAATCCCCTCCAGAACTGTTCGGCCCACAGAGGGACCACTGGAAGAAGAGTCGACTGAAGAGAAGAGGGGGGCGGGGTCTCTACTGTTAAATGCAAGTAAAGAAATTTGAATTAGCATGTTGCATAGCCTCATAGAAACCACATTGGTTAAGAGCTGGGTGGTGGTCAACAAGGTTTTTATTGTTAAAGAAAACAAGCAGTGAAGGATGTTTTTTTTTGGAAATTGCCATTATTAGATTTTATAGTGTGAATATACACACATATTATATATATATATATATATATATATATATATATATATATATATATATATATATATATATATATTCACGCACCTTTGAATGTGAATATATCAGTCCCTTCAGAAAAACGCAATTATGCGATCACCTGATTTAATGCATAATCAGCCAATCAGTCACATTTTTTCAAATACGCCGCACTTTTGCCGCATAAATTGCCGATTTCAACAAGCAAAATAGCATGTTTTCATAATCCCTGTATTTTCGTTGCAAAAAAGGTAATATATCTTAGCAGAAAGTTGAAAAATGTTGCGTTTACTTCACACAAGTAAAGCGTTTTTCACAAGGAAAGTATTTTCCCCCTATTGCCATGTGAACCTTATGAAGTGACGTAATCACGC
Organism: Chanodichthys erythropterus; assembly: GCF_024489055.1. Classification (NCBI taxonomy): domain Eukaryota; kingdom Metazoa; phylum Chordata; class Actinopteri; order Cypriniformes; family Xenocyprididae; genus Chanodichthys; species Chanodichthys erythropterus. The sequence goes on from NC_090223.1 coordinate 33,519,282, forward strand.
GACGTGAACATCATCTGCAAACCCCACGGTGAAACCATGATGAAGCACACAAATCATTCTCATTTGCCAACAAAAATAAGCGCAAAAGACCGCGCAAAGCAGTTTCTCTGTGTGTTACATGACAGTGGGGGCAAATATATTTTATATTTTATAGTAGTATGTAAAATAATTTACATTGCAGTAAGAGATTCCATTTTGTGCATTGGAAGCACTTAATTTAACAGAAGATGTCTGTTTTGTACAGCTACCTCTATAAAACAGGAAGCACACATTTTATTTTTTTATATTTTATTTATTCATTTTTACAGAAGTTGTTGAATATTCCTTTTACAGAACTTGTTTGACTCGATGTTTTGTAAGTTTGAGCCATGTGTTAATAAAGGTCTGAAATAAAACAGAATGAGAACTTAAATATTCTGTGATTTAGTGTGCTTGCTTATCATAGGAAGTAATAAGAAATGACTCTTTACATTAAGGTAGCCTAGTGAGAACAGGGTGTTGGGGGAATCACCTTTTTTCTCTTTTTCATCAAACCACAGTTTTTGCAAGTTCCCGTAATTTCATCGCATAAAATTGCAAAAATATCCTGCATATTCCATCACATTCTTTAAGAAAACGTGTATTTTCACTGTTCGGTTTTGGTATAGCTTCCGTTTTCAATAACAATAACTTGCTGACCACCACCCAACAATTTTTTTTTTTAATTTATGTAAAAGGCAGGTAAAGAAATACCCTCTCCCTGAAGGCAAACTGGTTGTCCTAGATATCATGTTGTTCTTGTCAGCACCACTGAAATGTTTTTGATCATTGCTGATGTATCCAGCAAAAGTTGCTTATTCATAAACATTGGCTTTTGTTCAGCGTATAATTAGCTGCCTTGTGATTATTCGCCCATTACCAGTAATTAACAGATATTTTAACTAAAACCACAATTTATCTACTGCTCATGGCTTGGCATACTTATTTCTCTGTGAACGAGTAAGTCTTCATCATTCCCAGTGTGTCCTTAGCCGTACGTCCTTCAAAGATCTGCTATAGACCATGTGCGATACGGGTGCCGAATTGAGTTCAGAGCAAAGGGCCTGGTAATGTGCAAGCTGGCGTGAACGGAAAGAGCGGCCCTGTGCTGCCTGTGGAGCAGTGGACCCTCCTCGTGGTTCCTCCGCCCCTGGCACTGCCCAGTACCTCTCCATCTGGACCCATCATCTGTGCCGACCTGCCGGGCTCTTGTCCCCATCCGCCCCCACTACCCCCCACCCTTCCCTCCCTGACACTGCCTGACCGCCTGCTCCTACTCTCTGTGGCCAAACACTGGCCCGACCACAGGTCCTGCTTTACAAATCTGAGTCAACTACACAGAGGCAAAGAGCCTGTATAATGACAAACACAACTACAAATCCATCTTACATGCTCAAGAACAAAGGCTATTATAGCTTTGAATATTTTACTAGTTTTTATTTCTTTTTGTATTCTATTTACATTTTTTACCACATAATTTTTTATTCATAGAAACCACATTGGTTAGGAGTTGGGCGGTTGTCAGCAAGTTTTTTTTTTTTATTAATGAAAACTAGTAGTGAAAAAAAATCACTTACAAAATAAAAATGTGAAAAATATTTACATGTTTACATGAAATTTGTTTTAATTGATTTTTTAATTATTTAATGAAAATATAAAACTTTATTTTTTATTTGTTTTCATAGAGTGAATATTTATAAAAATAGTTTTGTGCATTATTTATATTATTTTGTGCGTTATTTATATTATTTATATTTATATTTACAAAAAAATCTATATTTTTATAAAAAAGTAGAACATTTTTTCATTTTCTCTGTTTGCTTTTGTTATAGTTTTCGTTACCAATAACAAATTTTTTGATAATGATTACCTTGCTGATCACCACCCAAATCCTTCCAGTACTCATTAGCATAGCCTCGTCGACAGCAAATGCGGTTTCTACAGGGCTAACTGGCACATTCGTTTTAGTACCGCAGAGGTCCTTCAGACTCAGCAGCAGTAGATGAAAGGGGTCTTGTCCACATTATGAGATGTGACATCACAGAGCTCTGAGCCTCATCATCCATCTGGGGGTTTCAACATGAGACGGACACTCGCACTCACTCAAAGGAAACTTCTCTGGTCACACTTTAGGATAGCTCCCTAGTTCCTGACTCTCCATCCTCATGTTCAACCCAGGGTTCACTGGCAGGAGAAATATCACAGCACTGATGTCATATCAAAGCACAACATTGCACATTTACTTATGGTAAGAGATTATTTTTCCACAGCGGCATGGAGACAACCTCTGGAAAGCTAAATATAGAGCTTGTGGCATAGCTGGCATGGGCTGTAGCCTGAGATTAAAGCATGTTTCATTCTGTTTGATAATTTTTCATTGAGGGACATAGTTTTGGGAATTATTGCCTTTAGAGAATTAAAGCAATGGTGGACTTTTCTTTTTTTTTTTTAAAGAGCTGATTGAGATTGCTTACATGATGTGATTCAGCCACTACATTTGACTAACTTGACAGAACAGAACGTCTTCTTGTGGAGATACGACAGAGCAATGCAATGCTTACACGAAAAAAAAAAAAAAAAGATGCACTAAAGGCTTTAGACATGTACAAATCATCTGCTTTAAATTAACATATTGGCTAGATCCACAGTACTTGCTGTTGGCTTTTAAACCCTAACAGTCTGAATCAGAATAACAAGCTTGTAAAATTTAAATATAGTTCATTATTGAGGTAAAAGCACAATCAACACTTATAGTACAGCGACTCACTTCAGGAGGTTCGGTGAGTTTCATTCAAACACAAAAAAGCAAAACATAAAAATACATCCAACATAAAAGTGTTAAAACATTTCAGGATGTTTCTCCATTGTTGCTTTAGGTGATTGTTCTGTCAGGCTAAGCCTTTAGCTCTTGCATACGGAGGATAAGCGTTCAGGCGTTTGTTTCACTGGCACACCAGTACTGGGTTTTTATGTCTCCTCAATATGCTGTGAGATTCTGGGTTTAAAATGGATTAAAAGGATCATGTTTTGTTGATATTACTACCCATTTGAAGTCCCAGCGGTTGAGATAATGGGTTCATAAGGAGTGTATATATGTGTTCTAGATCTATAATCTCAATGCAGGAATTTCTTCCATCAGGAACCATTTCATGGTCACAGCCTTCACGGCGACTTAATAAATAAAGATCTTCTTGATGACCTCCATAAGATATGCGGCGCTGCTAGCTACTATAAATATGTGCTTACACTTTGTGCGGGGGATGGGAGCTATTGCCAATTTGACATTACCATAATTCTTATTTACCACTGGAAGCTTTTCTTTAAATTTAGCAAAGGTTAAAGGAGCTGCCCACCTCTAATCTGCAGGACTGATAAATTGAAGAGCCAACTCGGAGAACAATCAAGTTCACGGGGGGTTAATACAATAAAGACCAAATAAAAAAAGGCCCCAACATCAATATCATCAGCCTCACTGATGTGTGTGTAGTGGCGTTTGGTAATAACCGGAACATTCCAACAAATCAATGGTTATTTAATTCTCACTGAGCTTCTGAGTCCATTAAACCTGATTACTTTCACCCATTTTCTTCTGGGTGCTGTTATTTTTCCAATGCAGGCACTTAATCTATAAGGGGGACTTATGAGGACCTTCAAAACCAATTTCAGCCTCTATTAACATAGCATGCTAGGTGCCATTTGGCTATAATTATTTATTGGACAGTAGCTTGTGGAGCAGCCTGAACCCCCTGTTTGACCCGCACTCCAAACAAACTAGCATAAAACAAAGCCACAAAAACCCTGAGTGCCTCAAATTCTTTGTTAGCAATACACTGGTTTCCATTAAAAAAAAAAAAAAAAAAAAAATGGAGAATGAAACCTCAGGAGGGAAGCGAATAAGGTCGTATTGGTGAAATACACAGTCATGACATAAACAGAGCAGAGATTATAAAGTCTCATTAGGATCGGCCAGATCTGTAACAATCAATCATCTTTTTGGTGATCCAAGCATTTTCTCATTCAGGTCAACAACAACAGGAGCCTGATTAATGTGGTGTATGCTGTATGACCCACTTCTCAGATGAGCAGAACTCTGTGCAGCGGTGTGCCAAATGCAGATCAAACAGCCCTGCCACGGTACTACACATGACCACGTGCCTGTATGAGACCGGAAAAGGCACAGAGTGTTAACCAATCTCTTTGATTCAAGAAAAAGTGTGTGTTTTCGACCCCCTCATCACCTATCAAGTATGGCAATGGAATGAATGTGAGCTGAGAATTGAGAGAGAGTTAATCCGCCATGTGATTGGGTAAACAAAAACACTCAAAATTGTCTGGTTTGACTCGCCGTCAAAAACCAAACGGGATCCTGTGCTGATCATTGCATTGACTGAGAAGATCTATTACCCAGCCAATCACATGGGCTCCCTGCCATTTCATTTACTACTAAATAGCTCATGGCTTGATTTCCAGCTCTACATCTGTCCTGCTAGGGAGGCATAATAAGGGGTGGGGGTGGCTCATGTTGGTAGCCATTAAAAGCTCTGGAAAGTGCATTTGCATTTTGTCCCATCAGCAGGATGGATGGTCATTAGTAATTGCCTATGAGACCTTACAAGAGACCACAAGAACGAAACAAAGCAAGCACTCAGACGTCTATACTGTAGTATGTCACTGTTTACAATAGTAGGGATGGATTGATGTTAAATTTCTGGTAGATACAGAGAAGCCAAACTATTTTGAACAATGAAATACAACAACATCCGATGAAGATCGATCTATCTATCTATCTATCTATCTATCTATCTATCTATCTATCTATCTATCTATCTATCTATCTATCTATCTATCTATCTATCTATCTATCTATCTATCTATCTATCTATCTATCTATCTATCTATCTATCTATCTATCTATCTATCTATCTATCTATCTATCTATCTATCTATAAACAAACTTGTATATTTATATATAATTTCTATATTTTAGTTATTATTAAATGAATACAGGTCAATAACGGATAAGGTTAAAATATATCATTCATCCAGACAGATCTTGTACATCTGCGTGACATACTCATTGTTACTCATATTGCCATGTAAGATAAGACATAAGAGTAAAATATTGATTTAAAGTGTTACATATTCACTATGCTCTAACGATGAACGAGACAGATTCTTTTTGGCAAGTAGGCCCACTTCAAGACTGCCATATTCAAAAGGATTATACTCATTCTAACACAATCCTTGAATTTTTACTAGTTTTTATACTAGTAGCTCTAATTGATTTCTTATCCAAAGTCTACACCCTTTCAGAGAAATGCATGTGTAAAATATGCCTGATAAGTTACTTGGCGTGTATGAGATGAGGCTGAGACGAGTCAGCTCAGGGTGAGGTGGGGGTACTGGTGGGCCTGGAAAGGCTGGAGTGGAGTGCAAATCTCCTGCCCTGTGGTCAACCTCCAGGAGCAAGGGCATGAATGTTAAGCAGCCTGGGGATCAATACAGGCGAATATAGCTCAACTGCACCATTTGTTCAGCCATGAGAGATGTCAATACACAGATTAGGGTGATCCATCTTTTTGATTTCCCACTGTCTTCCACATGGACTGCATGAGGGCTTTTGCCTGTATTAAAAGTGTTTGCTTTCTCAACCATAAAAATTCCAATTATTGCTCTAAGTGCAGCAGTGCTGAGTCGCTTGTTGTGGAGCAGCTCAAACGTTATGACGTGAAATGAAGAAGAGAAGGGGGCAAATGGTAAAATGAAATTGGCCTTGTGGGGGAAAGAGAAAAGACTTTGAGATGACAGGAAGCTTTCAGATTGTTTTCCTTCTGTAATGCCCTGGCTTGATACATGCGTTTTAGTCGGAGCCGTGAGGGCATGGGGTAAAAATGCAAGAATCAATGGCAGTTCAGTCGATTGTGTTGTGATGCCATCAGCTACCTGAGCATGGATTCAACATCACCTCGAGTTTCAAAATTTGGTCACGGTTCTCACATGGCACCATTCGTGGGGCATTTAAAAATGAAACAGACTTTGCCCCTATTTTTCCTCATCAAGTGATCCTAACTTTCCTGGCAAGAGCTACTCACCATTAGTAATTTGTTTTTCATGTTCATTTCAATCCCTGAACTCCTGCAATAATAAAAATGTTGGCAAAATAAAAGTAATCTTGTTTACAGTTTTGCCAGCAGATATCTTTTTCCCCCCAATTCACTTGGAGCTGAACTGTAGCGTGTGCTTGTTTCTTGAGAGGGAGAAACAGTAACACGCAGTGATTATGGCATGGCAAATCAAGCCCTGAACTAAAAAAATGCAAATAGCAAATGCAGAATAATTTACCCAAGAGACATTTGACTCTTAACTGTAAGGCAGAGGTTAGACATGTGGCATATTGTAAGGGTTCAAAGGATGGAAGTCTCCACTAATTAGCAGGCATACTGCCCGTCTCCCAACATGCCTTCACATTTGAGATCAGACGCCTTTGGGGAGCTGCAACCTCTGGTTGCAGCTCAGCTTGTGTTGAGCAAGACAGTCATAGAAAATGGATTAAGAAGCTTATTAATAGAATGTTTTCAATGCACCGTAGGACCAACGGACGTTTTTGTAAAGGAAAAAAGAACAACTTCCTTCTGCTCACTTCTCAAAGCACATTACAAGATGAAATTATGCTTACAAACAGGTAAATTAACATAAGTTCCATGGCAGACAAATCAAATGCAGTATTCTACCAGTGAGTCCTTAACAATCAGCATGTTTAATTCACAAAACAGACGAGAGGATCTGAAGTAGTCTTTGAAGATGCTTTCCTCTCTGAGCGAGCCAGTTCAACACCTCTCTCTCTGTTATCAAACCTGCTAATGGAGTAACTACAGATGCACAAATCATTGGTGGCTGCTACCTGATTCCATGCATCAGGCCTTTTTGCCTGAGAATTCAACCTGCTGTTGCATGTCTAAATGTGTGGGAGCACCTCTGACAGAATGAGGCTCTAGTGAGGACACAAATATGGCAATGATTCCACTCAGTTACACTTTCGGAGCACCGAAAGGGCTTCCACTGTGAGACCTGTAATTAGTCTAACCACAGAACAATGGCCAAAGATCCTGGCACCTACATCATTTTTGTGAGCATTTAAAGGAACAGTCTCTGCAAAAAAAAAAAAAAAAAAAAAAAAGGAGTTGTACTATATACTTGTACTCATTCTTTAAACACCAAAATGGGTGGAATTATACTTGTAGGGTTCAATAATTAATATGAATGCATTATGAATAAAGATGAATTAACAATTGCAATAATAATTTTTATAAATTAACATCAACTTGGATTAATGAATCATATATATATATAAATGTTCATTGCTTCAATTATTTTGGTATCATTGTTCATTCATAATACCAAAGTAATTAACTAATGTTCACCAATATAACCTTACTGAAAGGTGTTTCCACTAAACATGTAAAATGCACAATATATCAGTAGTAATACAAAGGGCACAAAGCTATGCTTTTTAGTTTTTGGGTTTGGCCAAAAGAATAATCTTAGAGGGCAGGATATTCTACCTTTTGGAACAAATTTTGTGTCAGTGAGCAAATTTTGCAAACTACTGGCCAATATCTGTGTATCCGTTAAACTACTTACATACTAGAACACTGTACTGCACTTTCAAAATTAGCAGAACGATTCTGAGAGGTATAAATCTGTCTTCTCACCTCTTCCACTGTTTGTTTTCCTGCTGAGGACATTAGATTGGGCTACCACAGAACTGCCCACACACTTACACCGTACATAAATGTTTCAAAGGCGTAATGCAGCGTATGTTCAAGCTCACACATCTCCGTGCACTTGTAAACAAGGGGTGCACACAATGGCGCATGTCTTTAAGCATTTCCAATCAAAGCAAATCAGATCAGGGGAGGCTGAAAACCTCCCTTTGGCGCCTTCACATGTCTGTGCGCAGACACGGCAGCCGTCTGTGCATGTAAGTGAATTTCCATTCCATTAGGGTGACAGAGGAGCACCCCTGCCTGCCGTCAGTCCACTCCAGAGACTAACTAATGAATCAAGTGCACAGAGAACAGCCCGCTCCTTACACAACCAAACAATGACCATTAAAACGCTCCGCCACACTCTGGGAAGACGGCTGCATTCTGTTGTCATAAAACATAGAATATCTCTGACATATTTCATGAGTGTTTCAAGGAAAATTCAACAGCTAGCTGGCAGAAAATCTCAATGTGTCAATTTTGTCCTTATACTTAAAGTATTTGTGACCCCTCTTCTACAAGAATGACAAAGTTTCTCATGAGCGGGCTTTTTTGAATCTATTGTGAACTGCTGAGAGTGACTACCTTCATGGTAGGGTTCGAGTCATTCGGAATTGAATTTGTAAATTCCAATGAGATTTCTTAAAATGAGGCAGCAAACATGACATAGAATTGCAGTTTGAATGTGCAATTTAGGAAGTACAATTAAAAAGGAGCTATTTTGAAACAACTGAAAATAGGTTTATAGGCCGATAAACCTACAAATAGAATCAAAGACAGATATAACAATAAAACTACGGATTGAGAATGAGCGATAGATAGATAGATAGATAGATAGATAGATAGATAGATAGATAGATAGATAGATAGATAGATAGATAGATAGATAGATAGATAGATAGATAGATAGATAGATAGATAGATAGATAGATAGATAGATAGATAGATAGATAGATAGATAGATAGATAGATAGATAGATAGATAGATTCAAAATTCTAATTCCAATCTTCCTGTAGGGTGTGTTCAATTTAAATTCAGACTCAACCAGTGAAAGGGAGTAAATTTTTTTGTTGTGTATTTTGCGCTACATGGTTGTTCAGAGCCCTCAGAAGAGATTTGCTTGTACTAGCTGTATGAATCCCCTTGAAAAGGTCAAGTAAACAAATAATCTAATAACTCATAATCAAAGACTTGTAACAGCTATCCATAAGCCTATCTCACAGTCATAAATTCTCCCTTCATGACAGCTGCTCTGATTCTTTAAGAGCCTATACGCTTACTCACACACAGCGCGTGGCCCGAGGGGCTACAGGCGATGGAGGTGAAGGTGCGGTGTCGCATTATGGGGACGCAAATAATTTACAGCCTTGGTATGCAGCACCGCCGGCCCTTTTAGCCCCAGCCACACGAGATTCTCCTGGGTTGCATTTTGGCATCTTTAAAAGGTCTCCCCGACTAAATCTGGCACTTCATCAAATGTGATATTAATGACCTGGGATTCATCATGCAAATTCGCGGTGGAATATCAACTTTTAAAACTGGCTTTCCGCATGCATACGAGCCGATGGTAATCGCTCCCAAGGTCGTCATGAATCTTATTCGAGCAAACGTCATAATGTATCCGCACGTTTTGACGGAGGTGAAACGGATGGCTCCCTCGTCAAGACGCTTTGTTCGTCATGAAGAGGTGAGTCGAATTAAGTCTCACGCCTGGATTTTGCACATCAGATAAGTTTCCTATGACTACCCACTGAGCCAAAGTCAATTTGTTTACCGCTATCAGATCCAGCATTTAAAGGTATTCAGTTTCTCTCAGCCTCACGCTCTCGGCTCAAACGCTGCACTTGTCTTCTCTTCTGCCCGAGTAGGTAATTTCACAAGGGTAAATACCAGATAATTATTATTTCCAATGATAAACGCAATAGGCTTTGTTAAATGACCTAACCAGAGGAGAGAAGCTTTATTCTGCTTCTCTGTATATCCAAATAGATAAACAAGGAAATGTAACACAGTAATGACCTCTTTCCTAACTGGGTTCTCATCAAAATTTCATTCTCTACACATACTGTATAGCAGGCGTTCATTATTTTCATAGGAAATTAGTGCATCTATGGGGACCGCAGTGCTCTTGTTTGTTTTGTAGGTTTTCCCTTAGCTTTCACACGGATGCACTAGCCGTTAACCAATGAATTGTGAATTGCGTAGCATGTGCCGCATTGTGATCCAGGGCTTTAGACACCTACCGTGCTCCGCACCTGTTTCTCCTCTGCCACCTTTTTCCTAACCAGCCCTCATTGCAGTTACCTTTTCTTGACATTTCATGTACAACAAAAAAATTTTCTCCCCTAACACCACCTCTACCCCACTTCTTAAAACATTTCAAGAGACGGAGGCCCCTGTGTTAGCGAACAATTCTCAGATCATTGCCCCGGCCTCACCACAATGATGTCAAGAAGATGGGTTTTGACATGCTGTTGCTATCTGCCGTCGGATAGGGGGAATGTGTTAAATGTTAATACGTTTTTCTGCTTTTCCGAGTCACGGACCTGCAGGCTAGCTACCTCTGATAAGCCCACGCTGGGATCAATTTACAGTAGCAGAGTGTTTACAGGAGTGATCAGTCCAATGGCTGCAGGAGAGAGAGGGGAGAACAGCAGCAGGAACGGACCAGGCTGCGGTCTTGGCTGGAGAGCCGCTGCGACGTCCTTGAGGAAATTACGTAACTGAGATAGAAGCAGCGAACCTCTTGATGTACAAAAAGCTTCTTTTTCTTTACAGCTGCTTATTTGCGAGCTCGTATTCTGGCAGAAACTTAAAACCTTCAGCACGACAATTAAAAAAGGTCTGTGCTTCTTTGTGGAGACACACAGAGAAAAGCCAGAACTGTGGCCTCCCACAAAACATTTACCAAGCCGCCCACTGGTATATCCTCTAGAAAAGTCAACATGGCTACTTATCAAATGCATATGTTTTTTCTAGGTTGCTGTTGGCCTACTGTCCAGCTGCTGTGGTTAGCCATGAGGGATTCGTCCTTTCATATGTGGCTATTATTTTCTTTCCCCTCAGTAGTGCTGCGTATATAATCCTATAGCGCATGGTTCATGTGCAAACAGAAGAGACAATGGCACAGCTGTCGTTGTGTAGCGCTACATCTTGTGGACACAGTCATGCGTAATATCTTACTCACGCACCTCTGCGACCTAGACACAAACATTCACCATTTTTTCTGCAGTGTCACCTTGTATTCCCTTCCAGGGTTGTGCAAATTTCAGAATTAATAGACTGGGTCCCTTTCAATTTGACACACCCTACAGGAAATTGAATGAGAATGACAGGAAAAGAGCTTTCCAAAAAAGTAAACTCTAAAAAATGCTAGGTTGTTTCAGACCAAATTAGGGTCAAATATGGACAAACCCAGCCATTGGGCTAAATTTTTTAATTAATTTTTTAATCCAATGGTTGGGTTTGTCCATATTTGTCCAAACCCATCTTAAGAGTTTGCTGCTAAAAAAGCAATTTTTTTGTGTGCTTCATCTGACTATATAACATTTGAAAAATAACTGACATTACTGGAACTTCAAACAGGATGGCTTCTATGGTCAGATGAAACAAAAAATTAAATGAGCTTTTTTAGCAGCAACACTCAAGATGGGTTTGGTGCACACAGGGGTTAAAAGTATCCCATGCGTACAATGAAATATACTGCTGTATCTTTAATGTTGTGGGCTTATTTTTTCTGCTGGAGGTCCTGGACATCTTGTTCAGATACATGGTATCATGGATTCTATCAAATACCAACAGATAAAAATCAAAACCTGACTGTCCCTGTTAGAAGTCATATAATGGGCCGTGGCTGGATCTTCCAACAGGACAATGACCCAAATCAAACATCAAAACCAACACAAAAATGTGTCACTGAGCACAAAATGAAGCTTCTGCCCTGGCCATCCCAGTCCCCTGACCTGAACCCTAAAGAAAATGAGTGGAGTGAAATGAAGAGAAGAAGCATCAACATGGAGCTGGACTCTGAAGGATCTTGAGAGATTCTGTATGCAGGAATGATCTCTGATCTCCTGTCAGGTGTTCTCCAAACTCATCAGGCATTATAGGTGAAGACTCAGAGTTGTTATCTCGGCAAAAGGAGGTTGCAAAAAGTATTGAATAAAAATCTCATAATGAGATTTCCCCCCCATTTAAAAATATTATTCTCCAATGAAAGGTTGGATTTTTGTAGATTTTTTAAATAAAAGATCAAAAGTATTAACGATGGAGATTTATTTTCACAGCCTTCTTTGGTCATATTTACCAAAGGTATGAATAATTTTGAGCATATATATATATGAAACAGACAATGAATTATATTAATATATATATTAAATATATCATTATTCTTATTACTTACCAATAGCTTAAAATATGGTAAATAATAAGAATAATGATATATTTAACATAAATAGTAATATAAATTACTGTCTATTATTAAATATAAACTAAATACAAATAGTTAACTATCCATCCATCCATTCATCTGCATCCATTCTAATTAACCTTTATTTTTAACAGGAAATTTTGTGTTCTTCCACCCTGGAAAAGTATATATAGGGTGAAAAAACACATCCATCCATCCATCCATCCATCCATCCATCCATCCATCCATCCATCCACCCATCCAGCCATCCATCCATCCATCCAGCCATCCATCCATCCATCCATCCATCCATCCATCCATCCATCCATCCATCCATCCATCCAATTAACCTTCAAAATTCAAAGCTTAAAAACTTTCAAATAAGACTTAGTCAAATCAACATTTCAAGTTGTAATTTGTTTCAACAAAATTTGCTTTTATAGTAAAAAAAAAAAAAAAAGACAGAAAATTAATCCATTTAATTAACCCTAATTCAACTTCCTTGCATTCAAATTTCAATTCTGTACCCTATTTACTACCTCAATTCCAATTCAGCTATTTAACTGGAATTTAAAAGGCATTCTCTCTTAAATTCTGAACGGCACACGACCCTGTTTCCTTCACGGTCACGGGGCCCCTGGCATCATCTGGGCCGCACCTGGCCCCTCCATTAAGCTCGACTAGTGTGACAAGGATTCCTGCAGTGGCCGTTTCTTTAGATCTCCCTGCGTTTCTCAGCACGACAGCCGGAGACGGACTCTACTGTCCTCATTTAGCTGGCCTTACACAACTACATGGAGAGAGGAAAAAAAGAAGGATGAAAGGAAAGAAGGAGATGATGTCCAGAGGCGCACCCAAATAACAAAAACGTGAACACCGCAGCTGCTATTTCAGGCAGAGCGAGGGGGGAAAAAATACAAGGGAAGGCAAAATTATTTAAAGCCTTCCACCCCGGCTTTGTCTCAGGCAGCACCTCCGTACCCTTTCGGCCTTTGATGAGGCTCTTGAGGCGGTTTTGACCCAGATAAAATAAAGGATTTAGTGCGTTTGGGAATCCGACATTAAAGCGCTCTCTCCTTCTCCAGCAAAGCACATTTTGTAAAGAAACAAAGAGGAAAGCAGAGTGCAGAGAGATGGTGTCAGAAGTGAGAAGACAACATGTAGCCCGTTGCCTCTCTTCTCACTTAATCATCAAAAGGAGTTAAAATGCCAGTAGACATAATGAGGTTGAATAGAGGGAGCGTGCACACTGATTTTTTTCCTTTGCTCTTTCCTTCCCTCTCCTTTGAGTGGGTTTTCTGTTGTGCAACACAAAGATGCAAAACAAAATAATTAGGTCACCACCAGATCTCCAGAACAATCGCGAAAAAGAACCTAATTGTATTTTTCTGCTTTTTAATAGGGTAGACTTAGTACTGGATTCTATGTCATTTTAGGTGGAATTAGTCTAACAATCGCAACCCACACTGTGCCTGGGCTGGCACTTCCTGTACTCGAGGGGGAAAAGCTTAGAGTCTTGTAATGACGCCGATTCTTCAATTATTCAGTGTGCTGTGTTTGAATATCAAAGGCCTGAAGTTCAAAATGGAGAAGCCAATTGAGGGCCCTTGCTGGGGCCTGTGATAAGGCCTCTCTATTGTTGCGCCGCTGTCTGCAGATATTGATCTGCGGCTCTGTGGGTGGGCCCTGTGGAGGATGAACCTGTCCACTGCCTAAAGCCGGACTGTTCATCCCGTACCAGACAGGGAAATGAGTTGCCATGGACACCTGGTGAAACGTCTGCCATGAACGCCATTTGATTGACGACATAACTGTCAGCACTGTTCAAATGCTTGTGATGGCTTTAAGTTATCACTGGCCATAGACTGTCACAGGGCAGGACCAATACATGAAATATGAAATAGATTTATCCAATGAAATGCCAATTAGATATTTTATATTTGTAAAATAAAATAACAATTGTATTTATAAAATCTAGCTATATACAAAAGAAAGCTTTATATAAAACAAATAAAAATATATAATAAATACTGTATTAATAACTAACGGCATAATGTTTCAGATAAAACATAACAATGTCAAAATAATGCACCAATATCAATGACTTTGGAGTGTTTTTCCTCTCAGCACATTCATCTTGCTCTTGAATAAACCAGACGCACAGTGCATTCTGGGACAGCTTAAATAGAATACTAATGTTTGCATATGAATATGAATTGATAGTTCTGAGACAAACACCCCACAAAAGGCAAGCTGGTGAAAAGACAAAAACTCGGAGGGGCCAACAAAATTTAATTTAATTGAAAAGACAGACTCGCTAATAAAGCAGAGCCAAACATGACTCTTCATCAATCTGACGCACAGAAAAGGTCTCAGATTGTGTCTTGCAAGATTGTTTACAAACTGCCACAGTTAAATATCACATATATGAATTGGAAAATATATTTCCACAGGCATTCTTTAGAGTACAGATGCAAACAAAAATGTAGCGTTAAGAAAGGTGTAGAGGACTCTAAAATGGTTTCGCCCATGCTTGCCTTCCTGGCTTCTCCCTCCCCTCAAGCAGGGCATTAATTAATCCAAGCTGCCATGTTACAACCTCCCTGCTCAAATTACTAATATCCACACACTATCTTTTCCTCCCCATCTATTTCATTTACATTAACTTCTGCACTCGTTCCCGTCACCTCAAATAAAGCGCATCACGGGCTATGAGTTTATCACATGACCAGGGTTTATGAAATAAAATCCAAACAAGAATTAGGCTCTCTAAATTACCGAGTTACAACAGAGACAGCATAAGTGTGAGAGGACAGATCACTCACATTAAAATGAATGGGAAAAATCACAAACTATAGTGACAAAATATAGTTTACAGTTAATTTATGATTTAAACAATGTTTGTAACACCTCAGTATTTCCCCATCCAAATACACAAGAGCTGTACTTGTATGCAAATAGAGCGCTGAAGTGATGATGTATTTTTGTAGGCCAATCCGGAAGTTAGCATCACCCTGGTTCACTCAACAAAAACCCAATAGGATCTTTTCTGTTGGCTTTTATAACTGCAGAAAACGATCTCTGTGAGCTACAAAAGCTTTCATTCAACAAGACAATCTTCACAAATGAAAACAACATTTATGAATTCTGAAGCCTAAATGCAATCGCCAGAATAAAAAAGCTGAACGTAGACTATAAACAAACTACACCACGGTCGTGTGACTTCATCAACCCTTTCACTAAGCTTTCAACAACTCGTAGTATTTGTTTAAAATTACGGTTACACTTTGCTTTACAGTGCCGTAGTTAAACTGTAATTACTCAAATAAGTACTACTGAGTACTACTAATTAACTACATGTACTTACTATAGAGTACAGTTAGAGTTAGGTTTAGGGTTAGTTACTTGTAACTATGCATAATTTGTCGCAATGGAAGTTTGATTTAGAATAGTTTGCAAAAGTGCGATTCTAAGCACAATGAGACTGTGAAAGCCGTCTAGTGAGTAGATGAGTTTTTCCTTTTCGGGGTATTCCTTTTTCCACAAAGGGGGTATTACTTAGAATCAAACATGAAAATATCCTAAACTTATGTTAACCACAGACCTTATTTCAGACATTTAATAAAAAACCCATGAAAAAGACATTTTTACCTAGAGAACGATGGAACTGTAAGTGCTAAAATGCTAACTCATTTTCGTGTTTTGGCCTAGGAAAAGACGTCATCACTGCAGCACTCTATTACCGACAAACAAAATAGCTGCTTTACCAATTACCGATATGGCCGCCGTGTGAACCGACTTGCCTTAAAGAGCCACGTGCAAACATGACGAATCATCAGCAAGCCGTGCCCCGATATCTTCACCCATCCTTCAGTCTTTTATAACCTCCAATATATGTCAAAACGCTCAGCTTTCTGCACTGCTCAGGGTTCCTTGCGGAACAAATCAAGTCAGAAAGCACTAAAGGGACAAATAGTAGCAAATAATAAGATAAGTGGAGAAAAGGAAGAGCGAGAACGCCGGGAGAAAGATTCCACAGTAAATTTATAACAAAAGCGCACTGACAATATCGGCCGCTTCTCCTCTGTGGCTTGAAGTGGAGTGTGGCTCTGCGTTTTATGATGCGTCCTCATTAGAAATTGCAGCCTGACTAACTAATTTATCACCCCCTGCATACGTTTGTGAGATCAGCAAATATAAGACGCGGCTGAGATCAAAATGCAGAGATCTCGCTCAGCTGGAGGCTGGTACAGCATGCTTGAGGTTGGGCAGGCACTGCAGTGGAGCGATCGCTCCCTGTCTAATTACCGTACCAGCAGAACAGGCCATATTCACGCCCTTGGCCAGGGAGGAGCCCGACGCAAGCCAGCAGCTCCGGGATACAGTCAATCAGACGTGAGTGAGTGAGACGAGAACCTTGCGCTGACAGCATTTCTCGGGAGACTCTCTCTGGCGCACAATTAACACCGACCGGCTTCACTTTTCCTACGGAAAGAGCGACACGTACGGCGCAAAACACTGAGGTTTCCTGATATTGTTATTTGCGCCACATTCATGCATCTGATTAAATATTGATTAACATTAATGAGACTGCAGCCCCTCCCCCTCTCCTTCCCCGTGAAAAAACCTGTCCCAGTTTTTCCCGCCGATCCAAATAATTGAACAACTGTTTTAGGAGCTGAACAGACACAGCTGTAGATGTGGAGGCTGGTGATGCAGGTTTTTTCCTTGCTTTTCTTTGCCTTTTTTCCTTTTCTTTTTTTCTCCACAGCTCCCTGAGGTTCACTTGATATGTTGGGGTTTGTTTCTAATGAGCTGCCTGCTGGCTGGGATGCAGTTCCATTTCAGAGCAATTACAGTGGCCGTAATCTACAGCAAGCCCTCAACATGCCAACTCCACCTCCTCCCCGTATCGGGCTCCGGTCTCGCTGCCTCTGCTGACTGACCATAAGCAGGGAGCGCTCACATTAAGCAAGGCCTGTCACAGCTGAGTGAAGGCCCTGCTGGACAGAGTTAACCAGCACGACGGGAGCTGACATTTGTTCATTTGGATGTGTTAAACACAGAAGCTCATAAAACATCGCGCGAGTCTGGCCGCTCAGCAGCTGGATAATTACTTTCAGGCAGCCAGAAGACAAACACGAAAGCGAGCGCATTACGGGGCTTCGGCTCAATCTTTTCTCCGTCTGCTTCTGTTCTCGACGCTTTCCTGCCTCGCTTTAATCAGTCTATCGCATCTTTCCGTTTTGCTCTCTGTCTTCAGTCTTACATGCAGGTTTAGGTGTTATTGTTTGTCAGTACACGGAAATGTATGCAGCTTCTAAATGTAGAATGAAAACAGACTACTTTTTCAGCTGACCACAGACTGAGAGGATAATGACATCACTATACTAAGCTCATGAATATTAATTAGCTAAAGCTGAGATTGCAAAGTAGTCTTCCTAGACTGTCCCGTCACATTACCTTTTTAATATCCATGAGCCATAGAAATCCCATGGTAGCTTAGAATTAAATGTCAATTTTACGTTTGCTCAGATATTTTTACTTTTTTAATCTTTTACTTAAATCTAAAAATTATATATATATATATATATATATATATATATATATATATATATATATATATATATATATATATATATACACACACACACAACGTTACATTGACATCCCGTTTATATATATATATATATATATATATATATATATATATATATATATATATATATATATATATATATATATATATATATATATATATATATATATATATATAAATGGGATGTCAATGTAACATTGATTTATTGATATTAACTAAAAAAAAAAAAATTCACTTGTTGTACATAAATTCAGTAACACAACATTTTTCTATCATCAAAGCAGTTCTGTGAGTCTGCAGTCCCAGCTGCTACTACAGACATCAGCAGCCTCAAGGCACAACTGAACTACTTGACATGACATCGTAAAAAATGAGGCACTCATGACATGAGATACCAAAAAAAAAAAAAAAAAGCGAGATATTCAGAAAAAAACAATGCGAAAGGGTCATAACCATCATAGACATTGACAGAGACAAGCCCCCTAATAAGTGAATATGGTCAAATTGTCCCAGCCCAATATTTAATATTCTTGATGCTGCTCTGCTGCACTCCACTATGCACCACTCTGTTTAATATTAGGATGACAAAAAGTTTCAAAAGTTAATTTTTATATTGATGGTCAGCTTCAAACAGTCAAACAGCACTCAAAATGTTTGAGATGGCCAATCAAATCAAAGAAGGCAGGCTTTACTGTTCACAGAGGCCAAGCGTTTAGTTGTAACAGTGAAAGCTAGCAAAACATTACATTTTTATGATGGAAATGAAAGTAATATCTAGCGATGCAAAGTATTCGAGTTTTGTCATTCGAGTTTTGAATTTAAAATAGCACCAATAACACTTATTTATTTCATAATTGAGTGTAAGAGACTTTATTCCCTTTAGGTCCATTATTCCATTAATTGCTTAAAAAAAGACCATTATATTTATGACAGCATCGCCATTACCACCACCACATACCCCCGCCCTGCTGCCAAAATTTTCCCACCACTGTTTAAAACATGGTTACAGCCTTGAAGCAAAGGCCAAAGTTTTCCTTATCATTAAACAACTAAATAGAAATAGGTCGATTGCGCATTGATTAACTGACATTGATTGATTTCTCTACATAAAATATATTGACATTTTCACATTAATGTTCATTATAATTTATTAGATAACTGCATCCTTAAAACTGCTAAATACTCAAAGTGATTTTCTAAAAACTCTCAATTTTCACATCTGGTATTTTTTTAATGTCAATCAACAGGGATCACAGACCACAGAACGATTTTAAGACAAATACACATATTATGACATTCTTCTCAAAACACTATATCACACACAACAGTCTTCCAGAAAGAAAACAAAACTGCCACATTAAAGATGCTACAACTGAACTGTAAAATGCTCACAGAGAACAGAGGGAGCCTTTGCAATGCAGAAACGCTAAAAAAGGGGGATATGGACAGGATTGGTAAATTGTGCAACAGCTGCAAAACCAAACAGACATTATTATGAATGTGAGAGACTAATCACTCTTCTACACACAAACACACAAACAGGAACACATGTGCCCAGCAAGGCCCGGCAGATGGTCTCCGCCCCCATTTCCATACACGCGTTGCGTTGCCTCTCTCTCTCTCTCTCTCTCTCTCTCTCTCTCATCCCTCAGCAATCTCCCACCTCATTCTTCCTCTGCCTTTCGCTCTATATCTCTCTCTCCCAGAGGGCCATGCACCGGTGCACAACACGCACACATGACCTAGGACATTCACTACCCTCTTGTTTGCATTCAAGCAATAACCAACTTCCACTAAGAGCATGCAAACAGAGCAGACAAAAGGATGTGATCATTTAGAGTCATGGCCCATGACAAGCGCAATAGCCCTGGCCTTTACCTGCCTGTCAATGCTTACTGAAGGGTTTGAAAACTCATCAGGACTTGATGACATGACCAATCTCTCATTTCAGCGACTCGCTGAGGGCTGCGAAATGGGAAAGGGATGGAATAAATGAAGCGCTACACAAAGAGCCAAGGATATAGATTTCAATGCCACACAACAATACAAATTAAACTTTCTGGTTATCTTTTAAAGCATCTTTATTGAAGAGATCAGAAATTAGCCCTGAAAACATACTGTACCAAAAAAAAAAAAAAACAACAACAAACAAAAAAACAACGTCTACGGCAGAGGTGGTTTTCACACTGAAAGTTAAATGTTAAATTCACTGTCTTTGTCTGAACACGCACATCATTCTCTGCATATTTGCCCTTTCAGAAACCTTCCCCAACACAATGAAAGGACAGGTTCACTCTCAGAAAAGAGCTCTTAATCATCTCCCTTTTTTGACACTTAAAATACTTTTGAAATTAAGTATTAATTACTTTACTTGCATTCTAACCTAGGGGAAAAACTGCATTTCCAACATTATTTCAAAAATGATATAATGAAATTAACCATAATCTGAATTTAAATCAAATCTGAACACTACTCTTTTGATGAGATTGAAAAAAATAACATTAATAATAAAAATAAAATAAATAAATAAATGCTGAAGCCAAAACACACATTAAAGAAATAAAGAAGCACTTTTAAAATTGATGCAAGCCTTGCTTTTTAATAGGTAGTTGACGCACAACTTACATGGACCGTTTTAAAATAAAAACATCAAGATTTTAGGTTACAGTTTTTCATCAATATGAAAAAGGTTCTGTAACAGGTGTTCTGTTTTTTTTTTAAAGTGTTTTACCATTTGTTACATTATGACCGCATAATGAACTATATAATGTATACTTAATTTAAAGGTTAGAAAAGCTGGATACAAATGCGTAATCAATATAATTCATTTAAAAAGTATATTTTAATTTATTATATAATTTATGTTATTTATTTATTTATAGTGTTTAGTATAGAATGTCAACTCTCTAACAGTACTCTATCCAATTAATTAAAATGTATAGTAAAAAATAATTAAATGGTAACACTTTACAATAAGGTGAAAACTACTTTAGTTAACATGAACTAAGAACAAACAATACTTCTACAGCATTTATTAATCTTAGTTAATGTTATTTTCCAGCTCATTGTCAGTTCATGTTAGTGAATACATTAACTAATGTTAACAAATGAGACCTTATTGTAAAGTGTTACCAATTAGGTTATGTGTGTATTATACACACAAAGATACATACATATATCACATACTAAATAAAAAACTGCGTTTTGCATGCGAAAAAGAAATAAACTGCTATATAACGTCATCTGGTCGTTATCCTGGTTTTTATTTTTATTGCTTTGATGCATGAGCCTTTTGAGAAAGAAACAGTGAAAAGCAGAAGTGTCCAGGAGGCGTGATGGTGTATGGGTGAGCTGGGTACTTAAATAAATGAACAGCACTGAGCAGATGTAATGGGAAGGAAAGAGAGAGGAGCAGTTACGCATAGTCAGCACAGATGGGAGCAGCAGAGAGAGAGAGAGGAGCGAGATGGGGGCCGTAAAAGGTCTGCTGAAAGAAAGCAATAGCCATGTGACTTTGGGCCGGATTGATTTTAGCCGTGAAGACCAGGCGACCACACCTCCCACACCGCCCACTCCAGGTCAGTCCGGGGTCCTGCGGCAGGAGGGAGATAGGAGCGGGTGCAAGACGCCCCCGGCTTTAAGGGTCAGGTGAGGTCTAACTGGCAGCTGCTTAAACCTGCCCCGCTACTGACACAAGCACTGTACAAAACGCCCTAGTCCTGAGGGTGAATGCAAACCAACAGCATTGGTAAAATGTGCTTGAAAAAAATCACACATTTACATAGGGATAACATATGCACTGACTGCTGGGACTTTTAATAGAAGCAAATAATTAAACGTCTCTGTTCGACATAAAGCTGTCGCTAAGAGACGCTCCTATTTTATTGAAGTAATTAGTTTGCATAGATGAAAATAATTCTACCAATGGATGCTAACATTCCTTATGCACTCCAACTTAGAGGCCCTGCTGATGCACAGCCAAACATAAGCTATTCCTAGACGACATTGTTCCGCGTGCTAGGTACACGTGACCCACATGTAAAGAAATCAAATCGAGGAAAAATAAATAAATAAATAAATAAATAAAGCATAGTCGCGTCGTCTGTGCCTAGTCCTGAATGAGACCCCAGCTGTAGTGAGATGTATTCAAAATGTCTTGCATCTCGGCTATAAATAGTCTCAAAGACCCAGATTCCCAGTTCACTCAACACACGTGAACGGGTGCGCGCACACGCAAAAACAGAAATGCTTGTGCAGGCACATAAATATTTGAGAATCAGAAAGATCAAGTAAATCAGCCTCTATGTCATTATGAACACACATCCCAGCTAAAAAGAAAAGAAAATGCAAAAAAAAAAACAACAACTAAAAAATGAATTGCTTTATAAAATCCAAACCAACTTTGATAATAACAAGAAAATATTAAAATCGACAATTAATCGATTAAGAATATTGAAATGTTCACATGCAACGTGGTACTGAAGTATCACACATTTAAAACAGCATTTGTTCTCCCATAGAAATGAATGACTGACATACTCCGCCTTGATTAGAGAAATAAAAGCTGTCTCTGTTAGAAAAAAAATATATTTATCACTCAGATGTATTTGCAATTAAACTGACATGGAATGCAATTTCTATTGGATAAGACAAAGGTTAGAGGTGTCACTGAAGGTTAATGGTGGCTCGGTGCGACAGATGAAAGTTAAATGAGATCACTGATCTCAGTCACGTCGAGCCTGGAGAGAGACATGCAATGGCACATAGGATCTGATTACTGATCAATACCATAGATTAACTTTTGATTTGATAAATCCCCTTGAATTGTCATCACTCTAGGAGCTGATTCACTGTTTGGAAAAGGCACTGATGACAATCAAGTGTATCAGATAATCAGGGGATGAAAAGATGCCCAAGGGTGCAGTCTAGCACATTAATGACTCTAAATTAAAAATCTGTTTTTTTTTTCAAAAATTGCAGTATGATCCAAGTTAATCATAAAAGAGATTTAAATATGATCTAATAAATGTAATTAAAAAAAAAAAAAAAAAAAAACATCAAGAGAATTGTACATGTAGAACCAAAGGCAAGCAAAACGCACGCACACACAATACTGTATGCTGAGCACATGAGGATATCATGTAGCAAAGTTATAAGAGTCAGCAGAATTGTTTATCACACAGTAACACTTCCACATTAAGTGTTTTACCTCAAACTGAGAAGTGAAAAATCAGCTTGCACTCTTTTAAAATACCTTAGGATGTGTGGTTATATATAGACTACTTTTAAGGCTTATTCAAATTGGATGACATGGCAGATTATTTATTTCAATTGATCAAGCACAAACTTAAATAGCGACAAACGATTCTCAAAAGATGCACAACACGCACTCAGACTAGTGGGCAAAATCCCTCTCTTACCACACTGTCCACTTTCTTATGTGTTCCACTTACACTTGGGCGCACACCCACAAGCACACACACTGCTTGTGGCAAGCCACTTTAACATTCACTCCATACTCACTAACCGGTATTTATGTTACTAGCACTTATTTATTTATTCAGTATTAAGTGGCCCAGTTGTAACTAGTAAGTTCACATGTCAATAATATCTCTAATAGTGGCTAGTATGCATTCCAGTTTTCCACTATAGTCTTTTTAGGTTCTAGCTAGCCTACCTGCTTATGAGAAACTATGCCCATTTTTATGACTAACATATCTTATCATAGACTAACATACCCTCAATATTTACAGTTGCTTTTTCACTTGTCATACATAATGAATATTTGAAATAGCTACTTTAAAGTTCACTGAAACTACTGAACTACACTACAACAACTGAAATATGCTAGTGTCTAATAAATAGCACCAGTGTCTGCAATATAGCTATAGGCCTACTACTTGAATAGTTACTATTGGGATGACATAACTTCAGCAAAGGAAGTATTAGTGCCTAATGAAGAAGTACTAATAGAATAAGTAGCATCTAATGAACAGTTAGTGAAACTGAAAAAGAAAATGGCCACTATTACTTAGTAGTAACTAAAAAAAAATAGGTACTCGTAACATGGAAATACATTCGTTCTAAGGAATACTTGTTAAAGCGGCTTGCCAAAACCCGCGTTTCGCATATTCGCACTGGATTCCGCGGGTTCTGAGAGGAACGTCGGCGCGCGCGCGCGCTCACTCACTCACTCACCTGCTGTAAGTACATGAAAGTCAAGGCACAGGAGAGCTGCGGACACATGTCCACGTTCGGCAGGGCGACGCACGTTCCGCCCGTCAAGGGATGCTGCATCGTGTTTGCGTCCGCTCGTCCTGTCCTGTCCACCGAGTTTCACGGGTTCGTTAAGACTGCTTTAGCAGAATCGGCTGAGGTTATGAAGTCTTGAAGCAGGCACGGAGTGTGCGCAAATGCGGCAGAATAACCGGCTATAAGCGAATGTGGATGTGCGAGCACGAGGGTCCCGGTGGTGAGCGAAAACACAGCGCGTGTCTGTTCTTGTCCCTTATGATTTCAGTAAAACCCTTGTAAATTCACACGAAAGTCTATTCAGCACGTTTCTCTTTTGTAAATAAACTCAATCACAGGCAAGAGGTACGAGAGTTGGTGACTGGACGTAGTGAAGTTGAAGAGGGTCTGTTTTCCATTCGCTGTCAGAGGAGTCCGGGCGCACCGTCTGTTTCATTGAGCAGCATCTGAATCTCCGAGGCGAAGAGATGCGGGGCGGGGGCCAATCCTAAATCACACATTCATTTTTAACGGGGGTGGGGGAATCTCTCCATTTTTTCTCTTGCGTGAAACTGAATTGTCCTTATAATTTATTATTATGGCGCCACATAAAGCGCGCGCACTCTCAGCACGTAAACAATCTGCCATCACATTTGTGTTCCATTAAAATCATTTCATATCAGCCTGTAATGCTTTGTCCAACCTAATACCTTTACTGAATTTATATCACTTATAGCACATTTTACCATTCCACTATTAACAAATAAAACATTTGACTGTGATATCAATGGGTGAGACTTTTATTGAGCTCATTTGGTTTTTAAGACCGAAAACATATGTAAATATTTAATCCATTTAATGGGTATACCTAGAAAAAAAAAAAAAAATATAACAATATATTTATTTGCACTTTGTGGTTCAATTCTATTAAAAAAATAGACCCACAAGTTATTATTATGAGCCTCTAATGGTTGAAGTGTCCATTAAGGTTAAAAATAAATGTATCATTCAGCAATGACTAAATCATGTATAAAATTTAAGAAAAAGTAAATAAACTTAATTAGGAAATGCGCATGTGGGAGAAACCTGCAGTGGTGTGCACTTAGCAGTGCAAAAATGTTAAAAATAGATATGTATAAAAGCGCATACAAAAAAAAAAAAAAAGCATGACAATCTCTGTAAAACACAAACGTTTACATGTGTGCTTTAACAAACTACCATGGTAACCATAGATTCTGTCAAAACACAGTCGACACTTACAAGTATATGATAGTTATAAAGAAAAAAAAAATTGCTATATACACCACTGCTTTTCAAAAACATGTTTGATATGTGAGATTTTATGTTAAAAAAGTGTGTTAAATAAATAAATATTTTACTGATATCAATGCAGAATTGAAAGTGCACTCCCACTATGAACCATCTGAACCTAAGGAGCATTTGGTTTATGTTTTCCAAAAAATATTTTGCTATTTTACTATGTATTTGAACCAGAAGCCCTCTGAGACTATTGCATCAAAAAATATGCTTGCTATTGAAAAATATCACAAACATAATCCCCCCCGTTATGATTGATTTTCACTGCTTGCATCCTGAAACAATGCTGGTGAAAACTGTGCATTTTTGTAAACTGCAGTGATAAGTAATGATTTTTGCGCTTAACATATAGCACCCACAAAAAAGATACATCCTCAAAATGTGCTCTACCAAATGACTGAGAAGCCTGTTAAAATATAAAGAAATAAAATGAAACGTCTGGATGAGCCATATCACTGACTACTAGTGAAAAGGAAGCCTTGCACAAAAAACAAAGGGCTTTTAGCAAACTAAACCAGCGGCATATAAGAGCAACACAAGAGAGTATCTGCTTATCTAAATCATAAAAGAACATTTGTGTGCACTAGGCCAAATGTTAGGCACTAAATAATTCATTAAACCACACACAAATGTTTGAATTTATTGTTCAACAAGCTCCTTTTAAAATCACTTTGGCCTTATCTCCCTATCAGCAGCAAGGTCTTTATTGTAAATTCATTAACAGCTGTTAAATGTTAAATACAACTGATATTCAACTGACAGGCCGACCAAGGTCTAAGCAGAAAGTGCAAAGATATACAGTAGGGGGGGAAAGAAGTTGAATTATTCATGTTCTTTCTCTTTAATCTTTTTCCCTCCCTCTTTGCACCACGTTACAACCTAAGGTGACTCGCAAATCCATAGCAAGATTTCACATCCTTGTTACTTTAAAAGAGCAGAGTCATAAAAATCAATGTTTTTCTATGTTGCACGAGGGGCCGTAATTAAAACGGGCTTCTGAGGAGCCGGCAGACATGTATTATGGAGAATGCAGCAGACTGCTTTGCTCCATTTTACTCTTTCTCTTCTCCACCCCACTCATAGCCTGAAGGCAAGACTATTTCTTCCCCCTCCCAACCCATAGACGTCTTCTCGGCCTTTCCTCCTGCATTCCTTCATTTTTTTCTTCATTTTTTTCCTCTCTTGATGCTACAGAGTACAAAATATTAACTGGACCTTCAACCAGTGCATCTTCCAAAAAAAAAGGAAAGAATGAAAGAAAGAAAGAAAGAAAGAAAAGAGCATTCGGCCAGCGTCTCATCGCAGATAGTAGTGTTTATTTCGCTGCGTGTCACTGTGCCTTTGACATGTGATGAGGCATGGCTGCCCTTTGCAGTGCGTCTGTTGTCTTCGCCTTTACTGAATAAATAAGCAGGGACCGCATATTGAGAGAGAGAAACCTCGTTTATCTCTTTGTTTGTCAGTGATGGCTCTCTCTCAGATTTCTTGTGTACATTGTGTTATTGGTCTGTCTGTGATGGGCAGAAAGAGGGGGGAGAGAGGGTGGAGGGAAGCAACAAGGTTTCTAAAGCTTGTGTGCTTTTTCCTTTTGCACTGTGAAAACACCGGAGAACATCTAATGTCAAATCGATTCAAACAATTAGAAATAACATGAATCTATTAATAATGAAATGAGAGAAAGCTCTGATCATTGCCATGCTGAAAAACTGGTTACGTTTTTAGGATAATGATTTGCTACATATTTCTACATCAGATCTGTTGCCATTTAAAAAATAAAATGGATTCACGAGGAAAGGATTGTTCACCCAAAAATGAAAATTCTGTCATACTTGTGTTGTTCGTAAACCATAACCTGTATGACTTTTTTTTCCCCCTAAGGAACACAAAACAAGGTAATTTGAATAATGATTCAACTGCCTTTACAATGAAAGCCAGTGGGGTCCAAAATTGGATTGACTATTATTACTAGTACATAAAAAAGAAAGAATAAAACACTTTTTTTTTTTTTTCAAAATATCTTCTTTTGTGAGTCACAGAACAAAGTAATTCAGGTTTGGAATGACGCAAGGGTTAAAAAATGATGACAAAATGTTTATTTTCGTGTGAACTATCCCTTTAAGAAATATTTCTGAGTGAAACCAGCTGTAAGAAATTTAAGGCGGGACTTCGCAGTATCCATTGGGATTTGTTGAAATTGTGTCAGGCGCGGCATGATCTTATTGGCGAATATTATTTTCCCCACCCGCACAGCCTTGGTTACATCAGCAGAGGTGGAGAAAGTTATTACATTTTTCATGAAAGTTATGAGTTTTTTGTCTTTTCTTCAGATTAACATACACAGAATAGTGCGTAATAAGATCAGGAACAATTTTGGAAAGTAAATAAATCATTTTGGATATGAAGCACATTTTGGACCAAAAAAAAGAAAAGAAAGAAAGTTGGCCCTGTTCTACTTAGATGGACCTAAACGTGCAATATTACAGCTGATAAACGTTTTTCACAATCTATGCTTTTCTATAACAGCCCAACAACAATAGAAACCACCCCAGAATAAGGAAGAAAACATTTAAGGTGTGAAGAAAATGTAATCATACCCTGAGCTGGAAAACAGTTCACGGTTATTTCGAACTGTTTAGATAGAATTTCACTGACATTTTATAGCTTCAATAACTGACAGAAGAAGTGAGCTGGGTGTAACAACTGTTATTGTGTGGCATGGTTCATGTCAGCACTAATGAGAAGGGCCTGCTACATATGCACCTGAAGGGAAAAAAAAAGAAAAAAAAAAGTTGTCAGGGGCTAATCCTTAATACTTATTTTGCTTTGCCATTTGCTCATTTGCAATACACGCTCAGCGCTCTGTTGTGGCGTTATCAGTTAGATATGACAAACACTAATACAAATCCTTTCCCATGAATTGTGTTTCTAAAAGAAGATTGCTTCCCACCACACCACAACAAATTGACTCTGCTGTTAAAAGGGAACATGGTTGGTTGTTTCCATTATGTTTTTTTTTTAATTATTAATGACACGGCAAGCTCTTAAACGCACA
The DNA here is from genome assembly GCF_024489055.1 of Chanodichthys erythropterus. Taxonomy (NCBI): domain Eukaryota; kingdom Metazoa; phylum Chordata; class Actinopteri; order Cypriniformes; family Xenocyprididae; genus Chanodichthys; species Chanodichthys erythropterus. Next base: position 33,547,674 of record NC_090223.1, read on the forward strand.
TCAACAGGAAAACAAAGTCAAAGATGGAGATGTGTTTTGCTAAACAAGCCAGCACGTATCGTGACGTTTTCGATCAAAACAACAACTAATATGACCCGGTTGTCCCATATTTAGAGGACGAAACTCAAAAGAAAATCCATATATATATATGTGACAAACAACACGTCCTTCAGAGGTTTGCGACAAACCACGGCAGCTTCGGAGGTGCGACGCGACTTTTGGCGTGTTTAGATCCCTCCGAGTTGTCTGAGTAAATGAGCTGTGGCAGTGCTTGCCACATTGTCATTTAGGATCAGGTTGGGTGTATTTCAGTAGCAGGGTGCTGAGCTACAGGCCCGGGCTCCATTTCAGGCTGTGCACCCGATGTGAGCATCACCATCGCTGACAGACTAATAAGGAAGGACTGGCTGCCTCCACCCCGTGTCAAGAAGTTGACAGGACTGCAGCAGGTGCTGAACGTGTAGGGAAGATTGATGAAGTCACATGGAGGTGGATTGCAGGGAGCCGGTTTGGTCATTGTTAGTGTTATTTTTCATTACGATCCCGGCTTGCTTAATGTAAATCCTAAGTCAGGATGATGGCTAACATCCTCAGCCACAGTGTGATGGGTTTTGTGCAGAAAAATCAGCCATTATCTAGCCGGGCTGCCGGGCCGATGAGCCAGGCGTTCAGGCTGTGATGGCTGAGACTCATTGTAAATAGTATTGTTTGTTTCTCCCGGTTGGTGGAGAATGCAGGCAACTTCTCCAATCATTTCCAATAGGAAAATAAAATAAAAAAAACCGCCATGACCGAATAGGAGTGATACATTTTCTCTATTCGGGGCTGGAAATAGAAGGGCACAAAGTCTGCACGGTCACGGTCTGCATAGGAATTCAAACCGTCTCCTGATATGTGACACTTTTCCAAACGCAGACACAGACGGCCGCATCAGTGACGATCAGCGCCGGGAGGCTAATCAGAGATTCCTTGCCGCTCTTTTACTTTGCACATCGCACAATTTGGAAAAGTCAGTTTACATGACAGTAATTACGGAAACAGATGGGGCTCCGGCAAAAATACGCCGGCGCAGAGACAATGGGCCCAATGCATGGGGGACTTTCGGGGGCAATGAGGAGTGCAGGCAGATTGCATGGCAGCTGAGACTGCCTTTCATTAGCACTTGAGTGTGCGTCTGGAAGCAACAGAAATGCGAGTCGTTTGTTACCCCGCTGCTGTCTGTGCTAGGGGCCTGCAAATTGATTACTGGGTGGGACGAGGCAAGCGATCCTTAGCACCTCCACACAGCTGGTTACCTAGAGCAGAAGCTGCAGAGATGCTAGCTGTCCACCCCCAGCTTTGGCTTGACAGCAGCTGCTGATCTGCGCTCATTTCGATGCATTAAGACTTTGCTGTCTTTTTAATTGGCAACAAAAACAATCCCATCTCACCGTTAATCACCTCTGTGCAAACGTGTGGGGAAAAAAACAGAATCGGTGCCTTTTCTTCTTTTTAGATTTTCCTGCCTTTTTTTCTCCTCCAGTGTTCCTATATATAAAAACCATGGAAACAAAATATCCTTTAAATAGAAGACAAACGCTCAGAAAAGATGGAGGCCAGTGGTAGAGTGCTAATTAGATGTTTGCGGGTGCTAAAATCATAACAAGTAATGCTGAAGTGTTTTTCTACCAATTAGTTCTTCAGCTCATAATGGAAACCTCAAAGGTCCAGAGCAGATATACAGAGTTCAGGCTATAAAAAAACCAACACACTAAAAGGATGTTTGTACAAACAGGGGACAGGGGAAGGTTTGCGGACAGGGCCTGGGCGAGGGCGGGTGCTCTTTACGCCCAGACGGCGATTCGGAGCGACATCTTAGAGAGCTGGGGCAAACGCTGTGGATGACTTCCCCGTGCTTTCACCAGGCACTGCCATTAGAGTGCTTTAGCTTCCATTAACGTGTCACTTTCCTTTGCTGCAGAGCCCGTGAGGAGGGGGCGATTCGTTCTGACAGGACCAGGGGCTGTCACATGCAGTAACGGTTCAGCACCGACCAACAGGAAAAGCCTCAGAGCTGACGGATCCACGATCCATCAGAGCTGACGTGTGGGCCTCCTCCACCACAGATCCGACTGAGGCGCGTGGACAGGAGTCCATTAATTAACCGCTTAATATGTGGAGCTCTGAAATTCCCGCGCCACTGAGCACGGCGCTGTCTTGATTTGAGTGAATTAAACAAAAAAAAAAAAAAAATGAAAATGAAAATGAAAAGATACACTGTAAAGAGAGATTCACACCGGTAATGAAAAACCTTGAGATAAATGATGTAAAAGGGTTCCAGTCTTTATACGTACTACATTCACATGGGCGTTCTATAATTGGTGGATCGATTCTGCAGTTCTAATAAGTTTCAAATCAAACAAAACTGATGAAAATATTAGAATGAACTAACCATGTTTCTGAAGAAGAAATACTCCAATCACAGTCAATAATATCAGCGATTGACTTGTTTGAGCTGGGTGCTTTACTAGTGGATTAATTAAGTCACCGAAGCACACCCGATACATATTTGAATCAGTGAATATAAACTGATAAAATATTGCTAATGAAGTTAAACTCAATTTTCATAAAAAAAAAAAAAAAAAAAAAAAAAAAAAAAAAAAAAAAATGTAACCACCTCAGAAAAAGAGCCACAATTGAAGTGATTCAGTTTCAACGACGTCTCCGTCTACAGTATAATATAACAGCGGGTCCGAGTACATCAATATTGAGATGGTTTTGTGAAGGGATGCTGCATTGAAGTCATTAGCATACCATTAATTAGCTTCCCTATTCCTTATGAAGACTGCAAAAGAGCAAAGGCCCTCCGGAGGGACTCGCCTTCATTTAAGTGGCAGCGTGAGGTAGGGAACAATCGGAGGAGTACTCGTCTCCCGAGACCACTCCCTGTAATCATCAGCTGCTGTTCTGAGACACGCCCTGCTCATTCATACACCCTCTCACATAACCAACCCGCCGCGGCACCTGTAATTCAAGCGCCAGCTAACCCAGCAGCTGGCAAATTATATCAAAATGTCTGATGTTTGCGCTCAACTTCTGAGCCAGTCAGTCTTACTAAAAGGAGGACAGATGGTACCGTTTCTTCTGTTATACTTTTAGCATGTACAGGCAAACAAACCGGCTTCGCCATCATGATGTTTTATGAGATATGACAGAATGAAATCTTGATGCAAACCATTACAGACATCACACTCCCACTGAAGCAATCTCCAAATAAACTTCTGCAAGATTTTGCCTCACACTGAATATTATACTCAATATATACCTAAAGGTTTACCCCCCCAAAAAATGAACTTTTATTCTTCTTTACATACATGTAACACAAAAAAATGTTTCAACCAAAATGTTTTTTTTTTTCCCCCCTGTACAATGAAAGTCAATGGGCTCCAAAACAAAGTCAATTGGACCCCAATGACTTTCATTGAATGGAAAGAGAGGCATTTTTCAAAATATCTTCTTGTTAGGGCTTCACAATTTATCACGATTAAATTGCAAGCGATTTAGCAAAGGCTGCGATTACTTAATGCGCAGCTTGTCAGAGTTGTACAGCTCTGTGATCGGTAATAAATGCTTCTCCATCTGAAAGCTAGAGGGCGCTCTTGCGCAGAAACTCAAAATATGATTGAAATGCTTTGATTGATTAAACATGACTAATAAACAGACGACTGCCTTATTGTGTGTAAGAAGCCACATCATCTCACAGAAGGATGCTATGAAGTGAGTTTGGAGTAAAAACATGTTATTAAATATGTTTTTCTTTTTTTTGAAAATATGTTAATAAATGCTTCTCATGTCTGGAAAGATGTTTGATGCATGCTGCTTTTTTAAATGCACATTATAAGTGACTCAAACTTGTAATGCTTTCAGATTAGCATTTGGAGCCATACTTCATTGACAAGTTGCGCAAAAATAAAAAAATAAGAAATTGCACTAAGAATCACGTTTAAGTGATAATCGCATTCAAGTTTATTGTTATTTTTTCGTATTGTGCGATATATCATGCAGCCCTTGTTTTTCACTTGACATGTGGGTGAGTAAATACTTTTAACAAAATTTTCATTTTTAGGTGAACTACCCCTTTAATGAAGCCCAAAATCAATTAGCAAACTTCAAATGATCCATTCATGTCCTCCATTTCCAATCATCACACTCTCCTGAAAGATCATCAGTTAACTCTCTACTTAAAATAACCGTTGTTCGTACTATATTTTACAGCATATTCATCCGACTCTTGCTGCTCATTAAAGGCCTTTCCATTTGTTTGCTCACCGCAAAGGTCCTTAAATCTGCCACAACATACAAAAAGAGGCCAATTCCACTTTTCCCTGCGGTGTTAATTGAGGGAGCACGCTGTCTCCTGATTAATTATGTCAATGTATAAGAAACATCCTCTTTTCCAGCATTGCATAAAAAGAACCTTAGGTCTGAGCTTCCTCAAATTAATGAACAATGAGCTTAACCAGTAGCCCGTAGATTACATCTGGACTTCATGTCAGTGTCTTATTATGACAGGCCTTGACCGGAGATTTCAGCCCTCTGTCGCCCCGGGGCAAATGGGATCAAGCTCTACCTGGACAGAGATAAATTCACTTCTTGAGTGCAAGCATTTCTTGAGGGATGCAATTCTCGTGTTAACGTGATGTAACACATTGTTGTGTGTTACAAATAATGCAAGGTGTTAATAAGTGAATTGCGAGATGTAGTTTCGAAAGAAGCAGAGAGACCGACAGAAATGGGTAGAATTATATGGCAAAAATGTTGAGGAAAACACACACACACACACACACACACACACACACAAAATGCTCTGACATGCATAGTCTTAAAGCTGGCTTGCAGTAATTACCCAGCTGCTGAACTACTAGGGTGGCAGGAATGAAAATGAGTACCAATTATTAAATGCACCACAGAGAAGATAGAACACTACAGGAGGTCCACAATGGGACTCATGTTGCTTTGCCATAGCTCCATAAATGCTAAACGACTCAGAAAAGCATTAATATTCCAACTGTTCCATCACTGATTCCAATTTAAAAGAAAAGCGAGCACCTAGATATCATTCAAGTCAATGAGACGGCTATAAAAACTATTGTGTTAGCCATCTGATGCATTCCAATGAAGGTTTCACACCTGTGTGGAATGCACTGCACTTCCTCTCAGAGTGCGAGACAACAGGAAACAGACTGCATTTTACCACCAATACATTTGAAAAAGTAGAACTGGTGCAATTTTACCCACTCAATAAGGTGTTTGGATTAAAATAAATGAACTGAGGAAAAGAGATCAAGCAACACTTGTGGTCAAAAACTTAATTATAATTAAAAAAAATAATAATAACTACAGGCCTTTATAAGGATAAAGATAAAGTGCAAATTAAAAATTTGTAACAACAAATCAAACTTTATAAACTAGTAGCTTTAAAAAAAAAAAAAAAAAAAAAAAAAACTTTACCATTTTTTTATTTGCTGTTTTAAATGCTTAGTGGCCACTATCATAAGATTTTTTTTTTTTTCATACTACAAATCATCTTGACCTAAAAACAAGAGATATTTCTTGAGAGGATAAATTTAATAAAAAATGAGTACGATAATATAGGACAAGTGATTTGGAAAATTGATGGATAGATGGAAAAAGAATTAAAAAAAAATATTTAAAGGGTTAGTTCACCCAAAAATGAAAGTAATGTTATTAATTACTCACCCTCATGTCGTTCCACACCCATAAGAACTTCATTCATCTTCAGAGCAAAAATTAAGATATTTTTTGATAAAATCAAAAAGGCTCAGTGAAGCCTGCATTGACAGCAACATTATTTACACTTTCAAATGCCCAGAAAATTATTTAAGACGAATTTAAAACAGTTCATGTGACTACAGTGGTTCAACCTTAATGTTATGAAGGGAAAAAAAACCCCAAATAACAACTTTATTCAACAATATCTAGTGATGGGCAATTTCAAAACACTGATTCATGAAGCTTCAAAGCTTTACGAATCTTTTGTTTTCGAATTAGTGATTCAGAGGGTGAAAATCACATGATTTCAGTAAACGAGGCTTCGTTATGTCATAAGTGTTTCGAAATTTCATCGGTTCACGTGATTTTGGCAGTTTGATACATGTTCCGAACCACTGATTCGCCCATCGCCCCTCTTTACATATTGTTGAATAAAGTCGTTATTTTGGGGGGTTTTTTGGTGCACAAAAAGTATTCTTGTCACTTTATAAAATTAAGGTTGAACCACTGTAGTCTCATGAACTGTTTTAAATCAGTCTTTTTTTTGGGCATCTGAAAGTGTTAATGATCTTGCTGTCAATGCAGGCTCACTGAGCCATCAGATTTCATCAAAAATATCTTAATTTGTGTTCTGAAAATGAACGAATGTCTTAAGGGTGTAGAACAACATGAGGGTGAGTAATTAATGACAGAAATTTCATTTTTGGGTGAACTAACCCTTTAATATTTAAAAATATATATATATAAATTAATTATTAATAATATTAATAAATATTTAATAATATTTTGCAATATTTTAGTCAACATTTTATAGTTTTAATTTTTAAGGCTAAGCCTCAAATTTTGTTAGATTTATGCTTAAACTAAATAAAGGCCAATATGGCTAAAAATGACTACTGACTAAAAATACTGACCACGTTTTGCTGAATCTGTTCCCACCAATAAATGTGACCTGTTCATTCTTTCTTTCTTTCTTTGAGGCTACTCCTCTTGTCGTGCACAACGACTCCCTTAACGTTCACACTGTATTACCCTGGGACTTATTAGGTAGCTATATTGTGCCAGCACTCATACTAAGATAACCCTTACTTGGTCTTATCACCGGCACACAAAAGCATGGGATCAAATAGGCCTCCATTGTAATCCATCTCTGTCAGCGGCATTACGGAAATTACCTGTCACAACCATCATGGTCGAGATTGTGTGATTAAACACAAACTTTAGAAATAAATACCCAAGGGTAGCAGAACATGGGTCTCGGCAAAGAATATTTCAATTGAGACCCCCCTCTATCCACCATCACTCATTAATTGTTCAATTCTACACGGAGGAATTACGAACGACACAATGTTCTCTCTTAGTAAAAAAAAAAAAAAAAAAAAAGAGGGCCGACAGAATGTGGGAGATCATCACAGTCTATTGCTTGTAGCTGCAGAATGATCTTTCATTATCTTTAATTCAGACAGGCAGTGTTTTCTGTCATTCCACTGGGCTCGTGACAGAGCTGGAATTGCTGTTTCTAAAATAGAGTTGAGAAGTTAAATGGATTTAAACCTTTGTTCACTGCAGTCTTGTGAACAGGCAGCTCTTAATGGAAATGAGTCTCTGTGTCTGACAAGATCGGAGGTGCACGTGGTGACCTGTAGCTTAAAAGAAGACTGCTGTAATTCATAGTACAATTAAAAGACGTTGTCGCGTCAAACTCTCGCTTCCCTTCTCCTGATCTGCACCAACTGTCCCATTTCCACAAAGAAGCTGAAGCTAATTACATTAATGTTAAGACAAACGTCACATGCTAACACATACAGTGAGACTTTTTATGCTTTATGCTTATACGCTACCCATCAAAAGTTTGGAGCTGGAAACATTGTTTTTGGAAGAAGTCTCTACTACTCACCATGGCTGCTTTTATTTAATCAAAAATACAGTAAAACGATTCAAAATATGACATAAAAAATAACTGTTTTCTATTAATGTAAAAATGAAACGTATTCCTGTGATGGCAAAGCTGCATTTTCAGCATCATTTCTCAAGTCTTCAGTGTCACATGATCCTTTAGAAATCATTCTTATGCTCTTATCTTAATTGCGTCCACACACACCTGCAAGCATTTACAGAAACGGGGGGAAAAAAAGAGGCTATTTCAATGACTAATGTGTTTTATAATGGCAAATATTTAATTATGCGTAGCCATACGCATCAAATAATGTGTAACAAGCATTGCTGCGATAAAGCTTTGCTAATTTTTTTCCCCAATGTTTACATCCAGACCCAACCTGTAAAAAAATCCTTAAAAATGTTCAAATGTAAATGTATAAAGGTTATTGTGGCACTATATGTGACTCTCATGGTCACCAACTGCCTTTATCGGCCTTTTTTGGTTGAAATCTGTTCACGTAAGCTTCCAAATGCACTATTTATTGCTGACAGAAATCATTTTTGAGCATTCAAAACTGTGTGGCTTACATTTTGTTGAGTTATTTATTTTTTCAACTTCTGTTTACAAGGTTAGCTTAAAGGTTCACTCAATTTGGATGAAAGACCTTGCAAAATTGCGCAATGACCTTGTTCTCCGGCAGCTACAGAGAGGAATAGGAATAGAAATATTCAAAATTTAATCCCAAGGATTCACTCTGACTCCAAAGGAATATTTTGTCCTTAGAGAAATAATTCATGCAATATGTGTGGCAATGAAAATGATATAAGGTTAGGCATTAGATATTGATATAATAACTTATTTAGCGTTATTCATATAATGGACTCGATTATGTCAAATTTAACATTTCTTTAATAAATTATAAGATGGGTGAGAGTAAAAATGTCACCTCATCTTTATGGATCAAAGTTATATTCCATGCCTATCAACTGTTCCCATAATTCTGATTAATACCCCCGTCCATTTCTTAGGGAAAATATATTCATAGTCACACTGTCTTCATGCGGCATCTTTTTTCACAGTGGACAAATCTGTCTTTAAAAATTCAGAGGTCCCAACACATGCCACCAAATGCCGCATGGAAGAGCCCATTATGGTCCCGACTCCACTGTGAACTCCGCGTACTGGTTTATTCCACAACTTTGAGTGATCAAAGAGTGGCAAACTGTCAAAACCCAACAGTCCCGAAGACTAAGATGCAGCACATTTGATTTTTTCAAGTCATTGAATACACAAACAGCTCTGCACAATAGAGAACTTTTTATTCTTCAAATCCCTTTAAAGTCTAGGTCCTCGCTGAAGCGCTACTTTATAAGTTCTGGGGTCAGTAAATAAGAGTATTATTAAACATGGCTGTCAGCAAATCGAGCAAGCCGAAGCGGTGGACAGCTTCCTACTAAATTATTTACAGCTCGACATGCAGCATGAATTTGTTATTCTGTTTCTTTAGGTCCCACTATAACAATGCAGGGCTGCGGCGGATCTCTGCGCATGCCTCACCTGCTCTTCGGCTCTGCACGCTACACCCATATGCCACTGCTAGCAGCGGGTAGATGCAACCAAAGATCATTAGCTTCGGACATGGCAGGAAACACTCAAAACTAAGAATACGCCAATCAATGAGATGGACCAGTGGTTTGTTTCGGATCCAAACTGAGTCTTGACAATCATAAGACTTACTTGTAGTATACTGTAACTGTACTAACAATTATGGGTAGCACTTTATTTTATTTTACAGTCCTGTTCCCCATGTACATATTATGTACTTATTATAGTAATTGCAATAACTGGGTAATAACTAGGTACTAACCCTGAACCTAACCTTAACCCATGTAGTTACCTTATATTCCCCAATACTTTCTCAGGTAATTACATTGTAAGTAAAATAAAGTACAACCCAATTATGATTATCAACGTATAAACCTGCATGGAGTCTGAACCTTTGAACGCCTGCCATTCTACAAATCATAGACCACTGTGTGTGTTTGTTTATTAATTATTTGTCTCATTTGGCAAAACAAAGTTTCGATTCCACAAAAATTCAGTATATTTTTCTCTCACTATCAGGTAATATATTAATTAATATGTATAAAAAATGTATAAATTAATACAAAAACTAATATATTTAAAAAAAAATCAGTATCTTGCTAATCAGGGGAAAAGATACATTTTCAGAGACAATAAAATTATTTATATACTTAAATTAAAACTTTTATTGAGCAGATTCATTAAATTAATTAAAAGTGAGAGTAAAAACTAATTTGTTACAAAAAAGTAAAATAAATACCATTCTTTTGAACATTCTATTCATTAAACATTATTTTGTTTCCACAAAAAATTAAGCAACACAATTTTTTGTATAGTGATGATAATAATAAGAATTGTTTCTTGAGCAGCAAATCAGAATATTAGACTGACTTCTGAAGGATCATGTGACACTCTACGAGCATAATAGACTTTCAAAAACATGGAAGGAAAAAAAAAACAAAAACAAAAAAAAAACAACTTACCTATCCTAAAGTTTTCTAGTTTCTACAGTAATGTCTTTATACACCGTTCCTTTTCCACACCCCACTGGCAAAATTGTATTTTTTATTTTTTTTCCCCCTTGTTTCACAAAATTTTGTTAGATTTGAATCAAGAAACCAATATATTGGGGGGGAAGAAAAAAAAAAAGTGTAAAAGGCCACTTATGTCCACACTGATAAAAATGATTTTATGGTGAAGTAAATACTACAGGAAAAAAAACAAATGTAATTTTTACATGAAAAGGTTAGTACAGGCAAGAATTAAAAAAGTAAATTCTATATTAGTACTAAATTTAAGCTTGTAGAAATTATAGTGTAAATATCAACATTATAAAAGTAAGTAAAACTACTCAACTTTTCTGATACTGGTATTCCCATCATGCACTGGGCCTTGAATAATTAATGAGGTAGATTTTTCGCTGTTGTCCGGCTGTATTTACACTGTTTTATCATTGCTTTTGTGGTTATGTTTAGTAACTCGCCATTTTGTGACATTTGGAGTTCGTTTTCTACTCAAAATGGCACATTCACACTCAAAAACGATCCATCGAATGTTACCGTCATTGTGTATTGAGGTCTCTGTGTTCAAGTGCTGTGTAGATGTATCTATTGTATTATTTACTTTATTTACATGATTTAATTCAGTGTTATATTGTTTGAGTAAAATGTAAAATGAATAAAATTTTCTTTGTTAATTTTACTTAACCTAGTTAAGTAGAGTTACTTAATTCCATATTTGAAATTTACTTTAAAAATATGCGTACAATTTTTTTTTTTTTTTTTTTTTTTCAGTGCTTAGGTTATTGACAGATGTCTGCAATGTTTGATTTTAAGTTTTGTCATGCACTTATTAGGGGTGGAAAAAAAAAAAAAAAACATTTAAAAAGATTATACGACATTATGGTGAAAATTCAGTCTCGCAAATCCGTCAGGCGGAGTCATTTGAATAGCGTTTTGTTAAGATAAATGGACTGGTAATGTAACGGGCTCCTAGAAGAGGTCTGCGCTGAGATACGAGCTATTCTCTGTTGTTCCCCAGTGCCATCCCTTTTCTCTGCACGTCAATAGACTGAGAGGTGGAGCAACACTCCCCGTGGGCATCGCCTTTTCCATTTGGACTATTTGACACAACACCCTTTCTCCTCGCCTATTCAATCTGTGCCTGGCTTTCCAGTGAGCTAATGATGTTCCCTATTGTTTCAAAGGTTTCCTAGCAAATGGCATGTGTGTATATCTCTCTCTCTCTCTCTGTGTGTGTGTGTGTGTGTTTGAGGCGCTAAGCATGCAGGATGCCGTGGAGAGAGAGCTGACGCCCTCTGTGTTGAGAATGTGTGTGTGCCACAGCCGGAGTGTCTGGAAACTTTAAGCCTCCCTCACAGCTTGCATCCTGTCAGCAGAATTTTGCTAATATTGAAGCAAATTTGCAGCAAAGGAGCAGAGCAGAAGTTATCACTATAAACAAGGCTTTTTTTTTACTCTCTGACTGAGGTCATTTTTTTTGCCTTTGTTTTTTGCTTACTGTCATCGTGTTGTATTAATAACTAAACTGCACAATTAACCTGTGAGCGCTGGTGTATTTCTTAGAATACCTTTTCTTCATTAAGATTCCTGCCCGTTAATTACCTCACGGCTCAGAGTGCTTTGTAGCCTCCCTTCTCTAATTACTAACTGAACTAGCGATGATTTATTAATTGTGTATGATTAGTGTATCTGCAAAGGCTAATGCAGCCACAACATACTTTCGTTTTCACACAGTCCCTGAGACAGAAGCTCTCATCAATCAGAATCAATCAGCTTTTCTACACGGCTCAGCGGCCATTGTGAAACGCTCTATTACGGTTGAACGAAACTAGACTGTAATCCATACCATAATCCACAGTGTACTTGGCTCGGTATCATCTCTATAAAAACCTCCTGGCTATTACCTGATTGACCAATAACTAAATTCTTCTCAATGGGACATGGTGAGGGGTATATGTGGATAATTAAAATATTATTAAATATAATTAAAATATGTGGATAAAACATAGATGATCCACCTTCATGAGATTTCTTTCTTCTGTGGAAACCAAAATGTATTTTATTAATAATATATTGAAAAAGCACTAAAAAAATATCATAAAAGTGATCTACACAATGCACTAGTCAGCTTTGAGAAAGACTGGAGTTTAAATAAAAAGAAAATTTTGTCATCTGCCCTCTATGATGTCCTTGATGTTTTTATGAGAGTAACAACAGTGTCTGATTCATGAACAAACATTCATTTATTCAGTTCACAAAACTTTTCTGGATGATTTGTTCACAAATCAGACACTGCTATATCGTTCATAAACAAGGAGAGCTAGGGCAGATGACTTCTGTGTTCATCTTCCTTGGAAGAAAGAAACTCAATATTTATGTATATGGTGGACTAGTACCTGGAACTTCTCATAATGAAACCAAAAATGTTACTGAACTAATAGGGTACAATAAGTTGAAATGATTATTCCACTGACCTGCAAAATCCCAGAACCAACGATGGTAAAATATCAAATGAAATATTTCACAAGTTCATTTGAGTGTTTGAATTAGCCAGCAAGAATGACTGTTTTCTAAAATAACTGTGTAATGTGTTAAAACAAACTTCTTTTATGTTGAAAACTGCTGAAACTGTAGAAATTGTTTAAATGTTATTTGACAGACTAGTTATTAATTAGGATGTGCACAAAAAAATTGAATACACAAGTTTTTATTTATACATACATTGTATATACTAATTATTGAAAAAAGTATATCAAGTATATATATATATATATATATATATATATATATATATATATATATGGTTTTGTGGTCCAGGTTCACACATATATATGTATATGTGATACACACACACACACACACACACACATAGTCTTTATATATATATATATATATATATATATATATATATATATATATATATATATATATATATATATATATATATATATATATATATATATATAATATTTATTAGGGATGGGATGGTTCAGATTTCTCACTGTTTGGTTTGTCTGTCAACATGCATTGTCTGTCTCATTTGTTTCCTAAGACATAACCTACTATGTTTGTTAGGATACTTGCTAAGATAAGCATGTTGACATAATTTTTGTGTGAATTTGTCCGTTTAGGTGCAAGACTTGAAAGAGAATTTGCACCCTCAGATTCCAGATTTTCAAATAGTTGTATCTCGGCCAAATATTGTCCTATACATACGTCAATGGAAAGCTTATTTATTCAGCTTTCAGATGATGTATAAATATCAATTTAAAAAAATTGACCCTTATGATGAGGGTCACACACACACACACACACACACACACACACACATTATATATATAATATATATTTTAGCACAGTAGTTAGCAATGATGCTTTGTAAGGAAATACTAAGTGCCTAAAGACTGAACACATAATACGCATGCACATGATGAAACTATTTTTACAAAATCACGGACTCAATAAAAGTCTCCTTTTAAAAAACTTGCACTCTGAAACCCGTTTTCAAAAGTTAGCATTTTCAGGCCCCCAAAACACTGTTGTCGTGTAAATGAATGCCCAAAATGCCCCTTTTTTAGTTTTTCCATGGTGTCGTGTAAACAGCCCTTAGGATTTAGATCAACTGGAGCAGTAACACTCACTGTCGTCTAAAATGTCACCTGTGGCCGTTTAATAACTGACGGCTCGCCTGAAACTACACCTCACTGACAAATCGCGCATGGCTGTCCAACAGTTGCGTGAACAGCGATGGCAGACAATGTGACTTGAAAATTACGTCTGGTTGACAGGGAGGGGGGATGGGGCAGTGCAAAACAGTCTCTTGAACCTCGACAAAAACACTAAGATGAGTCAATTCATATAATTAAGGCATCATTCACAGATATTGTGCTGTCAAATAGGCCATCGTGGGCCAGGATTTGGCTCTCATTATGAAGCATTTGGATGTGATGTTTCTCTGACACACAAGCGGCTCACCTGCTTTCCCCCCTCTGCTGTGCATAATGTCCAGCTCATTACAGGCCTGCAGACTGGTCAACCTGAGGAGAGAGAGGGGCCTAATGAGGACCGCGAGCTCCCCCTCGCCCCTCCCTGCCTACACTGACTCCAATTTGGAACCACATGAAAGGCGAGCCAATCTGAGCCACCTAGAAACTTCTTTTCTTGTCTCAGCCCTTTTAGGATATGCCTGGTTTCATGTTATTCTGTTACAGCTGGACAAATCCTTGCTCTGCAACGTGGTCAGGTCTGAATTAGATAACAGGAATAATGAGGATAAATGGTAGCTTGGATTTACAAAAAGGTTTGATATTAGTGTCTAGTCTGAAGGAAAATACGGGTCAGGTTAGTGCAAAAGCACAATGCAGTTTTCTAAGCAATAACACAATGTGTTGAATTGCAATTTATATTTGTGGCGTTTGAGTCTCTTTTTTTTTTAAACACATGAATAGATTCAATTTTGTTGGATTCGATTCAACTGCAATACATTCCAAGAAGCTTTACAAAGTATAGTGTCTTCCTCCACTAGCAAGCCAAAGAACAGTGACAGTAGCAAAGAAAAACTCCCCAAGAAACATACATAAAAGAGCAAGAAACCTTGGGAGAACAAGACGTCAAAGATTTTAATTTCTAAGACGACATTTATCAGCTCACAATGACAAATTGCAAAAAAAACATCACGACTATGTTTTAGTTTTACTTGTCTAATTTTAGTTACATATGAAATATATTCTCTATATGCTCTATATCAAAGACTATAGAGAAACACAAGACGAGTCACTTGTATTGTTTTGAATGGGAGAAAGTGTAATGCGCAATATGGCGGAATAAGCCCCACCTTCTAAATAAGAGCCATTCGCCAACTGGTAAAGTCATCGGGTCACTGCAGCGGCCGTTAGAAGCTCCGGTTTCTATAGAAACAGTCAGACGCGCGACTGTGAAATGAGACACAGGAGACGCGCATTTAGGTCTACGCATGCGCATTAGCTTTATCCAGCCTGAAAAATACAGTTTTTTTTTGTCATGACTGGAGCGTTTGGAAAAAAAATTTATGAGACAGTTGTTTTTAGATTGGATTGGTGATTACAAATATGAAATTTAATCGAAAATTTGGCAAACAGCTTTGGAGAATTTGATGTTTCTCCATTCAAAGAGATAGGAGTTGCATTTGCATGCCCAGGAGGCGTTTCAAAGATGGCTGCCGACTGCCGAGTGAAATGACTGTTTCAAATCTGAATTTTAAAATTCTGAACAAATTATTAAAAGAACCGAAGACTCACTTTTTTCAGGAATTGATCTATACTATTCACGCATATGTCTGTGAAAAAAAAAGAAAGAAAGAAAAAGGCTCATAAGAGTCATTTGTTTATGAATCGGACTACACTTTTTCACAGTTTTTTATTCATTAAAAAAAAATTCATAAACATATTGGACTAAAGCAAACAATTTAAGCTTTTCAAATTCTGATTGGTCAGTTCAGAAATAAGAAGAGCCTTTACACTGTCAGCCACCTCTAACTCTCACGCACTCATAAAATTCACCTGAGCTGCTTAAATATAAATGTATTAAAGTAGCGATATGGGGCAGCTGTGGCCTAATGGTTCGGGAGTCAGACTGGCAACCCGAAGGTTGTTGGTTGGATTCTTAATACTGGCAGGAAATGGCTGAGGTGCCCTCGAGCAAGGCACCTAACCCCAAATCGCTCCCCGAGTGAATGGCGGGTCACTTCTCCGTGTGTGCACTAACTTGGATGGGTTAAATGCAGAGGAGAAATCCCAAGTATGGGTTACCATTCTTGCCCTTTAAATGTCACTTTATAGAGTGATTTGTGATGAAATCCATCTGGAACGATTACTGATTATTATGATTTTTAATTCAAATGGTAATAAGTGATTGTCACTTTATCATTTATTGCATTTATGGATGTAAAACTACAAGTACTGTTATAATTTGATTAACATAATAACAATGATGATGAAGAAAATAACAATTATTATTATTATTATTATCATTATTATTATTATTAGTAGTAGTAGTAGTAGTAGTAGTAGTTTCTTTATTCTTCTTCGGTTACTTCTTCGACAGGACATTTTCTTGTTTGAAAACATAATATGCAGCTCTGTACAAATTTTAATTGTATATTTCACAACACACTAAAGTTTAGTTAAAAAATGCATCGAAAGGGCCTGCTCACATAACACATTTTTGCAGTTTAGTGATTTTTTCCACTGTTTATCCTATGTAAATGTGCTAATGACACATTTGACCATTGTAATCACATATGACACGGTTTAAAAAAAACCCACGTCTCTAAGCACCTTAAAGGGTTCGTTCACCCAAAAATGAAAATCCTGTCATTAATTACTCACCCTCACCCGTAAGACCTTTGTTCATCTTCAGAACACAAATTAAGATATTTTTGATAAAATCCGATGGCTCAGTGAGGCCTGCATTGACAGCAAGAGAATTAAAACTTTCAATGCCCAGAAAGCTACTAAAGACAAATTTAAAACAGTTCATGTGACTACAGTGGTTCAACCTTGATGTTACGAAGCAACGAGAATACATTTTCTGTGCCAAAAAAATCAAAATAACAACTTTATTCAACAATATCTAGTGATGGACGATTTCAAAACACTGCTTCATGAAGCTTTGAAGCTTTACAAATCTTTTGTTTCGAATCAGTGTTTCAGAGTGTGTATCAACTGCCAAAATCACGTCCCCTGTGGTGAACCATTGAAATTTGGAAACACTTATGAAATAACGAAGCCTCGTTTACTGAAATCACGTGATTATGGCAGTTTGATACACGCTCCGAACCACTGATTCGAAACAAAAGATTCGTAAAACTTCGAAGCTTCAAACAGATGCCACTGAAATAACCTGTCCCGAGGTCTTTTAGAGCATTGGCTTTTCAATATCAAAACAGTGAATAACCAAATCTATATGTGGTGATCAGAATTCACTTTAATAGCTAATTCCTTAACTTTACCTGATAAAACAACAACATTTACAGCATTTGCCTTTATTTAACGGAATCAGGGTAACATTTTGGATGAAAACACGCTCATTGTCACTGTGGCTGCAAACAAATGCTAATTCACTGTATTTGAAATTTCCACAGTATCTCAAACATACCCAGAATGCATCTGTCCACACAGGTATGTAATGCCCCACTGACGGGGGACCATGAATACAGTGTCAGCTTGAAAAAGCTGCATTTCTATTATCAAGTCGATGCGATAGTAAGCACCTTGAAGGGAAGGGCTGATATGCGACTGCCCCGCTATCTGGCAAGATCCTAGCATGTGCAGGACACAGCAGAAATCTCTGAGTGTGAAATCAGTCACCTATCTCTAAAATACAAACTCTCCGTCTTCGCCTGCCTCTTCATTCACAGGGGCCTTCAGTCAATGGGGCCCACAAAAGGTTCTGCTTAACGGCTCGCACGAGTCCATCTGCAGTATTTATTACCTCAACGCACAAGGCATTTTTCCCGCAGTATATACCTTTCTGCCGCAACAGTCTGGTCTGATTAAATCAATATCTGTTTCTTCACAGACATTAAAAACCAGACAGGGGAGAGACTGCTGATCCTGCTCTGCCTTATCAACACAAACGCCCCTGAGAAAGAAAGGAGAAACCATCATTTTTACAACACTCACGCTGATGCTTATGCCCGGTTTTTCTTTTTTATCCTCAAATCTGCAGATTTGTTCTCTCGCAAAGATGCGGGAATTGGTGCCTGCAAAAATACACAGATGCAACTCATAACTCCCATCCATCGCTGGTGACAGAACGTCGAGGGTGCGTTTAAAGAGACGGGGTGCTTTAGATCCAAATGCGTGGCCCACTGAAATGGCCCCTCCACCTTTGAGCAAGTAGGCAGGCCGCTGAGCGCGCACCGCAATTACGTATTGCTAATTGAAAATGTTAATCTTGTCACATTCAGGGGCAGACAGGGTTAAATTGGTAAAACTGCAATTCACTTAAGGCCATATCTCTCGTTGAAATGAACTGGATGATTAATCCTTTATATTCTTCAGGGATTCAGGGAATATCAGCAATTAAATTAACGACTACAAAGTGTACGCTCCAAGACGGGGAAAAAAAAATCATGAAAGACACACACTCATTTTTCCAAGTTGTTGCCTTAATTGTCTCTTTACTAACCGTGTTGCTCCCTGACGTTACAGAAGCGCCCCCATTACAACAAAAACCCATGAGATACATTAGTATTGAGACATGTTGAAATATAAAATGATTGCTGCGGTTAAAATGCATTTATCAAATCAAAATCAATCTCATAGATTAGTCGCAAGTAACACTTTACAATTTGTTAACATTGGTCAACTACATTAGTTTACATTAACTAACTCGAATCATTGACTAATAATGAAAAATATTTATAAAGCATTTAATTTGATTTCATTACACACTCTAAAAAAATGCTGGGTTAAAATTAAAACCCAAGTT
Organism: Chanodichthys erythropterus; assembly: GCF_024489055.1. Lineage (NCBI taxonomy): Eukaryota > Metazoa > Chordata > Actinopteri > Cypriniformes > Xenocyprididae > Chanodichthys > Chanodichthys erythropterus. Next base: position 33,566,403 of record NC_090223.1, read on the forward strand.
GGGTTGAAAATGGACAAACTCAGCAATTGGGTTGTTTTAACCCAGCGGTTGAGTTAAATAATTGCCCAACTTGCTGGTAGTTTTATTTAACCCAGCTATTAATTAAAAATGACTATACGGCTGGCTTTAAAATTAATTCAAAATAGGTTGGAAATTAAAAATCAGACAATTACTAGAGGCAACAATAATAATCAAAAGGTGAACATTGAGCAGTTTAATAAATGTTTATTGTTTAATTATTCATTAAACTTATTAATAAATGTCCATTTATTAAACACATTAATAAATGTTCATTTTAATGTTATTTCCAACATATTTTGGGTTCATTTTAAACAAGCAATACAGTAATTTTTAAACAATAGTTGAGATAAATAAAACTACGCAGGTTGGGCAAACATTTAACCCAACCGCTGAGTCGAAACAACCCAATCACTTTGTTTGTCCATTTTCAACCTAACTTGGGTTGTTTTTAACCCAGCAGTTTTTAGAGTGCATTTTTTTTTTTACATTTATTAATATATTATTAAACCCAACAAATTTTATCTTAATATTATTTAATAAGCCTGAGCTAACAAGAACTAAGTCACTAACAATTCTATTTTTCTTAAACTTAAAGATTACTTTAAGAGTAATACTGTAACAGATGTACTGCTCACACTCTAAAAATGCTGGGTTAAATATGGACAAATCCAGGGATTGGGTTGTTTTCACCCAGCCATTGTTTTTTCAACCAATTTTAGATTTTTTTTTTTTTTTTTTTTTTTTTTTTTAGCCAGCAATATAGTAATATAGTAAAAGACATGTTTTTGCTCATCCCCAAATAGGGGCAAATTTGTGGGGTATTATAAGCTGAAAATTGACCAGACCAGAGACTTGCTGCGTTCACACCTAACACGTCTGGGGCGTCAAATTCAAGCCAGACGCGTCTAGTTGGACGCTTGAACATTTTGAAGTCAGACGCTTCAGATGCACGTAAAATTTGCTCAAAAGAGATAAAGCCCCTCCCATGACGCGAATTCGCTTAAAATTTGCTCAATTCGCGCGTCTAAACAAAGTGTGTTCAGACGCGCGAATTGAGCAAATTTTACGCGAATTCGCGTCATGGGAGGGGCTTTCATCTCTTTCTGCACAGATCCTCTGAATAAACACATAATCTCGTCAGTTGGAAACCAGTAGCGGCAATTTAACTCGGTTATGCCGGCCGACTTTTGCTAGCTAGAAGGTGGGCTAGTATCAATGGCTAAAATCATGCAAAAAGTTTTACAACTAACCAGATTGTCCGATTTCTTTGCTTATTTTCTTCCAGGCAAGGTCCTTTTTATTCCTGTCTCGATAAAAATATAATGACACATCATAGAGCTCAGGGTGGCCACACACAGCGACATCTTTGTTCTGGTCTCCACCGCTGATCACATCATAAACATGTTACTACCAAAGCAGAGTCCCTGATTGGTTAACGCGCCGCGAATTTACGCCAAAGTTCAGATTTTTCAACTCGGGCGTTTGGGAGTCAGATGCTCAATTCGCGCCGCACCATTCGCGGGTCAACGGCCGATTCGCGCCGCGCTAGATGCTTGATTCGCACCGCAGGACACCTAGACGCGCGTTTACATTGACTTAACATGTAAATCAGACGCCTCTGACGCCCCAGACGCGTTCGGTGTGAACGCAGCATTATATTACATCTTGTGAAAGAGGGCATAATAGGTGCCCTTTAACCCAACCTGCTGGGTTTGTCCTTATTTAACCCAACGTGGATTGTTTTTTTAGAGTGCATTGTCAGTTAATGCATTAACTAACACTAACTAATGGGAGCTTGTAAAGATTTACAGACTTCTGCGGAACACAAAAGAAGAAGTTTTCTAGATTATTCTGGCCAATCTTTTCAGTATAATTAAAGTCAATGTGTACTGTAGTTGTCAAGCTATAAAGAAAAGTATTAAAATTACCAAAAAATGAGTTTTACCTCCTTGATAGTCTTGATAGTCTTCTGCTACAGTGAGCAGTTTACCATTGCGACCAGATCATTAAGAAAGTGTTAAACAAATCATTCAAACCGGTTTTAATTAATTCAAAAGAATGATTAATTCACAAAAACTCTCAAGAAGATGTACATTTTAGTCTGTTCCTCACACAAAGCTATCATTGGACATTTGAAGACTTGGAAAACTACTTTTACAGTGATTTTTTATTTATTTATCTTGGAGCCTGACAACCCCAGTCCTCATTCACTTTCATTATACAGAGAAGAGCGACCAGGGAACAACATGAGGGTGAATAAATGATGACAGATTTCTCATTTTTGGCTGAACTAACCCTTTAATATCAAGTGGACTGCACCATGTCCCCGTTTGTTCAAACACATAACATCATTAGCAAAATCATGTTTTGTTTTTTTCACCCCTTCTTCCATTCGTTCTCTCTTTCCTCATTTTTTTCCCTCCTAGTCAGGAGGAAACATTCAATATCAACTAGGTCAACTGAACTAGTGTGGGCACCAGAGGCGAGAACACTGCAATTGGTCTGGCCAGAGCTGATATTTGTAGATAAATACCACATCCCCAGAGGTTCTCCTACAGTGAATTATTAGCAAAGCTTCATTGATCTCTCTCAAAATGGCAATAATCTCCAGTTTCATCCGGGCCTTTACTAGAGCTTCAAAGTGCATTAGGCTGCCTGGCTGCAATTGTTATCACAAAGGTGTTTTCCTGGCCTGACCGTTTTATCCAAGAGCGCGAAAAAGTGTAAGGCGCTAAAGTGATTTTCTTCCTCTCTATGGTATGTGCTGCTGGTGTATTGTATTTTATAGTCCCCAATAAAAAACTCCACTACTGCAAAGCTCTAGACCATATGTGTATGGGCCTGATGCTTTTATGGTGATGAATATACTTATGTAATAAAGGCTGTTTATGAAAGAGCTTGTAGTGCTTCTACGTTTTTGTTTTCTCTGGCAGGAAATTTCATTAGAAGGGTAATGATTTCAGTGTATCTATAACAAAACAGACAATCTCGCAAAATATCATTGACCCAGGCAAAGTCATCTTTAAATTTCCTCTTATTCTTTCTTTGCATTCACGGTTTTATCCCGGTGAGGTTTTTATATACATACATATATCGCATTTTATAAATCAGATTAAAACTGTCATGGCCACATCACAACCTGGAGAGAGAGAAAGAAGAAAAAAAAAAAAAAAACCAGGAACGGTGGAATCAGATGAAAGGTTTCAATGACCAACAGGGAATAAAAATACTTGTGGATTTTGAGTAGTGTAACATAAAAGCATCCGAGCTCTGGTTTGATATCTGTCATAGGCTGCTCTGTCATTACAATGATGCCACTTTGATATGTTGCCATCTGTAAAGAACAGCCACCTGTCTCCATCAATCATCGTAACAGACCAATGAAAAAAGCCACAAACTGTCATTTCATGACAGCAGATAATGACCAACACAACTGTGCTTTCAGTATTCATGAATGAACAGGTAATGACATGGCAGGTCATTTGAATCTGTCCTCATGCGCTAATACCAATCTAATGCCAAACAATGGCGAGCAAACCTCAGAGGCAATGTCCTTGAGCGCAGGATGAGTTTGGAAAGAGACTGAGTTTGAGATTGACAACCATGTTTACTAACAGGTGTGACTCTCGAATTTGTCCTGTTCATACAACAGCTTGCAGCAGAGGCTTCTCTACAAACGAATAGCTGAAGTGAGGTTTATTTTCTATTCTTTGTAACCACAGTGACAGGTGTGGTTTGCTTCACACTGCACAAGTTAACCAAACTCGCTCTCAAAATGCAAGTGTGAGTAAATTTAAAAACGACATAGTTCGGTTGTAGAATGTGGCATCAGTCTGGTTTTTGACAGGTAACAAACAGGTTGCAGAAAAGTGATTGGATGGATGGATGGACAGACAGACAGACACACGGATGCATGCTGGGATACCGGCGGATCCAGCCACAGAGCGCCTGCCCCTCTCTCACATGACTGGGGCTATAGTGAGTATAACTCAGTAGAATATAATGAAATATAACACCACTTCTTGTCACAGGTCAGCAACCAAGCCTGCTCGGGGACTGGCATTCCAAATGCCAAAGCCATTCATTATGAAAATGCTATGCATTGATTTGTCATACATTGTAAAACTCTATCAGAAGGGCAATTTTTAAATCTTTGCAGCAATGCCTCAACGGCTGTGGCATTAGCATTAATGCTATTCAATCGCTCTTGGTTTCAGAGCAACTTGCCTAGGCCCTCTGAAACCAGAGACATGTTAAGCACTTCAGCACAGTCAATGAAATAAAATAAGACAGGATTGAGTACATTAGATAAGAATTATGATATATAAGCTGCGCTCTACTGCAAGACAGCTAATTAAATAAGAACATATTTGATAGCAACTGACAGTGGAGCGTTCTCACCCAGGTCCCATCATTACTGTCAGGGAGAAAGAGGGAATTAGAAGGTGTATAAATACCATATGGTGTGTGCTGAATTGTCTTGCATTAATGTCAATTATATCCACTGTGAATACATTGAATGTTTTCAATTTTCATTTTTATGTTACCCACCTACATATCTTAGGACACATGCAATGTATAATTTATATATAAATTATACATTGTATAAATTAATCTATATATGTATGTATATATATATATATATATATATATATATATATATATATATATATATATATATATATATATATATATATATATAATAAATATACACACATGCTGTTTACAAATAGATGCCCCGAGCAAAGGGAAAAAAAAAAAGGGTAAAAAAAACCCACATCAAAATGGATTATACATATTGCCAGCATGCAAACTGGCATAAAAAACAAAGAAATTATGGAAAGAAACAGCTAAAGATTCAATACACATTACACCAGGGGTGTCAAACACATTTTAGGCTGAGGGCCGGATGGGAAAAAATGTAACCATGTGCAGGCCGAGTTACCTTTTATTTTTAAACCTGACAGTTACATTAAACTACAAATTAATTTGCAAGAAAACTAGAAAAACACACTGCTATTTTGAAAACTGCATTTGTTTTTACAGCGAAAAAACTTTATTAGGTTTTTAAAATAATGTTTTATTTAATATTTTTTTATTAGTGATAAACCGAATTTGATTTTTCATGGCCAATTCCAATTATTATTTATTTATTTATTTATTTAACAAGCAAATTGGCCAATTCGGATACCAGTTGCCGTTGTTGTTTAAGCAAATTTATTTGTTCTTTGTTTGTACTATAACAGGCCAAAATAGCCTTAAACAAAAATATGTACAGCCTTTTGATACTGGAGGCAACCACTGCATTTTAATCATAATCCAAACAAAGATGCTACACACGAGCATGAGCAGTTGTTCTGATTTAAAATAGATATATAATTTCAAGATTTTCATCAAAAACAGCATGATCTGACTTTAGCTTTGTGAAATTACTCTACCTTAGACACACCTGTACAAAACAAAATCAGCAGATGGATTGAATTCAAATGCAAATTCCCTCTCTGCCAGTTGGTGGTGCTAATGGTACAGCAGCAATATAGCTTTTCCCTGGTTACCGCTGTACACAAAACAGCACTGCGCTTATAAGATAAGGAAAAGAAAATGTCGATGGAACTTTTCTTTATTTCACAAACAGTGAGTATTTTCTCTGCTGGCGCCATATTCAGCGTGTGCCTGTGTTAACTTCCTGTTTACAGACTTCGTAATATTTCCACACAAATTACATTTTGGGAAAAGAGTGCAAAGCAGTTTGTTTGCAAAATAAATCTCAAATTTCGGATTTATGGCCGGTGGACCAGTGCATCCCTTTTTTAAATTTTTTTAAAATTATTGTTCAAATCATCCCCTGCGCCAGATTGGACACTTCTGTGGGTCATATGTTCATATCTTAATGGCCAATGGTACATTTACAATTTTCTATGATAGTTCAAGTCTCTCTACACACATTGACTGCATCCCAATTCAGAGACTGCATTCTTCAAAGGCTGCAATCGAAGGTCAATACAATACAATAGATGGATCATTCGTGGCATATGCTCTGGGGTAGCATTCATTGCATGCTGATGACGACAGGATTTTTTTTGAGAGAGAGAAATTGCCACATTACACTTTTAAATATAAGTATTGGGTTTCAACTTACTCAAATATCTAATGATACAAATGTAAAAATAAAAAAAATATATAAAGCAGTTCAAATGTTGACATATCTGACTAAGATGCGATTTTATGTAGTTTATACTCTTTATTGTACAGAAATTGACCAAGTTGAACAAATTTAGACATAGTGGTTAAACGGATCATTGTTGATCTGTGATCCGTAGCCTACGGACCAAGCCCCACGGTTCGGCACGCATGTGATTCCATTGCAAGTTTCACCGCAATAGAGTAAAAGGTTATCATTTGCACATGTTTTGTCTTGCTAGTTTACACATTACATAGATATAAAACCATTCCAGCGCTAGAAGAGGCAAAAGAGGGTTTAATTCGGTATTGCACACAGCGCTGTTATCGGTGCGCACAGACGCACATACAAGGCTCGCGTGCGCACAGAGAGAGAGAGAGAGAGAGAGAGAGAGAGATGCCTTTCAGATTTAGTTTCTCTTTCGCGTCCTCAATGCACTTGGATGGACACATACACGCATTATGTCAGTCAAAATACCACTCCAAGTATTCTCGTAAATACATTCGGTTATGTCTTAAAGGGATAGTTCACCCAAAAATGTAAATTTTATGTTTATCTGCTTACCCCCAGGGCATCCAAGATGTAGGTGACTTTGTTTCTTCAGTAGAACACAAATGATGATTTTGGTCAGTCAGTCGAATAATGCGAGTGGATGGGAACTCAAACAATACCAGTCGAAAAAACATGCATAGACAAGTCCAAATTAAACCCTGAGGCTCGTGACGACACATTGATGTCCCAAGACACGAAACGATCGGTTTGTGTGAAACCGAACAGTATTTATATCATTTTTTACCTCTAAAACACCACTATGTCCAACTGCGTTCAACACTCGGTTAGTGAGGTCTGATCGCACTCTGAAAGCGGCAGTGATGTCTCGCGTATACTTCAATGAGTGCTAGACATTACTTACGCTGTCAGAGCGTAATCAGACCTCACTAACCGAGTGCTGAATGCAGTTGGACATGGTGTATTACAGGTAAAAAAATATATAAATGCTGTTCGGTTTCTCGCACAAACCAATCGTTTCGTGTCTTAGGACATCAATGTGTCGTCACGAGCCGCAGGGTTTAATTTTGGATTTGTCTATTTATGTTTTTTCGACTGTTATTGATCCAAGTTCCCATCCACTCCCATTATTTGACTGACAGACGGCAACAGATGGAGTTAAAAATCATCATTGGTGTTCTACTGAAGAAACAAAGTCACCTACATCTTGAATGCCCTGGGGGTAAGCAGATAAACATCAAATTTTCATTTTTGGGTGAATTATCCCTTTAATTGAACGAGGTGAGAATTCGGATGTGTATCTATCGGATATGTGCGTGCATGGGGTCTTACAGCAACCTATAAATACCTGCTGTTATCTGTCATGTAAATCAAACAACAAAACACAGTTTTAACAAATATTAATCTATTTTAATTTATACAGTGAACAGAGTTATTTTACATTTAATTATTACATTTCTGTACATGGAAATTAATACTAGTTAGACCTTATATTTTATTTGTAACTTTTATTTTGTAAATATTTTATGATGTATTTATCTATGCTTGTAATTGGTGTACAGTATTTGTTCTTTTTACAGTCTGTTCACTTGCTTTTAATAATGTATTAGTTAGGCTAGTAGTTTCTGCTGTGGTATCAGAGTAGTTAAAGTGGGCTAAGTAATAAATGCAAAGTTACCCTCCACCCCCCAATTTTTGTTTTGTGATGATCTGAAAAATGATCCGATCTGTGACTTAATAACCGTGATATGATCCGGTATGGGATATATAAAAACCAACTCAAACTATTGATTTGTTCACTGATTCTGCTCATAGAGGTTTTGTGTCTTAACGACTTTGGTCCGTAATTTTTGTATGGAAAAGAGTTTAAATGTTCCACATTAAAAATAAAAAAGCATTTTGATTTGGAATGACATGATATTATGCATATAAAGCCACATATTAACCTTTCAAACTCTTGTTGTGCTTGTCTAACAAGGGGCATTTTATGTATTATCATATATAATTACAGTTTAAATTGTGGCACTTCAAAAAAATAACTTTGAGTTTCTTGCTTTCGCAAGTGATGAGTTTACCTATACATTGTTGTCAAGAAGTTAAGTCGCAATATGTGCCTCCTACACACCGCATGGCCCTGTGGGTCCTCTATTGGTTATCATGGAGGGCAGCCTTTATCAATCAATTGAATAAACTGCTTTCATAGCATCTATTGAAAGACAACTCTGACAAGGAGCTAGAAGTGCCTCCACAGCAGTTTTTCCAGCAGCAGGGGGGAGTAAATAGTAAGAAAGGCAATAACATCAGCCTGGACAGCACCGCAGCTCTGACACTGCTGTTTGCTTCAGTCTGTTCTCTACCTCAGTGATTCATTCCTCATCCTGATGGGCTCCAATTGATGGCAGCGCATAAAAGTGGACTTCTTTTTTTTTCATTATTATTTGTATTTCATTTATTTGTTTAAAGACACAATGGCATAGAAGACATGGGGTCTATTTTGCAATTAAGGCTTTTAGTATTTGGATGTGCCACAATGCTCTGATGATTTATTAAACTGTGATAAGACGAAAACCCTGTGGCTGACAAAAGTAACACGCACAATTAATTCCAGTTTACAGCCATACGATCTATGACAAAAGTTATACAGAAGGGTCGGACATAGAGCCTGAACTGGATTGTCAAATGGCTACCGGAGGCCTCTTAAAAAGAAAAAAACATCCCATTCAGCTTAACCCAGCTTAATGCAATCTTGTTATTATCCATGTTTCTACAATATTAGGCTCTGGTTATCATTTATGTAAACTAATTTAGGACCAAACAAAGTAATAGTGTACTTATTTGTTCATTCAATTTTACAAAATGTTAAAAACAAAATGGATTTTCACTATATCAGTACTGTTAAAATGAACCAGCAAAGAAGTGAATTTCTTGTCACAAGCCAACTTAAATGATGCAAATTAAATATTTAGCAAGAACTGTATACTTTTATACAGAACAGTAATTTCTGCATCTCCTGGGAAATTTCATCCTTGAATCTTTTCTACGAAGCATATTCCTTCCAGACCACCAATGTTCCAATTAAACATTCAATATTCATTTTCTTAATATAGAATTTCAGTTTGCTGTAGCTGCATGACTAAGTAACTGGAGATTGTCTTGTGTGTTTATCAAGTCTTTTGATTCTGAGCTCTTCTGACTACTGACTGAGTTTAAAAGCATGTTTCCGCTTTAATAATTCATATTTTAAGAATATTTCTGTACTTGAAAACAAATAACAGCACTCATTCAGCTTGCATAATTTTCAGGTCAAGAAAATGTATTATAATTACTATTATTATTATTGTTAATATTATTGTCTTGCCTCCATTATATCATGGATCAAAAAAAAAAAAAAAAAAAATCAGTGTTAATCAACTAAAATCAAACACGATTCTTCATGGGAAAAAAAAGAAAAACCCTCCATCTGACACATTATGTAAAGGATCAACTCGTTCCTTATTTCTGTTTTCACTTGAACTGCCCATCAGATTAAGGATTTGTTAAAATGAGATTAATTTCCTGATAAACCCACACAGTGAAGAAGTCATCAGGGTGCTTTAAATTTATTCCATGGGCAATTAAGTGCAGCGAAATTTCCTCAGCTAGGACTGATTTTGAGTGGTAATGGCAGGTGAAGAGACAGATAATGAGCAGGCCAAGACACACACGCTTACAGCTCTCTAAAATGACTTCCTGTGCTTTAACCCTGCAGTTATGAATCAACGTGTCACGCACCGCTTCTCTGACACTCTCTACTCCAAAGAAAGAGTAGTCTCGGCAAGGACGAGATGAGAGAGCGATGAAACTTTAAAATGACTGATTGCTGACCGGTATACAAACACAACACAACAGAGCATATATGGAGAGGATCAAATGTTTTTGGACTGATTTCTATGCTGCAACCTTCTACGCTTCAAAAAAAAAAAAAAAAAAAAAAAATGCTCAGACTATCTACAGATGTGAAAACACATAAACATCAATAATGACACACACAGCACACAGAAGCCTGCAAACACCAACGAACGGTCGGGATGGTTGTTACCTACCCACAAATACATCATCATCTTGAGCGAGGAGTCAGGGGCTCTCCGGCAGTGAGGAAACGCTTCCTTACTTATCTTCTTTTAACTTCTCGAGCTCAGCTACAGAAACCCAGATGAATCCTTCTTGTTTCCACTCTCTCAGGCTCACAGTTCTTTTGTATAATTTATTATATCACTATAATAGAGCTTATTAAAACTGACACTTGGAGGAAGAAGAAGCTACTTCACAAGGTTTGAGATGCTTCTAGCAGTCTTGTTCTTGCTCCTCTCCTTTTTCTTTTTTTCTTTTTGCTCTTTCTTGCCTTTCCCCACTTGGTCCTCTTCACCCTTTCACTGACAACCCCTGCTTAGGCGCCAATTCCTGATGTATCTATTTAATGAGAAGATCCGTGCACCAAGGAAGTCCAGCACAACTGTGCACTCAAAGTGCCAGAGAAAGAGAGAGAGAGAAAGAGAGAGAGGGTGATGGTGTAGGTTTCTCTAGTACAGGCTCCTCAAGAAAGGTACGTGTACGTTAACGCACAGCTGATAGGATGATCCGAAGCAGGTTTTCCCCCAGACACAAAAAAGGACTTTTCCCTCTAACAAAATGCTGCTCAGATCCTCAGACGCTGTCGTCCGGAAGCTGATGCGCAGGGGAAAAGATCAGTGGAAAATCAAAAGACTCATCTTCTGTCCTGAGGGAAGGTAAGAAGACAACTGACTGAAGAAATAAAAAAAAATAAATAAGCTTGCAACTTCCTCCAAAAAACACTGCAATCTCAGCTGTGTGAGATTCACTTCAATAAAAAAGCAGATGTGAAAGGAAAAAAATAAAATAAAAATACAGGTAAACTACGGTCAAAATGGCACAATGGGATGAAAAGGAGGTAGAAAGCACCGCCCTCTCCTAAATGTGAAGCTTGCACCTGACTCTGCAGCCTGGATGGCTTCCCCCCCCCCTCTTCTTCTCCTCCTCGTCCGGAGTGAATGTGCTGGAGATAAAAGCAGCGAGTACTGGGGCCAAGGCCTTCCCGCTCGGGTTGCTTTGGCTCTGACGCACTGACTGCCTTCTTACAGCACTTTTCTACAGCCATCTGCTGACTCGACCACGCTACTGCTACTAAGAGACCAGACACGCAGCCAGCCAGCTAAAGCGCAGCCGTAACTATCTAGAAATGCACATATGAGGCTAAAACTCATTACTACCATTCAGAAGAGATTTTTAATCAAACGCAGGTATTAGAGAAACTCGAGAGTAACAGAAAACAACAACAAAACCTTTCTGTAAATGGATTTCAAACCAAGAGGGGACAAAATGGAAATTTGAGCCAGGTCCATTTTTTTGTTTTATGTGTGTGAGACACAAACGCAATGAGATTTTCCAGTGTATTTATGAGGGAAATTAAATTCTGAGGGAAATTTAAATATTACATTCTCCTCAGGAAGCAATTTGACTCCCCTTTAAAAGGAAAACAATAAAAAAGAAAGTATAACCGTCACAAAGAGAAAGAGAGTGAGTGTGTGAGGACAAATGATTAAGCTAGAGGCTCAGACTGCAGGAACACATTCAGCAAACACACAAGCAAACAAACAACCAAACAAACACATCACATTAAAACAATAAGGCCATGTTAAAGTGATTTTTTTACCACAGGTCAGGGACACTGAGGCACAACACAAACCGTCTGTGATAGCAATATAAGACACCACTGGTCAATAAATAAATAATATTTCTTAAATTATCATTTTAATTGGGTCATTCCTGTTATGCAGTGTCTTTTGAGTTTTAACTTGTACTTTAACTCTGTTTATATAAAAAAGGGCCCTTTAACTTGTTCATTTTAATATTTAGTTCTTTAAATATTATGACTTCTGTAATTTTATCTAAAAGAATGGGATATTTTAGAGTGAAGAACAGTGAAATATCACCAAAAAAACACAATTCATCAAATCCATTACTACTGATTGTTTGTGATTTGTTTTTGCTGTTGTTTTCCCATTAAAAATGATGTCACTTCCGGGAGGATGATTCGATTATGTAACTGGCTTTTGTTAGTTAAAGGGATATTACAAAAGACTAACATGATGAAAAATAAGATCGAGGACACAAACTATAAATTGACTTTCAGTATTTATCATTCTGAATTTTGAAAACTATATTAAATGTAAGAAGTTAAATGAGTTAATTATTTTATTCAATATACAGTCAAACCAAAATGTATTCAGACACCTTGAACATTTTATTCATTATTACAGTTTATTAACTGTAGTTTAAAAAATGGTAATAAAACATGACAAGATCTCATAGTTAAACTGTGTCAGAAAACATTAATCTTAATTATGTCAGATAAAACTTGAGCAAAACATGGTCAGGTCAAAGTGTCTGGATAATTTTTGGCTCCAAATTTTTATCAATTTCACTGTATGAAGAATGTTTGGGTATAATATGTCACAGTTTACTTTATTTTGCTATCCTTGCTTACATTAATGAACTACAGTGTCCTGCACGCACTAGTAAAAAATATATATATCTAGTGTCTGAATAATTTTTGGTTTGACTGTATCTAATAGAGTACTGCCTAGCAGGAATGACTGGCTATTAGTGTATTTTCATCAGAATTTAAAGTCTGAGCTGACTAAAGAGAGAAATATATACCACTGCTGTGCTCACTTTTGTAACAAGATGGAACAGTTTTCTTCCGAATGAAACGATTAGTACAGAGAAATCCGGTCAATAGTCTGAACAACATTCTGAAAACAATAAATGATTGTTGACATATTAAACAAAGATAAATGGCAGGTACAATGTAAAGCCCATTGTTTGTGCACCCAAGCAAAACGAACATACTTCAGCATACAATTTCGTTAAACCATTTTACTTTGGGGCAAGAAAGGTCTAATGGTCGTGGAAACTGAGTGCCGCTTACTGACATGTCCATTTACATGGAGCAGACCGATTCAGTTGCCTTTTCCTCTGTCCAAGTATGCCCTTTAACCCAATTAAAAAGCTACAAGTCTGAAATAGTAGCTAAACAGTCTTAAAGGAGTAGTGCATCTCATTTGTTTGAATTATGACAAAAACATAACCTAAAAGGAAAAAAAGGTAGCATTAGGTTTTGCCAACAAAAAGTACCAAGTACATCACCCTCAGTCCTGCTCAAATAATCTAAATTAAGGGTAAGCTTCCAAAAAGCACTTCTGAAACAACTGTCTTCAGATTAATGAGTGAGTCACTAACAAGAGGAAATGAGATGGCAAAGAAATAAGAGAAGTGCTTTTCATGATTTAAAGAGACAAATCACCACTGGCCTGTTTATTAACATTATTATTAGCTTTTTAAATGTCATACATTATATATATATATATATATACACACACTCTAAAAAATGCTGGGTTAAAAACAACCCAAGTTGGGTTAAAAATGGACAAACCCAGCGATTGGGTTGTTTTAACCCAGCAGTTGGGTTAAATGTTTGCCCAACCTGCTGGGTAGTTTTATTTAACCCAAGTATTGTTTGAAAATGACTATATGGCTGACTTAAAATGAGTCTAAAATGAAATTAAAATGTTCATTAAACATATTAATAAATGTTAATTTTCAAGATATTATGGGTTCATTTTAAGTAAGCAATACTGTAATTTTTTTTAAAACAATAGCTGAGTTAAGTAAAACTACCCAGCAGGTTGGGCAAACATTTAACCCAACTGCTGGGTTAAAACAACCCAATCGCTGGGTTTGTCCATTTTCAACCCAACTTGGGTTGTTTTTAACCCAGCATTTTTTAGAGTGGATATATATATATATAGATATAATTTTTGATATATATTTTTTACTAGTGGGAGCAGGACACTATAGTTCATTTATGTAAGTGAGGATAGCAAAATAAAGTAAACTGTGACATATTATACCCAAAAATTCAAAAATACAGTGGACTACCAGTAAAATTGTTTAAAATTTGGGACCAAAATTTATTTTGACACTTGAGCAAAACATGGTCAGGTCAAAGTGTTATCTGACATAATAAAGATTTTTTTTTCTGACACAGTTTAACTCTCAGATCTTGTCATATTTTATTACCATTTTTTTTAACTATAGTGAATAAACTGAAATAATAAATGAAATGTTCACGGTGTCCGAATACATTCTGGTTTGACTGATATATATATATTTCTGCTGAATTTGCAGATGACAGGGCTTATTTGGCAATGCATATGCTGTATGGTCATTATTGGTTTAGTCCAAATTTACTGCTCTAATTTCAAAGAAATATGAGAAGTACTTTTCATTGTAATTATTAATATTATTATTATTATTATTATACATATGTTTTTTTATTGAATTTGCAGTGGACAATGCCGATTTTTCATTACATAATGAAATTACATAACGATCATTCATTACATTTTACATGTAAAGTATGTGCATTATTGCTTTATTCCACATTTACTGCTCTAATTTCAATTGAATTAAAAAAAGTATCATTAAAAATAATAATAATAATAATAATAATAATAATAATAATCAAGAAAGTAGTTGCCAGAAAAACAAAACATTAGAGTGATGGGTGTGTATGAACAGGAAGGTCTGGGTATTAATCATATCAGACTTAAAACCCGTCAACAAACCATGATAAATTACAGCACTGAGAAGGGACTGCAGCACCTCCGCTCCTGCGTGGTGTACACATCTCTCCTATGATTCTGCAGGGCTGCACATACAACACTGTATGTGTTCTGTGAGCTCAAGGCAGAGCCATCTAGGCACATGGTTATTCCTCCACACAGATGTGGTGTGTTTGAAGAAGATGAAGATCTTTGGGAGGGTCTTCATCAGGAGTGAAGCTGACACCTTTGCTACCCTGGCTTTTCAGGCCAGTGAGTGAGCAGGAGGGTTTGAGAGCCACTATTAAA
This sequence comes from Chanodichthys erythropterus, assembly GCF_024489055.1. NCBI lineage: Eukaryota > Metazoa > Chordata > Actinopteri > Cypriniformes > Xenocyprididae > Chanodichthys > Chanodichthys erythropterus. The sequence goes on from NC_090223.1 coordinate 33,581,586, forward strand.
GTTTAATGAGAAGGCGAGGTAAGCTTTGTTGTATTTTTAATATGGACACAGCAGAGTATGAGGGAATAACAGGTTTCTGTATGAGACTAAAACTGAAGGAGTTTTTTTTTTTTTTTTTTTTGCCTATTGATTTAATATCATCATCTTCTCGGCCTGAGATGCAGAAATGAACATGAAGGATACATAAAAATTCATTCTAAAGTCATTGTGACGAAATGATTTGTCTTTACATGAATGATTCGCAGTTTTACGATCTTCATGGATCGATTAATTAAAGGTCGATACCAACAACATCCAGAAGCACAACGGCGGCACAAAGGAGCACACAAAAACACATACACACACAACCACACAAAGCGACACAGAGGCATCACTTACCCTGAGTTGGTCCGTATCACAACTCATTGGTTGTCCTGGAATCTGTCAACAGAGACATACAAATTAGAGTAACACATTACAGACCAAATACAGCACCTCCCTTCAGTAATTACAAGTCAATCATCTAGAGTGGGCTGAGGGGAGAGAAAATGAGATCTGTCAAAACTGAGGTTTGCAACATGGAACCATGCAAAAGGTGGTGAGAGCAGGGAATAAGACAGGCAAGACATAGTTTCCATGCTAGAAATGGTACACATAACAATATTTTCCTCTGTTTATTTATTTATTTATTCAAAATAATGGAAATGGTATAACGCAAGTGGTTCTCAACTGGTTTTGCTTCAGGACACAGATTTAACATTGGCATTCAAGTGGCGACTCAATATAGCACCAAACATGTCTGTGTTAAAATCACATTAGTAGTGAGAATGTGAATGTGTCTATATAATATAATTTCAACAGATATGTTTGTTTTTAAGGATTATTTTGGTTTAAAACAACTGATTGTGAAGGTTTGAATTTGCATTATTCAGCATTTAATTTAAAATATACTGTATCTTATATGTTAGAAAAAAAATACAGGTCTTAAAGGGTTAGTTCACTCAAAAATGAAAATTCTGTCATTTATTACTTACCCTCATGCCGTTCCATACCTGTAAGACCTTCATTAATCTTCAGAACACAAATTAAGATATTTTAGTTGAAATCCGATGGCTCCGTGAGGCCTCCATAGCCAGCAATGGACACTTCCTCTGTCAAGATCCATAAAGGTGCTAAAAACTTATTTAAATCAGTTCATGTGAGTACAGAGGTTCAATATTAATATTATAAAGTGACAAGAATATTTTTGGAGCCTCAAAAAAAAAAAAACTAAATAACAAATTATTTAGTGATGGCTGATTTCAAAACACTGCTTCAGGAAGCTTCGGAGCATAAATGAATCAGTGTGTCGAATCTGCAGTTCGGAGCGGCAAAGTCAAGTGATTTCAGCAGTATGGCGTTTTGACCTGCGATCCGATTCATGATTCGATACACTGATTCACAATGCTACAAAGCTTCCTGAAGCAGTGTTTTGAAATCGGCCATCACTAAATAAGTCGTTATTTTGTTTTTTTGGTGCTCCAAAAATATTCTCGTCGCTTTATAATATTAATATTGAACCACTGTACTCACATGAACCGATTTAAATATGTTTTTAGTACCTTTATGGATCTTGAGAGAGGAAGTGTCCATTGCTCCCTATGGAGGCCTCACGGATTTCAACAAAAACATCTTAATTTGTGTTCCGAAGATGAATGAAGGACTTATGGGTGTGGAACGGCTTAATAAATGACAGAATTTTTGGGTGAACTAACCCTTTAAAACAAGAAGAAAACATTTTTTAAATAATTAATATAGAGATTTCAGTGTATTAAATCAACATTTAAAATAAGTGTATGTTTGAATGTATTGAAACATCTTTAAGGGTTAGTTCACCCAAACATGAAAATATTAATGACTCACCCTCATGTTGTTCTACACCCCTAAGACCAAAAAAAACGAAACAAATTAATGACTTTTCAACAATATCTAGTGAAGGCCGATTTCAAAACATTGCTTTGGAGCTTAACGAATCGAATCAGTAGCGCCAAAGTCACGTGATTTCAGCAGTTTAACCGTTTGAAAGGAGATTCGAATCACTAATTCGTCACAAAAGATTCATAAAGCTCAGAAGCACGAGCTTGAAATCACGAGATTCATTTCACAAGATGTTAAAATGAACTGTTTTAAATATGTTTTTAGCACCTTTATGGGTGCTTGAGAGGTTCGGTGGCTTTGCTCTTAATAGTGGCCTCACCGAGCCATCAGATTTTATCAAAAATATCTTATTTTGTGTTCAAAAGATGAACGAAGGTCTTACAGGTGTAATAAATGACATTATTTTCATTTTTGGGTTAACTAACCCTTTATTATTACCATGAACTGCACCAATAGTGCCAATAATATCAAGCTGAACTGAACTTTAAAACTATAATTATCTTAAATTTAAATGGTTTCGTAGGCTCTCAGCAGAAAATAATTCACACACACACACACACACACACAAAAAAAAAACATTGTAGTCCGCACAATGTTTCTCATGCAAGTGAACCTGTATTTAATTTTAATTAGTTCTGTTCATGTATTCTGAGGATGAGGGGATGTCAAGCAACTTGTGTAGCTTCACAGATGAGACAGATGTGTTTTGCGTCAAAATATCATAGAGTTTGGTTGAATGTGAGGCATTTTATGTTCATAACAAAAGATATTGGAAGTGTCATCTCCTTCCTTACTTACTAGCTATATGAACTATACATTAGTACAATACAAACTAATACAATTAGAAGAGATCTGCAACACAGTTTTGGGTTGTAACCCACCAGTTGAGAACCACGTTTAATTCAATTGAGCAGAGTATTTCTACATGCCTTCACGCACAGAGTTTCTCAAAAACTAATCAATCATACTCAACCCTCAAAAAGCCGGGGAGGGGGAGAAAAACATTTCTAATTTTGTTAATGCTTGTTGAGTGTTTGAAAGAGAACTACACAATTAAGAGATTAGGGTCTGGTTACGCTGAGAGGGTTCCTGGATATACCACTAATCTTCCCCTCATGCCTGCCGTCAATACATCCATAATGCACTGGCCAATCTTCATTTAAGAAATAGAATCTGTGTTACAAACGCTCTCTTCAAATGTAATGATATTAACAGTTCCACTTTCCTCTCAGCCTAAAACACTTAGCTGTTTTTCAAAGTGTGCTCATTTCCCATTAGCCAGGCCACTGAGTGAAGCCGAATAAGATTTTCATCATTTAGTAACTGGACAGAGCTGCAGAAAGACCCTAAAGAGGATTATGACCCACAGATAGAGGGAATAAAGGCCAGGGAAATTGCTTTGATTTGATATGATATGAGGAAAAAAAACGGATGCATTAACCTCGTCACTTCAAAATATATGCGTATCAAATTAGTAGTAAGACTTCTGCTAATGGCTACTCAAACCACTCTTAACCGTAAAATGTTGTGCTTTTATGATGAAGTTTATATCATGTGCAAAGTTTTCAATGAATTGTAAAACATCAGCATTTTTTTTAGCGCACAGTTTAACAAAAAGGCCACTGAAGTTTTATGCAAATTAATATCTTTTCCCTGTTAAAAAGAAAGAATCAGGGCACCACTAGGTTTTCTTGTAGGGTAGGAATTGTATTATTTAGCGCCGCTGACCTTAATGATGGCCCACTTGTTTTGGTAGCACTTTCCTTTCAGTCACTGGCCCCTAGCAGGTCGTTAGGAGAAGCTTCTCAATATCTCTGGGGCACACAGCATGCTTCTGAATTCAGACCGCTGGCATACATTTTTATATATAGTCCTGTGCTGAAATCTTAAATTCAAACCATTTTTTCCTTCTCTGTTACTCACAAGTGCTGACATTCATGTTTTCTGCTTTTCATTATGCTATTTTACCATCGTCAAGGCTGTAAATCGATTAAAATATCATCATTTTTTTTTTTATATGCTCACTATTTCGTGCCAGGTACAGTATTTTCGAATGTTTGCTGATTATTTGCGACACAGTGTGGTAGAGGAGTCAATCACTGAAGAGACATTACAAAACGTGGAACTAGAAATAAATATATCTGTGTATAGGTATACTCCGATATCAAAATTTATTGCTGATAACTGATCAGTGGCCAATATTAAAAACATTCAAAGTAATGGCTGTCAATTGATTTAAAAATGAGTAAAATCTTCAGTACTATTTTAAATAAACAAAACACTCTATAGCACTATAACACAGTAGAATAAATTGCATGTATACATACACAAATATAATTTATTCTGCTGTTATAGTATTATTATAGTGTTTTTTTTTTTATTTAAAATAGTACTGAATATCTTATTATTGTTTGAAGAATTACTTGAAGACTTTTAATCAATTGACAGACATGATATATTGATATATTACTTTTAATATGTTTAATATCCAATAGACACACTTACAAACACACATTGAGTTTTCATGTTTTAAGGGACTGTTTACAGAGATAATGATTTTTATACTGTAAAAACTGTATAATCTGTATATGTTGTTTTCCTCATGGGAAAAAAAAATGTCCTCATAAGGACAAGGATTTAGGATATTACCATCTTTGTGAGGACATTTTGTCCCCGTAACGTAAGGTATACCTGAACAAAACACACACACGAAAATGTAGTATGAAAGTTTAGGATTCACAATATTATAATTGATTTAAATATCCAATATGGACTAATATATGTCATACACGTAAACTGTAAGTCATTACAGTCATATGCAAAATGGGGACATGGTTAAATGTATTAAAAATAATTACGTTTATTAAAAAATACTTCATAGTTATACTTCATTAACAAATGTAACATGTAAAATTGACAGTAATAATCATTATTTTATGAATTAAATCCTGTGTGTTGAATGGAGTCTGATTGCTCACAGGGTGTAAATTGTTTCAAGTTCGATTCCACAAAAGCCACGGCATACTGCGTGGAGAAACAGCTCCGAAGAGGCTCTTGTTCGGTAATGATACTTTCCAGATGAAATCAAGGGGAAAACCAACAATAGTAGCACAAACAGCCCTCCTCCGTATGAAAGGACAAAAGGACTCTCGAAGGGCTTGCTTATCCTTTACCTCTAATGGTCTGCTTCCCTCCTTTTCACTCAGAATACACACATACTCTCTCTCTCTCGCTGACTTACATAGAGTACTTGAGAGAAACAGACAGAGATGGAGGGTAATACTGAACTGTTGTGGCACAGAATTGCAGGATGGAGAGGTAAAGAAAGAGGGAGTGAGAGAGAGCAGGCCTACCTCAGTCCCTCAATAAGCTCTATAGGTCTTACACATGCAGTGGAAAAAGCAGAATGAAAAAATGTCAATAAGTAGCACTCCGCTGAGTACAAGCGGCAGAACACGGCTGAGCAGAATGACTTTATTAAGCTGACACAGAAGACTGCGCTCAGCCGGACCGATGGATAGAGGGGGAAGAGTGCAAGACAGAGAGGAAGAAAGCATAATAGAAAACCAGAAACTAAACAAAGGAAGGTCTGCATTGTGCTACGATTGAAAATCAATCCCCTGATAAATCGGTGAAAACTTCAACAGAACCTCAGATGGAATTAAGGGGACCTTTGCACAACAATGTTGTATTTAAAATTGAAAAGCTTTTCCTTTGTTTTCATAGTTTACACTGAGACGATAACAGTATCGTTTTCAAAAACTACAGCACTTTGAAACCTATTTTCAAAAGTTTGCATTTTCAGGGCCCTAAAGCACCTTTGTCATGTAAACGAGTTTTTAGTTAAAATTTGTGTCATGTAAAAGGTATTTTTGGCACAGGTGTCCAAATATATAATATTTGATCTAAAAATGACACCAAGACAATTTGATTATATAAGCAGCTCTTTCTGGAAAGTCTGTATATATAATACAACAAATGTTTTCCTAATTCCTTTAAATAAACATTATAATTTAAAATTGTTTCTTTTAAATTAACATCTCAGAAATAATTCTGCTTATTGTCAAAGCAGAAACTGATGTTCTTATAGAAGAATTAAATCCATTTTAGTCACTGTCCATTTTAACATCAATAAATAAATAAATAAATAAATATAAATATTTTTATATTCCCATGAAACTTTAATAAATTAAGACTCATCCTTAAAACAAAATCTCATTTTTACTATATATATATATATATATATATATATATATATATATATATATATATATATATATATATATATATATATATATATATATATACATATACACACTCTAAAAAATGCTGGGTTAAAAACAAACTCAGCGATTGGGTTGTTTTAACCCAACTGTTGGGTTAAATGTTTGCCCAACCTGGTGGGTTGTTTTATTTAACCCAACTATTGTTTGAAAATGACTATATGGCTGACTTAAAATGAATCTAAAATTAAATTAAAATGTTCATTTATTAAACATATTAATAAATGTTAATTTTCAAGATATTATGGGTTCATTTTAAGTAAGTAATACTGTAAATTTTAAACAATAGTTGAGTTAAGTAAAACTACCCAGCAGGTTGGGCAAACATTTAACCCAACTGCTGGGTTAAAACAACCCAATCGCTGGGTTTGTCCATTTTTAACCCAACTTGGGTTGTTTTTAACCCAGCATTTTTTAGAGTGTATATCAGAGGTTGCGTTAACCAAAAATGTTCCGTCATTGACAGAATTTTTTTTGCAGTGACGGAAAAATCTGAAGGCCGTCCGTCATTTTGACAGATTACACTGAGGCTGATGTAACTTGTAACTGTAATTCCCACCCCTGCCCAGTTAGTGGCAAGTGTGCTCCAGTGTGTCCTCAGTCTCCAGAATAAAATGAAAATGATGCATTTGATTACACACAGGGGAGCACCCAATTATGTCCATTTTAAAATAATAAAGTTATAGTACTTATACTTAAATAATTAGGTTTCTAATCCAGTTTGTTTTGTTTTAAATGGTTTGTTTTGCTATTTCTCCTGCTGACTATCAAGTTTATGGTCAACGAATGGCTTTTCTGTGTTACATGACATTATTTCCAACACTGATTGAACTGATTATCTTGCAACATATTTTCTGATGTTCATTCATGTTTATTTCGTTCTGTAAAGTAGTAACTTTAGACTAACTCTTTAAGGGATGGGATGGGATGATCACGTTCACTCATGATCCGCGACAACTGTTCAAGATGAAAACTGAAAAGTGACGCACAATCTTTTCATAATATAAATAAATGCATAGCCTAAGCCCATTTGCTTATCCTGTAAGATTGTGAATTAAAATATGGATGAAAAAAAGAAACTATTAAACGTCTTATTATCATTAAAATCTAAAAATTAAAATGACTGGTAAAAATTGGTTATGACGGAATTTTTACTATCCTGTCCGTCAAAATGACGGACAGTGCGAAAGTCTAATGCGACCTCTGATATATAAATATATAATTTACATTTCACATTTGACATATATATTATTTAATATATAAAACTCTTTTAATATTAAACTCTTTATCAAGTTTACTCTAAGGCTATTATTCTATTAACAATAATTTTATAAATCATTACACATTCAGGGTTCATAGAAAGTGTTACTGGATAAACCTAGATAATGCGCATGCCGTAGAGCACTAGAGCCACAGAATCATGACATCCTCCAGGGGATAAAACGCCCATAATAACATATAGCGATCCACTGATGTTAGAATAAAGATAAGTCCAAAATTGATGCCTGCGGTTCTCTATACAGTGAAAATACAGCACTTTATTTCAATTAAAGCTATTGATGTTAGATCAAAGGTAATGCTAATAAAATGCTAATGGCATCTGTATTAGAAAAGCCATTTCAGTCCCTCTAAGCATTGATGAATACATTTCCAAAATGTTTGGCTGAGAGAGAGAGAGAGAGAGCTATAGGTACTGCTAATTTATGCGCTGCTCAGAGGAATAATGAGAAAGGAGGGTGGGTGAAGAAAGTGAGAGCTGAGCCAGCAGAAATTCCCAATGCTGCAGTAGCCCTACTGAATCCTGCACTTTCACAACACTAAGCTTATCAGAGAGAGTGGAAGGGAAGAGGCAGCCAGATCTAAGCCTTTTAAGACTCTTCATCAATATTAGAATATCTGGACTGGCAGGGTGTTCATGCCTCTAGGTGCACAGAACAGACTTTTGAGGACATCAGAGAGATGTCTAGGGTTTGCAGCTGATGTGGCCAAAGCTGATGAGAGGAAACATGCCTATAGACCTTACACGCTAGAGAAACAAGCGTGCAGCCAACTTTAGAATTTTCTCTGTTTTTGGGGTTGCTCTGTATATTTCTATGGCATCACTATCACTGTCGAAGAGTAATTGGCTGGTTAATGTGGATTACTTATTGTTAACGAAAGTTATCATGAGCACTGCAATGTTTGAAGCAGATGTCATGAATGTCATTAGACCGGGAAGATTCATTCCTCAAAACGAGTGGTTCATTCATAAATCTGTGAGATCTTTACTTTATGCTCTGGGAATACAAATCGGAAAACAGAACACAATGCTCAAAAGAGGCAGGGATACATAAGGTCTATAAGTGCCTCTACGCTAAAGGAATGCGGCTAAAGCAGAACCTTCTTCCTTATGCACTTAGTTATCCATAGTTATTCAAGATTACTGCTCATCAATATCACTTTTTCAGTGACCAATATTTGGTTACATTGTTTTGAGGCGAAAAACAAAAAGGTATGAATGAATTGGCAACTGACTGTTGTTATTGTATAACATAACTGACATTTTGTGAGATCAGCATTAAAAGCATACACCTTTAACAACATTTGAAATTGTTGCTACACTCACATATGAATATAATCAGGGAAAAAAAATTAAAAAAATTCAAAACCAACATGGCCATATCAATTCAGCCTTCCACTTTGTATGATCCCATTACTCTGGATCATTACAGGGAAGAAATATAGCAATTGGGATAAAACTTGATTAGAAGATTACGAAAGAAATTATTCATAATTTAATCTGTAATCTACTATGGAAGAGGATTAGGGCCAAGCAATAATAAAAAAATAAAACCATCTCGATATTAAAGTTGTTAAATTTCGAGAAAAAACTCGTTAAACTTCGAGAAAAAGGTCGAGATAAAATGTTGAGAATAAAGTCATTAAATTACGAGAAAAAAGTTGTTAAATTACAAGAACAAATTTGTTAAATTATGAGAAAAATGTTGTTAAATTTCGAGAAAAAAGTCGAGATAAAATGTTGAGAATAAAGTCATTAAATTACGAGAAAAAAGTCGTTAAATTACGAGAACAAATTCGTTAAATTATGAGAAAAATGTTAAATTTCGAGAAAAAGTTGAGATAAAATGTCGTAATTTAACGATTTTATTCTCAACATTTTATCTCGACTTTTTTCTCGAAATTTAACAACATTTTTCTCATAATTTAACAAATTTGTTCTCGTAATTTAACAACATTTTTCTCGTAATTTAACAAGTTTTTTTTCAAAATTTAACAACTTTAATCTCGAGATGGTTTTATTTTTTTTTATTATTGTTTGGCCCTAATCCTCTTCCGTAGAAGATTACAGATTAAATTATGAATCATTAAAAAAGATTGCTACACTAAGGTGATTATTAAAGTGACATCATTTGTATCTTAACATTAAGGTACATATAGTGCTTCCTCATTGTCAATCCAAACTTGTATAGGAGCAAGGGTTCTCTCTTGCAGTATTGAGTTTGGGGTTTAAAAGCAAAATGATGCTGTCAATACAACAGAGAGGGTAAAAAAAAAATAAAAGACTGCATCAAGTGCTCATTAATCTATAGACCTTCATCAGCCCCGACTGCAGGTTCGCATAGCCTTCCCTGACACCGTCTCAAAAGAGATCACACTCACTGACGGATCCTGCTTTGTTCTTGCTGATCCACCACAATTACCCCAACTCTTCTCCCAGGATCAGTTTGAACAAAATGGCAAAACAGAGGCCAATTTGCTCGCTACTACCCTCCCCCCCCAAACAAACACCCACACGCTAACAGTGAAACATGCGCTGGGACTTCTGGGACCTCATATGATCCCTCTCGTCAATTGAGCAATGTTTCTTATGTATACAGCTGTTAAACTGCTTGGCTGTATGCTGAGGTTAATACCAATGCAACAAATTGCACATGCAGATACTGGATTGTTTGAGGGAGAACGGCATCTTTTGTTTCTGAATGACTTGATTTGCTTGCTACAGAAGAGCGCAGGGGTAATTATAACACTTTGCTCAGTGATTCAGAAAATGTTTAGCCTAAAGGTTTGCAAATTTACTTTAAAGAGTCATTTTATACATGAAAAATGACTACAAACTGGATTTGTGTATATATAGTCTCTTATGCTCACCAAGGCTGCATTTATTTGAATAAAATACAGTAAAAACAGGAATATTGTAATGCTTTCTATTTGAATATGTTCAAAATGCAATTTATTCCTGCAAAGCTGAATGTTCAGCATCATTAATTCAGTCTTCAGTGTCACATGATCCTCCAGAAATCACTCTAATAATCTGATTTGCTGCTAAAGAAACATTTCTTTTTATTAACAGTGTTGAAAACAGTTGATCTATCAGTCACACACACACACACAGGGGACATTCCATAGGTGTAATGGTTTTTATACTGTACAAACTGTTTTATACTGTTTTCTATCCCCCTACCCCTAAACCTACCCATCACAGGAAACTGTGCATACTTTTACTTTCTCACAAAAACATCATTTAGTATGATTTATAAGCCTTTTGAAAAGTGGGGACATGGGTAATGTCCTCATAAATCACCCTTTCCTTGTAATACCTATGTCATACCCATGTCATTATACACATTCGTGTCCTGATATTTCACAAAAACTTGCCCACACACACACACACACACACACACACACACACACACACACACACACACGTTTGTTTTGCTATCAAAGTGAGGACATTCCTTAGACGTAATGGTTTTTATACTGTACATTCTATCCCCCTACACTACTCCTACTCCTAAACGCATTTCTACATTTTTAATAAAACATTGTTTAGTATGTTTTTAAAGCTAATTTAGAGTATTTTAAATAGTAAAATACAAAGTAAACCAAAGACGGTTTGAAATCGCTGGTGTTTCTGACGTCACAGACCAATCTACCTTGTAACCAATCACAACAATGTGCCGGCAGGCTTTAGCATATCATTAACTATGACTGCTCTGAAGCAGGAAAGTCTCAAGAGAAGCCAGGTTATCCCAGTAAATTTTCTGTTGATATGACAAATTGTGTAGATTTAGCAATATAGCGAGTCTATTACGATGTTATGATGAACTATAAACCTTTCTCCACTGACGTTCTGAGTTGTTCAAAGCATTTGTAATGATACTGAGTGTTAGAAGGCAGCTGTCTGACTCTGAGATAAAGAACAGGAATGCTGTGTGTAACATTAGCAACACATTATTAGCTGTTTGATAACATAGTCAAGCAAAAGGCTATCTATATTAATTCATATTAATTAATGACAGAATCGTCGCAAGGGCTGTGCCAAATGTGCGAGCGCATAGAGGCTTGCGCTGATTTGAAGTAAAGCCAATAAAGTTCATGTTTTTGTCCTTTGAAATATTTTAATACTATAAAACATAGCTAAAACAATCTTGCTCTTGGTGTGTGCGTGTGACCATGATTCATGTGCATATGTCAGTGTGGAATCTGAGAGAGATATTCAGTCCATTATAAATTCTGATTTTGGCCACTTCTGGAATGGATCAAACCATAGATATTAGCCTGGAAAATCCGCTGGAAATCCGCGCTCATTCAAGGATGTGCATTTATTTCATGTGCGGAGAAGGCACGGGCGCCTGCAGCATTTCATCTGAATGTTTTTTTAAATATGAAAACTCCAAAAACCAACGAAATTGTCAAACATCCATTTAGCGCATGTTCACAAAGGAAAACTGCTGCTTGTTCTCTCAATACTGTCTGTTTTACTGAGAAATAGCTTCAGCTGATTCATTTAGAGAGCAGTCCAAACAAATGCAAGTGGATTCAGACCGTTTTGCAAAGGCGTTTTACCAATTCATAATTTCAAACACAATTTAAGTGTCAGAAATTAAACTGAATATATGAAGCGAAGCAAGCTTTTTTCTTAAATATCCACAACACAAACAACAAATTGCTCGTCACTGCAGCAACAGTAGACTCTCCGAGCTGGCGTGAGCGAGTGGAGCCGGGGCTAATTTGCATATTCATTGATCCGTGTATATTAAATGAGGCAAGGTTGTAGAGTTACATTCAAGCTATTTTAAGGCATGAAGAATTTTTTTTTCACTTGATTTTTTTTTGTGAATATGTCATTTTGGTGATCAAAGATGAGTTTTAAGGGATAAAATAATTGACTACAGGCTGACTTTAAATATTTCATGTTTACGTCGTAATACCAGTGTAATACCCATGTCATTATACAAATTTGTGTCATTAAACAGTATGTGTGTATACAATTATATAGAATAAAAATAGCTGTAGTAGAGTACAGTAAAATGTAAAACAATTAAAAAAAAAAAAAGCTATATAATGTTGGTAATTACACTGTATGTGTATATATCAAATGTTAATTAAAATGACACACTCAAACACAACACTAGACATATCCTAAAATTATGAATGATGGGCTATAATAGATTAATGAAACCATACTGTAACAACAAAGCTATGGATAATTGATTAAATATTACTACCACATCAGGCCAAAAAACAACATGAAAAAATGCAAACCTTTAAGGATGGATAACTTAACTCTGATTTATTGTAAAAGCAATCACAAACTTGAAAACAAAAGTTAAGGAAGCTATTGTAATTAATTAGGTCAAAACAGACTTTTAACATCAGTGTCAATTGAAACTGTACATTATATTGGGAAGAGGTAGATGTAGAGTACTCGCACATGCCTGATATGCCCACTTTGAGTGCACTGTGTGCTATTAGCAATGTTACATGCATTACAATTATCCCTGCTTTCCCCTACTTCGCAGATATGGTCATGGGCAAATATTCACATTTATTTCCTCGTTTTGTTAGAGGAGGTTTCTTTAAAGAAAGAACAGGATTTCATAATAATAATACTAATAATAAAAACCTAAGAGATGAAAGCAGCACTGTCTCCAACATTTCAGTCTCAATGGGACCCAATTCATTCTTATATGCAGGGCAACCTTAACCCCCATTTTGGACAGCTGGTTTTACACAGTGAGAATGAACCGTACTCTGATGTTTAATTGAGGCTCTGATCCCCCAAACACTTAAAGGGGAGCTTGGGGATTAGAGCTGCCCTGCCTGATCCTGTTCCCCTCACTCCGCATGGCTCCTGATACTTTATTTTGACAGGCTGAGCAGAGAAATACCAGCACAGAATACATCAAGTTCTCAATTATTGGATTATCTCAAAGTGATATCATTACCACAGAACATTCTCTCCAATCATTGATTGCATTTTTCAATTTATTTCACGATTAATGCAAGTAGCCTGACCGAACAATTGTCTGATGGGTTCTGGAACCCCATCAATATATTCTCCTGGCCCACATGAGCAGGCTGTGTGTTTTATAGCTCGGGCAAAACATCTCTCATCCCTCCTGTCTCGTGTCTCTCAATTATTCTAAAGGACTACCAATCTCATGTAGCAGGTAGATAGACCATGTGAATGAGAATTACAATTTTAAATGCAAATACACTGAACTGAATGCTATTTTATCACATGTCAGGGGAAGCTTCTTCAGCAAATGCTAATGCAGTTTGTCTTGTGGCCAAGCAAACAGCTCTCTCTTTCACAAGTGCCTTGATCAAGCAGTTATTCTGTATACCGCAAGAAAATCATACTATCACAATATCACAATTAAGTGGACGTGGTAGATTTCACATCATTTCTACTTTGGTTTGAGCAAACGTTGACAATTTTGGGCATGTGGAAATTAAACCAGCAATTTATTAAGAAATATTCCATGCTTCTTTCCTCAAATGGAAATGTTCAAACAAAACAGATTTTCTTGAGAACATTGTTTTAATTGGCTAACTTACAGTGTATAAAAATACACTACTGTTTAAAATTTGGGAGTTAGCACATCACATTGTTTTTCAAAAAATTAATCCTTTTATTCAAAAAAGATGCATTAAATTGATCGAAAGTGACAGTAAGAACATGTATAGCAAAAATATTTTTATTTCAAATAAATGCTGTTCTTTTGAACTTTCTATTCATAAAAAAAATCCTAAAAAATGTGTATCACAGTTTTCACAAAAATATTAAGCCCGGGGCCATCGTGAAAGACACTCAGGACAGTTGACAGAATTGTTACTTGCGGATCGGGCCAGTGCTGCATCTTCACAATAGTTTATCATTAGCACATGTTGGCACAAGTCGGGTCAAAAAGCCACCAAAGCATTTTTTTTCCAGTGGCTAGCATACTTTTCCAATTGTTTTCAATGGGAGCGCAGTGTTTTTTAAACGGCAGGAGTGTAACAAGGCACTGAGTGTCTTTTTCACGCTCAAGCGCTGAGAGCTCAGCATTTTTACTGGTCGCCTCAAAAAAAAAAAAACGTTTTTGTCAATTTGCGTTGTAAAATGCTGCGCTCATCACACTCACTTTTTAGCTAGTCATCAATACAACATATACAACATACAAACACAGGCCAACTGTCTCAACATTCTTGCTGTACAATGACAAGCAGAGAACGGAACAAAACGGATGACAAATTAATATTGCTGGTCTCAAACATACAGTACATAGTAAGTACTCTACATTGTGTCCACATTTTTAGTCTGAAACTAATTATCTGCGAAATCAGTTACAAGTAACAGTGCCGTGGATATTCCGTATCATAGCAACAAAGCGTCTCAACTGAAAAGAAAAAGAAAAAAAAAAAATGTTGTGCTGCCAAATCTCTCAACAGTGTTGCCAAGTCTGTGTTTTTCCCGTGGAATTGGGCTACTTTAACAGTGTTGCAGTGGGTTGTTTTTCATGTCTGTGGGTTGAAGTGACCCCAAAAAACATGATATTTAGCCCCTGGAATGCGAATTTTACCAGTGAAACTGCGCCAAATACATAGATTTTACCCCCCCGGAATGCGAATTTACCCGGGGACCCTCCTGAAACACGATTGCGCTAGTTTTGGGCTAGTTTTGAGTAGCAATTGGGCAGGTTTTGTTGTGAAAACCTGGCAACCCTGGCTCTCAAGCACTCACAGATAGGCGTTTTCAGAAGAGTGTGTATATTATTATTATTGATGCAACCCATAGGTCTATACAACCATGAGAAGCTAAACAAGCCCAAACAAATTAATTTAAAATGAAACTGAAGGTAAACCTGTATCGATCTCAAGCTTATACCTCTCTCTTTCGGCACAAATCCAAATACTTCCATTTTGCGATGTATTTGGATGCTATACTTATTTTTTTTTTTTTTTATGTAAAGTACTTCACGAGCATTCCAGTATCAATGAAAAAAATAATCCTCTTCACAAAATGTGCTTGGCAACACCACAGTGGAGCAGTGCTCTTGCTGAACGGCACAGATTGCAGTACGAATTATTAAAATTGAGCATGATTTTTTTTAAATTTTATTCATTATCCTGAGTACTCTTACTTACCTGAAAAACTTAAAGCACGGTTTATTTCATTTGTATCTTTGTTCTGTTTTGTTTATTTGAGCTGTTGCTGGCAATTTGTTTATTTGTTCTTCATTTATTACTGAAGACTCACTTGTCTTCAATAATGTTTGAACTTTATATATGTTAGACTAGTAGTTTTTGCTCAGGTATCAAATTTGGAATCAACTGGGAATTGTGAAATTTCACCGGTATCTAAAATTGTGGTTCCTTGTTTATAATATTATGTTACATCAGATTTATTTACATAAATGTATTCATGTAAAAACATTTTTTTGGTGGGGACCTGGCAAGTATAAAAAAAAAATCCTTTGAAAAATCAAGCGTTGAGAAATCCAGACCTACACTGTAAAAAATGACTGTGATTTTAACAGTAAAAGACTGTAAAAATGCTGTGGTGAAAAACTGTCAATTGGTTTACAGAAAGTTTCCGTACTATATACGGTGAATAACTGTAATAGATCTAACGGTACATTTAATGTAATTTTACGGTAAAATATCATTAAATTCACAGTTTTTGGAAGTTCAAAATAACAATTCATTGTAAAATTTACAGTGAAAAAAGGTAAATTGCCATTCCCACAATTCCCTGCGTGACACTTCACATTTGATATATTTTCGTTGAAATAACTCTGTTTCTTCTTAGCTTTTCTCATTTTTTTTTCTAATCAGTTATGTACATTAGGGTTTTATGTTACATCTAATGTTGTTAAATTAATGTTTATTGCATTTTTAAAATTCCATGCATGTTACCATGATGGTGTGTGTGTGTGAATGACACTTTGTGCACCTTCTATATATTAGTGTTGTCCTTCTCAGCTTGTGGAAAAGCTGCTTGTGATGAACTTTTATTCATCATGTGACTCTTATCACCACTTTGTATGGTGACTGTAAGTGTATTATAAAGATACAAAACAGATATTCGTACTTCATTAGGTTGGTAAATTAACATTATATCAGTTAATGAAATATGTTATTTTACCGTAAATTTAACAGATTTTTTTTTTTTTACGTTGCTACTGTATTTTTTACGGTAAAGTTCTGGCAACCACAGCTGCCGTTTTTTTACCGTAAATTTTACTGGGATTTTTTTTACAGTGTACCCTAAACTTCTAAATGGTAGCATATACCTCCACTTACTGTAAAACCTGTGCGACACAGAGTGCAAATCTTCATACAGTTTTCTGATATTTGATTCTTGATTAGGATTGTTCTGCTTCGTCAGAACGGTATTATTTAGTAACAGTGTTTCCTTGTTGATGGCTACAGGTGCTAATTACAATGGTAAATCATTTATGCAGAGGCAGACAAATGGATGGCCGGGCACTGAGGGGCTGGCGGAAAGGTCTCAGTTACAAATGATGTGAGATAAATCATCTGCTCGCCATTTTCACACACATCATGCAATTATGCGCTCAACAAGTGAAATTTGCTTAATCTAGTTCATTTATGTGATACATCGCAGAAACAACATCCTCAATGAATGAACGAGCCCATGGTGTGGTCGATGTCAGCATCCTGCAGAGAATAACCTGTCTTATCAATTCCGTATCGGATGAGATGCCTATAATGCAGTGAATAATTATTCTATATGGACGCTCTGGTGTTAGCAGGCAGCGGAGATACAACTGGCAAGCTCAGGCACATGCCCCTCCCATAACTCAGACGAGAACAGCTTTCAGGAGGAAAGAAAAACTGCTGCTATGGCACAGCTTGGAGACTTCAGGATTTATTTGCCATTTTCTCCATCAATTATCCCAATTCTGTTGCCGTCAAATATACATGGATTGTGCCAAACTTTTAAAATGATTAGAATGGCAAAGCACCATCAAAGACACTAAGAAACCATCCAAAATGCACTAAGCCTCAGAGTCAGGAGTGGCCAACTCTGTCAGAGCATCTGAGATATTCACCACTTAAACTGAATAAAACGATAATGATTTCAGGATGGGGCATACCTAAAATACTGTTTTTTTCCACCCCTGCCTTTATTTTTGCTACTTGTTGTCAGTAGTACTTTGTAATTATAATACACATTCAACTTGACAACAATTATTCAGGAGTTTAAACTCAGTAAATTTGGAACAATTACAAAGTAATGGCAAATAACAGTGAATTAAACATGAAATTATGAGGTGTAAAGTCTGAAATAGTATTTTCTATAAAAGGTACTCCAACAATCGGTTTTATTTACAAATTTACAAAAACTTTTTTTTAGTGTGACTGGAAAATGGAAATTGTTCTATGCATATGTATGTGAAATCCGAAAGCAAATTCAACTGTGTAGCAGGAAATGATCTTACAAAAATCTAAATAAATAAATCAATTGCAATGTCAGAAAATGTGAATCTAAGAAAACATCTGACTTATAGGATCTCAAAACAATCATAACGCTTTCCACAAATTAACCTCTTATATCACAAATAAAATGATTTAATTTACTTTGCATCATTTGGCTTTATCATGGGGCAATAAATAATGATTTACTATAAAGTTGCTTTGAAACAATTGTCAAAATCTATTAAAATAAAATAAATAGCTAAACAAAAAGTGACTTAACCAACAAAAAAAACAACAAAACACACTCATTTAAAGCCTATGACTAACCTCGACTTTCTAAGACCATTACTAATGGAGTTATGGTGGAAAACAATCATTAGACATGAGTGTGCCATCCAAGAAATCTTAACCACTCTTTCGTTCTCCTCTGTCTCCATTCATTTATGCATTTAAGACGAAGAGGAATGTTTCTCGAGAAGAACCCCTGATTAAAAGAGGAAGTAGAAATAATGATTACTTGGGGTTTGGTCAATGCCAGGAGATTTAGATGTTTACAAAGGTGTCCACAGCAGCCAGATATGCGATCACTTACCAACACAGATAGAAAGTGCTTTCCCGGAAGGAGTAATTTCATAGCACTCATTTATTCATTACGTCCATAGCAACCTCTTAAGTGCATCCAAAGCTTTTTAGGCCAAGCAATGAATTGTGCTGGCAGTCACATGGCATCAGCATCGTTCAGTAATTCTGCCGGGTTACTGTGAGCCACGGTTAAACACAAGGAAGGCTTCTGAGATTGGTGCCGCAGTTTCACTTCCAGCCAATGAGCACAGGCCGTGACTTATGGAGCAATTTGCATGGCATTTGGAATGGATTGGAGGAAAGGAGCATTAACATTTTGTGATGCATTTCCTGCCATGAGTTCACCAGGTTTTTTTTATGTCGGAGCACATGCTCACTCACTCACACTCATACACCCACAACGTGATGTGCAATAAGGTTGATGCAAGCCTTGGTTGTCAGGGAAGTGTTACATGGCTGAGCCTCATCCTCTCTGGAGGCAACTTTGCAGAGCCTTAAATTCAGCCATTGAGGCCCGCTGTCATGCTTGAGAGTGAAAATCAAGAAACATTTGGTTCTCCCTACGCCCCTCTCCCCTTTTTACTCCTGGAAATCCCACTTAAGAGAAACCACCGTAAAAGACTCAATTTACTCTTAAAGGTCAAATATCCAGTCATCACTGAGGAGGCTAATTAAGTGGCCTTCAAAGCTCTCCGAGTCCATCTGAATAGATAATATAACTGATTTGGTACGGGAGCTTCTTTGCACATAGAAAAAATGACTGCTACCTAGTTTGCATGCTGCTGACATTAACTGTTCTTAATGGAATGAATCTTATGTCAAGCAAACATAATTATCATACAATCTGCCAGACTTATATCAGAAAAAAAACAAAAAAAAGTAATTGCATTTAAAAAAA
Source organism: Chanodichthys erythropterus (assembly GCF_024489055.1). NCBI lineage: Eukaryota > Metazoa > Chordata > Actinopteri > Cypriniformes > Xenocyprididae > Chanodichthys > Chanodichthys erythropterus. Next base: position 33,600,957 of record NC_090223.1, read on the forward strand.
AAAACAGTATTAGTTATTCACTGGCATGGATTTTGAACTGCCTACATATACAACAAAGATAAATAAATAAAAAAAAGGAAAAGAAAAATATGAAGGCCCTTAGAGCAATTGCAGTCTGTATAACCATTGATCCACAACATATAGATCCATGCAGGCCTGCTGTCTCTCCACACACAGTGAGCAGGGGAAAATACTCTGAAACTACCCATAAGTTAAACTAGTCAAACTAAAGTAGTTAACTATGCTACAAGCCAATAAATCAAATAAATATAAACAAATATGACAGGGAAAAAAAGAGTTTCAGTGAGCATTTGAACATTTATTGTGTTCATTCGATGGGATGTAAAGCTGTGTGCAATAAAATATTACAAAATCTAGCATTTTTCACCTAATACTTTCATCAAATTTCACCTAAAAAAAAAAAAAAAAAAAAATATATATATATATATATATATATATATTTATATATTATAGTTTCAACTTTAGTAATTACAACACTGCTTTTTACTGAAAATATTACTCTGTTTTGAACAGTACTTTTAAGTAGTTCGACTACAGTAAAACTGAGGCCCCATTTACACTAGTGCGTTTTTGTTTTAAAACGCATACGTTTTGCTACGGTTACACCTGTCATTTACACTACACCGGTGTTTTCAAACCTTTGAAAAACCATTTTCAAAAGTCTCCGTTTTGATCCATTTATACTGAAACACAAGCCTGGCGTTTTCAAACTAAAACAGAGTCTGCAGCGTTTTCAAAAGTCTTAATTTTCAAGGTCAGACAGCACCAGCGTAGTGTAAACAACAGGCGTAACCATAGCAAAATGTATTTGTTTTCACTTGTGCAAACGGGGCCTCAGTATAAATGGACAAAAACGGAGACTTTTGAAAACAATGGCATGGCTGCCCACATTCACTCTGTGTATCCTTGATGACTGTGTAAACAATAACATGGAGGCTGAACGCATCCGTCTCTGGCAGTTATGTGACGTCTAAATTAAATATTTGGGACTGTACTGCTCAAAAGGTTAAGGGTGGCAAACATCATCATCATCATTTTTTATTTTTTATTTATTTAGTTATCAAGCGTCTGCGTGGAAATACAAATGAATCTGTGAATCGTCAGTTCACAGGCTCATTTCATTAAAACGAATCAGTGCTAAAAATGAGTTATTTTAGACAAGCAGGTTATTATCTCCATTTTTCCTGGCTGTAAAGCTGTGTGCAATACAATTTTACAAAAATTAGCATTATGACATGCCAAGTAGCATGTTACTGAAAATGTTAGGGGCCATTCACTTTTTTTCATTCCACAGTGCTACTTCTTAATTGTTTTTCAATGTAAACATGCGCTAGACTGACATCTTTAAAGGGATAGTTCACCCAAAAATGAAAATGTGATGTTTATCTGCTTACCCCCAGTGCATCCAAGATGTAGGTGACTTTTTTTCTTCAGTAGAACACAAATGATGATTTTTAACTCCAACCGCTGCCGTCTGTCAGTCAAATAATGGGAGTGAATGGGAACTCGAACAATAAGAGTCGAAAACACTTCCATAGACAGATCCAAATTAAACACATTGATGTCCTAAGACACGAAACAATTGGTTTGTGTGAGAAACTGAACAGTATTTATATAATTTTTTTACCTCTAAAACACCACTATGTCCAACTGCGTTCAGCACTCGGTTAGTGAGGTCTGATCACACTCTGAAAGCGGCAGTGATGTCTCGCGCTTATACTTCAATGAGTGCTAGACATCACTGCCGCTGTCAGAGCGTGATCAGACCTCACTAAACGAGTGCTGAACGCAATTGGACATAGTGGTGTTTTAGAGTTAAAAAATGATATAAATACTGTTCGGTTTCTCGCACAAACCGATCGTTTTGTGTCTTAGGACATCAATGTGTCATCATGAGCCACATGGTTTATTTTGGATTTGTCTATGCAAGTTTTTCCGACTCTTATTGATCAAGTTCCCATTCACTCCCATTATTTGACTGACAGACGGTAACGGTTGGAGTTAAAAATCATAATTTGTGTTCTACTGAAGAAACAAAGTCACCTACATCTTGGATGCGCTGGGGGTAACCAAATAAGCATCAAATTTTCATTTTTTTTTGGTTGAACTATCCCTTTAACTGTTGTGTTCGCATCTTGCATCTTTTGCAGCGTCTCGCGCATGACATGGCATTCTACAAACACGGCAGTCCAGTTAAAAGAAGTTCAACTATTAAAAACAAAAACACATCTCTAGACCTTGCACATTTTTTCATTCCACTGACCTGCGTCTCGCTTTTATAACAGCACAAATGCGTTCTGTGTGAACCTACTTTTAGTTAGCTAACTGTCTACACTGTGTATTACGCCACCACACTTAGCTTCACACTAGCATTTGCCGCAGCACACAGAAATTCTCACGGAAGACGTCCTCCCTCTAGAGCAGCGTTCTCTCCACCTCTCACCACCCCGCACTGCTCTTTAGTATCTGAATTGTCCACGCTGCCATTTGGCCGACCGACCAGAGCCTGTCTCCTGCGGTAGGGGTGCGGCTCTTCCCTGGGCCGTAGGGGCTCAATTAACTGCAGAACAATGGTCGCACTTCTGCCTCCCGCAGCAAAGCTGCCAGAGCAGGAATGTAGGCTCTTTAATCTCTCTACCCTGGGCAGGCATTTCAGTTGCTGCAGCCTCCAGGACCCACGCATGCACCTCCAGATACCACACAATGCACGCTATTACACATTCAAATCCATGTGGGCTGCACTGAGGGAATTCTTGTAAAACATGCCAGCTGTCTATGCACAAACCGGAGGCTTGGATCGCCTATTTAAAATCAGAGATGAATATTGATTCCATTGATCGTGACTTAGAATCTAAAACATAAATACACCGGGGATACTTTATTGAATAGTGCGAGAGCACAGCGGAGACAAATCATCTATATGGGTTTCGCTTTTTTTCCGTGTCATAAAATGCATGACAAAAGGGATCGTGGTTAATTACAGGAATATCTGCTGATGCTGTGTGTTTTCTGAGAAGGCTCAGTTTCTGCTACATTTGTGCTGGCAGATGATGTCATAAAGAACAAGTGTGGTGCTGGCAGGTGATGTCATAAAGAACATGTGTGGTAGGCTGTAGTGGGTGTCAGCTTTTCTGCTGGTGGGAGTCTTAGAAAGCGATTTCTGACAAGGCTGCAAGTCTGTTTCAGGACACAAACACAAAAGCTAGGATTTGGAAGGTGGAAAAACTCTCACTCCGTGCCTAGCATTGCTACTAGAGTGCTGATATATTTTTAATAGCTCACAAAATCCTCCCCACATCCACAGTTACGGCCACTTTCGGTCGCATCAGCGATGATCTCCACTTGTGAAATGTACAATGCAGCCAGGGTGAGGGGTTAGGAGATCACACAGTATGCTGTTTGCTGATTTATCCTGCTTTCTCGGCCATAAAATTTTCCTGCTTTGTACGCCAAAAAATAAATTCCACGGGAAGGGCCAGTTGTTGTTCAACCATTCGCTGTAGCCAGCATTCAATCACCTATAAAGAACATCTCCATAAAAAAGAAAATCAGCCTCGCCACATCCATCCTCATCTTCGTAATGACAATTCCATCTCCACACCTTGCTTTCTTTAATGTTTCCCATCATAAAACCCCTTCAGTGTGTGAGAACTCCTGAAGCGGCATAAAGCTAACATGATGGTGAGACGCATGTGCTTGTGACCCTAATTAAGAAAAGGAAATTACCACCCCATTTCTGCTTGTGCATGTCCAATAATACCGAACTTAATATTCCATAAAAAGAGCTACACACGACTTGCCGTCACCCCTGCACCCTCACTATGTATGTCATCCTGCTTTTTATTTAATAAGTCAATATACCATTGTACGACAGTAGACATTTCTGAAACAAATTATGTTCACCGCTGGATGAGCCTCTCTTTTTCAATTCTTTATTGATTGCACCAGCTCATAAAAAAAAGAACGGAGGGGTGCAGGCAGTAGGAATTGGAAAAGGGTGGACTGCTGACTGGGACTATTTTCTTTGTCTGGATAATAAAAATGCTACTTCAGGACTTAAAAGGTTAAGTTCTAATGAGCGTTTTGGATTGCGTGCACCCGTTTAATGGCCTCATAAAGCAATGCTTTGCTTGGCTAATAGTGGCAAGCTCACAGGCGAAAATTCCCAGCTTCTTTCTGTTAAGAGCTGCAAAAGTGCACCATGTGGGACGAATAATTCGAAGACCGGGAATATGCCAATCATAAGACTCGTTTGCTTGGGTGGCCCATGAATTTTAGAGTATTATCTTGTTAATGATGATCAGTGGGTGATGTTTCAGTTGGTTTCTGAAGAATTTATGTGCAAAATAACACACAGCAGTTGGTCCTGAATCATACTGGTCAAAACCCTGATGATTTGTAAGATTTCCTTTAAAGGATATGGATGAGTTTTCTAAAGCAGGAAGAGCTCGTTATCAGAAAAATTGTATAGAATAGCTCCTACCTGTTCTTGCGCTATAGGGTTTGTCAGTTAGGTTCAACATGAGTGTTGTGGGCAGGACAGCTCTATAACTGTATGGAGCATATGCAGAAACTTAAGGCTGAGCTGATACACCATTATAGTTTAAATCAGGAGGCTGTGACATGCAATCAATCCCCCAGCCAAGCCACCCTCCACCTCCATCTGCCACAATCTCACAATTAACTTGTCAAAATATTTAGCGCAAAAAATGATGCATAAGAACCTACGTGTCGTGACATTCTGCTCTGCAGACGTGGTGCATTAATAACCGTGAGAAAGTTTTGGGTTGCCGCAAGGAATACTTTACACAGTACTTCCTCTCCGGTTCAAATGACTCATCATAATGGGGATTTACCCTTAGCAGCATTAGATTTGGAGAGGGCCAGAGCAGATGTATTGAGGTGGAAGGCATTGTGTCTTGATACACCAGGATTACGCCAAGGCTTACCACATTGGATAGAAAAAAAGACCCTTCACTTGCATTTGCCTGGAGGAATAGATGCGGAAATCAGTAAATCAATAGGTCTGGATGACGTTAATGAAAATAAAAAACAAAACAAGCTGCATTTGAGGAATTGCACTAATAAAATATCATCCCTGCCCTGCACAGGCAAACAAGCAAGATATATAGCCTGTGTTTCAATTATCTGCAAGATGTACTTAAAATCAATTGAATATTTATGATGATGATTTTTAAACTAGATTTGCATTTCCTGACGGAAATACCAGCACTTGAAAGGCTGCAAAAGAATACTGTTGAAGTTTTAGGTAGTTGATGTTTTGGTCTTTGGTTCTGCATAGTGAAATGCTACATTTCCTTTTTTATGACACCAATCATGCATTGTGTTCAGTACTGCACATGAATGTGCTGTGGAGGCAGCTATAAATGATTAAAAATAAGCAAGGAAGGCTAGATCAATTACAATTTAGTACACAAATATCAAAATGACATTCAGTTGATAACATTTTGAATGCTGGATATTGTATCAATGTGTCACATGTATGTCTTGTTTAGTTTGGTTTTCATTATCTTTGCCTTAGTTCCAGTTCGTTCATCAGTTGTCATGGTTTGTAATTAGTTCCACACCTGTTCTGTTTTCCTTTGATTACACCCTGTGTTTATAAGCCCTTGGTTTTCTCAGTTGTGTTCTCTGTTGTTTATGTTAAAGTGTAGTTTCCTTGTTGATTTTCTCCTGCGTACTCTCTTGGTTGATTAAAAAGACATTTTGAATTCCTTTGGTTTTAACACAATGTAAGTCAACGGGATATTTTAAACAAAGTTACCACAAGTGTGGCTGTAAATGGTAATAAAGAAAAAAAAAAAAAAAACAGACAGGCGGCAAGGCAAATCACTATGCAAATACCACAATATTCATTTTTGCAGTATATGTAATGTTGGTAAGTCAAAGTATTATTTTCAAACTTTAATTCTATTTTTTTTTAAATGATACATTTTTGACATATATGACTGGGTAACACTTTACGATAAGGTTCATTAGTTAACATTAGTTAAATACTTAAACTAATAATGAACTGTACTTATACAGCATTTATTAATCTTTGTTAAAGTTAATTTCAACATTTACCAATACATTATTAAAATCTTGTTAACGTTGGTTAATGCACTGTGAACTAACATGAACACACAATGTTCAGCTGAATGAACAGTAACAAATGTATTGCTCATGGTTAGTTCATGTTGGTTAACTAATGAACCTTATTGTAAAGTGTCACCTGTGACTGTAAACGGTAAAAAAATGCAAAGAAGGTAAGGCCAATCACAAATAATTCTGAAAATATTGCATAATTAAATGTTACTTTTAGAATGCTTTCAAAAATGATATTGATGTAAGCAATGTATGTGTTGTATATAATTTCAATATATATTCTTACATTTCTTAAAATGTTAACAATTAAAAAAAAAACATATTTAGCACTGAAATGATCTAAAATACAAAGTGAATGGAGTGTGTATGGTTATGTATATATTGTTTCAAATAGGGTGCCTTGCAAGTGCTGTACCACTGACCAATTTGAATTAAAGTCAAAAATCAAAAACACACTTCTTCAGGGATTTACGCTTGTTCTAGCACCTTCTATCAGTCTTCCGACAGCCAGTTCAACCCCCAGAAGCTCCTGCCACTGAAATATGTCAATGCAGGTATGAAGAATTCAGGATAAGATTTCTGAGGTGTCTGCAGAGATCTCTTAGAAGGCCAGCAGATAGAAGATCAATATTCCCACACAACTTTCTTGTGATTAATTTTTAATGGCCAGAGGAACTTCTCCTTTATAAAATGTAAATGGCTTTAATGTTAAATGCAAAAGGAATGACACCTTGATCAGTCACCCTTTCCACTTGCTTTTCAGCAGATGGTGACCAGCAGAGGTGCTTGATGACATCTCTCTCTCCCTTCTCCCTCCAGAGACCCTCAAAGTGCTTTGCACAACCTTCACCACCTCCTTCATAGCCACCCAAAAGAGGCAATTCCCTCTCTCCAACCACATCACACAGCTCTACAGCTATGCTACAAGTAATAGTTAGTTTGGCTGAAGTGGGTGGATGTGTCTGAAGAAAAGAGATGGATCTTCTCCATGCAGCTCCAAATTTATTCTGTGGAGGCTGCTTGGAATTCAAAGTTTCCGTCAAACTACAGCATCTGTTCAATGAAACAGCAACAGACAATGTTCCTTTTCTAAATTCCCATGTGAAAGTAAACATGAATTAATCTAATCATTTTAAGTAAACAAATTCATTAAAAAAAAAAAAAAAAAAAAAGCTGGTGTTTGTTTAAATTTAGCAAAATCTCCAAAGTTAAACTTTTAGCACATTTCTTTAGAGGGGGCCGAAAGAATTGGGCAATTCCCATATAAGTATCTTGACCTAAACTGCATGGTCAGAACAAGATTTACCAATTGATATTTCTGTCAGGTTGACAGTGGAATACGTACAAATCATGGGGTATAACAAAAAGATTTTGAGTATAACCATATTTTTGTGCTTGTACATCTGCTTTTATAGGGGCACACAAAGATCCCAAATGATGAGTCCTTGTCAACAAAAATAACAGCTTGTGTGAGGTTGGCATTTAAGCCTTTTTACAGTACCCAAAACGGTTGTTAAATCTGACCTATAGTGAGTTACCACTAGTAAGGCGCAGAATCCAAAATCTATTGATTTTACGTCCATTCCTTCTGAGAGGGGCCACATGAGAATATTCCAGCGCTTACAGCCAAAAGATAAATAAAGTCCTAATGATTTCACAGTAAAACCAGAGGAAGTGACAGCAATTGATGAGGGCTCAGTTTAAGAGATTTGCTCAAAAAATATTTTAGAAAATATTTAATTTAAACAAAGTTCAATAATAAAGATGGTCAGTGTGAAGAATTTGGCCATTAAACAGAACTCTAGCATTTGTAAATTCTTGTGCTCCTTAAAACCTTGCAGTTGATTGTTGGCTAGCACAGACACACATTTGGTTTTCTGTAAGGTGTCCAATTCTGCAGATACTAAACAAATCAGTAATATTTATTTGTGTATGCCATCATTTTCCAGCAAAAGTTTGTTGTTAATAAAATGACCATTATATATAAGTGTGTGTGTGTGTGTGTGTGTGTGTGTGTGTGTGCGCGCGCACGTGTATACAGTATCTCACAGAAGTGAGTCCATCCCTCACATTTTTGTAAATATTTTATTATATCTTTTCATGTGACAACACTGAAGAAATGACACTTTGCTACAATGTAAAGTAGTGAGTGTACAGCTTGTACAACAGTGTAAATTTGCTGTCCCCTCAAAATAACTCAACACACAGCCATTAATGTCTAAACCGCTGGCCACAAAAGTGAGTACACCCCTAAGTGAAAATGTATAAATTGGGCCCAGTTAGCCATTTTCTCTCACCGGTGTCATGTGACTCGTTAGTGTTACAAGGTCTCAGGTGTGTTAAATTTGGTGTTATCGCTCTCACTCTCTCATACTGGTCACTGGAAGTTCAACATGGCACCTCATGGCAAAGATCCTCTCTGAGGATCTGAAAAAAAGTATTGTTGCTCTACATAAAGATGGCGTAGGCTATAAGAAGATTGCCAAGACCCTGAAACTGAGCTGTAGCACCGTGGCCAAGACCATACAGCGGTTTAACAGGACAGGTTCCACTCAGAACAGGCCTCGCCATGGTCGACCAAAGAAGTTGAGTGAACGTGCTCAGCGTCATATCCAGAGGTTTTGTTTGGGAAATAGACGTATGAGTGCTGCCAGCATTGCTGCAGAGGTTGAAGGTGTGTGGGGTCAGCCTGCCAGTGCTCAGACTAGGGCTGACCGATATATCGTATGCAATTGTCACGCGCATTTCGTCAGTAAAGCCGGTTCCCTGATTACCGCTAAATTGCCATTACCTGCTTTCAAATGAAGCAGCATTTAATAGACAGAGCCGTAGTTCACTGACAAGCCACGCAATATCGCATTCATTATCGAAGGCGATTCATCTGCGATTTGAACGCGATATTGCGTGGCTTGTCAGTGATCTACCGCTCTGTCTATTAAATGCCACTCCATTTAAAAGCAGGTGATGGCGATTTAACGGTAATCAGGGAACCGGCTTTACTGACGAAATGCGCGTGACAATCGCATGGGATATATCGGTCAGCCCTAGCTCAGACCATACACCACACACTGCATCAAATTGGTCTGCATGGCTGTCATCCCAGAAGGAAGCCTCTTCTAAAGCTGATGCACAAGAAAGCCTGCAAACAGTTTGCTGAAGACAAGCAGACTAAGGACATGGATTACTGGAACCATGTTCTGTGGTCTGATGAGACCAAGATAAACTTATTTGGTTCAGATGGTGTCAAGCGTGTGTGGTGGACATGAGTACAAACAGGAGTACAAAGACAAGTGTTTCTTGCCTATAGTCAAGCATGGTGGTGGAAGTGTCATAGTCTGGGGCTGCATGAGTGCTGCCGGCACTGGAGAGCTACAGTTCATTGTACTGTGACATAATGAAGCAGAGCATGATCCCCTCCCTTCAGAGACTGGGCCGCAGGGCAGTATTCCAACATAATAATAACCCCAAACCACTGCCTTGCTAAAGAAGCTGAGGGTAAAGGTGATGGACTGGCCAAGCATGTCTCCAGACCTAAACCCTATTGAGCATCTGTGGGGCATCCTCAAACAGAAGGTGGAAGAGTGCAAGGTCTCTAACATCCACCAGCTCTGTAATGTCATCATGGAGGAGTGGAAGAGGACTCCAGTGGCAACCTGTGAAGCTCTGGTGAACTCTATTCCCAAGAGGTTTAAGGCAGTGCTGGAAAATAATGGTGGCCACACAAAATATTGACACTTTGAAGACCAATTTGGACATTTTCACTTGTTATTTTTGAGTTATTTTGAGGGGACAGCAAATTCACACTGTTATACAAGCTGTACACTCACAAAATGCGAGGAGTGGACTCACTTCTGTGAGATACTGTATATTTTGAAATCTGTTAGTTTGATGCAGTGGTTAATGAAATCCATAATAAAGCTGACAGGTTTATGCCTAAAACTGTAAATTTAAACAATGACATACTGCAAGCATCACATATTTTTTTTAGCAATTTTTGTGATTTGAAAACCACCTTAAAATGACAACTAAACCAATGTTTTCTCAAAGAAGTCATTATATGGCAAAGTTAGCTGTTCTACATTGTCATTAGGACTGCACGATTTATCACGATTAAATCGCACATGATTTAGCAAAGGCATTGATTATTTTATGCGCAGCTTGTCAGAGCTGTACGGCTCTGATCAAAAGTAAATGCTTCTCGATCTGAAAGCCAGAGGGCGCTCTTACACAGAAACTCAAAATATGCCCTGCAGCAGAAGTAGATAATACATGTCATATCATTGTAGCTAAATAAACAGAAGATTGAAACGCTTTGAATAAACATGACTAATAAACACACATCTGCCTTATTCTGTGTAAGACACCACATCATCTCACAGAAGGATGTTCAACTGTCGTTATGAAGTGAGTTTGGAGTAAAAACAGGTTATTAAATGTTGTCTTTTGTTGGACAAGATGTTAATAAATGCTTATCATGTTTGGAAAGATGTTTGACGCGTGCTGCTTTTTCAAATGCACATTATAAGTGACTCATCGTGCAGCCCTAATTGTGATATCTAAATAAATCACAAAAAATGCAGTGGATTTCAGAGATTTGTTATAATTGTTGTGAAACAGCTAAAACACTTACCATGATGAAAATAACAGAACATAATAATAAGTCTCCAACATACTTTGAAATGTTCCCTGTTCATGGCTATATGGGAGACCGGGGCAACTTAAGTTTTACTAGTAAATATTTCTCAGTGTAGGTTTATTTTTGTAAGTCATGTTGTGCATTTATACAAACTTTAATATATTATCTACCAAAAAAAAAAAGAAAAAAAAAGCTACAGATAATTTCCAAAACCAAATGAACACATTTGTTGTCACAAATGGGGTAAGTCACCACAACAGAATCTGCCATTAAACAGCCTATTATAGGTTTTTCAGCAAAATATAAACAGTGAAACAATCATTAAAAAAAAAAAAATTAAAGAGAAAATGGCAGCTGTTTTGGCCAACCAATTTTGCAATAAACTACATACATTTCAAACACTTACCTCCTGACATTTACAAAATAAATAAAAATTCCAAATTCGATGAATTGCACTGAACACCATGTCACAACAATACCACCAGCCAGTACAAACCCCAAACCTTTACACCAAATTCCAGCATTCATCATCCCCTCTTACCCCTCACAGTTGACTCACCAAACTGTTAGGTAGGCCTACCCGTTCCCCCAGCATCCGGGGCACATGATGTATCTGCTGTCTCCGTTCAGTTAATGAAAAAGAGCGGCCTGTCCCTTAAAACGCATGCTGGTGGGCATAATTGGATTGCAACTCGCCTGCAGTTTAGCCTCCTGCTTAAAGCCCTACTCCATGACAGAATGCAGAAATAAGTGTGCGCTTTACGCTCTCTATAAGTTCGATTTATTCCCAGAGTTTGGTCTTATTGGGAAAGATGCACTTGAAAGGCATCGGCCTATGGAGGAGTCGTGCTACATAGGAAAAAGCAGGTTATTCCACAAAGCCTGACAGAGAGGGTGTTAATTAATATAAACCTAAATAAAGGTAGAGACGAGGATAATCTAATGGGTTTCAGAGGGATATTATGTTTATTCTAAGCACAGAGGATGCAAAACCCCAGAGACGCACAGGTACGTATGGTTATAGACAGAGACAGATGGATCACAGAGGCACTCAGAAATTAGAACGGGGCCGGAGATGGAGGCCCACTGCAGTTCCGAAGCTCTAAACGTGGAGATGCCATGAGAAAGACCACAAGCTCGCATGCTGCCAGCGCTGCCTTTAAAGAACACGTGAGGGATTACTGTACGCTGCATCCTGTTCTGTACATTTATCAATTCACGCAGGGGAAAGCAAAGGAATGACAGACAAATATATTACAATGTCAAACATCAAAGATTCTCTGCATAATTCCATCGGAATTCTGCCTAAGTACGAGATGAATTATTACAGCCTGAATTATATGATTCCTCAGCATGTTACCCACAAGAGGTGGATATAAATATATCTGTCTCTTTCCATGAATAGGGTACAAAATAGGTCCTGAAACTCTTTAAAAGTATTGATAGGAAAATGGAGTTAAATTTGCTTAACTCTCTGAAAATTTTGATTGTTACAATGGTTTCTGTTATTTTCTACATTAAACATTAAATAATCATACCAACATTAATAAAATAAAATAAAAAAAAGAATAGGTAACAGCATTGTAGCTGTCACTCACCAAGGGCTGGCTTTAGTTATTTAGTAGCTTATATTTACAAGAAAGAAAAATATCTGTTTGAAAATCTAGAACAGGGATGCATACACTCTAAAAAATGCTGGCTTAAATGTAACCAAAGTTGGGGTAAATATGGACAAACCTAGCGGTTGGGTTAAATGTTTGACCAACATTCTGGGTAGTTTTATTTAACTCAACTATTGATTAAAAATGACTATATGGCTGGCTTAAAATGAACCCAAAAAAGGTTGGAAATTAAAAATCAGACAAATAATTACTAGAGGCAACAGTAATAATCAAAAGGTGAACTTACTAACAATTTAATTAATGTTTATTATTTAATTATTATTTATTAAACTTAGGCCTGGGCGATAAAAATCAATATCAATATTTATCGACTGTACGCCTTCATCGCTAACGATAGAAAAAATGTTCGATATAACTCTCGATATAGTTTCACTTAAATGCATTAAACTGTAAACAGACATAGAGTTCGGTTGGTTGCATGAACAACTCTCAAGCTCGTTGCATCCCTGGGTCACAAACAGACGTGCTACGAGTGACACGTAAACAAGTTGCTTTAGAGTTCAGCTGCGCAATCGCCACGTGAAATCAGAACACACAAACACATGAAAATGAGTGCTGTACTTGCAGGCGACAAGGAGATTGTGAATAAAAAAGAACATATCAGCTCGTCAGTGTGGCAGTTTCATGGTTTCCTTACGCCTTACAATTTACAAAGTTCCTCTTGAGAGAGCAGTTGTCATGTCGTTATTAACAGCTGCACAGTGTTTTCAGCCACACATACAGTAGCTTTATTTCTGTGTTGCAAATATTAGAATTATAACAGAAGTACTGAGATAAAAGTTTATAGTTCAGATATAAACACTAATGTCTATGTTATCGATCAATAAAATAAAGAAAGAAACTTGGCGCTGAAAATTACGCATTTATTGATTACATTGTTTCACTACCAGGTGGCGACAAGTGAGTGTTAAAAAATGTATTTGAACCTTCATTCAACAGATTCTTTCAAATACACTGATTCACCCAGTAATGAAACAAGAGTATTTATGAGTGAGTCACTGAATCATACACACATTTTTAAAAAAAATAATGAATTCAAATAAATTTTTAAAATAAACTGCAGTAATTAATATTTTGTCAGAACCAGAAATAAAGTGTTTCTCAATTTATCCAGAATTGTGCAATACCAAAAAACAAACAAACAAACAAAAAAACAAGGCCTTATGCACTTGGAAAATATTTTCTGTGATGGATAATAAGGCCTCTTTTTGTGCACAAAGTTTGATACATGGCGATCTGGAGGCTGTTAAAACAAAACTGCTGTGCTTTGTGTTGGTTAGATCATCAGCACAGGCATAGGGACAAGATTGCACTTCTTTAATGTCATAGCAAGACACCAAATCACTGTGCAATAAACTATAATCAAATTACAGATTTCAATATCTGTCCCTAAATGATTAAAAACATGTAAAAGAAGATTAACCGCGAGAAACCGTGAAAATTAACATTCCAAGAAAGATGCAAATTCCATTTGGATACATCATTCATCATTTGGGCAAACTCAGAAATATATGCGTGGTGTGCAGTTCTTGCTACTACAATCTGATTATGGCCAATAAATTCTGAAAACACTGAGGCAATATTAATCTCGTGGAACAGTACTGTTTCAAATGCAGATTTCTGTAGATATTTCCACTCTGCTAGTGGGTATCTTGCAGTATTAATGAGAATGTACATGTGTACACTGTATAACCGCACGCTATACAGAAATTACAAGACATTTATATTAGTAGTATAACTATTTTTATATATACCACTTCTGCAGAACTGCAACACTAAAGAAAAGTTTGCCTTTTAAAGTTAAAGTAACAGTCAGCTCAAACTCGTACATCCTTGCCATATGTTTATGTATTGTAGTTCTGAGAACATGCTGTGCAGTTCTATATGGCATACAACAAACTTTAAATATTGTATGTCTGTGACTGAGATATTTAATTTACAATATACAAGCAGGTGTATAGCAAATCATGCATTCATATGTGCATACACATTGAATCCGAAGAATTACTCACATATTGTATTGTCTTGAATTTTAATAATATCATGTTTCAAGTAGAGCTGCACAATTCAAATTGGATAAATTGAGAATCACCATTTTTTAGTTTCAAACAGAGATCACGATTCGCCCATGAGTCTGAACTAGGGCTGCCACGATATCAGATTTTTCACACCACGGTTATCGTGGCCAAAAGGATTCACGATATCTATAGAAACCTTGAAAAAAACTTAATGTTATCAGTCAAATTCATCTTTACTTTATTTTGTCTTTTTTATTCTTTTTTTAAGCCAATGAATCACACCATTGCATACAGCAACTACACTTAAGGGTAAACAGATACCAATAAACAACTGATAAACAAACAACTTTAGTTTATCTGATTTCAAGCTGGAGTAATTTTGAACGTCTGGAGTGATTTTATTTAGAGGCAGAAATGATATTATTTTATATTATTCTATACAGTGATAAAGGCTATGCATAGCATTATAAATGTTCATTATCCTGATGAAAATAACCAAGATGGCTTGAGCACAGACAAACCATATACCGTCAAAATGGTGTTAATTCTCTTCATGTTAAATCATTCAAAACGTCTCTATTTTTTTTTTTAAATGCATATTTCATTCAGATTATTAGAGAGTAGCCTATTTTTTCAATTGTTTTGTTTAAAAGTAGACATTTCAAGCTTTCTATAGATATATTTCTAATGTCTGTGAGGCAGGCAGCCTATACGCTGAGTTTCAGTTCATTTATGATTTGCGCTCCAGTTCACATGCAAGTGATCGCACCGGCGGCTCAATTATATTGTCTGCTTTATTTGCTTCTTTTTTAGCCTTTTGTGCAGCCTAGTATATAGCCCAACCCTGAAGAAGTTAAAATAAACATGTAATATTTTTTTTTTATTATTATTATAATAGTAATATTCATGTTATAAAAGTGTATATACTGTATATATATATATATATATATATATATATATATATATATATATATATATATGTATGTATATGTATACATATACATATAGATATATACATATACATATATCTCATGTTGCCATTCTGTACACTGAGTTTTAGTAGCCTATATATTGATTTAACATAAATACCTTGTGCGTGGGTATATTCATTGCACCTATCTGTTCTGTTCAATGTTATTTTCATATGCAAGTCCATGGTTATACTTATTCATAAGTATGCAGTGTCATAAGTACATATCTGACGTTTATAACAAACCAAACAGTTTGAAAATCGGTAGAAAATTTAGCAAGTTATGGTTATTTAAAAAGTATATGCACCATTAAAACACAAGCTGACTGTGACAAGATGGCTGCCAGGTGCGGACGTCGACCTCCATTGGCCAGCAGCGCGGACGAGACATCTAGCCTTTATTATGTATATCTATGGTAGCAGCTGCGCATGCTGCATCTTCTTCTGTTTTATGTCAGATGGCAGCGTTAAGGTGCAATACCGCCACCTATTGTACTTTGGGATGTCAACCAGGTAATGGTGCTGGATTATTTATGTGTTATATTATCATGTGTATTATTCATTTTAAATATTACGGTTATCACGATATATTGTCAGACCTGTAATTAACACAAAATCAATTTTTCATGTTTTAAATATCACGGTTATCGTCAATACCGGTATATTGCGACACTCCTAGTCTAAACAGACAACTAAAAAAATAACATGTAATTTACTAGAGGTTCTGACGAAATGTTAATTGCTGAAATTTTAAAGTGTTTAATTAATCTGAATGAATTATTTATTAAAAATAGCTTTGAATGAATGATTCAATGACTCATTCACAAATTCTTATCTTTTTTCATTACTGGATGAACCAGCATTTTTTGAACAAATCTCTTGATTGAATGATTCAATGGCAAATACATTTTTGTCATTGTCACCACCTTGTGGCGCAAAGATGTAATCATTACAATCCTTATTTGAAGCACCATTTTACTTTACACTCTATTTTGATCGCTACCATAGATATCATTGTTTATATCCGAATTATAAACTTTAATCCCAGTTCTTCTGTGATAATATGAATATTTGTAACACAGAAGTAATACTGTGTGGTTGAAAAGACCCTCATTTCAGCAGCAGCACCAACACAGATTTGAATGTTCCGGTGTGATTTTGACCAAGGTTTAACAGACACAGGCGAATCATTGTCATTTGGAATGAGATAGCATGGATCTTTGAATCGACATTCTGATCTTTTAAAGATTAATCTTGCAGCTCTAGTTTCAACCGATGTTTTATGTGCTTTTAATGTAGTCAAATCATTATAGTATTGGCTTGGTTTATTGTAGGATTTTCACACTACATTTAACTTAACCTTGGAGTTAACACATTTTAAAGACCCGAAGAAAAGGCCAGCTTAACCCTGGGTTAAAGTTCACCCAAAAATGAAAATTCTGTCTTTATTTGATCCAGTCTTTTCAACATAATAAAAGTGAATGCAGACTGGCCAAAATATACATCTTAAGCATCTTAAAGCATCTTGAAGTATAATAAATATGGTTCATATGAGTCTTTTTTGAACTCATAAAACAGCTTTGTGTGAAGAAAAGACAGGAAGATAAGTCATCATTCGCTTATGATCCTGACAGCCATCATACTGCAAAGTCATTAATAATTTATTCCTTTGAGTTGGATCTTTACAAAAAAATTGGTTGGTTCAATTAAAAAAATAATTACAGTATGTTTACCCATGGTTAAGATTAAAAATTCCAACATAGACCAATTAGAAAAATGTACTTCTAACAACAATTTTGCAAAACTCAAATAAATAAATAAATATGTTTCAAAGTTTCAAGCTGAAATCAACATTAGTGATGCAAAACTTGTATTTCTTTCCACACAAATTATGATTATAAGGGCAGACTGTTGATGAATAAAAACATACTTTTGCACCATTCCTTGCACAATGCTATGTTATGACCTGAAAAGACTTTTATCATTTTGCATGATTTGTAAACTAATACATTTTGATCACATAATCAGTTTGATATGCATGGCTTTTCTAATGTATTAAACTTGCTCGGTAGTGCACTGCATGAAAAGCTCACTGAAAGTCACGATAAAAGAGCTCAAGCAAGCTAAAAAGTCATGGTTGCTTTAGAAAATGTGTGTTTATGTCAAGTTTGCTTTTGTTAACACTATCAGTAGGGTTTAGTGTAGCTGGTACATTATTTCCATATGTGACAAAGCATTAACCTTTTAGCACCACTAACTGGACATTTCCAAACTGCCACAATATGTGCAACAACAGCATAATAAGACGTTGCCAGATTCATGTTAAACTACAGTTATCAACATTTGAAGTGGATCAAAACCTTTCATCAAAGTTGTCCTAAAACCTTCTTCTTAGGACAACTTTGATTAACTTTTTTGATCCACTTCAAATTTCGACTACTATATTTTGGAAAAAACTGAACATGCTTTTAGCATCACTCACTGGACAGTCCATTGTGAAAAGTGTCGCAAAACACGCAAGAAGAAAGACACGTTTTTCCAATGAGTCGGGTTTGGGAAAGTCCATATACTCCTTCGTGGAGGAGTGCACTGTACAGTTATATGTATGTAATAAGTGAAAAAGAGGCAATATTTTCAAAGATTTTATAATGTTTTAAAAATATCAAAAATATCCTCCTTTAAATGTGTGTTTTTTTTGGTCTTCCTTTCCATCACCTTCTTCCTCTACATTGGTGCTTCCCCTAGCATTTTAATGGCGGTGTTATTTCAAAACCTTAACCTATAAAAGGAAACATAATTAGACTAGGATTTCTAATTAGCTTGCCCTTCTTAGAATTGGATTCGGCTGCCTCTCCACACCCATTACGATGCGTAAGCTGAAAAAATGTCATCTCAATTTAAGAGGTAATGTCAGCAACTTGTGCTACATAGAGGCAGTGGAACATTTTGCAAACCTCTCCCTTTGTTCTCTGACAGGTTTATTGGCAGGACTTTGACATGCTTAATCCTATCAGGAGATGGGCACGTTGGGGATTGAGTGTTTTATCTGCGAGGCAAGGAATCTCCACCCCGTTACGAGTCTGAGCCTGATCATCGCGGGGCCTCGGAGCTGTCATACTCGCAAGTTGCATCCTCATGCACGGGAAATAAATAAATAAATATTTCATGATCCATCTTGGTCAGGATCAAGGTAATCTCATATCTTTCTTTCTCTCCCTGGATGTAAGCTGAGAGAACAATGGGAAATCAAAGTGAGCTGAAGTTGATTCACCTTGTGTCTTTCAGAGGAGAGAAAACTAGGCCTATATTTGTTATCCTTCTTTAACCTTTATATTTGTTAAAACTTTGTTTTTGAAGACCCGTGAAATCGCTTTGTGAGTGCAGCTTTCTCTCATGCATTTCCTATTGAAACAGGCAGGTTTGTCAACATTTTGGAGATAGATGACCTCAAAGCTTAACTCTAATCTTGCAGTCTTTAAGCTACTGGTTGCCTGCTGTACAACATTAGTGGTTCAAGTGGTCAAACTCTTGCCAGCAATGTGTCAAAAACAGCATCCTGAACAGCTGGATCACTCTCTGGTGTGGGAGCTGCTTGAAATCTGGAATGGATGGTGAAAACAGCAATGCAATCAAGGAAGACCGACAGTATCAGGTAAAAATCCCACTCGCCCGTCCCATAGTGTACTCACAGCCATACCATCTGGAAGAAGGTTAAATACTATTAAAGCCAAAACAACCAGACTAAAAAGCTGTTTCATCCCACAAGCTGTCAGGACTGTTCAATAACTCCATCTGACAACCCTCAAATGGACTGTCCATCCTCAACTCAAGCACTACATTTACCCCAGATTATACTTATTTCTTTTCTTCACTGCAATCCTTTCGGTGAAGTAGAACTTTTTGTATCTTTAACTGCACCCATCGTCATCACTACATCATATGGGTAGTTGAAGTAGTTTTGAGCATCCTGTGGTGTGACATCGTATACTCACTCCATTTTGCTCTTTTTTTTGCTAATCTTTTATAATTATTATTCATGCAGCTTTTATAACATCATACTAACTGAGAAACTGCATTCAATTTGTACTTTTAAGTCTCTCTCTCTCTCTCATATATATATATATATATATACAGAGAGAGAGAGAGAGAGATGAGAGTATATGCTGTAGCATGGCTCCAGCGCAATATATACTGTATATATAAAGAGCTTTTGTTTTGGTTTGTTTTCTTTACACCTCTTTTTCTTTCTTTTTTGTTGTTGTTGTTTTTTTACACATCCTGTGAGTTCTAAGAAAAGATGCAACAGATGCTATGTAAAATGCAACAGCCATGTCTAAAAGAAATAACAAATATAACTAGTTTTTTTTTAATCAAAGAAATCATGGCTTAGTTTATTATTAACTATTTGATTCAAATAAACTGAATTTATTGATGAAAAATATACAAAAATTATTAAAAATAAATTCCATTTTCAGTAATATAACATACATTTTAGTTTAGATTAAAACTGTAATCCAAACAGATGGAAATTTGATATGCAATTCAAAAACATACATCGTAAAGGGGTGGTATAATTCCATTTTTACAAGATGTAAAATAAGTCTCTGATGTCCCCAGAGTGTGTATATATTTTTTTATAGCATGTTAAATTTGTCACTTTTTGAGGGTGAGTAAAAACGCTCCATTTTTGTGTGTGTCCCAAATGAGCTACTGCTCTCAAGAAGAGGGTGGAGTTTCAAGAGCTCAAAGCAGCGCTCACACAGACTCACTTAAAATGTCAGAAACTGTTCAGCCTTTTATGTTCAAACTGAAGTCGGACAATGATGGAGAGACTCAAGAAGAAGTGACAACATGCAGAATGCAACAAGACATTTCTGAATGGTTAGTTGATGAATTTATGTAGCTGATGTGGAGTTGACTATCTTAAAGTCATTGATTAGCTTATTCTGTCATGATAATCTATAAATCACTTGTGTGGGAATTGTTGTAAGATGCCAACAGAGCCAGAGTATATGCTGCGTGAAGATAGAATAGGTATAGTTTAGTTTAATTACGGTTATAACTTATGTTGTCATCTTGCTTTTATGACATGCTATTGCATTTGTGTACTGTAATGCAGTAACATGGCCTCACCCCTTTGTTGAGTGTTCTATGGGGGCAGGGTTTGTGTAAATTTTAGGGTTAGTGATGTCACCAGCCCTGGAAGAAGCTTGTTGTAGTCCCTACCAGCTGTTTGTTGTAGTCCTTAAAAAGCTATTTCTTTAAAAGAAAATATCTCCCTTTGCTTTGAACTTTGATCATCGTAACTTGCAGATGTTGTTTATGCTCTAACAGCAACATTACACACTAACTAAAGTTAAAGAAGTGAAATTATAATGAATCACCCCTATAAAGAACTTCGGCCTAAATATTTTTTTTTTAGTGTAGTTTTGATCACCTGACTCAGATGTGTGTCTCATACTGTAAAAATGAAAAAGAAAAAAAGAAGACTTTTTGATATGTTTCAGTTAGGGCTATTAATCACGATTAATCGTGTGCAAAATAAAAGTCTGTGTTTACGTAATGTGTGTGTTATGTGTATAATAATTATGCATATATAGATACACACACATACATGTATATATTTAAGAAAAATTTTATATTTTATATAAAATATTTATATTTATATATAATAAAAGATTAATCGTGATTAATAATTGTGCAGCCCTAGTTTCAGTGCATCTTCCTGCACTTGAATCTTTGTTTGTTTGTTTGTTTTTGTTTCATTTTTGTTTCACAAAAACACACATACTTAAGTCACAAGTCCTACATATCCATACATGTTTTAGGTCATGTCAGTTTAAACATTCAAGCGATTTAAAATTATTTGCCAGAAGGCGTGAAAGAGTGAATGAGTGCATGTGAAGATGCATGTGAAGCGAAAGAGTGCATGTGACGATGCATGTGAACATCAAATAACACGCAAAAAATATGTCAAAATGCACATCTCGGTGAGTATCCTCATAAACACAGTTGCTTATGGTTTTGTTGAAAGTAAACAATTGAGAAAGAAAAAGGATGTGTAACAGTACTTTGGATCCGCACATTCGGTAATAAACAATAAAACACAAAGAGAAAAATCACTTTTTTAGCTTTAACACAGATTATAAAGTTAGCTATAGCTGAATACTGTTAGACTTAAACATATAAAAAATATATGAAAATATAAAGCACTATTAATTTCATTTGTATCTTTGTTCTATTATATGTATCTATGCTTGTAATTTGTTCATTATTTTCTATCCATATTCACTCACCTACAAAATCACCCCTATGATTCTAGAATGAATAATTCTATCCAAATAGAGCTATTCAAGTCATCTGATGATTTTTGTTTTTTTATTTTTGTTCATATCACAATATATATTGCATAAAAAAAATCACATTATCAGTTTTTTCCAAAATTGTGCAGCCCTACTTGTAATTATTGTCATTTCAGTTCTACTTCATGAGTATGAATTATCATATACAATAAAAGGCAATATAACAATATAATGCAAGCACTGTCTGAGGTTTTGACACAAACTCAACATGCTGATATCGCGAGACTGCTTTTTACCTTAAAGAGAAATATTGTTCATATTAAAGCTCAACAATTGATGTCGCACCACTTAAAATAACAGCTTGAGACAAGACACAGTGACCAGTTACGTCCGTCTATTACTGCATGGCCGTAGGCACTTTTACTATCCTTGATAGGAGTCTAATCTTCACCATCCCTTCTACACCATTGCTGATTTACTGATAAATATTCTTTAGGGGACTACGAATTGACTGGATAAAGTATGGGGTCAAAGGTCGCACATTCACAGCACTATATCTCCATATCACTACAGTCGTTCGATTGATACAAGAGCCTGCACTGAGTAATGATTCCTGACAACCACTCAAAACTGTGTTGTCAAAGCTTTTTCATTATTAAACGTCCTATCTAAAATCATCAAGACTAACTGGCACCTTTTACCAGAGTCGAACCTCTCTTTGACCTGTCCTTGCTGAAGTTACAGAATAACTGTACTCATATCGCTTTATAAAAGGTATAGCAGGGTGTGTTCCCGCTGATTGCAATGAATAATGCCCACAGGTATTTGCTAAATCTATGCAAACCTTCTGACACAGTGTATTCATCAAGATGTCAGGCACTGAAGGACAGATGTGGGGAACAACACCTTAAGAGTCGTCTGTTAGGAGCATGTGGAAATCAACGCATACAGTCTGAGCGCCTTGATCAGAAGTGTAGAGAGGCAGCCAGAGCCCATTCGTATCCCGCACCTTCAAACACAGAGCACCTGTCTTTTCACTTTACTATAAGAAACGTACCCTGACATCTGAGGTGACTTTCAAAGACTTGAAAGGTAAAACGGAGACTTTGCGCATGGCTCAACTGCTAAGTGGCTCCCTCAGACAGGGAGGAACGTCTGATACACAGCAAGAAAAATCCTTGACTCTGCACTGGAAATGAACGTTTTTCACATTTTGAAGACACATGCTCAGCAAAGAGTGCACTGTGGATTTTTTCATGTAAGGGATTGAAAAATTGAAGGGCCAAATATTTACTCAATAATCAGTTATTATACAACAGTTAGCTCCGGTTCTGAAATCTGACTGGTTGAGTGGCATTGCTAGAGTGCTGATATACTGTACACTGTAAAAAAAATAAATAAAGTTGAGAAAACTTAAAAGTTTAAGGCAACCAGCTGGAGGAAATTGATTTTTCTCAACTTGTTGCTACATAAGTTCAATTAACAACAAGTTGAGAAAACTCAAAAACCTCCTCCTGGTTGCCTTAAACTTTTAAGTTTTCATAAAACTTAAACTTAAAAACAGAGTTTTTTACAGAGTACAATGCAACACCACTTTTTACTGTTTGTATCACTCTGCATGTCTATATTTGCAAGCTTATGTTTTTTTTTTTTCAGAAATAATTATATATATATATATATATATATATATATCAATTAGGGATGTAACGATTCACTCAACTCACGATTCGATACGATTCACGATACTGGTTTCACGATTCGATTTTCTCATGATCTTTTTTAACAAAATGAGATTTAAATGAGAAAGTGTCTTTTTATTATTTCTCAGACAAAAAGCTGTATATTTCTTTGTGAAATTGAAATATCTTTATAACAACTAAATTGAAATTTTAAAACAAATCCTAAATCAAATAAATAAATAAATAATACAAATAAAAGAAATATCTTCATATGAGTACATGAACAAGACGTTTATTTGCTCTATTACAGGCTGAACTATCTGTAGCCATTTAAAATTAGAGGCAACCACTGCATTTTAATCACAATCCCAACAAAGATGCTGTTTGAGCAGTTTTTAATTTAAATTAGATTGTATAATTTTTAACATCTGAAGCAAAAACAGAATGTTCAGACTTTAGCTTTGTGAAATTATGCTACATAAAACTTCATAAGAGCAGAAGGGCTCAATACAGTGCGGCAATACAGTGCTTCCATGGTTAACGTTACCGCTCTAAACAAACAGTGCTGTGCGCTAAAACTATTTTAAAAGCCATTGTATGGAAGTAAGATGAAAAGAAAATACCATCTAAACTTTTCTGAACACAGTCAGTTCTCCTCAGCTATACATTCATATAACCCCCCGCCCCCAAACGTATCGCGATTCATTTAGCATCTCAACCGACTTGAATCGTCACATCGATTTTTAACCGGTTCCAGATGCATCGTTACATCCCTAATATCAATTTATTTTCTCAATTATTTTATATATACATATATGTATGAACTGACGGTTGAACTGTCTGCATTGTATGTGTGACTCGAGCACTGCATTTATGCAGGTTATTTCTGTTTTTCTGTTGCTCATTTAAAGTTATTTTCTTTATTAAGTAACGCTGTGAATGGCACAACATTTGTGATGGACAGTTACATGTGTTTCATGGGGAATAAAGCACCAGTTGTAAAATGTCAATTGCCTCTGTGAAGTCTGTCTGGTATCAATAACTCAAGCTAAGTGAGCTAACATATCACTTTTTGCTCCGTACACAACGTGTTACAGCAGGTATCTATGTGTGTCTGTCTGTTTGCATTTTGATTATGTCAAGAACCGTTCAAAAAATCGAAGTGGCGGGTGTGTTGCTGTGGACCCAAAGGAGTGCAAGGTCACATTTGGTGCAATATGGACACGCGTCACCTTCAGAATTAATAAACTTTTAATAAACTACAGAACAGTGAAATAAACTAGCTGAAAGCGGCACGCCTCACGTGGGCAGGGCTTATTTGCTCCGAGAACGGACACTGCACTAGTGATACAAAACACAGGTCTGTTAAGAGCAAAACTTTAAATAAGGTAGCCTAGCATTTTTCTAAAAATAAGGTTGGGTTCCTTCAACTGTCCATCGTATTAAAAACGGCTCGGCTGTATCAGATAATTGTAAAAAAGAGTATTGTATTTCGCTAGATTTTATAGTGTAAACATTCAAGCGCGTTTCGCACAAATATTCGAATCCCAAAATAGAAAATCGAATACCAACCCACCGAACGAATATTCAAATAATCGAAGTCATCCAGCTCCATCTAATCATTCTTTTTGTTTTCGCTCTTCTGATGGTTTTCAGCTTTAACTTTTGGCAAACTGTATAGTTGTATGGTTTATAGAGATGTGACCCAGAACCCAAAATACCATCAAAACATCCAACGCAGCCTCCATTCTTCGCGAAAGATGGATAAAAATGCGCACAGGAAGCAAAAACCTTGAAAAAAAACGATATACGACCCCGCCAAATCACAGAGATGCCGATTCGCATGGGACTAATTTTATCAAAGAACCTCAGTGTTCAGCGAAATATGGTAGGTCATTTGTGGGGAATTTTTACTTTAAAAATTACAGACATGGCTGATTCACACGGGATTATGATCACAGACAACCTCCGCAATTATTACAAATGACTAGAGGTCACAGGTAATACTAATCCCGTGCGAACAGGGCTATAAAATGTCTTATTGTAACACACAAAGTCACATCGAGAGATATTAAGTCACGATTTTTTTACTCTGAGATGGAAATATCATCAGTCAGTCCCTTTAATGGAGAGGACAGACAAAGATGAAACGGGAAACGATAGAGAGAAGTGGAGGGATGTGATCTGAAAATGACCCGAGCTGGATTCAAACTCAGGTCGCCCACAGAAAAGCGCTAGCGTAACAAATAAAAGAGCACATGCGCTACCCGCCCAGCCACATCTCCTACTGAGAGACACTTCTGAGTTCACCTCAGAAAGTAACCACAGCCAACAAACACAAAACTTTTTGAGGAATTTTAAGGCACACAGACTGACAGTCTGTCAAAAAAACAGCTCTCAGGCAATACATGTGGCAGTGCTGTATATACAATAATGGCCGTCGGGTTAGACTTTGGCTTAGCTCATTTTGGAATATCTCCGGCTCCTCAGACCGAAGAAATTGAAACTAGCAGTACAGGTGGCCAACATCTATTATGTAGAGAGATGCAGATGGAGACGGTGAGCAGCCTGAGAGAGTGCATTGTAGGGCTTTAGACAGAGACTTGTCTTTCCACTGGGAGAAAATCCTGCCTGCTCTGACAATGACAGAGTGACAACATGAGATTCCATGGCAGGCTTGACAGTTCAGCTGACTGCTGTGCACTCTAACGTAATGTAAATTCTGCCAAGGAAATGACTAAATAACTGCAGCCGAGTGTGTGGAATTGAAGGAAGCTTAATGTGCGTGCGTGTGTTTTCCCCCATCCCTTTTACTTTTTTTCATAATGGCAGTGATGATGGTTATATGGGATAGATAATAGACATTATAATAACATGCTGCTGAATAATCCAGGCATGCTGCAGGGGGGGAAAAAAAGAAACATCTGTACCAAGACGGGCAGAATTGATATGAAAATATTCACTTTTTCTAGCGTAATTACAATGGCAGAGACACGGGCCAGCTTTGCAAAGGTCACTGGGCTGTCCTCAAGCTCATGTTGAGTGTTTGTCACGCTTAGATGCAAGCAGAATACATCAAAAGCAGCTGGTTTTGACAGTCCAAGGCAGGATGCCATTACTAGTCGAACCGGTCAAACGGAACTGTGAAAAAAAAATACTCGATTCATTACGCTGGAATGTAGCTTACAAGTGATGTGTTCTCCATGGCATGTGGAGTTATTCTGGATGCTGGGGACGGATGTAATTTCTGGGGTTGGGGAGCCCAAATGGAGAACGGGCATGGTAATATACCTATCATGTAAAGCAGCAGTTTTGCTTCAGGACCCAAGTGACAACCTAAAACAATATCACAATTGTTTAGAATGTAAAAATTATATTAAAATCAAATGAAAATATATTAATATTATCCTGAACTATATAGTCATGTGATCAAGATGAAAAATTATTAACCCTTTTAAGCGCGAGTTTAAAATATTCTAGCTGACCCCCCCAGAGTGAGTTTTTTTTAAGGCGATCGTTAATTCACAACGTTTGCCCTTATTGTTTCCATGGCGACGCGCCATGCGTGTCACGTACGTTGAACGCAGCCATAATAACAGTGTATGACAGATGGATCGCTATTATTTTGTTTTTCCTTTTTTATTTAAAATATTCACAAACTCCATGACAATATATTCTCAAATATGTGTGAGTGAGTGTGTTCTGTGGTTTAAAAACCTTTATAAATTAACTTTATCTTGATCTATAATGTGAGATGGGCGCCGCCATCTTAGTTTGCACCGCAGTTCAGAGAGTCCTGTCAGTCAGATTTACAGCAGGTGAATTCATCAGTTTCTACAGAAATATATGCAAGTAAGTGGCTGGTGAACTGGAAGAATAAGAGAGTAAACTTTATAGTTACTTAGGCCCACTTTGTGTATCTGATATGAATAAACGTCGGCAAATTATATTTGAATGGATTGTTATTGCTGCTTCCACTAATGTCTGACATCAGTGCATATTTTATAAACTCTAAATGTATTGTTTTACTACTGCTTATGTATAATAAAATGTCTGAAATCTTAAAAACCATTATGTGGTTGAAAACACTGCATAGTTGTGATATATGACAAGCGCTGAGCTTTTTGAATACAAAATATCATATTGCCCGTCATTTGGTAACTTAATTACCAAATGACGGGCAAATTTACCATAGTGTGGGGATGTACACACATCCTTTAAATTCAACAACAAAATTTTTCTTTTCCTTTTTACTATCCCTATTGTATCCTAATTTTTATCCATATTTTTTTTTCCATGTTGCAACACTCTGGTGGAGAAGCACTGTTTATATATAACAAATATTTATAAAAAAAAAAAAAAAAAAAGGTAATTGTGAGAAAATGTAAAATAATAAACTCATGTTGTAGCATTTGAAGTTACACTGTGTGATCACAATTATGAGATATAAAGTCATACATTTTTACTCTGAGACTCTTTCTCTGAACTCTAAAAAATGCTGGGTTAAAAACGGATAAACCCAGTAATTAGGTTGTTTTAACCCGGGTTAAATGTTTGCCCAACCTGCTGGGTAGTTATATTTAACTTAACTATTGTTTTAAAAATTACTGCTTTGGGATCATTAATATGTACGTCCCCAATATTTGCATATGCCAGCTCATGTGCAAGCATTAGACAAGGGCAGAACGTCTGGATCTGTGCACAGCTGAATCACCAGACTAGGTAAACAAGCAAGGACAATAGCAAAAAATGGCAGATGGAGCAATAATAACTGACATGATCCATGATAGCATGATATTTTTACTGATATTTGTAAATTGTCTTTCTAAATGTTTTGTTAACATGTTGCTAATGTACTGTTAAATGTGGTTAAAGTTACAATCGTTTCTTACTGTATTCACGGAGACAAGAGCCGTCGTTATTTTCATTTTTATACACTTGCAGTCTGTATAATTCATAAACACAACTTCATTCTTTATAAATCTCTCCAACAGTGTAGCATTAGCCGTTAGCCACGGAGCACAGCCTCAAACTCATTCAGAATCAAATGTAAACATCCAAATAAACACTGTACTTACGCGATTAGACATGCTGCATGATGAACACTTTGTAAAGATCCATTTTGAGGGTTATATTAGCTGTGTGAACTTTGTTTATGCTGTTTAAGGCAAGCGCGAGCTCCGTGGGTGGGGAGCGTGAGCATTTAAAGGGGCCGCAGCCTGAATCAGCACATATTTAATGATGCCCCAAAATAGGCAGTTAAAAAAATTTATTTAAAAAAATCTATGAGGTATTTTGAGCTGAAACTTCACAGACACATTCAGGGGACACCTTAGACTTATATTACATCTTTTAAAAAGACGTTCTACAGCACCTTTAAGAATATGTTTAATAAATTAACATTTATTAATAAGTTTAATGAATAATAATTAAACATTAAATTGCTTATTGATAAACATTCATCTTTTGATTATTATTGATGCCTCTAGTAATTATGTGTCTGATTTTTAATTCGCAACCTATTTTGGGTTCATTTTAAGCCAGCCATATAGTCATTTTTAAGCAATAGTTGGGTTAAATAAAACTGCCCAGCATGTTGGGCAAACATTTAACTGGGTTTGTCCATTTTTAACCCAACTTGGGTTGTTTTTAACCAAGCATTTTTTTTTTTTAAAGTGTGCTATCCACAACCCTGTCACACCTCACCTGCAACTCATTTGTGGGCAGCAACATTCCGGTGAAGAAGCACTGATGTTGACCTCGTGAAAAATGCTCAGACTTCTGGGATGGTCTAATCAAGCTTGATAGAAAGCCACAGCGCTGGCAGGGCACAAGAGTCCCAGCGAATGAGCTGGCTGTCCAGTGACAGCGTGATTCACCTTTGATCTTTACTCAAATGCCACAGTGTCCATCAGTAGCTCCATTACTTACCACTGGACACAGTGACATGGCAGACAGCTGCCAATTACAGCACAGCCCGAGGCTAAGAGTGCAGGCCTCTAACCATGTGGCACGGACTCTACAGCATCAGAACCTCGCTGGACGCTGCCGAGGCTTGGCTGGATAACTGGGCGGAGGCATGTTTGGAGTGTGCTGAAACAGGGCTGGTACAGAAACATCACATCTGATTTGAACCATCAGCCATCGCCATTTGTCCTACGCTGGGCTCGGGTTCAGAGGTGCTTCTCCTTCCTCAGAATCGGACATTGCATTTCACGCTTGTTAGCTTGACCTTTCAGATCCGTTTATGGCTAAAGAGCTAGCAGTCATGGAAATCGAGCAAGCCATCAAGAGAAATACCATAAAGCCTTTAATTCTTGTGTCAAAGACTGAAGTTATGTTTCACTGACCTTCCACTTCCCAGATTTATGTTGCTCAAAGGCATAAAAATCAGCATCCGTATCTATGTATTCATATTTAAAAAAAAAAAAAAATCTTAGTGTTTACTGTATAAAAACAGTGTCAATGTTTTACAGCACAAAAGAGGAAAGGATGTTTCAGTTCAGCTAACCCTTCCACGGTTTGCTGTACATAGACAGGTTCGCTCGGCAACGACACAATATCAAGAGACCTCTGGGTAAACACTATAAAAGTAGGTTCAAAACAGCAGTTTAACATCGAAAATATGTGCACAAGACACCAATAACATTTGACTGATTCACATAAGGCATAAAATGTTGATGAATCCCTTAGCATCAATGTCACAGAGGTAAAATGTGAACATAAAGTGCTGAGTTTTCATCAGACATTTTAATGGGAGCAATATCAGGATGTTAACCTTGTTGACACCAACTATACTATGGATTTTTAAGGATAAAATGAAAAATGAGAAATTTGCAAGAGGTCATATTAAATGCATATGTGTATGGAGGTGGAGGTGTAACACTGGAGGTGTTGTTGGCCACTCGGGAATGAGATCTAACACTGTTTATAGCTTAAAAATGAAAAAAGTAAAGCTTTGAGGCCAATAGCATGTGTTTTATAATAAAAACAAAAAAATATCAACCTAGAAACGAGCTTGAATTGGTATTAAATGAGAGAGATCAAGTAGTGAAACGAGACTTAAAAGTATGTATATGTTGCCATGATTTACAGTCAAAGATATAGTACAGGACAGGTTAGCACTCATTATACAAATATATTTTACCCTAATGCCACCACTGACTAATCAGTTACATTTGTTTTTTCTATCACAATATATACTGCACAAAATGCACTAACAATCAAAAGTAAAAGGTCGGGTTTTTTTTATTTTGTTTTTTAATTTAAAGTCTCTTGCTCAGCAAGGCTGCATTTCTTTTATCAAAATGCAAAGCTGAATTCTGCATTTCTCCAAAATGAAAATTCATCATTACTCCAGTCTTCAGTATCACATAATCCTTCAGAAATCAATCTAAAATGATGATTTGATGCTCAAAAAAACATTTCTTATTATTAATATCAATGTGGAAAACAGTTGTGCTGCTTAATATTTTTGTGGAAATGTGATACATTTTTTCAGGACATTTTTTTTTAGAAAGGTCAAAAGAACAGCATTTATTTGAAATAGAAATCTTTTGTGACATTTTAAATGTCTTTTCTGACACTTTTGATCCATTTAATGTGTCCTTGCTGTACAAAAGTATTAACTTCCTGACTCCAAACTTTTGAATGATAGTGTACAATGTGCACAAAACATACTAGAAATGTTTTTTTCAAGTCGTAAGGTCAAGTTCACAAAAGTACTAACAGTGATGGTGCTTATAAAGAAAACAATGCTCAAGGTGAGATCAAATGTCTGAAAAACAGTAATTCAAATAAAGTTCAAGGTTGATTTATGAATCCAGCATGTACAATGAAACCTCCTCAGACCGAAAGACGTGCTCCAGATCTCTTGAAGAACAACTGGAGGTAAACTATTCATACAAAAATCAAACACTATTCTGACACTGGGTATTAATTTAAAGGGGACCTATTTTGCAAAATACACTTTTATAAGGTGTTCGAACACAGATGTGTATCCACAGTGTGTAAACATTAAACAACCAGACTATAATGGTAAAAATCCACCCACTCCTTTTTATATATATATATATATATATATATATTATATAATGCAAGTGTTTATATAATCCCTATACATCCTAAACAGTCTCTCCAAACAAGTGGTTCCAGATTTCCCCCTACTCTTACGTAAGAGTAGGGGAAGCCCCCCGCCCATGACTGGCGACGGAATCTGCCCTATTAATAGTTTTCATGTGACGTCACGCCGTGAGGGGAACGCCCCCCTGACGGGCAAAACAAGGCTTTCCTCCAATAACCGCCAGTCATTTTTACCAGGTTTGTAGTAAGATCTAATGTAGTAAGACAGTAATATTAAAAGACCAAATTCAATATTTACCTTATTGATTATGCATACTTTGTACAGGCAAACAAATGAACACAGAATATTAATGCACCAGAGGTTTCTCGTTAAGCGTTTTTCCATTGAAAACCATTATAAATAAAACGCATTGCGTTCATATTCTGGGCTCATCTGCTTGCCTGTATATAGTATGCATAATCAAAAAGGGTTAAACTGAATTTGATCTTTTAATATCACTGTTCTAGTACATTAAGGCACTTTAAGGGTGGGTTGCACTAAGGATTCTTTAGCCTGGCGTCGGTTCACCCTCCGACTATGCTGCTTGATCAGCCCTTTCAATCTAACAGTCTTTCTACGTAGTAAATTTGTGTTTAAAATGAAGTTGTGCAACACAACTCGATTTAAAATAAAACCCAGATCAACAAATCCTTGATTAGTGTTAAACTTTGCTAAATTTAATCCTTATTGGAACAACTAAAAAATCGTCCCGCTGTTTTTAGTTATTGAAATCACTGCAGATGCTGTATATGGATCACAAGTGCCCAAAACTTGCATCTTGTTCACATATATATATATATATATATATTTTTTTTTTTTTTCTTTTAGGTAGCCAACTATATATTATGCTGTCATTTTGATGCACAGATCTACAATACACATGAGATTTCTTTCCCTACGTTCACTTTGTATGTTTTTAACACAACCTTGTGTATATTTGACAGTATAAGTAAGTACAATAAGACATGTAAGAGAAATCTAGGTCGCGCCGTCTGACAGCCAGCTTTCTGTGCGCGTGCTTCGGATATGTGCAATCAGAAATCCTTATAGCAGAAGTTTAAACAGAACTGTTTAAACTGTTTAAACTTTCATGATGAAGAAGGACGGCAATGTAACGTGAGCATGGCCGCAATAGAGATTTTGGCAGAGTATTCAAGGCACAAGTTGTACAGGCCCCGCCCTCATCTGGATAGCGCTGTGGGGAGCAGCAGCTTATTTGCATTTAAAGATACATGAACGAAAACAACATGTTTTCCCTTCCACTCAAAAATGGGCAATTACAACATGCTATAATAAATGATCTGTGGGGTATTTTGAGCTGAAACTTCACAGACGCATTCAGGGGACTCCTGAGACTTATATTACATCTCGTAAAAGAGGTATAATAGGTCCCCTTTTAAGTCTGAATGCAATAAACTAAACATTTTTCTTTCTTTTTTGTTTACAATGCTTCATTATCACTCAGTATAAACTACCATCCACTTTTACTTTTAAGGAAAAGAGCAGCTCAGACATTCTGCCAAACATCTCCTTTTGTGTTTCAAAGAAAAGAAGACAGAAAATAATGCAGGATTGGAACAACATGGCAGCGAGTAAATGATGGATGAACAACTTCAATTCTACAACAAAAAATAAAATGATAAAAAAAAAAATCTCAAACAGTAATACAGATGTCTAATGTACTGCAAATGAGATATTCTCTGACTCACAGCCTCTATCATTTATTGATCTCTATCTCCGCAATATCAGGATGAAATGGGAAAACAACAACAACATCAACAACAAAAAAAACATTACATTGCAGCTGTTTGTGGTTTAAAATCTAGGTTCTGCATCGGCTGGACACATTCGGTCGAAACACTGAAAACAGCATCTATGTATTTCAAGTGGTGTTGGGTTTCATAGTGACAGGCTTAGCATGAACTGCGATCCAAACTCTGAAACCAATGCATTTTAAAAGGCTGTTGAGGAGGAGCAGAAATGAAAGAAAATGCCCAACTTTTGCACAACTAATGAGATGAAGCTAATGGCCTAATGGCAACCGCTGAGGCTGTGTGGTTGTTTTAAAATGAAAAATAAATGAGAAGCCCTGCATATACAGAATCGTGGAAACGTAATGAGTCTCTGATATGCTTTTTGAGGCATAGCTTCTCTATAATTTGCACCTCATGCAGTAGCATTAAAATCATTCATCAACTTTTCTTTTTTTCTTTCTTTTCTTTCTTTTTTTTCTGCTGTAACAACTTAAAGAGCAAAACACAAAGCACTGATATTTAAGCTTTGCATGAATGTGTTTGCCTGAGGGGAGGTAACTTGCCTTAAATTTTCCATATTCATGAGAATGGTTTGTTTGCATGTCAGAATCTATAATCCTTATCACAGATATCTTTTTCTTATCCACTGAATACAGATTTTGAACTCGTGTCTGTGCATTTCAGGTAAAATCATTATTACTTTTTTTTAGAAAGCAAAACTAGCATAAACAATGAATAATGTTTTTTGAGCATGCCTTCTCCAAAAATAAATACATAAATAAAAATTTACCTCAAATTCCAGAGGGACAAAAACCTCGTGGAAAGTTAAAATTCCTTGACCCTTTTGAAATTATAACAACCCTTGATTCTTAAGTATGTCCATGAATAAATTTCACTATACATAATTCATCATTTTAATACGGATTGCCATATTTTTATCAATAACACACAGGGGAAGTGAGATATACACAGATATTTTGGGCCGGTGATGAAGAGAGTGCAACTAAGACTGTGGAGAATCTAAAACTGCCAGCCTTCAGTATGGTGGGGCACTTGATATTCAGGCACAGTGACTGTCAATCTTCCCCTCAGAGAGATCGATAAATGACTACGAAGAGAAGGAAAACTTTACCCCGGGCTAGTGAATAATCAATATCTCTGTAGGTCTGCCTAATTAAACTGCCACATTAATATATCTTTCAGTGAAATGTACTAAAGAATGTATATGCATATGTGAAAGACGTATAGGCATTAATGTGTTTCCTGAAATATGATATTAGTTTTGAATATGGATATTTATGTGAGAAGGTTAAAGGCGTGTGCATCTAAATGTCAACATCTTGCTTGGTGTGCTTATTTTATTTGATTAATTTTATTTCCCTCTGAAACTAAAACGAGATAGGAGAAATGCTTTATTGTATTTAAAAATTTCAAGTGCTATATATACAGCTATGGAAAAAATGAAGAGACTACTTAACATTGATTTCTGAACTTGGAGTGGTCTCTTAATTTTTTCCATAGCTGTATATTATATATATATATATATATATATATATATATATATATATATATATATATATGTGTGTGTAAAACGTCTCTCTCTTTAAATAAATTCATCTATAATTAACATTTTTTCCAAACTATTAAATTCATTTGCTATTTATTTTATTTATTTGTTTAAATATAATAACACAATAACAAAATAATAAAAAAACATGTAAATTGAACATTGAGTCTAAATCTAATTGTAAAATTATTTTTCAATTATTTTTCTACTCTTGAAATATGATCATTTACACAGTTACTGTCATAACTTGTTTTCACAACAAATTTATTTAAACAAAAGAATCAAGACATTACTAACAGGTAAAGTAAATATAATGAATGGTGTAAAAAAAACATAATGGAGATATAATTAATTTTGAAGTTTTATTAAGTGTTAACAATGAGATTTTGTGGTATTTATAATCAATTAAGACTGCTTTTGTTATTTTTTACAAAAATGGACAAAATTTGTCACCAAAAAAGTTATTCGGTTTAACCAAAATTTCATTTTTACTGAATGACATTTTTGGTTATTATGATATTTTCAAAAAATACATTTATATGTAGCAAAACATAATTAAAACCTTTAGGATTTGATAAAAGAGATCTAGATGTACTACCTAACATACGTTGGATGTCATATCTTTGTTTTTTTTTTATTATTATTAAGGCCTTTGGACAAAAAAAAAAAAAAAAAAGACACATTACGTCATTGACCTGAATACAGCTAATATAGCGCATATATTTAGTGAAATGCTCCTCCCTAGAGTTCATTTATATAGTGAACTAACATGCTGTAGACACTAAATGACTTGCCTGAGGTGAATGTAATGCTACATGAGATTATTCTGCTGTTTTATTGATGTTTTTCCACAGTTGAAACACTGGTTGAGAGATTTCAAGTCTAAACATATCTGTTCATAGATCGCATGTTCTTCTTCTTCTGTGCTTTTTCCTGTTGTGCCGGTTAGCAAACAGCATTGCATTACCACGCATGCCCCCTTCTGGATTGGAGTGTGGATCGCCTGTGACTATTAGCACCAAACCGTCATGTCTGTACAGTACAAACACATGTACCTTTACACCCCTATTTATACTTATACACATTTGACACACACACTGCATTATATATTCAGTTCAATTAACGACTGATTCAAACCATTCAAACTGATTCAAATCAGTTCATAAGATTCATTTGTTCATGAATTGGACTGCACTCTTCCCGCCGAATGTGGTTTGATTCACTAAAAAGAATCAGCTCATAAGTTTGTTTGCAAATGGGTGTAGCATGGTTTTATTTTCAGAGAAATTAATTAGCCCATAAAATTAATTTCTGCGCAAATCACGCAACACTGGTCCCGTTG
This sequence comes from Chanodichthys erythropterus, assembly GCF_024489055.1. NCBI lineage: Eukaryota > Metazoa > Chordata > Actinopteri > Cypriniformes > Xenocyprididae > Chanodichthys > Chanodichthys erythropterus. The sequence goes on from NC_090223.1 coordinate 33,637,158, forward strand.
AATGTTTTTGATTCAGTAAAAAAATCTACATTTGTTTGTGGATTGTGCTGTACTGTATGGTGCAGCCTGCAAGAACAACTCAAGATGAAAGCTGTTTCTTGCCACTATTTTGCAGCACACTGTCTTTCTTTCATCACATTCAATACCGACTGCAAACTCACATTTAGAACTCATTCACACCGCAACAAAGGCAAAATATGATTCGTTTTGTCCTTGTGCTAAAAATTCTGCAGCAAACTATGGGGTACATAAGACAAAAAACATTAGTGTAAAGCATGCAACTCTGATATATTTCAGTTCTTATCAGTTTCAGTTTAAAGCCAGACTTAGTTAAAATATCCGAACTAGCCATTTTTATGCAATTCTTTTTCCTGATAAACACAACAGCATGATTGTGACATCACTTCATGGAAAAGATCAAAGCTTGTAGCATTTCAAGATTCTATTTCAGTTTATTTTCATGCATGTCCAACCTCCAGAGTGCTTTCTAGCACCTCTGGATTGAGCATGTGGCTTTTGGCCCCAGATTAGCATAGAAGAAGGAAGCATTAATATATAATTTATTGATGAGGCTACAATATGCGGCTGAAGTGGACTGGAGCGTGGAGAAATCCCTCAAAACTCCCTTACGTCTGCAATATGCACACGCCGCCATGTCTTCATTTACACACTTCATACATACTAATACATCTTCTATTTTCTATTCCCAAAGCCTAGTTTATAGCAGTGGACGAAGCAGAGAGAATGTGGCCGGCTCTGTAACTAGCACTGGAGGGAGAGATTTCCATAGGGGAAAAGTGCAGAACAGGAAGCCAGCAAGACTGAATCCCTTAATGCAAGGGTTGCTGAAGAAACCTATCAAGTCACCCTACTGAAGGCATGCTTATTTGGGCCCAAACCAGGTAATTTTATGAACCTATAGTGCCCCAGAAAGTGACAATGAAGGAAGAGCATCTTTTCAAGAAACAACATAATATTATTTGTGCTCAGGGGTTTACATGAAATGCTATTTTTCCACAGAATGCACAAATTCTCCTTTCACAGATTTGTAATTCACAAATAACATTGCTTCTTTTGTCCTTGCCTTAGTTCAAATGATTTAAAAGGAGCTGCTGAGCAGAGGTTCTGAAGTTTAATTTCAGAGGACAAGGCAGGAAAAAAATCTGATGCTGCGTTTAATTCTGGGATGAGTGGATTTTTTCATTTCATGGCCGATAAGATCAGAGAACAGGTGAGGCTAGCTCTCGATCTTTTCCAGGCAAACACCAATCAATTCCCATTAATAGACCAGGGTGTAGGTACAATTTCACGACTGATGAGAGCGATATCCCTGGCCGAGAGGGTCGTCTGGCTGACCAAACTCTTCCCGCTAGTCCGTTTGCTGGATTAGCGGCCAATTTGGGGTCTGACTTTGGTGCTAAATAATGTGCGAGAAGCACCACTGATATCACACTTGATAGAAAAGCATTCACTTTCTATTAGATAAAAGCAGGGCATCATAATCATGCTTTACAAGTTGCAGGCCCTAAAGGAAAGAACCAATGCAGAAGCAACATGACGTGTGAGGATAAGCAAGAGAAAGAATTAATAAAATGGTAAGCTGCCTACTGTAAGCATCTTACAGCAATATATGTAACATGAAGGCTGTTTCAAAAGGAAGTTATTAGGGAGGCACCGATATTGAAATCTGGGCTGAGACATGACATCATTTTCATGTTGGAAAAAAAAAAAAAAACACTAAAACATTACAATATATAGTATGAAATTTTTAGATTTAGAGATTTAATACACGTAAAAACATTACATTTAACTTTTGTTGACTAAAATTGCTGAAATTAAAGGGATAGTTCACCCAAAAAGGAAAATTATCCCATGATTTATTCACCCTCAAGTCATCCTAGGTGTATATGACTATCTTCTTTCAGACAAACACAATCAGAGATATCCCTAGTCCTCCAAGGTTTATAATGGTTGTGAATGGGGGGGGGGGGGGGGGGGTGCGTTTTTAAGTAAAAAATAATGCATCCGTCCATACATACGACTCCACGGGGTTAATAAAGGCCTTCTGAAGCGAAGCGATGCGTTTTTGTAAGAAAAATGTCCATATTTAAATCTTTACAAATTCAAATAACTAGCTTCCGGTGGACGACCATACGCAGAATGCGCAAGTCGAGTTGCACCAAATGAGTAATCCTCTGATGAAATGTATTACGCAGGATGTGGGAGTTTCATAAGCTTAGACGCCTCTCACGGTTCAAACAAATAGGGCTGTGCAACAAATTTAAGCTCCTTTTCTCTTATATCGAAATCCTCTGAAATTTCTCTTTAAAAATGATCATTTTAGACTTATAATCCATGACCGGTGAGTTGTTTTGCTCTATCCTCTGCGCCTCCGTGTTCGTCATTATGCTGTGCGTCAGGTCAAAGGATACACTTCCGCATTCTGCTTACAATCGTCCACCGGAAGCTAGTTATTTGAATTTATAAAGTTTTAAATATGGATAAAAACGCATCACTTCGCTTCAGAAGACCTTTATTAACCCCTGGAGTTGTATTCACAACCATTATAAACCTTGGAGGATGAAGGATATTTTTAAAGGGGCGCTATGTAATAATGACACTCAGTGTTCAAAATAGGTACTGCAGTCCAAATTCAAAATATTGTTTGCCCCGCGATTTTCTGACCCAGTTTGTTTGCTGGTTTCCATGGTTGCAATACGAGCTGTTTTCCGCCAACTGGCAACCTGTGATGTCAAAATACTATTGGATAAACTGGCAGCACACGGTTTCACACAGACCAAAACAAAGACAGACATTCCGACACAGAACACACATTTTCAAAGTAGAATATCTGGCTGTAGCTTTGTCTTTCTGAGGAACAAGTAGGTTTAACATGTTTCCTAAATATCTGCAAACATATAGGGGTATTTTTATGCTTTATTAAAGTAAAAATCTTACATAGAGCCCCTTTAAATATATCTCTGATTGTGTTCATCTGAAAGAAGAAAGTCATATACACCTATGGCTTGAGGGTGAGTAAACCATGGGATAATTTTAATTTTTGGGTGAACTATCCTTTAAATATAATATGAAACTTAGATAAAAAAAAATAAATAAAAAAAAAACGTAAAAAAAAATAAATTAAAATTAAAACATTTGGCAACTTACTGAAATAAATAAGTAATTACTAAAACTAAAATAAAACTAAATTAAAGCTATATAGAAATATTACAAAATAATGAAAAATATAAAAATTTTAAATTAGTAAAACAAACCAAAATTAAAATGAAAACTGAAAATATAAAGAAATATAGCTGCAAGCAGCAATTACGGGGACAAGCACAAAAAAGGCACAAGAAGCAAGCCAACACGACTGGGAGCATCAGGCTAACTGCAGCAGTGAGCAATAAAAGACCTATTAAGATCATTTTAGCTAAAAGAGCTGAAAAATGATCAAAATTTAGGATTTACTGGCTCATCACTTTCGACCAATAGGTGGCGCTGTGTCCAAATTGTTGTGGTATGGTCAGAGTGAGGTGACAATTGAACTTGCAAAGTTTGGTGTCAATATGTCAAAGCACTGAAGAGATACAGCTTCAAGAGTCGTTTTTGCATCATGCCTCAAATTCTTTGCTCTAGTATACGAAAACGGTTTGACGTATCTACTTGAAATCCATAACTTTTTGTTGTCATCGTCTGAAGATGACACAGTTCAATTTTGGTGAAAATCGGAGCAACGGTCTAGGAGGAGTTCGAAAAACTAGGTTTTAAAAGAAAAACAATATGGCGGACTATGACTATGGCAAATGTGATAACTATGTTCTCAGCATGACCCAAGGAATCTACTGAGACCAGTTTCATTACAACTGGTGAATACAGTCAAAAGTTATTAACATTTTTGTACATTTTGTTATAACTTTTGACCACAAGGTGGCGCTGGTCCGAAACTTCTCAGGCTCCTTCAGGGCATTGTGCTGATGACCCATACCAAGTTTTGTAACGATATGCTAATGCGTTCGTAAAATACAGCATTTTAGCACAAAATTCAAAATGGCCGATGGCCAAAATGGCCGAAGTGGGAAAATTGGATATCTTTCGACTCGGCATGATTTTTGGACAAACTCATCAGAAGTTATAAGCAAAAATAGCCATTTTTCATATATCTCCGCACCAGTAGGTGGCGCTGCGCCGAAACACTGCATGGTGCCTCAGGTCATGATTGTGATTACATGTACCAAGTTTGGTCTAAATATGATAAAGTGTTGCAGACATACAGCCTTACTTCTATTTTCGCAAGCACTACGTACAATTAATTTGCGTGTTTTTCGAAAACGGTTTGAGGAATTGACTTGAATTCCATTACTTTTTGTCAGCATGGTCTGAAGATGATCTGGTTCAATTTTCATGAATATCGGAGTAACGGCCTAGGAGGAGTTCGAAAAAGTGCGTTTTTCAGAAAATTCAAAATGGCTGAAAAATTTTCATGAAGGAAAATGACGTCATAGGGTGCAATCGATTCGTCTTGACTCAAGGAGGTTTCTAACCTTTTGTTTCTAACCCTTACGGTTCAAAAGTTATTTGCATAAACATAAGTGCAACTTTGGACAGCTGGTGGCGCTAGAGGGATTGAGTTAGAGACTCCAAATTTGCTATGGACAAAGTTCAGACTGTCCTCTAACTGTGTGCCAAATTTCACAACTTTTTACCATACAGTTCTATGGGCTGCCATAGACTTCAAGAGCGGAAGAAGAAGAATAATAAAAAAAAAAAAAAAAAAAAAAAAATAACGTCAACAATAACAATAGGTGCCTCCGCACCTTCGGTGCTTGGCCCCTAATAAAAAACAATGCAAAAAATATTAGCATATACATAATACTAAAATAGCACTGTTTAATGAAAGAGCAATTGATGATGGCAAAATGTAAAAAAGTAAATGAGCATGCACAGCTCAATATTGACCAGTAATTACAGACGTTTAAATATAACGTTTTATATACTTTTGACAGTTAAATAAAATGATTAAACAAACATATAACATTGGCCAATAACCAAAACGGTACAAGTAAATTGTGCATTCCTAGAAGTCATAATTATGTTGCCTCCTTAGACAACTTATTTAGACCATATCTGAAAAGCAGGACTGCATACATCCTTTGCACAGAGACAAAAAAAAAAAACAACATGGAGGATGAGATGACAGGATGCCACTTAAAAATGAATGTCCTGTACATTTCACTTAAAACTATCAAGGTTCAATGTAATTAAAATGAATAATTTTACCCAGCATTCGTGTGTGCTTTATATTTTATGCTAATTAGAGTCTCATGTGGTTAGCTTTGCTACACGCTTCAGTGAACTCTGTTGAAACGAACTGAAAGTCAAACTGCTGCCTATGTAGGCAGTAGGCAGCGAGGTAGCTTACTAGGTTATGCTATAGAAAATGGAACAAGAGAAAAGGATGTGTCTATTTTGGGCTATAGGAGCAAAACCCTTTTATAGGAGCAGAACCCGTTTATCAAAACGCACGCTTGCTATCACAGACCGACACAACGACAGATCCGTTGCAGGCAGCACCCGTTGGCATTGCTCGGTCAGGCCGCTGCTTGCCTCCGACTTCACCCCCTGCCTCTTCCTCCTCCATTAGCGCACTGAGGAGAGAGTTATAGAATCCTCCCCCACAATAGGCTTTGCTGCAAACCTGTCTCTTAGTGAGCTAAATGGTGAGCGAGATACCGTAAAGAGGAGAAAATATCAGGTAATTGATTAGAGGCGCAGGGACTGAGCCTTCATTTGTGAAAGTGCTGCCGGGTTCAGAATCCACATCCCGCTGCCTCTCCTTATTTCGTGGAGAATGGGAACTCATGAGCAATTGATACACTCCGTTAGCTCTTATCATGGTGAGAGTGATCGGATGTAGCCTGAGGGATACTTTATACAGTTTAACACTGGGACATAAAAAGGTAATGTTCTCTGTAAGGAGCTGGATTAACTGGTGAAGGCATTACACACTCCTGATATGCGCCGAGGAATGAAGAGGACAGAAAAAAAACAAAACAACAACAAGCATCTGAGGTTGTCGGTTATGCCCAATGAGTTGAGCCCGGGTGCAATAAGGCAAATCTACAAGAAATGCTTTACTGTTTACAGAGTGCCATCTGGTGCATCAAAACAAGTGGGCAAATTAACTAAGACTAAAGATTTTGCGCATTCGTGCTAACAGCTGATATTTCACCTTCCTCTGAATTGAGTCCAAATCAAGCCTTTTAAGGATGAAAATATGTTCCATTTATTTTATAGCTGTGGCAATCTGTAGCAAGTTCAGATTGTAGTATTTATTAATTTATTTACTTTGTTTTGCACTGGCATGCACATTTTGGTAAAGACTTCTATTGAGAAAGAGCACATTAAATTGATCAAAAGCAACAGTAAAGACATTTATAATGTTACAAAAATGCTGTTTTTTATTTATTTTTATTTATCAAGGAAAGCATTAAAAATGCTTTGAAAGGTAGCACATACATATATATACATATATATATATATATATATATATATATATATATATATATATATATATATATAAGTAGCAGAAGTGATTAAAACGACACTGTTACAACCAGGTTCGGCCACTTCTGCTTAATGAAAAGAAACCTGTGTGTTTGCAATAATGAGGAAGAAAACACTTGGTCCTAATAAAGAGCTGCTCTGGAGTTACTAATAGCCTTCCTGCTTCATAATGTGACACAATGACAATCAATGACAGTCAGGATGGATGTCAATTTCAGGACGGCAATCAATCGGATCCCTCTGCAGTAATTTGAACATTTCATTGAGATTTTGCATTAAACACTGAGGCCTCGTTTACACTAGTGCGTTTTCGTTTTAAAACGCATACGTTTTGCTACGGTTACGGCAGTCGTTTTACGCTACGCCAGCGAATCTCGAATGTCGAAAACGGAGACTTTCAAAAACACTGCAGAGCCCGTTTTAGTTTGAAAACGGCGGGGTTGTGTTTCAGTCTAAACGGACCAAAACGGAGACTTTTGAAAATGATGGTGTTGCTCTGTGTATCCTTGACGACCGTGTAAACAATAACATGGAGACTGAACTGCAATTTTTGCTGGCTTTGTTGTCATTTTTAGCAACCATTGTTCAGTTAAACTCTGCATTTTTTTAATACTGCAGCTGTCTACATACACTAGAGGCAACTGTTTACACTTGTACCCGAATGCCCAGTGAGCATGAACAGTCATGTGACATGTGTTTTCGGCCGTGTAGTGTAGACGGAGATCGCTTCTGAAACGCTGTGGAAACGCCAGTGTAGATAAGGATCGTTTTCATTTTAAAACACTGTTTTAAAACAAAAACGCACAAGTGTAAAAGGGGCCTGAATGGCATGTATCAAAAAAAAAAAAACAATCTTATATTTAGGGCTGCAACTAACAATTATTTTGAAAATCAATTAGTTGGCCGATTACTTCTTTAATTAATCGATTAGTCCGATGAAATAGAAATATTCAATTTTTTTATTTTATTGACAACCACATCCTGCCCAATGCTGCCCTTCAAACAACTTAATGCTGTGAAAACATATTGAATATATGCAAAATGCTATATGCTATGCTATATGCAAAAGAGCTATAAAGCAAATGGATAGTTTAAACTACATTAAAAATGAAGATAATAATAAAGATAATAAAGAAAAACACAAACTCAGTGTAAACAGATAAGAGGAATGTTCAGCAGGGACACACACTCTCACTCTGAACACAGTAACCTGTTACTGTCATTTCTTTATCCTGTAAATGTAAGAAACGTCTTACATTTATATTCAACTACACGCAGTTATCCCTTGACAGTTAACACTCTCATAAAATACTTGAATTACATGCAGACTTTTAAATGCAAACCTAAATTTAACGTCCAGCAACAGCAAAATGAATGTTTTTGTGCTAAATATTATTTGTCTCCCTCTCTAATGCATATAGCGCATGCTCAGTAAAGTCAGGATGAGCCTTAATGCAAAATGGAAACACTCACGTGAAATTGTAACACTTACAGATAAGGATATAACCGTAAAATGAAAGTTTTGCGCTAAGGAAACATACAACACATTAAACAAACAGCTGACAGGGCAAGCCATGTTAAACATTACGCTAATGTATTAGCTTAAAGCTTAAAATAAATAATTCTCATGTTTTGGGCAGCTTGGATCATGTACCTTTCCCGCAGCAGCTCACTCTGTTTCCTCCACTATCTTTAGAAGCATTTTGTCCATAGAAATGCGTTATTTAGTGCTGTAATTTTGACGTGACTGGCGGAATTTTTCCGTGCACGGTGGGCAGAAACGACTAATCGTTGTTGATGATTTTCATTTTTTTATCGATTAGTTGTTGCAGCCATACTTACATTTAAGAAAACTCATTTTTAAACTATTTTAAAAGAAGTTTTTTATCTAACTCAAGCTTTTGACGCCATGTGTGAGGAACAACTACTGAAAGCTGTTGTTATTCACTGAAAATGTGAAAGGCTTAAATAAATTGGAATATAGTATTATATGGACTAGGCCTACTTTTATTATGCCTTTTGATCTGCCGTTATGATGTTAGCATGATCTGTGGATCTGTCACAAAAACCTTTCAAAATTTTGTTTCAAAGAAAGAATGAAAAAACAACAGGTATGGGCTTGAAACAACATGATAAGAATAAAAAAAGCTAGAATTTTCATATTTGGATGAACTATCCCTTTAAACTGTTCACATTATCACTGTTCTAACCCATCAAAGCCCAGGGTCATGCTGGAGGACATCTAACTGGTATTCTACCTTCTCAGTGAACTCCCATTTATGTGGTTTGATAACGGTGAGTTTAAATTTAATGTTGTTGAATGGAGCGAGTAGATTCTTCTTCTAAAAGATAAAAGTGGATGACAAAAGGCTTTTTATGACATTCAAGGAAAGGGAAAAAGGTGGTGTTTGCTCTTTTACTTCTGCTACATTTGGTCTAAATGAAAGCCATATGCTTGGCGCTCTCAAAACAAAATTCCCTCATAACACAACTGAAAACACCTTGTAAAAACAACAGTCTAAAACAGGAAATTAGCAACATTTAGCTCTGCCGCCAAAACATACTGTTATTCTATACCGCTGGCTTAATATCTGCAAACTGGGCCGTCTTTGTCCAGATTGTAGTACGAGATCTTGTGTGATTTGTCTTGCTTGCTACAAGGACCCTAAACCCCAAAAGCAGCAAAGAATCCAGGTTGAACTGGAAAGGTCACATGCATTTAGGTGACACATCACTCAACCCCTCCACCTGCCTCCCTCAACAAATGGCCTCCAATCCTGCTCCTCTATGCAAATGACTCCCAGCTTGAATTATTCAAAAATGAACATTTACATAATGTTCAGTCGTAAACTAGAGAAGAACATCAATGAATTTACTGCATGGTTGGGTACTGCTCATGCTTACAAATACCCAGGCAGGAAATAAAGCACAGATTAATTGAATTGAAGGAAGATTGGAGGATATTTTTCATTTGTCACGATGATAGAATAATTACTAGTCTAATCTTCAAAGGAAGCAAATGTTATGAGAGGGGGAAAAAACAAATGATGCATTCATTATCAGTGAATGATAATATTGTGTGTAATTCTGCTGTGAATGCGTCAACATCAAACCCATACGATTACTACTTTGCTGATGTGAGTTGGATCAATATTGATTATCGGCATAAACATTAAATTAATTAGATATGGTTCAGCATAGTGAGACCCTTCACTTGAGACTCTAGTCTCATAAATTACTAAAGGGGAACAATACAAAAACCAAATTCCAATGTGATGGCCATTATCGTTTTATTATTCAGTATCAGAAATGCATTGCTAAGGTATTTTATCATATTAATGCTCTATTAAATTAACACTTATATTACATGTATATTTAACTAATTCACTAAACTAAAGTAATAACTATTTCACGAAAGTGAAATGAATAAGCCTCAGGCTGAAGGAAATGCACATTCCCGTCTACACAGTAGAGGGCGCAGCTCAAATAAACAAGACTTTCAGCTTTGTTGCCGTTCTGGATTACAAAAGAATAGTACTCGGGAGAAGTAAATGAGTAAATGTATGCTCACATTTAGTCTAGAAGTACTCTAGAATAACCATCATGTTAACACAGCGCACACTCTGCACTCCCGATTTCTCTCAACATGGGGGGCAGGAGAGCTGTCAGCCAGTAAATGGGAAAACAAAGTAACTTGCGTTTAAAAAGTAACTCGGATATTTTGTTGTAAATTAAAAGAAATGCGTTACTTTACTAGTTACTTGAAAAAAGTAATCTGAATACGTAACTTGTGTTACTTAAAATGTGTTACCTGCAACACTGTATATAAAAGCAGGGCTCACAAAATCGCCAGCCTGACGTCCCGGGGCTAATGTGTTTTCCCAGTCGAGCTACCAACATAAATCACAGTCCTATCTTTAAATAGTGAAATAGTGAAAGTTCCTTTCTTGATTTGTGTTGTTCACTGTCTTCACTTGTTATTTGAAGGAAAAATAAGTTTTTGATCATGCCGATTTGCCCGCAGAGTAGTTTAGCTGATGCACGTTACTTGCCGTGTGTGTGTGTGTGAGTTTGTTTATATTACATTGTGAGGACCACAATGTAATATAAACCTGAGTTCACTTACATCGTGGGGACCAGCCACCGGTCCCCACAATGTCAATTAATTAATAAAAATACTAAATTATGTTTTTGTGAGAAAATAAAGGTGTGCACAGCAGTGGCGAGGCTACAGAAGGGCCAGGGCGGCACTGGCCCACCCAGATTGATGGCTGGCCCACCCAATCAAAGGTGCCAGAATATTTCATTTTATTTCCAGACACTACTTTGGTCTGGAAATAGTCATATCTGTTGTGAAAGCCTATATATAATTTGAAAAATGTATTATTAAAAATACATAATGTGTTTTTATTTTGCACCGGTAAACTCAGCTTTCCAGAGTCGCGACAGCAGCTGTTTCTATGCGGCGCGCGTCACCGTCCATGACTTGCGCTTATAATAGACTATGTGTGCCGGTTTGTTTCATTTCTACTGTGATTAGCCTATTTATTCTACAGTAACAATTTATTCTATGGTAACATAGTCACCTATGTGTAAAAAAAATAAAAATTGAAGTGATGACAATGAAATTAAATCGAGCATATTTTTCCCGATGTGATCCGTCAGCTCCAGTCCACTCATTTGGAGCGGTTAAGGCCCGGGTATGCTTCATTTCCCACGTTCCCCTCCGTCTCGCGCACAGTTAAGAGCGCAAGTCTTTCAGATTCTCCTTTGCCCATACGCGCGGAAAGACGCGTTCGGCGCATGAACGCGCACCGTCCATGGTCATAAAAATTCGGCTGCGCGGAGAGTCAAAGCTAGTCCACAGTCTAGTAAACGTTTCTTGCTTGCGCCGACTGAAAACACATGAGAAACATAATGAGAAACATCATGAGACAGTAGAGACTCGGCATGTGGATTTGGATAAAAAAGTTAGGCTAATCGATTTGATGCTGTGCCCGAACACCGCGTTAATCCTTTCACAGTGGCATATAGCGGATGGGGATGCGGGGCTATTAAATTATTTTTCTTATTATCATGCTACTTTTATTATTAAATTAATATTGCAATTCTTTTGCCCCGCTATATCATAGCGCATCACCGCATAACCGACGCGCTTCGAGGACAATAAAATATTAGTAAGATAGCTTAATCCTCAACAACTTGTTTAACACGAAATACTAATCAGTTCACGAAAAATACTATTTTTTCTCACTATGGGCCACAAGAGAAATAATAAGAAAATAAACTAGATTCATCTCTCATTGTCTCTAAGAGATTTGCGACGTTATTGCAGCGGCAGATGCCAAAAGCTCAGTCAGTTTTTACTTTCGGTTTCTGTAGCAAATTAATTGACTGGCGTTTGAGACTTCACCCGCATAACTCTCACGCAAAGTTTGCACATCGTTTGTGTGATATCCACTAGCTCGCCTTCATGGTTTAAAATGGAAATAATTACAATATGGCGACGTGACATTTTTCTTTATCACCAGTTGCTTGCAAAATGATGGACACTGATTCACATATCGTCCACGTCATTTCCCGTGATAATAAAATTAAGTTAATTATTTATATATATATATATATATATATATATATATATATATATATATATATATATATATATATAAAAAAATAGTGGTCCACCCTATTTCATCAAGGTCCACCCACTTGAAGATTTCTGGCCTCGCCACTGGTGCACAGTTTCCTGTGATGGTTAGGTTTAGGGGTAGGGGGATAGAAAGTATGGTTTGTACAGTATAAAATGCATTGCGGCCTATGGAAAGTCCCCACAATTCACAAAAACAAACATGTGTGTGTGTGTGTGTGTGTTAGTGATAAGCAGTTCGCTGTTCTATCCACCGACTGGGCGGGCCAAGTAAGTATTACTTGGCAAGTAATAACATTCCAATTAATTGCAGATGAATGAGAAATAAATCACTAATGTGTTTGATAAAGATACAGAGCTTTGTGGTAAAACGTAACGAACATGCATTATTTTTTCTACTTTCATTTTCAACTCTTCAGGGAAAACCAATCAAGAAAAACATACACCTAGAACACCACCTAGTGGTCATTATATATAACACAACAGCTATGTAAGTGTGTATGTGAAGCACTGTGTGTACTATAATAGGGTAAATTAATAAAGCCTATATCCAGCATTAGCTTAGGTTGAACATAATTAGTGTCTTGTGTGTGTGTGTGTGTGTGTGTGTGTGTGTGTGTGTGTGTGTGTTCAGGAAGTTGCAGTGATGGAAACAGTGACAATTTAAGATTATGTTTAGACCATTAAGGAAATGTAATTTTGCCAAAGATTAACTTTTTACTTTTACTGTGTGTGAAAATGTTAAGAGGCCCATGGATTTACACTGGTATTTCAGTTCTACTTAGCCAAAAAAAAAAAAAAAGACCAAAAATTTCATAGAAATTTAAGTTAGAACCAAGTGGATATTTGTGTTTTTGTTTGTGTTTTTGATTGATATTTCAACTCTTGTCCAATTTACTACATAAAAAAATTGTATTTTTTTTTATTCAGGCTAGTTAAATACTTTTCGGGCTACAAAAATCTCAAGAGTGCCTGCCTGAAGAGCTACCGGGGATTTTGAAAAGCAATGCCAAAATAAGACATATCGGTTGAGTATTACGGTTAAAAATAAATAGATAAAAACAGTTATACTTGGCTTTTGGTACACTAAATGACATTAGTGCTTTCTCTCCTGAGAATTCTCAATGTATCTGCCTTAACCTAACATCACCAGAATCAACAAAGTTTGTAATAATCACACCACAAAAAATAAGGGAAAAAAAGTAGATTGCTTATTGAAATTTTTGTAGTGGAAAAATTCAACAGCCGGCTCTAAATTTGCTTCTTTCATTCCCAATGGCTCCTTCTCTCCCTGTCCAAAAAAAAAAAAAAAAATTGTGCATGCAGCAGTTTTTTTTTTCAAGTATAGGCTGAGGACATCAGTTCTACCAGCAGCCAGTTTCAGCACACATTGATTTAATCTTAGTGTTTCGGAGGAACTCTGGAGGTCAAATGCAAGTCGTTTAAAAACTCGCCTATGTAACGTGATGTAATATTTGTTTAACGGAGGAACACGCCACAGCCCATAGAGTGCATTAATGTGATTTCTGCACACCAGTGCTTTCCAGATCTATTCACACACAGTTGTTTTCCTTCAGGCTTCACTGTTATGTATTTCAAACACTCTCAAATGGCTCTTCTCTATTCACTATGGATGGTAAACCAGTAGGTTACAATATTCATTAACACATTCAGTCTCTAAAATTCATAAATGTTTTGGCTTGTAGTTTCAAGAGACACTTTAAAAGCTCATATTTGACTTGCATAAGAGTCATTTAGCGGTAAATATACAACGACTCTAATCTCCACCAAAGCACACCAGAACCTTCCTGTTTAAACCATCTCATATAAACAAACCTGCCTCATAAAAAAACACTTCACTCAGTACTAATGAACAAAAGGAATGTTCACCCGACTATATAAAAGATTTACCAAAATTATGCAAATGGACAACAATAAGCAGAATTCCCTTCGGTGTGGAAGCGTCGCATATTTAGGCAGAATTATTGAAGGCTGCATTCAAACACACAACTTCGAACCGTTTCACGCTGTATCCTTAAGCGAATTTACTTCATTAATCATGCCAGTATGATCTCATTTCTTCTGCTGCCCTGGCTGTAAAACATATTGTTAATCTGGAAGGCATCCAATGTTGCAATCAATACATCAACCTAGATTTATTAATGATAAATCAATACTTGTATAATATTTTCTTATTCTAATGTATTCGGTTGGCTACAATCCAAAGCTGGGGTGATGGAAATATGCAGATGAAGCAATGCCGGTAGAAATATTTTGTGGACCCATAATATGCAGCAATATGAGTCTAAATATGCGGTTAGAAAGCTTATTCACCCCAAAAACTGGAAATTAAGCAGAGAGACTCTTTGGATGAATGCCTTTCCCTTTTAAAATGAAAAAGTTAAAGGATCCTAGCACTCTTGAAATGCTGGCCTTATTCAATAATGTATCCTTTAATAATCTGCTGTCTTACCACAGCAACTAGAGCATCTATAACAAGTTCACTTCAAGGGGAATAAGCTTGTATAAAAAATGAACGAGAGGAAGAAGAATAAAAAAAAAAAAAGTTACCCAAAAAAGATTTCACTGCTTCAGCATAATTGCTGATCTTCACGATACTGTGATGAAGAAAATGGCATTCCCAAATGACTGGTCTAAGAGCAGAAATAAGGGAGAAAAAACTAATTAACTGCATCCTGCTCAGGAGACCGTCAGCACAGCTACCTGCTGCCCCCTCCTGGATGAAAATACATCAACGTTTGAAGTGAAATGGGTCACGTATATATACGCATGCACACATTTGTAATTCCTTTTACTGCCATCTCCCCTCATTCAGCACAACCTGCAGTTTTGCTAGCTCTCCTCCAACTCTAACTTGTCAGGACTGCATCCAGAGGAAGTAAGCTGATTTTCTGTTCAAATGTTTTGTTTATTTCTCATATGTGCACTAAATACGGAATTTTAAATACTGTTATATGCATCCCAGTTTACTTACTTAAAGTCTCCCCATGGTGAAAATCAAGTTTTTAATGTTGTTCATATGTCTGTGTGGTGTTTTTAACATGCTTTAAGACAAACAATGTGTAAATTCATAAGTCAACATCATTGCTGAGTATTTTCTCTTTAAAACTGCAGTAAACCAAAGACAGTCTCAAACCCGCGGTTTGAAATCGCTGGTGTTTCTGACGTCACAAACTATCTTGTAACCAATCACGTCAACGTGCCGGCGGGCTTTAACATATCATTAACTGACCACAGGGAGTCTCAAAAGAAGGTTATCCCGGTATATTTTTCTGTTGATATGAAAAATCGGGTAGATTTAGCAATATGGCAGGTATATGATGAACATTATGATGTTATGATGAACTATAAGCCTTTCTGCACTGATGTTCTGAGATGTTCAAAGCGTTTCTAAGGATACTGATTTTAAGAAGGCAGCAGTCTTACTCACGAATGTGAACATGATTTGTGTAACATTGGCAACACATTATTAGCTGTTTGATAATGTAATCAAGCAGAACGCTTATCATATTAATTACCGTTATGTGTCCGACGTTGTAAAAAGCGATACCATTGTGCAGCGTTTACCTCAGTAAGTTGACCGAGTCGAGTCGTGCGAGTGAGTGGAGGCGGAGCTAATTATCATATTCATTGATCCGTGTATATTAAATGAGGAAAGGGTGTAGAGTTACAAAAAAAAGTTTCAAGTTTCAAGTTATTTTAAGGGATTAAAAAAAATTTCACAGGAAAAAAAAAAACATTTAAATATGTAATTTTGGTGATCAAAGATGAGTTTTAAGTGATAAAATGATTGACTACATTGGGACTTTTAGTAATGTGATGAGAGTACCATTCAAAAGTTTGAGATTTGTAAGATTTTTTTTTTTAAAGAATGTTTTTAAATATTTTTAAAGAAGCAATTTATTTGATCAAAAACAGTAAAAACAACAATATTGTGAAAATAAAAATTTAAAAATCTTGTATTTTAATGTATTTAAATATATTTTAAAATATCATTTATACATGCATCATTTTCAGCATCATTACTCCAGTCTTTAGTGTCACATGATCCTTCAGAAATCATTCTGATATGATGATTTGCTGCTCAAGAAACATTTATGATTATTATCAATGTTGAAAACAGTTAATATTTTTTGAAATTTTAGTCAACACAGCCTTAGTAATGTCAGCGGAAAAAAGAAAGTCATTTCAGAAGTAAAAGTTATATTATATTATACTACATTATATTTTGATTTAAAATGACAAACTATTTTTTTGTTTTTTGTTTGTTTTGGAATGAAATGCACAGATGAATCATTCATAACATAAACAGGAAGCTGCATAGTAAATAGGGAGTTGATTTTACTTTAAGTCAATTTGCCTTTATTTATATAGCGCTTTATAGAATACAGATTGCTTCAGCTTTTCAGGGATAAACAACTTTAAATAATGAGGACACTTGACTGAAGGAATTAATCACTACACAGAGGGCAGTATGTTTTTTGTTTTGTTTTGTTTTTTAATACTATTTATAACACAACTGACTGTTGATAAACAACAAGTCCCCATATAAATTATGTATTGTGGAGTTCTGAGGTTGTGTAATTTCAAGTTTCGGAAACTTCAGACACAAACACACGCCCCCTTCACCATCCAAAGCAATACTGATGGACCTGTCACGCTACACAGCAGCAGATGAAAGAGGATATTTGGTCATTCAATGCAACATCATGCATGGAAGGAGACCAATTAAACTTCAGGAACACAACATGTTGCCTACTATTCACAAAAACAGCCTGTGTGACCTGCCTGCATATCACGAATAATAGCTGTATTTTTTAAAGCGCATTCAGTGTTGTGCAAACAAATCAGAGACCAATTAATTGTTCGATATTTGGTCAATTTAAGATTATCAGCACTGGCTGCTTCTTGTGAATAGTAGGAAACATGTTGTGCTCCTGGAGTTTAATTTGATCGAAGTGTTAGTGTGTCTGTTCCAAAACCTGCTGAAAACCTTGTCAATAAATAATAATAGGTCTTTGTTATTTTTAAATGTCACTTTGCATAAATATGTCAAAGTTAAATTTGGTGCATGTATCAGTTGTCATCATTACAATGTATTATCAATGTATTATATAATCTCCAGCTCCCTAGAGCTAAATTAAAGTGTTAGTTCACCCAAAAAATTTAAATTCAGTCATTAAGTACTCCCCCTCATGTTGTTCCACACCCGTAAGGCCTTCGTTCATCTTTAGAACACAAAATATGATATTTTTTATAAAATCTGATGGCTCAGTGAGGCATCATCTAGTAATCAAAACACTGCTTCATGAAGCTTCAAAGTTTTTCGAATCTTTTGTGTAGAATCAGTGGTTCGGAGCACCAAAGTCACGTGATTTCAGTAAACGAGGCTTCGTTATGTCATAAGTGTTTCAAAATTTAAATGGTTCATGTGACTTTGGCAGTTTGATACACGCTCCGAAACACTGATTCGACAATAACGATTCATAAAGCTTCGAAGCTTCATGAAGCAGTGTTTTGAAATCTCCCATCACTAGATATTGTTGAATAAAGTCGTTATTTTGTTTTGTTTTTTTGGCACAAAAAATATTTCGTCGCTTCATAGCATTAAGGTTGAACCACTGTAGTCACATGAACTGTTTTAAATACGTCTTTAGTAGCTTTCTGGGCATCTGAAAATGTAAATTACCTTGCTGTCAATGGAGGCCTCACTGAGCCATCGGATTTCATCAAAAATATCTAGGGCTGTGCAACGATTAATCGCGATTAATCGTTTGCAAAATAAAAGTCTGTGTTACGTAATTCATGTGTGTGTTCTGTGTATAATAATAATAATGTATATATAAGTACATGCACATGCATGTATATATTTAAGAAAAAAAATGTATTTATATATATAAAATATTTATATTTATATGTAATATAAAATATATATAAATATGTATATTTATTTATAGAAATATTTATGTATATATTTCTTAAATGTATAAATGTATGTGCAAGTATTTATATATACATAATTATTATACACAGAACACACACATAAATTACGTAACACAGACTTTTATTTTGCAAACGATTAATCCGATTAATCGTTGCACAGCCCTAGATATTTTTGATGTATTTTCATGTATTTTACTTCATTAGGTCAGCGCATTTAGTTGTTTAAAAAAATTGTCACCATTAAATGTCACCACTTATGTCACTATTAAATTGTATAACTGTATATACATACATATATAAACATACACATACAAATGATCAAATCAACCAATATCATTTATCTAGCATTAACCGTTTCTTTATTTTAGCACCAGCTAGCTACAACTGTGTACATTTCAACACACACAAAACTGATTCATAAAAACAAATTGTTTTAAACCATGGGAGGAATTGCAGTAGAAAAAAAAAAAAAAAAAAATCCCCATTTGGAACCCATCGCCGACTGACTGCCCAGGAGACTGCAGGAGTGGAATGAGTTGCCACAGTCATGCTGCACTGCTGCAGTGCTCTCTACAACTTTTCTCTAATAAAAGCAGAGGCGGAGAAACCCGCCGAGGGCCCCCGGCTCCACCGCCACTGCTGGGAAACTAATGCTCCCTTCTCATCTACGCCACTGATGGAGCTCAGGTGCACGGCATCAGCCCAAACGTACACAAGCCCCATTCCTTTATATTGACAGCAATTCCGCGATCGCATAATCTAAATTACTATTGTATAGCCCATATATATAGTCCTCCGCAAGTAGCACCTTGAAATGGAAGATAGGGACTAGCGGATTCAGCGGCGTAGACTATAAATGGGGTTGAGTTGTAAGTCAACTTGTAGCCGTTCAGACGGGGCTTGTTGGTCGTTGACTGAAGCTGAATGCCAGGCAAGATTGGAAAATGCTTTACTTGGCTTCGGCCACCCATTCCCATTCCTGCCGGACTGATTGCGAAACGCGAAAAAGGCATTGTCTGAAAATGTCTTTCTGACTGCGGTTGTGGTGATTGTCGCTTGAGCCCAATTCCAGCACTGGGGGTATATTGATTTTGGCTGTATTGCCTGATGCAATGCAATACAGTTTTCAAAAGTGTGCCTCGATTCCAATTTTAGGGCTTGGACCGCTGCTTATATGGGCTATGTTTTACACTGCAGCTGGCGGGCCCGTCTCATCTCGGTAGAGACAGATGGTTCTCGCTCTTCTCTGATTGTCTGCTGTGGCCCACCATCAGTCAGACGCTCGCCCCCACCACCCACCGCCGAAAGTCCACTCTCCATCAGATGAAAGAGTTAAAGGGGAAGGAAGTGTCTAGCAAATAGAAAATCCTCCCATTTCACTGGAGGGTAGAATTCATTACCCTCCTGTCCATGCTCATTTGCAGAGGAATAAAATAATGGGTGTGGAGAAACAGGCCACAGCAGCATGGATTAAGCTGTTCATCACAACGCTCTGCACCTGCTGATGCAACCGAGAGTGATGTTGCATATCATTTTAAAAATGGACTTTCGCCTGACATTGTTTGGAGACCACCTATTTGTAAAGGTCTGAGACGGAAGCCGTGGGAATTTCTGATTCGGCAGAGAGCGACTAGCTTGAGAGATGTAATTACGTGAAGTTCACTAACATCCCGAGGGTGGTGTTGGTAATCAGTAAGCGAAACACACACACACACAAAAAGACCTTTTCTCGAGGCTAGCACCGTTGAATAGTGTAAGACAATAGACGGGTTTTGCGGTTGAAGATGCATTTACTTCTGTTCACCCAACAAAACAACTTCTCAGAGTGAGGATGAACGCTCGGTTTGGCAGTCTCATCCTCAGGGATTTTTCCACCTGAAGAGAAGCTAAATGGATTGCAACATGTGCCCTTTTGAGGGGCTGCCGCAAAAAGCAGCACTCTACATGCGGAAACGAAAACAGCAACTACATGTTACGTAAATGACTATACTGTATGCTTATAGTCACGCTTCGCATTTGCAGAGTGGCTTCACCGAGAACGCGAACCCTAGGGAAGAAGGTAAATCTCCACTATCGTCTCGAGCTATATTGTATCACACAAGTGTCTGGTTTTTGGCAGAGTTGTTTAACTGCAGATAGCACACAGTCTCTGTTTAGTTGACATTTAGTTGCTAGCCTAGGCTATAGACCCTGCCATTATCTGCAACACAGCTAGCTGATGGCAGAGTAATTGAAAAAGTGGTTACTTTCGAGAAGAGACGTGTGCTGGCACTTAAACGTGAGGGTGGCTACCGGAGACGGAACGATTGCTGGCCACTTGTGAACCTTGACCCTGAGCATTACGCTAGGTAACAAGCAAAGCACTGCCAAGACCAGAAATGTAGGCATTGTGTTGCGTTAATGAAATTGGAGGCCTGTGTTAAATCGATTCATTTCAGACCTTTAAGGTACAGTTCACCAAAAAATGAAAACTCTCATCATTTACTCACCCTCAGATCATTCCAAACCTGTAAGACATTTTTTTTTTCCTGCAGTGAAACACAAAAGATGTTGCTTTGAAAAATGCCTCAGTTCTTTTGTTTTTTTGTTTTTTTTTCATCTCATACAATAAATGTCCAGTGTCATTTTGGACCACACTGACATTCATTGTATTGACAAAAACAGCTGAAACGCTCCTTAAAATATCTTCTTTTCCGTTTCACTGAACAAAAGTCATTCAGGAATTACATAAATTACTTTTAATTTTGGTGTCAACTGTCCCTTTAATGGAATTACACGATTAGCGTCACATTTTTGGCATCCAAAACGGTGGTTTAAGATGGATACTAGGAACAAGCGGAGCTCCATGGGGGTGGTTTTGAGGCCCAGGTTAATTGGCTCCCTGTTCCGAGTGGTCATTCCAATGATCGTGATCTCTTATTGATGGTTCGCACTTGGCTCAGGGGGGCCTTTTGTTCGCAACAATCTCAGCCACATAGATCCCGCACATTAATCTTTGTGTTCTTTTTGCCTCCAGACAACAATAGAGAGTAAGAAAAGTGTTGTTATGGGCGCTTCACTAGCTTTATTTTCCCTCTCCTCCAGTATTACGGTGTGTGTGTGTGTGTGTGTCGCGCAGTGGCCGGGCGTAATGGAATGCGTTGCATGCCTGGTGAGAAATTACCGCTCTGAGCCCGACCACGCCAGCAGCTCTCTCTGCCTCACAGAGCCACTGGCCAGAGGTTTTCATTAAGCAATGCTTCAGATCTTCTATTCCTCATGATATTTCTGACATTTTACCACCATTTCTCTTCTCTTATTACCCAAAGGAAAACGGAAGAGGAAAAAAAAAAAAAAAAAAAAAAAAAAAACGAGGTAGGGGTTATTAGGTGCTCCCTTTTTCTTCTGCCTTGTACAAGTACAACCAGGACCTGTGTTTGCATAAAACCTTATCAAATACGGCTGTCTTCTGTTTGATTCCTCTATTAGCACTGGGTATGGCTCAGATCAGACGGCGCTGGCCCACATGACCCAGTCAACACGCATGGAGAATGAATGAATTTTACTGACTAGAGCTGAATACAGGCATTTAGAGTAAATCAATACATAATTTCACAGACAGAATGCGATGAGATTAGGTTTATTATCTTTGTAATGAGCAATTTGGGGCTGAGTAAAACATTTTGGTGTGGTTCATATTGAATGCAGAGATGGCAATACAGCTCACCATGCAATATTCATCTGAAGCATTTGTGGCAAGACGTACAAATTCACAAAATAGGTCCTGAATTAAATATGCATTGTGAAGAGGAAAACAGCAACTAAACATTTTGGCAGTATCAGGGGTTCTAATTACGCTGGGGATCTCATGCTACAACGTTATGGAAATATTAGCGAACCAACTTATGCATTATGAATGGTGGCATCAATATTCTCAGTTTAATTTTTTGGGGCTTTTTCCAAAAAGTTGAATATAGCATGTCAAATCAAATCTTAAGCCTTGTCAAATAATATTAATTAGGTGATGTATAATTTGCCCAAAGTCAAACTGTAACTGTAATCAAGAACCAATTTTTTTTTAAAAGCAGTGGGCTCTAGTCTTATTATTAGGGGTGTAAATATTTGTTTTAACAAACAATTTGATCCAATCCAGTCCAATGCGATTATTTTAGAACGAACCATACAATCAGTTTAAAAATTTTAAATTTGTACAAAGAATTAATGCACATTTATTATTCATTTAATATTTAAAAAAAAGGATAATATCATTAACACAAACAGATGTTAAAGGGTTAGTTCACCCCAAAATGAAAATGATCCCATGATTTACTCACCCTAAAGCCATCCTATGTGTATATGACTATCTTCTTTCAGACAAACACAATCAGGGATATATTTAAAAATATCCAAGCTTTATAATGGCAGTGAATGGGGGACACACAGCTCCGGGGGGTAATAAAGGCCTACTGAAGTGAAGCGAAAAAACAAAATCCATATTTAAAACTTTATTAACTATATTAACTAGTACATATCGATTTGCGATGGAAGAGTAACCCCTGACCCGACACATGACGTAATGATGAACGCAGAAACGTAGAGGATCAGAGCAAATCAAAACACCGGTAACGAATTACAAATTTTACAATTTTAAAGAGAATTGTCAGAGGATTTAAATATAAGAGAAGAGTAGCTTGAGTTTGTTGCATCGCCCTACTTGTTAAAATTGCGAAAGGCGTCTAAGCTAAGCTAAGCTAACACTCCTAAATCCCACGTCATACATTGCATCAGGGGTTACTCTTGTGGAACAAGTCGACTTGCACAGTATGTGTACGGTCATCTGCCGGAAGAAAGTCATTTTAGATGAAGTTTTAAATATGGATATTTTTCTTACTAAAACCCATCGCTTTGCTTCAGAAGGCCTTTATTTTGAAGCCACTTTTTTAACTTCAAAATCGGCCCCCTGTTCACTGCCATTATATAGCTTGGAAGAGCCAAGATTTTTTTTTAAATATATCTCGGATTGTGTTCGTCTGAAAGAAGATAGTCATATACACCTTGGATGGCTTGAGGGTGAGTAAATTATGGGATAATTTTCACTTTTGGGTGAACTATCCATTTTAAATAGATGTTTAATATGCAATAGAATTGAATTTAATCAGGAAACAAAATTACAATTAAAAACGAAGACTGCCATGTATAGGGGAATAATGCCCACCTTCAAAACAAGCAATTAACAATTAAATATTAATTGCAAACATAAGAATTTTCAATATTCCAATAAAAGCAAATTGAAGAAGAAAATAACAAAACTTACAAATTGATGCAATACATGATGTCTCTCTCAGGCCTCTGAAACACATTGGGTATTATTAAAACAATCATAATTGTTTATTAAATCAACAATTTTTTACACCCCTGTTTACAGATGCATGCATCTGCTTAAACAATGACCAATGCAACCATTTGCAAACATTCTTGGTCATTTTTCAGCTTGAGTTGTCAAAAGTACCGACTTTTCAAAGCATTTTGACTGGTCCGCGATAGACGGCTGCTTTCAAATGCTTCCATGTGTATCTGTGCGAGCACTCGGTGAAGAGTGTCACTGGTGACTATTTATAACATTTTTTTACAAGTGTTGATCATTGTAGCCAATCATAGATATTTTCGATGAGCCGTGAACGCAACGGCCATTCAGAGGTGTTTACGAATCCGCTCAACAGTGCTCAAAGCGTCACATTTTAAAATGTCAGTACAGACGTGGTACCAAAGTCGGTACTTTTGACAACTCTACAGTCAGCTACAATTTATTCCATCACGTTGCAAATCAAGTAAAATTAAACTGTCAAAAAAAAAAATAACACTTATTGCCCAAAAAGAGGGTTGGGAAGTGGGGAACAAAGAAATTTCTAAAAGTGGTTATAATGGATGCTAAACCCCTGATTTCAAGTAAAGCTACTAGCAAAGCACTGATACTCCAGGAAGGTAAGGTCAAAACCGCCACAGACACACTCTGCTGCTGAAAATAACTGGTGTGAAAGGTATGATCATTCCAGAGGTTGGTATGTGATGTGAATTTGTCTGAACCTCATGTCTCACTTTCAGAGGGGAGTGAGCTGAATAGCGTGTGTGCCCGCAGCTCGGGTTGGAGCCGAGGACCTGCCTCAGACGAGAGCTCCTCTCACAGGCCTCTTGCGCAGAGTTGCAGCTCCTGCATTATGTATAGATGGAGTGGATTTATGGCCTAAATGTGCATTTGTGGGTGTAAAGGGAGGATAGCGCAGGCTAAAAGCAGCCAAAGCGCAGAGCACATTTTACTCGAACTAGAGCAAGTTCACACAGACACGGTCACAAGTAAATAATTTCTACATATCTAATTACTGAAATCTGTTCAAAGCTTATCTGCCTATGAAGATAGCATGCTAATGCTTATGTAACCTCGTAAGTATGTGCATACACCTTATAAACAGATTTAGAAATATCAACAGTATGTAAATTATAAATCAACTCACAAGGTGATTTCAATAGTTTGATGTTAGCATGTTGCTAAGCTAAAAGTACAATCATCTAAGAACAAAAATACATGCAACACTCAAATATTGTGTAACAATCACTTTTTAATGGCACTAAACTATTTTTAATCAATATTTTTCACAACAGAATTAAATACACATTTTTTTATCAGCAACATTTTTTTTTTTTCTTTTTTCTTTTCACTGTGCTCATCACAGTGCATTCTGGGATGGTCTGCTCCACAAATGATAAATGTGACAGTGCCTTTTGATTTGGACAAAAGTTAGGTAGAATTACTAAAATACATAACATTTGGAAAAGCATTCATGTCTGGAATGTTAATATTATGCTTTAAAATGAGCAGCTCACTAATGTTCCATAAAAGTCTGTGTCCCAGTAAAAGTATCTCGAAACCCCTTAACTGTCAGTGTCCCACTAGCCTTTTTTTTTTCCTATCACATGTTTTGTTAATCATAAATTCGGTCTCATTTGAAAGCTTACACCCTCAGTATTCATTCTTTGAAAATAATTTTGAAATCAGACATTGTGTTACCATGGAAACGGTAGTTAAATTCATTTTAGCAGGCTCCTCCCACCTAGTGGGCGGTGTCATGTTTCATATTACAAAATTTACTTCACTATTTAATAATCAAAACTTTTTGTAATCTTGACAAAACATATATCGTTGGAAAGGTCTGAGACTCAAGGTTCCATATTTAGTGATTGTATTGTGACAGAAATGTATTCATTTTTGACAGGAGAATGCATAAAAAAATTCAATGGAATGTGGGTGTCACCCGGTGGCTATTTTTGGTACAGCACCTAAACAAAATTTTTGTGATATCGACTCCAAATTTGGAAGACAGCTTTGTTGAGTGTATAGCTTGTTTAGAGTAAAAATTATTTTGTAAAATATGTATTTTACAAAGTAAAAATTGTTTAGTAGAATTAGGGCTGGATGATTAATCGAAAAATACCTCTAAACTACTTTATTTTCCCATGTCGGTTATTTCATTATTTCCCTTAAAAACATACAACCGCGTGTGTAGTCATGTGACTCCACCCCATCCAGTCAGCAGCATGAATGTAACACAGAAGCGAATTCAAACAGCGAGTCAACACACGCATACAGCGCGCGAGGAGAGCCCCGAAGTGAGATCACTTTTGCTCGCATCCTCACGAAAGTTTGTCAATATTGTGTGTTTTAAGGCTTGCCAGTTTCACAGTGATGCATTGTGGCGCATGAACACCCACACAGACAGTAGCTGCACATCACATGAAGATGCACAGAGAGGAGCGCATAAACTCGTCAAGGCTGTCCTGTGATTTCTCACTATAGCATATATATTCTGCTTTTGAAGTAACTACTTACAACCCACAGCTTCACATTTAATAGAGAGACAGTATAACTAATTCACACACAATCGCTCTCATAATGCATTCAAATAAATATACTGATACTGTGCTAATTTATATGAAATCAGAAATCTTCATTAAGCATAGGTAAATGTAGAGTGCATTTGCTTTACAGTAAATTTAAACTCCCATAACTTTTTTACACTTTAATTTTTCAAAGTGCTTCATCTTCATCAGTAATCTGCTGAGTGTCTTCATTAAAAAGGGGCCAACATGTATTCCAAAGCATTCATGAATTACAACCATTTAAGTTTGGAAAGTTTGCATTTTCAAAAAGGGGGGTGTCAGTTAAGGGGTTAGATTTAATCATTTAAAAAATAAACTGACAGGATTTTATTTTATTTATTTTTTATTTTTTTAAAGAAAAAAGAAAAGAAGCAAACACACTAGTCAATGTTTAAAAAAGTAGACTGACACTAAACAAGCCACATGCAGTCCTACAAAAAAATGGCCTGAGAATTTTATAACTCAGCTCCGTAACATCTTATACAAGTAACAATTTCATCCCGTGTTTGCAAACATTAATTTCCCTGCTTTATGAATTAACTGCACCATATGACGTAAATACAGGCTTTCCCTAAAGAGAGAGCAGAATCCACAAGGCAAGACCTCTGCGGATCAAAAGCACACAAACAGAGCGAATGCGTTCTTCTGACAAGATTTTTTGCTGCAGAGAGCTTATAGGTTTTATCATTCATCTGTTCTTGTCGGTTTCGCCACAGTGCTGGCTCCCTCTCTGTCCTCATGCAGAGAGCTGCAGGAGCCACTCTCAAATTTATCCTATAGTGCCATCTGATGGTGTACAGAGCTACGAAGAGTCATGCTGATAGTGAAGCTCTCTGCCGCTGAGCAGACTGCTAAAAACAGCCCCTCTCTCTCTCTCTCTCTCTCGCGCGCGAGCTTTCTTTTTCTCGGCTAACTACCAAGACTTCCTCTATTCTAATGGACTGTGCTCCATTAGCATAATCCCTTTTGGCATCTGTAGAGAAGCAGCTATAGAAATGCAAAAAAGACTGTAAATAAATAACTGGGCTGCCCTCTTTTCCTTTACCCAGAGTGGCACTGACACCATCAGGATTCACTCCGTACCACCTTGAAGTCGAGCTCTCGACTTCAAAGACAACAGTGTCGCTCGACTCGCTCCCTCTCTTTCTTCAGCACTTGCTTTCTCTCAAACACACTCTGCTCATCAACCGGCGCTCCTGATAGATTCTCTTTCTCAACACACACACACACACACACCGAGAGAAGGGGGGGCTCTTGGTAAAATAAAGGCAGTTTAACAATTCTCCCAGGTCTGCTCTGATGTCTCGCTGACACTTCAAATGGGCCTCTTTCATCTCCTTCCGCAGTACTTATCCTGCATCATCCCTTCTTCATCCCCTCTCTCCACTTAATCCACCTGTTGTGAAGAACTTCCTCACATCATTTGCTTATCTGCCGGGGTTCTGCAACATCTTATCACAGCCAGAGAGTGCGTGCGAAGCTAATGGTTGTTTAAGAACTGCGCACAACTCCACCTGAGGACTCCACAATTCAAATACTCTACAGTTTTGAATAATGTCTATTTTATCTTTTAAACTAAGTAATGGACAATTTATTAAATCTATCTATCTATCTATCTATCTACATGTAAAGCAAACATCAGATCAAATTCAGCGAGTAATTTATGAAATTATATTAAACAAATGGGTTCACATGCCACAAATGAATGAATTAACTTAATTCATCTATCCATCAATCAATTTATCCATCAATTAATATATATTTTAACTTCAAGTTAGAAATCAATGAAATTAAATGAGCAATTTTGAAATCCATGTTTAATCATATAAATGATTCAAAATCTATCTATCTGTCTATCTATTCATCTATATTGATGTAAAGCGAACATCAGATCAAATTCAGCGAGCAATTTATGACATTTTTATTAAACAAATGGGTTCACATGCCACAAATGAATAAAGAGTCAGATGTGCACTTTGGATACAAAAACCAGAAGCACTGGTTATTTGCAGAAACATCCTTTCATTTTTTATTTATTTATTTTTTGTTTGTTTTTTTTTTTCTTTCCACAAACAAACCATGCAGGTCAAGTACAGATCACAGTAGCAGTGTTACCCTTCGGTGCAACCCACACTATGTAGATATCACAAACAGCAAGAGAGTAGACTGCAGTGTTTTGAAACCCTAAACCCTGTAACTGATATTCTAAGCACATTCAACACCATGTGAAAGTGACTGGCTTATCCACTCGCTATTGATTAATGTAATGGATGCCAGTGTCGGAGGTCAACAGCTGAATCCTTTTAAACATGAACTACATGAAAGTGTTTTAAAATGGTGTTCAAAACACACACACACACACACACACACACACACACTCACACAAAAAGAAAAAGAAAATAAAACCATGTTTGAATCTAAAAATGGCACAAATTGCTTCATGTTATCAGTATCACACTCACTCAGGTCCTTGTGTTCTGATCCAGTCATGTTTGCAGGTCAGTATGGTCAGCAGACCCCATGCAGGCTCCAAGGCCGCATTTTCAGAGAAACATATTGCCTCGTGTCTTATTGATCTGCAGGATATGAAATATGGAGCTCCAAGCTACATCAGCATAATCACTTTTCATGCAGTTCCCCCTAGTGCCTCTCAACCAGCAATAAGATGAATCTGTCAGAGGTGCGGTGTGCTCCCAAAATGCCCACATGCCCCAGGTCTTTAAAGCTCTGCGCTATGGAATTTGCCAGCTATTTCATTTTGTGTGTGTGTATGTATCATGCGTCCATATCATTTCACCTCTGTTGTCATTTAAACATGTACCCTGATATACTGAATAGCATTGCTGGCATCACCTCACCACAGTATAGGCAATAACAATGGAGCAGCTTATCTATAGTGACAAAGGATAACCTGAGTGTCAAAACTGGTCCTTTATCATTTAATTACCTTTGTAACAACATTAATTAGATAATTAATTAATTACAGAGACTCCCACTAATTGTCTTAACATTTATAATACAGTGTTGGATAGGGCAAACATGCTGGTACATGACCTTGAAAACAATGACTGTATCTGTCAAGCACTGTCAATACAACGGCTGACATCCATGTTGCTTTGAGAAGGAATCTGTTTTTCTCAACACTGGAAGACACAAACAAGGACATTTATGCAAAACTGAAAATGCCATTTACTCACTCTCATGTCACGTTCCAAACCCATTTGGCATTCTTTCTTCAGTAGAATATGTATATTAGAAGATGACAAAGCTGCTCTTTTCAATATAATTAAAGTGAACGGGGGATGGATTGGTCAGGCTCCAAAAAGAACAAAAAAGAGCACATAAAAGTATCATAGCACAAGACTGAGCAACTATAGTCAGTCTTTTGATGCACCTAAATACAGTAGCTTTGTGTGAGAAACAGATGTGTGAGATTAATGTGTTATACAATGAAAATTTTGAACAATACCCTTTCAACATATTTAAAAAAGATCATTTGTGTGTGTGTGTGTTTTCAACAAAAATTCAGACTAGTTTGGAGCAACATGAGGGTGAGAGTCCCTAGAATTTGTCTGTATTCCGTTCCCTGAAATTGTTCACCGAAGCATAGCCATTCACCAAGTGTTGACTTTTTGTAAAAAAAAAAGGTGGCATTACGGCAGCTTGCTTTCCACTCAATCTCTCTTGTCAGTTTAAAGACAAATTAAATCTCTGTAGACTAAACAGTTAACCAGTCAACACTGTCAATATTGGCATGTCTTCACATCACTTTTGATCCCGAGCTGAGCTTGGAGACTCACAGCTCTCCATCACGTTTACGCCATCTTGGCTGAGAAGAAGATTTTCTGCACCAATAACTATCTCTCAATTTACATCCCCCTCATCCCTTCCAAGTAAATCCTGTCAGGATTCAAGAGCGCTCGCTCCTTTATTGCCTTGGAGATAGTAACGCAATTTAACACCACCACTACCACCACCACAGAAAATGAAAATAATAAAATCCACAGCAG
This sequence comes from Chanodichthys erythropterus, assembly GCF_024489055.1. NCBI lineage: Eukaryota > Metazoa > Chordata > Actinopteri > Cypriniformes > Xenocyprididae > Chanodichthys > Chanodichthys erythropterus. Next base: position 33,667,257 of record NC_090223.1, read on the forward strand.
AGGTTTCTACAGCACACACACACAGAACGAGGAATTCAATCTGGATCTGTGACTGCGGCGTTTTCGATACATAAGATGCAAAGTCTTACAGACATTATTTCCATTACTACATACTATGAACCCAACAACAATTTTTATGGCTTCTCATTCACTTTTCTATTTCCCAGGCTACAGTTGCGCTTAGGCAAGGTTTCAACAAATTTCTGCCAAACACTCTTCCCTGTCAGGCTTTGGGAGGTCTACAGTCTATCAAGCACCTCCAGTCCTCCTGGTTTTTAATCCACAGCGGCAAGCCGCGGAGATTAAAGGAAATGAACACACAAAGGTACAGCATCCATCTTTTCCTCGCAGTGCTGACGTCCGTATTTAAGCAGCTGCTACTCTCAGCTTTCGGTTCCTGAAAGAGGCAGGTGGGCATTAGTCAACCGGAATATCTTTCTCAAGCTGGCAAAGGGTTGCTGTGGGTTTTTAAAAAAACAAATTTCTGTAGATATTTTTTAGTGCACAAATAAATAGATAAATTAAGAGAACACATGAGCGATTTATAATAGCGTAGCTGCATTCCTGCAACTGTTATTCTCCTGCTGAAATCCAGCAAGGACCTTTCTGACCCCAGCGCTACTAATGAACACACGTTTGTAAGCGATGTTATTGCAAACAGCTCGGGCAGCAAGAGCTCGGCATGCTGTCTGAGCACGCTGGAATATCAATTGTTGCCACATTACACACCACGCCATTAACATCCTGACATGCTTTCCACTTCAAGTCAGCAAGCAGTAATTTCACCGCATTTTACCGCTCTGTCCTTGCGATTTGAATCAGCTTAAACACTATGCAAATACAGGAGAGGGCAGCTTTGATGCTCTCCGTGCCCACAATTCCAATGCTGGAATCAAATACGTGGTTGGAGGAGAGCTGACATTGTGTGCCCGAAGGGTTAGTGTCAATAACTCTTTCGGCGGGCGGGCGGGGCGGGGGGCTTTGTGCAGACTTGGAGGCTAAAATGCATATGGATGGCATGTGACTGATTTGTTGACTGATTTGCATAAAACAGAATGTTTTCCTTTTAATTAATCAACTTGTTGACAACAGATGGAGTGAAGTGTTTTGAAGACGCAGCGCTGATGACTACAACAGAGCTGCTTTGTTTGCTCTCAGCTATTAAGACTCACTGGATCACAAAACATTTCACACAATTTCAGCCCAAATAAGTGGATTATAACTCTGTGTAGCCAAGGGACTTCCCTTATATATGGATCTTTGTTTGAATATGAAGCTGGTCAGGTTAATTGATTGTCTGAAATGAAAATAGCATCTTAAATGGACAGTTCACCCAAAAATGAAACTTTTGTCATCATTTACTCAGCCTCAGTAAAATGTCTTTGTTCTGTTGAAAACAAAGGAAGACTTCCATAGTAGGAAAAAAAAAAATACTATGGAAGCCAATGGTGGCCCAAAGCAGCCTGGTTACAAACTTCCTTCAAAATATCTTCTTTTGCATTCAGCAGTACAAAGAATTGTATATAGGTTTGGAACAAGCTGAGGCTGAGTAAATGGTGATATTTTAAATCAGGTCCCTTTAAATCAAGTCCCACTAGTTCATGTCACTCAGAAAATGACAAAATACACAAATAATACATGAATTATTACTGTAACAACACTCTAAAAAATGCTGGGTTAAAAACCCAAGTTGGGTTGAAAATGGACAAACCCAGCGATTGGGTTGTTTTAACCCAGCGGTTGGGTTAAATGTTTGCCCAACCTGCTGGGTAGTTTTATTTAAACCAACTATTGTTTAAAAATTGTTATATGGCTAGCTTAAAATGAAGACAAAATAGTTGGGAAATTAAAAACCAGATGCAATTAGAGGCAACAATAATAGACAAAAGGTGAATGTTTATTAATAAGCTTTAATATTTTATTAATATAAATGTAATAGTTTAATAGTTTATTAATATAAATTTATTAATAAGCAATTTAATAAATGTTTATTGTTCAATAAATATTAATTGAACATTAATAAATGTTAATTTCCAACATACTTTGGGTTAATTTTAATTAAGCAATACAGTAATTTTTAAACAATAGTTGAGTTAAATAAAACTACCCAGCAGGTTGGGCAAACATTTAACCCTACCGCTGGGTTAAAACAACCCAATTGCTGGGTTTGTCCATTTTCAACCCAACTTGGGTTATTTTTAACCCAGCAGTTTTTAGAGTGAAGTACTGTGGTAGTACTATGGTACAGTTATGGTATCAGTTGACAATGACAGGAACTGTGAAATTTACCATGTTATTTACAAGGTATACCAATGGCAAATATATAAAAACTATGGTAGTGCAATAGTACTTTGGGTACTTTTTTGTAAGTGATTGAATGACTATATGCACGTGGCATGGTATTTATATGGTAAATTTACAGTACAACATATTCCATTGAATATTTCTACAACTGTAACAGTATTCTTTAGGTACTTCTTTGAAAGTGATTGAATGGCTACCATTATCCATGTAGCATTGTATTTACATGGTAAATTTACAACATATATTATAAATATCCAAAAACTGTGGTATATTTTTATATATTTTAAGTGACTGAATGACTAACATATTCATGTACCATGGTATTCATATAGTAAGATTACAACATATTATAAAACGGATAGTTCCGGCCCTTGATTCTGATTGATTAAGCCACGTTCAAAGTCGCTGTAAAATTCCTGAAAACATACTGCTGACCGCATTATTTGTATCGCTGCGCCATTAAGTGTCTTAGCAACCACTCTTAGCAACGTAAACATATGTTTGTTCTCTATTGATTTTGTTCACTGAAGCTTACTGCATAGCATTGTGAGTATTGTGAGAAAGATATCGAGTGACCGAGTGTATTACCTGCATTCAAATTTAGCATTTTCCTTCAGGTCAGTCCTATGTTCATAATAAAAATGTCCGCTGCGATCCTGTCCTTTTAACATTTAATGTGTTTTCCCATGCCCTGCTGACACTGACAGCACTAGTCAAAGCATTTGTCATTTGCGGCTTGTTCCGTGTTCACCACAAGTTTTAATATAAAAGTCTTTGCGACTGAGTGACTCGCTCATAAAGAAAATCTTCGCCGCCATCTAGTGGCGTAATAAATGTAACTTCTGTTGCTGTTCACGGTAAGGGACTATTTTTTCCAGTGGAAGGAATCCTTTTAATGATTTTACTTCATGAAAGCAGCATTGATACATATTTTTTGGCTTTAACATTTGAATTGTGTGGTAACCGTAGTATAAAAGCCGTGGTTTACAGCAAATTTGTTCTGCGTCATGCCTAACAACACTAACAAGTACTCTGGTGCTTCCATTTATATGGTACATTTGGTATCAATTAAAAAAAATGTTCAAAATACAAAAACATTTTGTAGGTAACTGAATGACTACCATAATTATTGAGTGTGGTATTTACATTGTACATTAACAAGTATTATCATGTTAAAATATAAATTTATATATATATATTTTTTTTTTTTTTTTTTTTATATATATATTTTTATATATATATATATATATTTATAAACATTATTGCCTAGAGGTTGCACTGGCTAGTCAACTAGATTATTTGTCTTTAAAATAGAGGAAATATTACTCGAGGCACAAACTGTGTGTCACAAGCTTTGTGCAGCATATTTGGAATTACTCAAAAGTAAAAATAAAGTGAACCCGGAGTGCTTTCACGTTCACAGCACATTATAAACAAACTGTGCTGGCACTGCGGACATCTCAGATGGTCTGAGTTCATTTGAAATGTTCACGAACAAGCCAAAATTCTTGCAAAACACTCTGAAACTGATGCTTCGCCCACAGGCTGACAAAAACTATAAGCAAATGTGACATGACTGTTTCTGCTTTCATTTCAAGGGAATGCAAGCAGTATGATTTAATGTCACAATTTTAGGTTAAAATTTACATGAACGTATAAGAGAAAGAGTATGTCATAGGTCCAGCAACTGGTCACAGTTTCTTTTGGGTTTCTCATTACTTTAATTACATTTTTCCTTCTGTAGTTTAATTCAAATGACCCTGCAGTGTGACAAATGAATGTTTAAAAGTACAAATATTCCATGCAGTCTCTCAATTAATATGAGGCCATTAAAACGGCATGCATAATTACAAACTAATTAGCTAAATACTGTTGAAAATACCGCAGGACATGACGATTTTTCAAAAGTGTTTCATGTCAACTAGCGAAATGAGAGTAATCATGAAATCCCTAATATTATCATTGTGCAAAATGGTACTTTTATGTTAGCACAGCCATACTCTTTGGTAACCCAGAAAATTCAGCAAAATTGCTTACGCTATACATTTGTCAAAGCTACATCTGGAATCCCACTTCTCTTCCTGCAGTGTTTTCCCTTTCTCTCCCTTCAGCTTAGTCTTAGTAGGACAAAGGAGAAAGACTCAGCCCCAAAAGTGATCACTACGGACCAGGAGATGGCAGTGATAACAAAGAAAGCACTACCCTCAGCTGCTCCACACCTCCTCTCAGCTCTCAGTCAATTCATATCACATAATGAGAAAACGCCCTGTGTTTGCTCATCGGCTTTGCTTCAAATGAAATAACTGATGATTGTTTAACCACCTTTATCATCAAAATGACACATTAAAGTCACCAACCCAGAGTGCACTGCCGTCATTAACAAAGCAGACTGCGGATCATCAGGAAGAAGGACAGGACGAACGAGAAGCAAGCTGCTGGTTATTGTTTTCAAGAATGTCAGGCTACAGTCAACAGACTAACAAAGTCTTTGTTGAAAGGATGGGAAAGCCAGTTTAGGGAACTATTTTGGTATATATCTGAACATACTGAAACTAAGCATTGCTTAATCTTCAAAACAGCTCATAGATTTGAAATAACAGATTTCACCTCAAAACATTTGCATATTTTGCTTATATGAATGTGTAAATCACTACTAAACAGGATAGTTCATCCAAAAAATTAATACTTTGTCATTACTTACTCACCTTCATGCCATTTCAAAAGAATATATTTTTAGCAGAATGCCCAAGCTCCCCTTTTCCATACAAATAAAGAGCGTCTCTGGTCCTCTAACTGTATGGAAATAGAGCAGCTTGGACAATCTGCTAAATATCTCATTTCTAATGACATGAAGGTTGTTAAATCATGACATATTGTTTATTTTTAGCTGAAATAAAAATAAACGTTAAGTGTTAAATTCCGCCCTGTAACGCAACCGACGACTATAAAGTCTTCTGAAGGTTTAAATGTTGATTTGAAAAGAAACACCCAGGCGGCGTGAGTTTTGAAGAACTAAATAATGCATTTTGAGCCACAAGCAATAAGAGCACGACGGCATCTGAACACAAATCACGCCTTGAACGCATCTGTGATATGCATCACAATGCAGAGGGGTTCTTTTCGCCCTCCTCATCTGAAAAAAAAAACGAAACATTCCCTTTATCTAGAAACCTGCTCACTTCTCCACAGGGATAAAAGTGACAGGGGAGATTAAAAAAAGATAACCAAGGCAGAACAAATAAAAGTCACAGAAACGGGACAAGCAGAATACGACGCCGACAGTCACCGGTGGAGCTGTAATGGCCATGAAACAACCGCGAAAAGGTGGAAGCAACTGTCAAAGCAACATTAGGAACAATGGTGTAACAGAACGGTTTACTCAAAAGTGAAAATCCCATCATCATTTACTCAGACTCATGTCTTTCCAAACCTTTATACTGTATTTTTTTCCCTTCACTAATATAGACATTTTTAAAAGAATATTTACACAGATCTTGCCATATGTCATGTGAATTCTTAATTTAACCACTGCAAAATCATTACAGCATGCCTAGACCTCAAATTCAATGGTACCAATGCTTAGTGTCTGAAGATTAGCGAGACAATTGCAGAGTGATAAAATAAAAATATAAGTGAATATGCTGTTATTATGGCGATCTCCAGCCACTGGTGTCGCATAGGGCAAAATGCATGTCATTTTGGATACATCTTTGGGTCAGGTTGGTACCCCCTTGATGTTTCTGCCAATGTCCAATTTGTACATCCCCTTCAGCAGATGGTGGAGATGTCTGAGGAGCCAGCAGAGGAGTCGAAGCTGGCGGCGGTTCAGGTACCCACCCAAGCACCATGTTTCCAGGCACAAAGAAGCGGCCCGCAGTCGTGCAGCAGGCATGGAGAGCGCAGTGTCTGCTGATGCCCAGCTCTCCTCACTGGCACACACAAAAGGCTTCCTCAGAAGCAGTGACTGACCATGACGAACACTGGGTCCTCTGAAAGACCACACAGTCTCACACTAATACATGGTCTGTCAATGGCTAATGTCTAATTTTCTGGAATGTCCTTCATGGTTAAACAGTCATGTAAAAAACCTAAAAGATTTAAAAATTACGTTGAATGTTACTGTAGACTTATTGGGACTCATTCACTTACCAAATATGTGTTTATATTTAAGCATACAAAAATATTGTGTGCAAACATTTTCACAGAATTATAATATATGAATGTGTTATATGATATTATTGATATACATGCATTTAATCAGGATAAAATATACAAAGTTTATTGAAAAAATAAATTAAAAAACAAATAATTACAAATATTGTGGGGTAATTATATAACAATAATAATAAAAAATGAAATAATTAAATGTAAAATTTTGGGATGTTTTAATTTCAAGATTTATAAACATAATCTATAAAAAGTATTTATAAAATAATTAGAGCTGTCAATTTAAATTAAAATTATTAGCGCATTTAACGCACTTGCCCTGCCCCAGACCTACGTAGATCATCTTCCATTTCATGCAGTTGATTGATGACGAACATGATTGACGAACAGGACAACAATTCACTGTGTGATGGAGCCTATAGAATGCAGTTATATGACACTAAAATTAAGGATATCTGGGCAAAAATGCCCCTGTATGAGTTGTCGTCTCATTTATATCATGAGATATAGTAAAGTAATATCACACAAGCAACGAGCGCAATATCACATGAGTGCTGTTTTCTGTCCCAAATAGCACGAGAGCAAATGTGATATTGCATTAATATAACAGTTCAATAAATAAGAAGATAATATTGTGTTATATTTTAGACACAATATTGTCAATGAATTGTTGCTCAATTTTGCCAACAAAAATATTGCCAGAGAAAATATAAAGCCAGAGCCGAACTGTTGTGCAGTGCATCAACGAGCAACACAGAGCAGTGTTTCTGAATGAATACGCCTTTTGAACGAATCAATCGGGTGAACCAATGATTCAATGGCCCATTCATAAAAGGAGTCATTAACTTAATTCCTGAATGAATCATGAATCATCATTTGAAGAAAACAAATTAATAAATGACTCGATTTTCTCATTAAGACATTTATTGCCACCTACTAGCAGTTTTAGTATCTTATTTAGAATATAATTTCATTAAAAAACATATATTTTGTATTTCCATATTGATAAAAAAGGTATGGTTCACCCAAAAATATAAAAATTCTGTCATGATTTATGCTACTCACTCTCATGGCTGTTGAAATTCAATGTTGAATATAAAATTTAAAAAAAAAAGTTAAAAAAAAACTTTTTAAAGCTACTTTTTGTAATGTCTATTTAATGCTTTTCTCATTTAACACAATAATGACTTTAAATTTTTATTTGGGGGTCATTTCTCAGCCAAATTTGATGTGCGATTAATTGTGTGAAGAAAAGAAAAAGAAAAAGAAATAAAACTACATGACTCTACACTAAATCTAATTTAAAAAATTGATGATGATTGTCATTATACTGTAGATCAATATGGGATATGTTCTGCATAAAAGTCTGCCAAACTGTGTAATCTTGACCTCTATCAAAGCTTTTGACAGCAAACTTGGAATTTTTTGTGGACTGCCAAATTAAAATACCATATATATTATATTATATTATTATATTATATTATATACTGCATTTTTAATGGGCATGTTTATGTACACCCAAATAGTTCAATAATGCATATATATATATATATATATATATATGCATTATTGAACTATTTGGGTGTACATAAACATGCCCATTAAAAATCCAGCAAAATCCAGCCTCATATCTTTGCTTTTTGGATGTTTATTTCCCTCCCTTTGACCTACTTTACCATTTGTAGCTTCATTAAATAATGTATTGGTTGGAATTAACGTGCTGTCAATGTGTGCCCGAACCCATTAGATTCAAGAAAATGCAAAAACGCCCCTTTTGAAAACACACACTTACATACACACGCACACATTGACACACACCCTCCCTCCCCGCAAGGTGTCAGTTCTTTGACTTCTCTCCAGAACAGCACCGAACTCGCAAAGGTTAGCCTTCCCTTAGCATAGTCATCACACTCCCGTGGAGACAGCGCGGCAGACAGACTCAGAGATGGACTGGTATTCTCACACACTGCCTATACACTTTGTCACAAAAGCCTTCCCTCCTTGGGATTTTGAAATGACAGAGCAAATTGTTCCTTTTATCAGATGCTCAGATTTCTCACTCGGTATTTTGGCCATAGATATGCGACGATTGTTTTTCACACAGGGTTGTCGAAATTGCAGCCATTGTAATTTCGGTGTTCTTGAGCCAAGCGAGACACCCCATCCACGTGAAGCGTCCCGCCCTGGGGCAAAAGCATGCGCTCGTGTCCTTTCATTCAAGGCTGTTTAAGTTGAGTCTGCAGCTGTAAAGTTAGAAGGAAAATGCATGGCGTGATGCATCGGGAAATGACCGCTGTGCTCATTTTCCTCAAGGTTTTCTATTCAAGATGCATATATTTACATTTTCTGCACTATTCATTTTTTCTGAGCAGGAAGGAAGCACCTCAAGCCTACAAGAATGTCCCTGATTGTCTGAATACTAAACACTCGCCTGTGTTACTGAAAATAGGAATGCTCAAGTAATACCTCATTAATGAATCAATTCTCCTCCTCTGAACACTGAAAAATACTCAAATATTCAAATCGTCTTCAAGCTTCAGCAAGAGGACTCATCAGTACGTTACCCAAGAAGCTTAATTCTTTTATACTCTGCCAGAATGAAACTTTGATGATTATAGGGAGGAAAAAGAAACCCAGACTGGAAAGGACCTAATTTTAGTATCTTGTCAAAAAAAAAACAAAAAAAAAACTCCAAAACCTGTCTGCAGAACCAGCAGGTATATAATATAATATAATATAATATAATATAATATAATATAATATAATATAATATAATATAATATAATATAATATAATATAATATAATATAATATAATATAATATAATATAATATAATATAATATAATATAATATAATATAATAATACTTCAGTGTCACATGATCCTTCAGAAATCATTCCAATATGATAATTTGCTGCCTAAGATACGTCTTATTATTATCAATATTGAAAACAGTTGTGCAACTTAATATTTTTTGTGGAAATTGTGATACTTTTTTTTTTTTTCAGGATTCTTGACTGAACAGAAATAACAGTATTTATTTGAAATAGGAATCATTTGTATCATTATAAGTGTCTCTTTTTTGATCAATTTATGTGTCCTTGCTGAATAAAAGTAGGCCTATTCATTTATTTTTTTCAAACTGACCCCAAACTTTTGAACAGTATATTTAGTTGTGCCTTCCACAGATCATTTGGTTTAGACTGAACATTCTGTCATCATCTATCCTCCTACTTGTCTTTCGAAGCTTGTGACTTTTTTTCTGTGGAACAAAAAAAGTCCTATCGAAATTTCAAAGCTGTTCTTTTGCATAAAATGAAAAATAAATGCTCATCAGTGGCTGTCAAGTCCATTTGCATGATGATGCTGAAATGCATCATGCTTTTCTGAAAAACGTTGTCATTTATAAACCAAAATGAAGCTCACAGAAAGTAAATCGTCAGAAAAGGCAAACATAGAGAGCCTAGCCATTTAAAATCCCCTTAAAGAGGACAGAGACTGAGCCTAACCATTTAATAAATTACTGAGTCAAGAGACCCTCATGATATTCTAGCACATTATGCCATCACTAATCTATAAAGTATATACACTGCCCGGCCAAAAAAAAAGTTGCTGTTTGGATTTTAATAGGCAAATACTTAAGAGTCTATGAATGGATCATTATTACAGTGAGTGATTATTATTTTTCTAGCCTGTTTTATGTTTGGCGACGGTTCTTTTAACCCTAACTGATGCAGTGTGTAGCTTTTCATTTCTTAAACAGCCATAGGAAGACACATCATGGACATATACCAGGATGACAATGTCAAGATTAATCAGGCTCAAATTGTGAAAGAATTGTTGGGAGGGAGCATGAAGAATCATTTTCACACATGAATTGGCACTGACCTTAACCTCGGTGTAAGTTTTTGGGATGTGCTGGAGGAGACTTTACAGAGTGCTCATCTCTTGCATAGTCAATACAAGATCTGGACCAAAAAATGATGGACCTCTCGATGGAAATAAATGTTGACAATGCAAGAGGTGAGCACTATGTAAAGAGTAATCAAAGTTCCTTTAAGACAAGTCATTTCACTTGGCGGCCATCTTTGAAACGCCTCTCGGGCATCCTGGGCATCATGCAATCTCTTTGAATTGGGAAACATCAAATTCTCTAAAACTGTTTGCCAACCTTACGATTAAATTTCCTATTTGAAATCACCAATGAAATCTAACAACCGGCTCATAAATTTAGTTTCTAAACGCTGAAGTGACGCGATGACTTTACCAGGCGGCGATTGGCTCTTATTTAGAAGGCGGGACTTATTCCGCCATATTGCGAGTTACACTTTCTCCCATTCAAAACAATACAAGTGACACGTCTTGTGTTATTCTATAGTCTTTGGTCTAATCCAGCACATCCCAAAAACTTTCAATGAAATTAAGGTCTGGACTCAGAGGTGCCAATTCATGTGTGAAAATGATTCTTCATGCTCTGTGAACCATTCTTTCACAATTATAGCCATGGTGAATCTTGACATTGTCATCCTGGAATATGGCCATGATGTGTCTTCGTACATGGTTGTTCAGAAATGAAAAGCTACACACTCCATCTTTTAGGGTTAAAAGAATTGTTGTCAAACATATAACATGCTAGAAACATAATAATCACTGTAATAATGATCGATTCATAAACTGCGTTCCAATTGACAGGGTCCCTACGCAGTGTTCACTGCTCCCTACTCCCTGAGCACGGTATATAAATTTAAGTGTACTTAGCTGACAATAATCGCTCAATTGGAATGCCCTGCAAACGTCATCAAAGAACGTCAACAACGGTGCTGTGCAGATTATGATATAACATAAATAAATAGATATTATGATTTACATTCAAAATGGACTCTTATTACAGATTTGAAGCTGTAACTGTCATGCCATATGAAAATAAATTCTCATGGTTAACAGTATAAATGTATTCTTAATCCAAGGTCTGGGTCTCATCTCGTGTGCTTTCTTTTCCACACACAGCCGCATAGTAAACACTCCTGAGGTAAATAAAGTAAAATAAAAAAAAAATGACAGAGCCTCAGCTGCTTTTCAACATTTTTACTTTGTCATGCCTAATCATACAATAAAATATGCAAATGTAACACTAATCACCATAACCATTCATACTTTTGTTCATATAATAACAAAATTTATGAATACTCAAAAAGCATACGTAAATTCCTCCATCGCAGAGAAGTTTAAAAACTCTTTCAACGGCTCTGCTCCATCGTAGTTCTGACTGGTGACGCAGTGTGCAATGACAGTTGCCAGGTGATTTTATCTCTCTACTTCCTGTGAAGTGATGTATCGATGTTCCCTTATTCCCTATGCCATTCGCAGTGCCCTTTGAACTGAACATGTTCGCTCCCTTCGGATTGGAATCTCACTTAAGATGGCAAAATACCCTGTGGAGTCCACTTACGGTCGAATGGAACGCACCTATAGATTCTTAAGTATTTGCCTATTAAAATCCAAACAGCAACTTTTTTTTATTTTGGCTAGGCAGAGTATATATCAGTAATTTAAGGTGGAGAAGTAAAAAAAAAAAAATGGGAGAAATTACAACGCTCAATTTGACGGCTGTAGGAATAGAAGTCCTGCCTTTCACTTGGATATTGTTTATTTTTGAATGCGTATACCAGTTGTTCCATTTTTGAGCTAAAAGAACACAATTTATGAAACCATTGTTGTCAAATTTTCTCACTGACCTGAAATATACTATCAAAATAAACTTGCCAAGATTATGTTTTGATAGTATAGAAGTATACTGTAGCAATAAGTCTGGCAGTAATGGTTTAAAAAAATAGCTGCATAGTGGCATTATTGAGATGGCTGCCATATGAACTGACTTGCCTTATAGGGTTAGTTCACCCGAAAAATGAAAATTGTGTCATCATTTACTCACCCTCATTTCTTTCCAAACCCTTAAGACTTTCGTTCATCCTCTAAACACAAATGAAGACATTTTAATTTCTACACAAAAAACTGGGCAAAATCTCCAAAAAGTTCATAAAGAGATTGTAAAACTAATCCGTATGAATTCAGTGGTTTAGTCCAAATTTTCTGAAGAGAGTAGATTGCTTTATATGCTGAACAGATTTAATTTAGGCTTTTATTCATATATAAATATTTATCAACTCGCACATATGTAATGATAAACAGAACCTCAAGCATGTTTGCTTGACATGAAAGAACCAATGAGGTTCATTCTCGTTTTGCTGGATTTTTTCCCCCTAGCAGCAAAATCAACTTAAAATACTCAATTTTTTTGTCATTGAGAGAAGTAATATATCAATTGAAACTATAGAATATCTTCTTTTATTTGTGTACACTCAGAGTAAAAACAAAATGTTGTGCTTTTTGCAAAATAATGAAAACTAACATGATGCGTGATCTGTCTTCTCCCTCTGAACGAAGTCCATTCCGATAGTCCTCAGAAAATGAACTAACTTAATGAATACTAATCACACAAAAATGAGACATATGTCTAAAGAAACATTGAAATGTCAGGTTTTAAATCGTGTAAGTCAAATTGAAAAATATTCTCTGTTTATGTAATCTGTATGAAAAGAGAGACATGTCAGACGTTGGCAAGTCAGCTCATTATCCACTAATGCGGCCACACCCACGGAGCGGGCGCACTATTCAAACACAAATTCTAAGGCGATACATGCAACAGAGAGTAAACACCCAGCATCAGCTCGGAAAAATGCCTCAAGCTTGGTCAGTTTCATGTAGGCTACTTTTCATCGTTTTAAGTTGCTGTGAAGAATAATTCTAAAAGGATTTACCTCAGTGGAAGAGCTGGTTTCACTTTCATTTCGAGGATCAACTATATCAAGCTAATTATTGTGAATGCTAAGGGTTTTTTTATTCTTTAGATCTTTATTCTAATTGCGATATAGTGTCTGTGAATATTAAACCGCAAAAAGACTGTTTTAATATAAATCCTGCAAGTTTTGTGTGTCTTAGTGTGAATTAATGGGGCAGATCGATGCGCGGTTTTGTTTACTACACATAACTTACATTAGTAAATTTCCATGGCTGTTCCCAAACTATATTGCTATGCTAAGATGAGTGAAATCGACTGAAATACGTAATAAATACTGAAATAAAACTGCACATTAACATTTAGGCTCCATAATATAACAAAAATAATATATGAAATGCCATAAAGGTAATATGAATGTTTAGACGCCTTGCATCTCAGAAATGCATTATATTTTAAAGTATTGTATATTAAAATAGAAAACCATTATTTTAAATTTTAATAATATTTCACAGTATTGCTGTTTTTTATCTGTATTTTTGATCAAATAAATGCAGGCTTGATGAGTGTGAGACTTCTTACAAAAACATTATAAATAGTAATGCGTCCAATCTTTTGACAGGTACTGTCATTTAAAAAATAGGCCAATACAAAATTTCCTTCACATGATATGCAATACTACGTGCATGCATGAGATCACAAAAATCATGTTTTCCTTTAAGACTGGACATTATATTAAAGTTAATACAATAGCTGATATGATCCTGTTATCAGCATGCCTACAGAGGGTTTTTATATATCACAGATTTGAGAATTATATTGGTTCACACTGGACTGCATGCATATGATACTGAGATCATTGACTGGAAGCAGGAAAGTTTTCTTCTTCTTCTTTTTTTCCTCCATTGCAGAAACACCAAATGCCAGGTATGTGATGTTCACATATATCTTTGAACATAATTTATTTCCAGGTATAACAGTGTACTCAAAATGTGTCTTTGACTCTCATTTATATAGTTAATTATATTTTAAATAATTAAAAAAAAAAAAATGACTGAATGGCTCATTATGCAGCTCATTAGGGGCAGGGTCTTAATCTCCTCAGGTGTGAATCACAGCATTATTCATGAAGATTCACGCCTCTCCACATACAGGCTCCCTAAACAAAAAGTGTCTTAGAAATTTAAAATCAATACATTGTTTTTTGTGTCTGAGTAGGCAGGATAATTTCCACATCATTTTGAAGCAAAAACTCTAGACTAAAATATACAATTCCCAAAAGTCTTGTGAAAAAAAAAAAACATTTAGTATGCATTTTGAGGCCTTATTTCAGTGATTTTTTTTTAAACCACGCATATACGTAATTCTCTCAAAAATATAAACATGTACATACTTGTTGCTCACATATTATTGTAGCCTAGTTTGTGCTGAATACAGTGTAATGAGACTTTTGTCATTAATATGTTTATAAACAACTGAAAAAAGCACAAATGTCAGGGCATGTCAAAACTTCTCCAGGACCCCAAATCAGACTCCAGAGGATTAAAGTCAGCATTAAATCAAAATGCACCCTATTTTATAAATACAAAAATAGGGCACTTCTACCTTTTTTTTTTTTTTTTTACTTTCCATTTCACACAGATGTATGTCGCAATACGGAAAAAAAGATGTCTCTACTTCCGTTTCATCATGACTTTAAAGAATAAAATTTGCTACAAACATATCAGGAGCTTCCCACTCTGTTTATGAACAAATAAATGCATGCTCATCAATCAGGCATTGCATATTTCCTTAGACAACTCCACACCAAATCTACTTCAAATGTGACATTAACATGAAACTAAATGACAGCAAATCTGAAAGAGATATAAAATCTCATTTTCTCATTTGATATTAACCACCATCAATGACACTGCACGGCAATGACAAACAAACAACTGCTACGATATGATTAGAAAAGAGATAAAAGTTGCATCTATCCGATATCCCGGAGGGGGCATATAATGTTTCTGTGGTGCTTGGTGAGCACTCGTCTCATCTGCGCAAATCCGGTTAAAGTGGAAAGAACTGCCTCTGAGCACATCGAGCCCACAGAGATTTGTCTAGGAGCGTGATGGACCACAGTCACCGGCTGACACAAGGCCACCACGTGAACGTATGGGAGTTTAAACCCGAGTACTAGAGCGCACTGCAGAACATCCTCGCGTTCAAACCGCCATCTCTGAGGTCACGTCCATTGGACCGCACAATGCCCAGGAAAGATCCTTTAATTTCACTACAATGTCAGTTTTTGTTCTTTGTTTTGTCCTTGGATTGAAGTCCTACCGCCTGCAATTTAATGTTTTCTGGGGGTCCCTGCGCACCCGGATCCATATATCCAGCAACAGGGGGGAGCGTTTTTGACGTGTTCCAATTCTGTTCATTCTGTTCCTACCAACTAATTGCATTGGTGTGATTAAATACGCAGATCCAATCTCATTTCTAAATGCTGTAATGTGATACGCTTGCGTGAAGCACAGTGGAAAAAATGGCATTACGCAGAAAATGAGAAGCACCAAATCAAAAGGGAAGCTTTGATGGCTGCTTATTTTTGGCTGTACTGTAGCCGGGCCGTGGCAGAACATTTCATGTATTCTGTGACTTCTGACTCAGTGCGCACCTCTTATGATTGCTGCCTGCAGCTATTTTCTAAAACACAATGGTCTGAGAGCTTTAATTATTTTTGGCCTTGAACAGCTAATATACTTTTAATTGCTTGCCATTTCCCAAGGACCGTTTTATCTCCCTGACGTCTTTCTGGTAAAGTGTTCATAATTTCGTTGGGGTTAAGCAGACAGAATTTCATCCTAAACCCCATTTAAAACGTGAGCAGTAATGAGAGGCAAAGCAACCTAGAGCTGCTCTTTAAACAGCACGCAGCTTATTTATGAAAACTGCCGCATCTAGCGTGCTTAGCGGTGCCACAAACCCCCTCTATTACGGCAGATCACGAGAGCGAGCTGTACATGCCAAAAACCGAATACTGATGCCTAACACGTATTGCATTAAGGAGAGCAAATGGAAAGGAGGGGGCTGTTCTGTGATGTCTCCTTCAGGGCGACAGGCATATGTTAAAAGGTACATGGTGGGTATGAAACAATGTCTAAAAATAGACTTCACGTTACATTCCCGATGTTCCTATTCATATTGTGTGTCCATTTTTAATTACATTACGGGTCTTTAATTTTTTAGAACACACAGAAATGAGACGCTTTGATTCCTGAAGTCACCAAGAACGTCAAACTACTGAGGGAACCTGAGACAGTTTCCTGGCAGGGAAATGTAAGCGGTATAGTTTCTTCCGTACTATTAAAATAAAATAAAAAATATTCTGGGCTATATTACAGTTTACCCCCTGGTTCTTTTTATTCATTGTTTTAGGTACTGAAGATTTCAAATGGCCTTGGCTGCTCTAAAATCAAAAAATATATAATTAGACTTTATTAAACAAGAAATTGTTCACTGTAAAAAATATTTGGTAACACCTTAGTTTAGGGTTCAATTTTCACTATTAACTAGTTGCCTATTATAAGCATGGATATTACTAGGATATTTTATTAGTACTTATAAAGCACATATTAATGCCTTATTCTGCATGACCATATTCCACATCCCTTGATCCTACCCAATACCTGAAATTAACTAACTTACCAAGTATTAATAAACAATAATTAGGAGTTTATTGAGGCAAAAGTCACAGTTATTAGTTAGTTAATGGTGAGAATTGAACCCTAATCTAAAGTGTGACCAAATATGATTACAGAAAAATCAATGTAAAAGGCAACAACATTTTATTTAAAAAATAAACACTAAAAATACATGGATATGGAACAGTATTTCATACACATGTATGGAAATATTAACATTATTATTAACTGTGAAAATATATACACATTTAACATGTTAATACATCTTTTACAGTAAAATTGTTAAAACCAAAAATTGCAAAAAAAAAAAAAAAAAATACCACTGGTATTTGGTATGGGGAACACATTCACTAACTATGACTTCTGCCTCAATAAACTCTTAATTTACTGCTTATTAATAGTTAGTAAGGTAGTTGTTGTAGCATTTAAGTTTAGGTATGGGGTAGGATTTAGGGATATAGAATATGGTCATGCAGAATAAGGCATTAATATGTGCTTTATGAGTACTAATAAACAGCCAATATGCAGCTAATAACAGGGCTCTAGACTGAGACCAAATTGGTCACAAATGCAATAATTTTTTGATAATGTGCGAGTTAAAATTCCACATGGTCGCATTGGTGCGAGTGCATAATGTTCAGGTTGTTTTGGTACCTAGATGGCACATGTACTCTGTTAACCCTTTGATGCGTACGATCACATCGGTGTGATTAGAATGCTCAGTGCATCACATGATCGTCTGCTAAATTCAAATGTGCTTTCACACTTTCGCTGGTGCTGACACTGAATAGTTGTCTGTGCTTTCAGCGCTTGAGATATATGACAACTATTCAGTGTTTTCAACCACATCAGGTTTATTTTAGGTTTCAGGACATTTAAATACACATAAGTACTAGCAAAACAATACATTTATAGTTTGTAAAATACACCGTGATGTCTATGAAAGCGGCAATATCAATCCATTCAAATATAAATTGACAAGATGTTTTATTCATATCCGATACACACTGTGTAAGTAACTATAAAGTTACTCTATTCTTCTCCCACATCACTGGCCACTTACTTTCATGTATTTCAGGAAAAGTGGATGAATTGATGTGTTGTAAATCCGACAGATCCGATTCTTTGAACTGCGGTACAAACTAACATGAAGGCTCCCATCATGCATTACAGATCAGCTAACATTATCATTATAAAGTTTGTTCAACAACAAAACACATTCACTTCCATGTATTTGAGAATCGGAATTTCAGGTAGTTGATGACCTAGCCAACAATTTTTTGAATATTTGTGAATATAAAAGGAAAAACTAAATAAAAGCGATACATCTGCAATACAGCGATATTGTGGCAGTGGTGCGTCACATGACAAGCATGATGTGTCACCTTGGAAATATCACTTTAATAAAATAATAACACCAATGGCAATAATACTTTTGTTAGTAATGTTTTCTTTTAAATTTATGCTTGCTGGAAACAATGTTCAGATTAAAATATTTTGCAAACAAGATCAAGATTTAAGTCACTGTCAATCTTTACATCAATGCAAAATCAGCATATACAAATTAAGAGAACTATTCATCAACATGCAATGTCATTATGATTAATATAAAAAAAGGGTGCGACCAAACTGTAAGACGGTGCGACCAACTGAGAAAGTTAGTTGCACTAGTGCGACCAGTGGGAAGAATGAGTCTAGAGCCCTGTAAAGATCAACTAGTTAAAAGTGAGTCTTGTTTCCCATACTAAAGTTTTACCAAAATACTTTTTTATAATTTCCAGGGGAAAAAAGTGACAAGTCCCTGAGTGATCCATCACATTTGATAATATTGAATTTAAACAGTTTTGTGTCTGATTTTCATTACAAGTTATGCCTGTTACAGTGTTTTATATTACAATTTGTTTAGTTATTATTATTATTATTATGCATTTTGTGGCAACCAGAGTATTTAACAGTATATATTTTTACAACTAAAATAGTAAAAATATAGATAACCATATTTTAAGATAAAAGTAAAACAATGATACATTTTCAGCAGCAATGGTTGCCAGAAATTAATCATAAAAAATGCGGTGAGTAGAGTATATATTTAGAATGCATAAATACATAAATATTAAAAGAGCCAATGGTACATACATGCAGATGGCTTCGAATCATGTATACATACACACACAATGTCATTTTCACCTTTATTCTCACGATTTAAAAACATGGGCAGCAACAGCCCCAGCCACCACTAGAGACTTGAAAGACAGCTGAATAGCAATCCATTCCCTGAGCTCATTTTCATATTCATTTAGTCACCACCGTCTCTCTGTAGGCCATCTACATATCTCGTCCTGAGACGGCAGAGAGGTGGAATCAGAATTCACAGCACCCATCAGTTCGGGAGGCACATCTTGATCTAACACAATGGCTGCACTGTGCCGCATGTCTCCTATCGGTGCCTTTATCTCTCAGCGGAGCGGCAGGAGACTTCCTGTTCCCCTGCCTGAAGTGCTATCGACTTATAGAGCTGCGCTGGAGTTTGTTCTGTAGATTAGGTGGGTGATTACAGCAGAGAGCCACTGGATCCCTGTAAAACTATGGCCTGTTCAAATTTATTGCCATGCAATCACATCCAAACATACAAGGCACAAGGATCAAAAAAGGGGGAAAACAAAGTGGATTGCCTCCACTTTTTGGACAAAGGGTGCTTGTGTCTAAATGATTTGCTGCAAATGCTGTGTAGTTGTGTTGTGAGTGGAGAGGGGTGCTAATCCAAAAAAAGTGTTTTCCTTGTCCTATTGGTACTTTGCCAGTGTGTCTGAAAAGCCACGTTTACACAGTATGTTTCAGATCGGCGCGGGAAGCTACGGCTGACTTTTCTAAATAGCTGGCATGTTCAAAGATTAAAATATCTCAATTATGGACAGAATTACTGAACAAATGCATATTCTAATTAGCCCTGTTTATCTTCCAACAAGCAGTTCCTCTCTCTCTCTCGCTCTCTCTGGCTCAGACGAGTCCACCCGAAGCATCCTTATCTCCACACACATACATGCTCAGCCCCACGCGGCAGACAACGGATGGCCTCCTTTATATGAGAAAAACATTTACATAAACAGCAACCACTGCCCCTGCCAAGTTTAGGGACGCAAGTGTACAGATTATCACCGGTGTCTTCTTCATTCATGACCCTGGAGTCATTTGCCTGCTCTGTACCATGAGACATTCGTGAGTAGGCAGACACAATAGTCACATGCAAGACAAATGTTTACTATGCCTTAAAACACGGCTTTATGTATCCTAGGAGGTACTTCAAGGAACAAATCATCCAAAAAGTATTTACTCGCTCTCATGTTGTTTCTATGAGAAGACATTTTTAATGTGCCGGTTACTCTTTTCCATGCAATTGCAATGAATGGGGAACCAATGACACAAAAGCATAACAAATTATTATTAAATTGATCCATGCAAGTCATGCTTTATACATATTTCTAGTCTTCTGAAGCCATCTGATAGTTTTGTAAAATGTAAGAATGTCAAGTTATAAACTGATCTTGCCTTAAAATGAGCTGTTAACCATTTTGCATTTGAGAGCAGTGTAACTTTAACTTCTTTTTTTTCTTTTTCTTTTATGAATCCCGCCCCTGAACACTTCAGTGAGTGAATGAATGAATCGGAACTGATTTACTGAAAAGATCTTAATCAAAAGCATGGTGTGTTAATATATTGGACATTGTTTCTTCTCAAGTGTCATATGGCTTCCAAAGACTTGGAAGTGTATTGAATATACACTACTGTGAAAAGTCTTAGGCACGTTAGTATTTTCACCCTAAAGAATGGTTTTAAGCCAGTTATTTATATCTAGGGCCCTATGAAATCCATTTTATTTTTTCCCAAATTCCGTTTTATTTTTTCCCAAATTCCTTTTTTTTTTTTCATTTTATTTATTTTTTGCCTCCATTTTAATGGTTAAATTAAATTTTAGTAATCAAAAAGCATGCCTAATTAATTGAAATAATGAATCTTGTCCAATTTACCAACAATTTAATAAAAGTTTAACAAAAAATTAAAAAAAATTTAGGGCCCTATGATAAAAGTTTTATTCTTTCCCCTCAAATTGTATTTTACCAAATTATGTTTTCTGGATTCCATTTTAATGCTTTTAATTCATTCATCAAAAATTTGACAAATTTTATGACATTCCGCGTTATATAGTAAATTCCGTTTTTATGAATGGATTCCGCGATTAAGTGATTGCAGGAATTATAGGGCCCTATATATCTCTTGCTGTAGTGTGTGGAAATATCAGTTTACATTTCCAAACATTCATTTTGCCATTAATTGTAATAATCCAGTGATATTTCTGTAATAGCCAGTGCTCCACACAGTGATCTGATCTCACCATTATTGAATCCGTCTGATCACATGAAGAAACAGATGAAACTGAGACAAACTAAATCCAGAAGAATTGTAGCAACATCTCCAAGACGTTTGAAGAAACCAACCTGCAAAGCTATAGTACTGTAAGAAGTTTTAGGCACGTGTGTAAAAATGCAGTAAAGTGAGGATGCTTTAAAAAAATAATGTCATAAATTGATTTTATTTATCAATTAACTTTTTATTAACTAAATCAGATCAATATTTGGTGTGATGACCCTTTGCGTTTAAAACAGCTTTTGCCCAGGTACACTTGAACATCATTTTTAAAGGTAGCTTTGGAGGCAGGTTTCTTAAAATGTCTTGGAGATGGCCACAGTTCTTCTGGATTTAGTCTGTCTCTGTTTTTTTCTGTTTCTTCATGTAATCCCAGATGGATTCAATAATGGTGAGATCAGATCTCTGTGTGGAGCAGCTGTTGTCAGACTGCTTGTGCATACAAAAATATCACTGGATTATTATAATTAATAGCTAAATGAATGCTTTGAAATATTAACTGAAATTTCCCACTGAAACTACAGCAAAATATATAGATAACTGGCTTAAAACCCTTTTTTTGGGGTGAAAATACTATTGTGCCTAAGACTTTTGCACAGTACTGTATGTAATATGGACACTTTCATGGTAATTTTATTATCAAATTTTTTTTATCATTCAAAATTTTTATTTTGAAGCTTAAATATTCCAGTCCATAATTATTGTAACTTGTAAGAACAAGAGTGACCTGTACATTATCCAAAATGTGTTCTTTTGTGAAATAAAGATGAAATGATGTCTCACAGGTTTTGAACAATATGAAGGTGAGTAAATTGTGACAGAATTTTCAGATTTTGCTTTGTTAAACCTACAAAACACAAATTAGAACTAAAAATATCAGAGCTGTCAGTGGATAAAAATAGATAATGACTAATGTCATCATTTTCTTCAGTTCTTTTGTAAGGAAAGAGACTCTTTCATGGAACGCAATATCTCTACAAACTTTTTTGAACAAAAACTCACTTTTCTGACTTGATGCCAAAGGACAGAAGACAAAAAAGGTTGCAAAACACTGCCTGGAACTACCCAAAGCTAATGATGGTGAAACAAATGTGCAGAAGTCAATATAAACACACATTTTACATGCTTTTTTAAAAGTATAAGCCAATCATGAAAATGAATACATCTGCCATAATGATCAGATCTAATTATTACACCAGGAACTGCTTGACATAGTGTTGCAAGAGCAACCAGAAAAGCAACAATTTCTGGCCAAGTCTTGGAAGGCCATGGCTTTTTTTGATGTCACCGAAGAAGGCGACTCATACCTGGCAATTGCCTCTCAAGTGAACCATGCACCTCCAGAAAATGGCCATTTATCAGAAACAAATGAGATGTCATAGGTCAGAACAGCACCCAGGCCTTGCATCCTCCACAGGCTTGCTATTTGTCACACCAAATGAGCAAAACAACAGGCTCTGCAGAGAACACTGCGAGGACAGCCTCTCCAATTAGTCAACTGATACACCACTGCTGCTATCGCCATCAGCGAGCCAGTCGGCAGCAAATGGTTTCCTTTTAAAACTTTGCCGCCGTCACATACAGAGCTGGGATTTAACTGAAGCTTGACTGAAAACATACTGGCTACATACAAGCATATTTGGCATCTGATCACTTTTGGCCTACTCTGCCAAAAGTGTGCTGAATTACTTACCTAAACAATGAAATAAGTCACCAGAAAGGAGAAGCTTAAAATATTTATTAATGACTGTAATTTTTAAATAACTACTGCAAAATAAATTTAAGCATAGCCACCACATTTCAAGAAAACTATGACACATCGTGTAGAGGCTAATTTGGATTATAATTACCCGGAAAAACTGTGCTCCACAAATTGGCACTGTTATTTCAAAAGTCCTTGGAAGTGAAACAAATGAAATAGTGGGAGAGAATGAGGCGCGGATGAAATAAGCCAAGTCACTGATGCGGTGTTGAGGGAAGCTTTTATTCTCCACAAATCTCAAGATTTCATTGTTTCTCATGTTCTAAGAATTTCAAGGATTTTTCAGTCTATGAAGGTGATTCGACTTCCACAGTTAAATGCCACATTAATAAACGTAACTATGAAAGCCTGTGGGAATTGTGTTGATATTTTATATTAAATTAGTGGGTAGAAAAAAAAAAGTGTCTTTAAAAAAAAACACACAGTGAGCTGCATTACTATAGAAAAAATACAAAAGAAAGAATGCTTTATTGTTTTGTTTTTCAATTGGCTCAGAATGACATTAAAGGATTAGTCCACTTTCAAATAAAATTTTCCTGATAATTTACTAACCCCCATGTCATCCAAGTTGCTAATGTCTTTCTTTCTTTCTTCATGTTTTTGATGAAAACATTCCAGGATTATTCTCCTTATAGTGGACTTCACTGGCCTCCAGATGATTGAAGGTCAAAATTACAGTTTCAGTGCAGCTTCAAAGGGCTTTAAACGACACCAGACGAGGAATAAGGGACTTATCTAGAGAAACGATTGGTCATTTTCGGAAAAAAAAATACAAATGTATATGGAAAGTTACTGGAGCGCGCAGCCACACAAGCCTCTCACAGGGAACATCACGCCAGTGATTGACAAGCCAGAGGGCCAATCGTTTACATGATCATCGTGATTGGCTGATGTTTTTAAGGCCTTACCTCGTGCACAGATGATGTATATTAATATTATTATTTCAGTGCACCTAATAAATAGTCTTTTATCAGTTATTAAAGATAGTTTCAAGTAATATTACAAAAATGTATAAAACAAAACATCCTCTGTAGCACCTTTAAGGTACAACAGCATGCTATTTGAATTTGACTGTAAGAAAGTAATTTAAATTAATCACATATTTGTGAACGCCACCTATAGCAATTTGTATTTAAGAAAATGTAAACATTACATCATAGACAGACAGACAGGTAGATGGACTGGAGTAAGGGCTGCTGAAAATTCAGCTTTGTCATTACAGAAATAAATAGAAAACAGTTCTACTGCACAACCAAGCTTTACAATGAATGAAAAACTAAATATGAAAGGAAAAATGGCTTTGTGCTTCATGAAAGTTGAACTTGTCCTTCATGATAGTGTCCTAAGCTTCATGCGATCCACAGCCAGGCAGACGTCTGCAGACAGTGAACACAGTTAACAATGTGGGGAGCTGTTCTTGGCACTGCGCAGCCATGACACTTTGCCCACGCACTCTCTCGCACACATGCTGTCCGCTCATTCCGCGCTGGTGGGGGAGGATACCTCTGGTTTGAATGTCAAAGAGTCAATGTATACAAACAAGTCTGGAAAATTGATGATGCTTGTGTATGCATGTGGTCTGTAAAGAATATTAATATTCCCTGTGCCCATTCTATGTATTTTCAAGTGGGAATCTGCTGGACTTTGAAGGTGGGCAGGGGAGGGGCGGAAACCGCTGTCTGTAAACTCGAGCTGTAGATGACATTATTAATCTCAATTTAGGAACTCTGTGAATGCGCATTGAGCTGCGACAAGAGGAAGCGATACAGTAGCAGAGCTCCTCCCAGCGGGGTGTTCCCAGTTTAGAGTACATATAGCTTGCGCGTCCCCAGCGACGCATCAATGTGACAGAAGTCTATCGGCGGTGACCTTTCATACAGATAGCCAAAAAGTTAGCTGTCAGATGCTCGCCATTACACCCCAAAATTATCCTGGAGCAAAAAATTGATTTTTGTTTTACAGCAGCCAGGCAGTTTATGGAGGGCGATTAAGAGCCGTTTTCCTCGCCTAGAAGTGGATTCCCTTCGCTGGGGCCTGGGGTCTGCCAAAATGGCTGTAAGAGGATGTCTAGCATCTGCAATGTTTGCTAAATCGAAGCAAGGCCGATAGTCGGCAGATCTTTAAGGACTAGAAAGTCTTTTTCAGTAATAATAAGGCATGCAATGACAGCTGCCACCGTTCCACTTATTGAGTAAGTGCGAGCCGAGTCGCATAGGAGAGCAGCCCACCATGATGGGAAAGATGTCACCGAGTAAGGAAGATGCAATTAAAGGCTCACCTGAGAGAAAATGAGTGGCGGTGTCTCGACGGGCTGTTATGAAGCCTCACGTGCTGTGTATTAGAGATAAAAAGGTTCATCAGAAATTCTCTCTGAAAAGGCAGGAACAGTCGCCGTGAGGATTAGAAATCCCTTGTTATGATATTCATTAACGTAATAAAATAAACAAATGAAATCTGTGGGGCATTAAAATTATAATCCACATCAATGGCTTTTCTGAGTATTTTTTTTTTCCCCTCACAGAGAAGACCATACAGCATAAAACGATGACAAGCGCACACAAATGCACCATAAAACCTGATCTACAGCCACGTGGATGCAAAACGGAGAGGTCTAGCTTTGCGTTTCACATGCATCTCTTGATCAGTCACCTTTGCGAATCCCATTTTCATCCATAGATGTCGGGATTATCTTCACTATCTCCCTGACACAGTTTGTTTCTGTTTACACTGCCATGTGGCGTTTTATGTGCTGTTGTATTGTGCATATTGATATTTCACACCAACACAGTCCTCTGAGTTGTCACAGGTTGCATAACATTCATTCTGGCTGATACACTGCCAATTCTGTTCTGGCACAGGCTCTCGTCGCCCATGGCAAAATAAACATCAAAACCTCACCATGCACGCCAAACCCAAAGAGATTCGGGAGCGACCTCCGCGGCTCAACGTGGATGAGGATGAAGCCAAAGAAGCAGATTTAGAATACATCACAAAACCTCTGATGAAAAAGAATCTCATCTCAAAGGGTTTTACCAGCAATCCACACTGGGGTTGGAGGAACACGTCGTGTTTCGGGCGCAAAATAAAGTTAAGGAGAAGATTGCAAAAAATAAAGCATGATAAAAATAACTCCAAACATGTGACCAGGAGCACTAGAGGAAAACCTGATTCATGTCAAACTGCTGGATAATAATCCACACAGCACAATTTCAACAGATGGGATGATGTCTAGTGGGACCTGAAATGTAAGGCTTCATGGAGAAATGGCTGAGCACATTAGAGTTAATATCCACCTGATATCATCTGTGATCTCCAAGTACCAGCTGAAAGCTCCAACATGACGGATAACGGCAACATCTGGTCTCAAAGTGCTCACAGACATACATGCTACCGTAGCCGTCTGCGAGCCAATTGGATGAGCCAATCACAACAAGCAACAACAGCTTGAACCCTTCAAGACAAGTCTCCCACCCCAATGTCAATCAAAGCAGCAAAAATGCCAAGCAATTCCAGCCTCGCTGGTGCTTTTTAAACAGAAAATGTATGTTGTCTTAAGGAACGGCATCTGCATAATACCCCATAATCCTGTGAATCCTGCAAACGTCTGTCTGACAGCAACATAGACAGAGCCCGCAGGAGAGGTTTAATCAAAGGTCAGGACAGAATCTTAACACCGTTTACCAGCACGGCCCAATCCCTCATTTGGTGTGGCGCCAAATCCCAACTCCAAGGGGAAATGTGATTTCAAATGACTTATTGTACAGTGCATGCTGATGAGAAACTAATGTCATTAAGAGAATATGCAAAAGCGATTGTTCGATGCACTTTTAATGGAAAGGAACATTTTCATCTCAGTTTTGACAGCAAACAAAGGCACACCAACAGTTTATGACCATTTATACCAGTGCAAACGGAGGGAAAGGAGTGATTTGCCTTCACAAGCGAACTATATATTCAGGCTGTCATAGCAATACTGATGACAGACAGATGAAGTGTTTGTTTTGAACTCAGGAAAATGCAGCTTTACACAGACCGTATATTACAAAATAAACTTTGCTTATTGCTTGCGCTAGTCACCCTACACACAGCCGCCCTCCTTTTCTTTGGGCTAACCCCTAAACTGGTTTTCTTCCAATTCAAGATAACTGCTTAACATAAAGATTCTTCTGTTTTACAGCTTTCACTTAAAAAGATTGAGGACAACAGGCAATTTTCACTCAGGCAACTCCAGCCACCACCCCCTGCATCGGAATGAAGATGGACGGTACAGGCAAAGCACAAACATCTGGAAATCCTGAAGAGATAGTGGCACTTTTACAAGATTAAATAGACCACATTTAATAACATTTTACTGGGGAAGACTAATGTGTTGCCTTGCAAGCGCATTAGCATTTTGATAACCAGCTGAAGACTTTTCTTCCATTTGCGATAAGGAGAGAATGCAAGGCCGCATAGACAGCGTGAAATAATTGGCACACAGCATGTGAAAAGTCAGCATTTAAAAAGGAGAGGGGGTAGAAATAAGGAAATAATAAAAAGGAGGAGAAAAAAAAAACATTTTCAGGTAGATGAGAACCGAGGGAGTGCTGATTCTAGAGTTCAGAGAAGGTTCTCTACAGCTCAGGGTGATTTCACAATTTGAACAGTCCTCTATGTTGAATAAGTGGAGTCTGAACTAATTATGTAAAAAACTGTAAAAAAGCATGCCTCAGCACTATGCCCAGAGTTAGCCTGACGTATTGCACTGTACTTCCACTGAATACAAAAAGCTTGAGAGCCTCTACCTCATGAGATCTCCCTATGTCTAAAATAAGAGGTAGAGTAGCCTCAATCCGTAATCACGCTTCCCAAAAAAGCCTTCAGATTGTGTTACGGTGTAAACGAAAAGAAAAACTAAAGCAATGACTCATCTGACCTATGAGTAAGGCTTGGTGTACCACACCATGGTAAAGCCTCTGGCGGATTTAAGACACATGAGCGTGTAGCCGTGCCACGGGGTGTTGGTGACTGGTCTGACAAAACCATGCTGTGTGAAATCACTTTGAATTATCACTGTGATCATCACCAGCAGGCCCCAACCTCAGAGCACCTAAGGACAAAACGCCCAACATTCAGCTATGAGCTCTTGATGTCCATTGAGACTGACGTGACAAGTAACCCTTCCTCAAATACAAAAGCCTAAACGAACACACAGAGCCAATTAAATCATATACAAACAAACACAAATTAAAGGAGATGTTAAGCGCGCCGCTAATGCCCGTCAGCGAATGTCATGTACACGGAGACTGAAGGTCAATGCGGTGGCGTGTTTTTCTTCACTTAACTGCTCCTGAGCTACTGACCTGCAAAGCCGCATTTCTAATCTGTACACTGTAACATACAAATTTTGCTAGCGATGAAAGCATTTATCGATGACTCATGGTGTCAGGAAAGATTCAGTCACCCCGCGGGATCTAACTGATCTAACTTTAAAGCTGATATAACTTTAAATGGGAGCTTTATTTGGTGCCTAATTAAAAAAATCTATGTCAAGTTATGTCAGTTTTATTTGTATAGCACTTTTCACAACATGCATGATTTCAAAGCAGCTTCACGGAAAATCATGATGTTAATGTTTAATTAACATTGTGATTTTATTAAATGTCTTAATATCTTCACACCTTATAGTCATTAAGCAGATTAGAGCTGGTTGATAATATCGTTTACATTTTGCATTATAGACAAATTAAGCAGTTGGAAATTGATATATGGTCCATATCCCTTTATATACTGTATATAGGAGGTTAAGTTGGGTTTTCTTAAATATGAAACTTTTTTACAGAGCTGTGCAATAATAAAGAATACATTTTATATGCTGTACATAATATATGTTGTCTTAACAACGTCAATTTGACTGTAGCAATTATACTGTAGCAATTAAATATTTGTTTAGTTTTCTAAATGTAGATCATTAAACTTTTAAGCTGCCTCAGAAGTCTGTCTGAGGTGCCTTTATACACAAACACTGCCTAAGTCATTGCCTGATAGGGCAGAGAGGCAACAAGTCAGTTGCCTAGGTTTTCGGATGCAGCCAGTGTCTGAAAAATCGGACATCCTTTAAGACCCCAAGAGATCTGGCTCAAAGAACTTTTAATGAGTACTCTCTCTTTAGTGCCTGATTTCAATTCCTACAAAATCATATTACAATATATCTTTTGAAATACATTATAATAATTACCATTGATGTCTGTTTTAGTCAGCTCACATACTAGCATAGCATACAGACACCAAATTAACCTGAAAGCTTAACTCGTACATAACGCATTTGCACGTTTAAAACTAAAACTGAAATGAAATTAAAAATGTTAAATATTTCAGTTATTAAATTAAGGATTTAATTAGGGCTGGGTATCGTTTGAATTTTAGAAATTTCCGATTTCAACTCCGATTCTGTTTATCGAGTTGGTCCAATTTGGTCAAACATTTAGATATCAAACATATTTATCCAGATTCTGTCTTTATGCAAAACATTCTGTTGCAGCTGAATACCATAATAAACTAGACTAACCACTAATAAACTAGACTAAACTAATATACATTTTTTAATAAACATTTTTATAGACAAGTGTACAGCCAGTAATACAATAAAACAAATAATCAAATTAGCAATAGCAGCACAAATAAATACAACGAAACAAAGTTCGGGAATTGAAATCAAATGTAAAATACTGCATAATTTTATCTGTATCATTTCTACCAAGAGTGCTACAGAAGGATAACCAGAAAGGCTATTTTAATTATGTAGAAGAAGAGACTATCATAATTTGATACATTCTTTTAACAGGCATTTCAAATGGTCCAAAGGGGATAGAATTCTGCAGAGGAGATATAATCTTGCACAACACTGGGCAAATTCCACTTAGGTCTAATTAAATCACTGTTTTGTTTGGCCATCTATGATTTCATTTAACACTGATTAAAACAAGCACCTTTGAAAGGTGTCACCACATCTTCATCCCTTTATCCTCTCTTAACAGTTTGGCGATATAGAGATATAGATTTAACTCTGCCCACCATGAACATAATTTCAATTACATTAAAAATGTCAACACAAATAACTGTGCCAGCATGAGATCTACAACTGTGATACTATGTGCTCGGGGTGCTTTCTTAAGAAGATGATGCAGGTGCTAAATGCTAATGGTTTTGAGCGCTACAATCCACGGCCAATTAAGATTTGTGAACGCGTGTTTATCAATGCAAACAGAGTTGGGATTAAAAACAGATTATCCTGAAATCCATACCCACAAGGGCCAACATACACCATTACATTCCAATAAACTGGTTTCTTCTCCAGGCAAATAAGCATCTCCCTCCCCAAGGCTATTAACCAGCTATTCTGTCAGTCTTCTTCATTCACAGACCATCTACAAGCAGCAGTATCGATTGCACTGGAAACCCTTAATAACCCAGGACAACAAACAACCAACATGGATACTTTCTTCTTGAAACTGCAGTTACAGTTCGCCCTCTGGGATTACACAATAAATCACTTGCTTATCGCCCAGCACTAGGCTTCTTGTTTGCTACATCACATTAATGAGATTCATCACATGTCTGTGCTTTTAAATCTCCATCATGCACTGCTAGAGAAGACTAGATTCAACGAACAATGTCTAGACTGCATTCTCGAACAGAGCTTTAAAATAACTTTATTGTACGATAGAGAAGGTTAAACAGTTTTGTGTGGAAGTCAATGACAAACGACACTGTCAATGTAAAACTTATCTGTCATGTTCTCTCAGGAAATTACTGCGAGCATAGAGAATAAAAATGTGACAAAAGTATCAAAATTAAAAGGTCAATTAATATTTTTTCATGTATGAGCTTCCCCCTTTGCAGGATTAACCCATGTCTTTTCTCTCCATAACATGCTATTGTTTCATATAATCTTCCACTTTTCTCCACAGCCAATATAAATTTAGCATTGTGAAACAGCCTGCAACCTCAAATGACTGTACCGAATTGGTTCAATAAATTGATTGGGCAAGCCAGTTACAGTATTGTATTGATGCAAATGTTTTTTTTTAAATATACATTTTTTTTTTAATTAATAATCACAATAAACATAATACAATTTGAAAGGAACAATTCAAAAGGTCTCAAGTCTGCAAAGAATGAAAAACAGTTGTCATTATCTACATTCATAACACAACCAAACAGCATTTGAGACCTAAGGTATTGTTTTTTTTTAACTTAAGGACTAATAATCCATTACGATATCACAGTCTGATGAAAAGAAAAGGAATGAAAAGAAAATATTTAAGCAAAATTAGCAGGTAAAAGAGTCAGGTCAGATAGCAAGCTTTATAAATAAGACAAAATAATACAAATAATTTCCTTCAGAACAGGTATCATTATTTCAATACCGTCTGAACCAAAAGAGCCAAGTGTCCTGATTGGGCAGGTAAGAATTTGACTGACAGCATCTAATCAGGCCTTATGATTTGCACTGCTCTGCCATGTCCTCCCTTTAAGTATGTTCCTCTGGTAGCTGCTTTATAACTGCCTGACATTACAAGTCAAAGTAGACTATATTTGAAGGAAATGGATCTTGAAATTTGAGCTCTTTCTGGTATGTCGGTTTTATTCAGTAACCAAATTCCTTCGCCAGAATGTCACAAAGCTATATGTTTCAATATGCTGTGCAGCAGACATACGGTTATTACTTTGTGATAGAAATGTAGAAAAAAATACACAAACGAAAGCTGCCAATCAGAACCTTTTTTCCCCCGTTCAAAACATCGAGAGTGTTAGTTTCAGAGTTTTTCAGGAAAGCGTTTAAAAGTTCATCTATTAGTGCCAAATTCATTTGGTGTGGAAAATAACACCATAAATCATCTGAGGCATGGAGAAACCATACAGAGCGTTTTGACATATTGTTGTGCCATGGATCTTGGCACATTTTCTTCCATTTGTTGGCACTGTGTCATAGCCATAGTGATTCAGTCTCCATTTGTTGTAAAAAGAAAAACATCGGCATTGTGTAGGACCATCTACGGGCTCAGCTGTTGTTTTCTGTGCATAATATTCCTCTGTGGGAAACCACGATTTTAACCATTGACTCCAGAATGAAAATTGGTCTTTTGCCATATACTAAGCAGGGTGCAGGGAGCACTCCTTTATTGCAGCTGGCCATTAAGCATTACAATTACGAGTCAAAATTGTAGGTTCTTGTGCTCTTTTGCCTATATGGCTAACAAACGAAAACAGCAGATTCTTAATTACATTATTACACTATTAGTGTTAGTTAAACACATAATACACCCTCTGTCACAATGAAATGCTGTGTATTGAGCCTGGTTTCAGGTGATTTAAGACATTATAACTGTCATATGTACATATAACAGTCAGATGTGGCTCGTTTAAACAAATGCAGGACAAACACAGATCAAGAGTGGCTTAGCTGCATTCCACTGTCACTGTACAACTCAACATAGAGCAAGACAATGCACTATTTTAGAGTCAAAACAATATTTAATATGTCTTAAAGGTTTTAAATGTGACAAGTCTCTGACCATGCGTTAGTGACAGAGTGGAATTAGTCAGACTCAGAGTAAACCACTCAAGTGAAAGTGTCTCTGCTGTTAACCTGGGAAAGGTTAAGACCTCTTCTCCAGGCTTCTTCAAATAAACCAGAGCCTGATTAAACTGGAAGCTACAGCCGCTCTCGTAAAACAGAACCCAGGGTCTGTGTGTCCACAAATACCTGTGTAAATCACACCTGCCATCATAACTCAGCACAGAAGTATCTGTAATGATAATCTGGGAAAATGCTGTATTATATGAAATAATACATTTCATATTTTACACCACAAATGGTTCACACATGGCTACTACAATACTTACACTAGATTGTATAAGAGGATGCATTTCTCTAGCTTTAATCTCTATAAGAAATGAGGTCTACATATGAGAAGTTGACTGCTCAAAACAGTCAGTTTGTGACTAACATCCACGAAAGACGAGTGAGAAAGCAGTCATCATTCTGTCTCCAAGTGACAACCTAAAAGGTGTTATTGTTTGTGTCATCTTCTTTGTAACACTATTTCATATTTCAAATTCCAGTACGTGTGTAATGCACAGTTTTCTTCCTGACTCCCACTGTCAAGTACAGATGCATTTATTAATCTCAGTGTGAGAAGATGCACAATAACCTGAACTTTCCAGTAGCAGGTGAACCAGCAAAGTCCTTGGAAATAATACAGAGAGCTATTCCTAAATCCTATTGATCTCAAGCAGGTAACTTTGTGATAGTTAAGATGAGGTTTACGTATCTCGCAAAGTCCTTTAGAAATGGTACGAGTGTACTGGCATCGACCATTAAAGACAGAGCATGAGATATGGACCATTCCTTAACTCGAGAGATCTCGGCGAGCATGCCTGAACCCAAAACACATGCCATGCAGAAAGCACCGGTCTCTCTCAAGTCCCTCAGAAATGTCCCTCAACGCCACAAACCTCAGGCGTGCATCAAGATGCAAGAATACAAGCCAAGCTATTGAGATGTCACCACTAACCTTTGATGTTGCAATAAGGCTCAAGCGAGAGTCGAAAGAGAAGAAAAACGTGTCGGCTGAAGGTTTAACGGCGGCGCACTGAAAACATCCCACGATTTCGCGTTCAAATTCCTCCTCTAACCAACGCGCTCATTTTCCTTTCTCCCCACCTCTCATGTGTCTTACCTGAAGGGCATCTCCCACGACTGCAATTAGCTGCCAAGATTTCATTGTGGTCGGGCAGCGAAAACGCAAAGGAAAAGTGCCTCCTGTTTTCTCAGTGGAGGTAAACCGATTGCGCGCGGAGAGAGGCAGAACGGGCAACGGAGAGCGCGCGAGTGATAGTCAGTGGACCGTATCCACGTGGTGCCATGTAAATGACTGCATCTGTCACTCCACGCGCCTGTGCCACAGTCATCCTTGTGATCCTTCACAAGTTCACACCATTGAGCCTGACTTTGGCTCAGGGGTTTAGTGTAAACAACTCGAAAGTGATGCACGGAATCCTACAGCTTTTCTGCACCACAAGTCGATCTAGTTAAGTGGCAAATGCTGAGCTATGCATTCGGGCTTAAAGTTCTGTTCTGTTTAGTTACCCGTTTCTTTTACAGCCTACGTATATACATGCATGCAGTTCACCTTAAATAAGATCCGTACTGTATTTATGATATGTCATATGTTCAGAGTCCATGAATTCTTGATTAGAAACAAGCGACGGAAGTGAAACAACTGTCATACATGATCACCACCCCTGTGGATGACAGCAGATGCTGTATAAAAAAATAATAAAAATAAAATCATCTAAAAAAAAAAAGGACTTTTTATAGGCGTATTTGCCAGTTGTGTGTGCTTGCATTTATTTATCTACTTGAAATAAAAGCTTAAACTTCAATTTTTTTTATTTTTTTAAATCATTATAAAATATATATTTTATCATTTATTATATATAAAAATTACAGAATTTTATTTGCTTATCAAAATAGACGTATACAATTTAAAATGCCTAATTGCTGTTACAACCCGCCCAAAAACAGCACTCTTTGTATTTGACATTAAAGCTGCAGTCGGTAACTTTTTTGTTTTGTTTTGTTTTGTTAAAAATGATCCAAAATCAATTTTTGAGCAAGTACATAACCAGCCAGTGTTCAAAACTATCTCCTTACCTTAGCCCGATTCACAACGGTAAGCTTGTAATAATGTTTTATAATAAAATCGGTACTGGTGGGTTTCCGCGGGAAATTCTAACATGCAGCCGATCGTCTTTGCGTCATTACGTCACGTCTGTAAACAGAAAGGAGGAGTCCCTGCTAGTAGACTATATGGCATGTGAGGATGTTGTTGGTAGCGGATCATTTATAGCATTTTCTCACAGCAGCTGCACCAATTAAACTTATCATTTTGATGGCGGATTGTAATCCAGAAAGGTCCAAATGACAATCAGTGACAACTGGAGATTCACCCGTAGTCAAAAGCAAAAGACTTTGGACTGCGGAGTGGCTACAGAAATAGAAATCTACAAATAAGGCTAATATGCACGCAATGCTGATGTTGTTCACTTTAACAATTTAAGAACAAAGTATAACAATAATAATAATTTGCACAGTTTGACGGGATCCGAGCTAAGCGATCATTAGATTTAATCACCAATGGCAGCGCGATTTATTGTAATGCTTTTTTTCTCAATTGGTCAGAACAAAAGTGCCATACATGTTACTTACTTGTTCAGATGACATTTTCCAGTGAAGATTCTTATTTTGGTCATACTTCCAAGATGTCGAATCTGTGATTCCGAAGTACAGTATCCACACCGATGTGGTGACTGACACCAAACATTAGATTCATCCGTGCCGATACAAAACCCACGTAAAAATGATAATTCTGCAAATAACTGCAATTGCAGGTTTCAAACAAAGATGGCGACAAAGAGGCAAAACTTACAGCTTTAATTTACACAGTTCATGGACAGTTGTGGAATTTTGTTATTATTAGTATTATTATATTTCCATTACAATGGCGTTGAAATAAAAGTGTGTTGCAACACTCCCGGGTCTCCACTTCATTTGAGCGAAATTGGGTAAAAACAACAAACCCACTTGCACATCCATATCTGTATCATTATCTCCTCAGCCATCTTTTTTTATCCTCTTACAGATCTGACAGATATATATTGCTGTCGGATAGCACGTGAATTCCCCTATCGTTAACCCCACCGTATTAAGTAGGCCGCTCTAACTGCACCCTGCCTTTGATATGAAATGCAATCACAGTAGTCAATCTCATGCCTCTTAGCAGTCACTGCTGATAAGTTTAGCACGAGGCCTCTCTTGGACTTACCCCATCCCTGGCATGAGGTCGAGAACTTGAAAGGCATTAGTCGACTGCAAGGTCCTTGGCAACTGTGACATCTGACAACCCTATGACAAGAAAATATCTCCCTTTTTTTTCCTGGTGAGCAGCAGGAGGCTAGTGTAGATCAGTGTGATAGCAGTCACCGCTGCAAAATCCCGGTGACAGTCTACATAAATTGGGTTAGCAGCAGCCCCCACAGAGCTGCATCAGGCAGGGAGACTAAAGGACTTGTCATAGGTGACCTCTATGTAACTACATCCCTGCTGCTTTGAAGTGCCGTGAGACATGATGTTTAATATGTATTCCATCCTGCCCTGACATTCCAATTTCTTAGAGCTTCACAATGTTTATTAGAGTGTTTTTATGCATGCAGCTTTTTTATCATTTCATCATCAGCAGCGTCATGTTTCCCCCCCAAGTGTCAAAATGATTAACTAATAGCCCTGGGATGTTTATTAGCTGACAGCCGTCCTTCAAGCAAAACACGTTGTGTTTGGGGAGTCTAGCATTCAAATTTTTTAAAATTATTTTTTAGACCGCCAGCGACTGAAATAAACTTTAACACCAGACTTTAATCCTTTTCATCTAAGAGACACCATAGAGCCCCACTTTTTTTTTCTTTCTTGATGCTGTTCCTCAAGCCGTGACGCTATTCCCTCATGCATTAAATACCCAACACATTACAAAATAGGCCACCTTGTAGGGCCCTGTGTGTTAACACACAGCATCCCACTTTAGGTGCAAATGAGAGCAAGGGGACAGGAAGAGGACAGAGGCTAGAGAGATGGACAGTTCCGTACAGTGGATTAGAGATTACTCCTTGGCAACATTTATGGTTATTTATGAGCCTCCAACACAATATCGGTAATGGGTTACCGTTCATCCAGGTCTCCCCGGGCGCACCCCTATACGTTTACACAAATTAAAATTGGCAACATGCCATTTGTTTCCACGGCGCCTCTTGCTTCCAACCAGGTCGCTAATGGGATTATTCAGTTCTCGTTTTTACGAGCACAAACAGTGTTGGAATCATCTGCGTGGTGTAGATTTGTTCCCTTATTTCCGCTTGCTTGTCTTATTTAATTTGATTTCTGACTGATTTGTCCCGTGCTGTGATTGACAGATGCCGGTACATGGTTATCACAGGCTTAGTATTTCACGGAAGGCACGCAGGCGAGTTAGCCGCACATATACTGTAGCGCGTCAAGGACGACTCTTACGATAAGCTGATAGAATCTGGGCCGTAGGTAGCAGAAGCAGCGGCAGTGTCTATAAATTGCCATTATTGAATATGCTGTTCTTCATGCCCATGCGATAAGAGTGCATTAAATGAGAGGGGTGCACAATGCCAGGGAGAACTGAAAGGAGACATTTCGATTTCATTTTCATCTGTTTAATTTGTTCCTATTACACGCAACAGCTCTACCTTTGTGCTCGGGCCTCCGAATCGGTTAAGTAATAATTGTAACGTTGACACGTTGAGCGATGACAAGGCAAAGCGGTCGAGGAGATTGTTGGTCACGTACAGTATATCCAGGAATAAGCTAAGAGGATTTTTCTCTCTCTCTGCCGCTCCTGGCAGGGGGCCTGCCTCATCTCTTCATTGTCTGTGTGGCTGTTTGAATCTGCACAAATTATTTATCCGCCATTCCCGTAATTACCTCCTCCCTCTTTAAATAAGAGACACCGCTTGATCGCCAAATTGCCTGATGGTGACAATAACTCGTATTTGTCGGAAAAGTTCAAGGGCTGTGGCTTTCCATTGTGCAATAAAAAAAGAAGTCAATAGAGAGATTAGCGTGCACTGAGAAACTCAATATATATTCAAATATGAACAGCAATGCAATTCGGAGTTAGCCTTCTAGACTATTATCTTAGGATAATCTCATCAGATTCTGTTTATTGCTTTCATTTATTACTCTGCCGTCCTCCCCAATTCAGCCCGCACTGTTTCATCATCTTATTTACTTAGAACAACTTTGAAGCACTTAACAGTTGCTTTCCCCAGGAGAGGTGGTCAGGGCCTCGACGCCCCAAGCCGCTCCCTACCTCGGAGCCTAATTGAGGGAGATGGGTAATGGAAGTGACTTCTCTGCCTTGTGAGAGAGAAAATTCCATCTCGCTACTAATCCACGACAAACTCTCAAGTTCAAAATCGTGTGACTCACCGGCGGAGCCCCAGCAAGAATTAAGATCGCAATCTATGGCAGATGAATGCTTATCTAATTGAGCTGATACTTTATGATTTAAATTAATGAGGCGAGAGGCGCCGTGACAGAAGCGTGGCGTTGTTGCTTTGTAGCCGCTTCATTCGCAGCCATGTAATTTTGTTAATACGCAGATTGCCGATACCAAAATGCAGGAATACCTTTGGGATCATGCTGTAACTGCTGTCGGTATGATTGAAATGCCTCAGTGTGCTGGGTGGGTTGTTGATGGGTATACCGATCGGTGGCCTGTCTTTGTAAGACAAAGGCAGCATGATGAATGCTGTCAGGCACGTTTAAAGCTGCCATCTCGATTGCGGCCTACCTTCCACCATCTTTACCTAAAACAGGGGTATGTTCTTTATTCTGGAGTGGGGCCACGGAGCCTCATCCATCAACATGGCAACACATGGTGCAGCACTGCTCATACCTTTACAGCCGAATCAATAAAACAATTCCAGCCATCTCCTTCACACTCCTGAGTTTCACAGTGATTATCTCGAGCAGCATTCATATTTCTTCCATTTGTGTATAAAACGCCTTGGGCATCAGGACAGAATGTTGAACATAATATTGATGGATGCAAGAGTCATTGACCTCTATTCCACCATGTTGTGGGTGCTGAGGGCTCGTTAGAGCTCGCTGAAGAAATCTCCTGCAATACGGGAATGGAGACTGATGAAGAGAATGGGCTTTTGTGTCTGTCTTCAATGTGAGTGAATGACTGTCTTGAGGTCTCAACAGGCAACAGCACAGAAAATGAGAGAAGGAGAAAAAGAAAAAGAGAGGAGGAAATAAAAAGAGAATGTGTGTCGGCAGTGGGCGGATATGGGCCAGGCAGCTGATCATTTAGTACTGAAGGCTTCTGCTATACGTCAGCATTCCCAATAATCTCAATGGAAGTACACAATCTGAAATGTGCCATCTTGACACCACATAACTTTTTGAGCCAGTCGATTGAACCGTAAATGTCATGTGACCAATGAAACACACAGTCTCAAACACTTCACTAACAAATATCTTGGGGTGTATTTCCAAAAAGCATCATTAGCGAACTATGGTCGCAAGTTCCATCGTTATTTGGTGAGAACAAAATAGCAAAGTAGTTCTCAGATGCCAGGTTTGTTTATTACAACCATAATCTCACATGAATCGATCTCAAATCTATTCATTAGCAGAAGTTATTACTCCACCACCTCAGGCCCGTCGCCAAGGGGGGGCATTAGGGGGCAGTGCCCCCCCAGATGACACAACGTGCCCCCCTAATAGTCATCCAGCAAACTTCCGATTGAGAGCAAAAACCTTATTTGTGGATCTGGCTATTTACATATTCCAGAACGAAATGTCTTCAGCAGCATTTAGCTCATAGGAAAACTCTCTCTACAACGGTGACTTTAAATAACACATTGTCTTCAGAAATATGAAATAGAAATTAGGCGGAGTGTGTGTGGTTCGGCGATGGACTTGAGCCTATTTTCTCACTCAAACCACTGCCTACCGGCTGCTGCTTCTGATTGCTTGTAGAGGGAAAAACTGCACATAACTACTGGACTAGGATCAGTTAATATTAGCATATTGGCGAAACATATTTGGCAAATGATCCAGTGCGCCTCTGTGTTTGCGCTCTGAAGAACGACAATACTTTAGAACGTTGGAGTGTTGAGCACTGTAGCTAATCACGAACAAATCTGTTGATTTCTAGAACGAATTATAATGAGGGAATATTTGCCAGCGTCTACAACTCAAAATCCACTCGCCGCTCAAAACGAGTTTTTGTTCAGTGCTAACTTAAGCACCTCTGACTTGTCATTGCTTTCCAGAAATCAACAGATTTTGGTTAACAAAAAATTATGTAAATTGTTATGTAATTATGCAGTCAGTTTAATGCATTGTTACAGAACTTCTTGAGATCGCAATGAACTAAGATGAGCGAGATTTTTTACTGATTATAAAGAGAGCGCCTTTTGCGCACTCTCTGCCAAATTCCGTGTGCGTAATCTGTTAAAATTAACAGTGGTTTGTGAACGTAAACACTTTATTAACAAATAATAATTTATCAGCAGTGTTTATGTTGGGATATGTAGGTTGTGCTGTGACAAGTAAGTTAAAGCTATTTCGAGGAAATCTGTTTAAATATGTTTTTAAATGGAAATCGCATCTCCTTACCCTGGAGTTGGTTCACCCTCCGCCTGAGCATAAAATTCATATTTAACGCATTATTACACAAAACGGAACTCGAAACATAATTAGGCCGTATTTATTAATGACTATCACTCGGAGACCTGCCGCCTTCAACTATTTTAATGGTGAGTGCACTCAAAAGTCTTAGTTACACTCAAGGGCGTAGATTTGGTTTCAACATTGGGGGGGTTGAACGTATGCTGCCTGTTTGTTTTTTTGTTTTGTTTTTTATATTAAAAAATAATAACCTGTTTTATGTGTAGTGTTATTGGATAATCTATCTATCTATCTATCTATCTATCTATCTATCTATCTATCTATCTATCTATCTATCTATCTATCTATCTATCAGAACTTTATGAAATGTATGTATAATCATTCATCAAATTCTAACATAACGGTGATTCTAAAAAGAAAGAAATTATGTTAAATATTGAAACCGCCAGTAGGCGGCAGCGATTCGCTTTTTTATTGAGTGAGTGAGTCACTTAAATCGTTCATTCAGCCAATTCGTTCAAAAGTCAGATTAATTTAGGAAGAAAACAAACACCGATGTGAATATTTTTGTCATTGATCATTACAGACACTATTGAAAAATGAACAAACAAAACAGACGGCTGTTTTGGTAACTGGTTACAGTTACACTGATAGTTATGGCTACATTGTAATGGATTAGCTAGCTAAAATATGAGTGTATTACAAAACATTCTCATACCTCCTTCTCAGTACATGCTTTATTCTTTTTAACGGACCACCGGTTTAATATAGTTGGCTGGGCAGCGGTTCTCTTCATTTTTGGTGCTACCCGCGCTGTCTCATTCAAACAGTACGAGAGCGAGGCGCGTTTGTTTGGCGTTACCAATCGGTTCAATGGAGGGGGAGAATATTTTTGTCTAATTTATTATGACAAACTCATATTTGAATACAAACAAAATTATTGTTACAAAATAAATGAATTCTACATATTTTTCATTTGATCTGCTGTGATTTTCATGTTGAAATATTGGG
This sequence comes from Chanodichthys erythropterus, assembly GCF_024489055.1. Taxonomy (NCBI): domain Eukaryota; kingdom Metazoa; phylum Chordata; class Actinopteri; order Cypriniformes; family Xenocyprididae; genus Chanodichthys; species Chanodichthys erythropterus. The sequence continues at coordinate 33,708,676 of NC_090223.1, forward strand.
GGGGTTGTAACTGAAGCATTTGAATATTGGGGGGGTGACCTCCCCCCATCCCCCCCACAAACTACGCCCCTGGTTACACTTAAATATGCTATAGATGTAGGCTAGCCTATTTATTGCTGTTTTGGTAAGTATCATTTTTATTATTGTGCTGTTCGAGGAATTGAAAAGCTTTTGTGTCTCGTGTTTGCAAATTATATTGCCATAATGCAAAGGGGTTTCGTTTTTGGTGTAGTTTAATTAGGATCGAGTATCTTGTGTGTTTTGTGGTAATATAGAACTTTATTTCATTATAGAAGTCTATTTCATTAATAATAAATACGGGACATTATTATTTTGGCGAACGTCTGTTTATCAGATTATAAAAATGTGTGCCCCCCTATGGAAACCGAATGCCCCCCCATTCTATATGTTCTGCCGACGGCCCTGCACCACCTGCGCAACACCTTTAACGAAAGTACTATATTGTTTTAAACAACAAGGTTTGAATGATGGCTGTGCGAGAAAATTACTATAGATACGGGAAACAGTTGTGATCGTAATTTTCATGTTGTATGAGAAAGTGGACGAAAAAAATACATATTCAAGATGAAAATGCGCAAATTAAGAAGACATCTTCATATAAAAGTGTCTTATTAGGGCATTATTGTTATATCCTTATCTTGGTAAAATTGCTCTTCTTCAACAATTAGCACAATGCTAAGCTAGTAGCCTGATGAAAACACATGCCATTATATTGATGTCTTGCTAAAAGAGTTTACTTTAAACAGTTAGCAGTACGCAAGCTGTTAGCCTGCTAACCAAAGGCTGACAGAAACAAAGAAAGTTTAGCTTTTAATGAGATATGTTATTCAAAAGGCATATTTTTATGATTAAGAAACACACCCTAAAAATGTTGTAATCGGTATAGAGTACAGATAAAAATGTCTTAGCCAATGGAATGGCTTTGGGGATGATAGGATTTTGCACAACAACATCAACTAGCTACTAGCAGCTGCTAGCGGTGACAAGCTAACCAGCCAAACAACAGCATACTGCTGCACCAAAGCCATGCTCACCACATCCTGCCCTGATCAATCCTTGATTCTGATTCACTCACACAGAGATCTCATTATCATCTACAGCGTTTACTGCGTTTAATAGAATGGTCTGGCTCCGCTCTGATAACTTGTATTGGGAAGGTAAGTCAATTGGATCTGTGAGCTGTGCTTTAGAGAGACAGGATGAGAGAAGTGGGAACTTTAGGATGCCACAATGTACCACCCGACCCTCCAAACGACATTAAAATATGAGAGTTTGTAATAGCAAAGTAGGGGGACACAATATTACTTTCTTAAATTATGTATAGTCTGTAATACATACACCATGATAAACAACCTTCATGAAATATTTAACCGGCTCCCCTCCGATCCACTCTCATTCACTCTATTGATATGACTTTCCTCTTTAATAGTGTGGCGGCAGCCACATAATAACCTTTGTCGTCGGAAACATGCTGCGCTGTGCGTTCACCGCCCAAAAGAAGGGAAAATAAGAAGAGGAAAAAATGCAGTGCTAAATGTTTGCTTCAAAATTCATAAAGCGCATTACTGGGTGAGATGGAGCGTGAAAGGATTCTATCCAGTGAACACACATGCAGGCTACACTGGCTCAGAGCATATACAGGCCTGGCTGCTGTTTCCTACCCTCATTTAATTGCACGTTTCCATGGTTACTGCCATACTTGGGGAAAAAAGACAATAAACAAAAACAACAACAAAACAAACTAAAAATATTATCATCCAAATCACTCAGCCAAAATAAGGCCAGGGCGAAGATGCTACAAAATATATAAGCTCAATATTTATTTTGACACTGTGCTATTGGAAAGGAAGTCCTTTGAAAATCAAAGTCAAAGGCTTATGTCTTTGAGACAGTGAAAACTTTGCTTAGTCACCTAGGAGACTGTATTTTTAGTCATGTAGCCTCTGGTGTTTTGCAAACATATTTCTTCCTTTGTAATGGATTTCTCATTCAGAAAGTGCAGCAGGTGAAGGTAATTTCAGACAAGAGGCAGTCACACGGGCTGGCGGAGCACGTTCAGACACATTTACATGTGAAGAATAGGGCAGAGAGCATGACCTGAGCACATTCATTCCACACAGCTCGAGAGTTCAGACTTAACTGATGCAACTCCAAAGCAGGGAAGACGCAACCACACTGCAGTACAGTACATTTCCCATCACCGTGAAGTACTAGAAACCCATTTTACTTCTCCCCAAGCGCTGTGAGAGCATGAGACGTTCACACACAAAAGTGCATCTTTTTTTTTTCTTTCTTTTTTTTGTCCACCAGGGATACATCAAATGAATATCCACTAGCATTGTCTGGCTTTTATGCTGAGAAAATGGAGAATGCCAGTATGAATTCAGAGTAGAAATAGCATGCCTTCACCTAGCTCGGGGCTGTCACACTGTGTATGTCAGTCATGTGACAAGCAAAATGCGATTGGTTGGGGCCTAGATATGCTGACCAAAGAATAAGAGATAAACCCTGATTTTTCACCCAGACAAAATGAAACCCTCACTGCGCGCAGCTGAGCTCCTCCACGAGCCTTCGAATGGTTTACTCGATCAAGAGCAACCCTCTTAACATAATGTCAGAGACAATAGCCCCATCACAAAGCTACCATCTGCCAGTTAGTTTGCGGCAATCTGCAAGACGAGTGACTAATGCTGGAATTAAGGGTTTCGGTGCAAGAATGTAAATGAAGAAAACTAAAAACAAAACTCTGTCAAATAACAATGCTAGAGTGCAATGAATATGATTGATTTTAGTTTTTAGTGTTTTTTATATATACTGTATATATATATATATATATATATATATATATATATATATATATATATATATATATATATATATATATACAATTATAGAATTGTATAAGATTTAAAGAAAATATAAAAAAATATCCATATATATTATATAATATTATATTATATATAATATTATATTATATATAATATTATATATATATATATATATATATATATATATATATATATATATATATATATATATATATATATATATATATATATATATATATATATATATTTTTTTTTTTTTTTTTTTTTTTTTTTTTTTTTTACTGTATATAATATTTTTTATTTTATTTTTTTTTCCCATATATAAACCAACTGACCTGCATTCTATTCCACTCAGGCCTGTTGTAAAGAATTTGAGCAATAACATAACATAACATAACATAACATAATATAATATAATATAATATAATATAATATAATATAATATAATATAATATAATATAATATAATATAATATAATATAATATAATATGATATGATATGATATGATATGATATGATATGATATGATATGATATGATATGATATGATTGATATGATATGATATGATATGATATGATATGATATGATATGATATATATGATATGATATGATATATATGATATGATGTATATTTTCTTTAAATTTTATACTATTGACTGAATAAAATAAACAAAAATAAATCATTTTAAATTCAACAAGTGAATTTAGACAACATTATAAATGCACTGAATGAATGGATATGAGGATATTAATTATGAATGGAAATGGATATTCATTTTGAGATTTGTTAAATATTACATGTATTACAACTGCCGTCATTATTAAAAGACTTTAGTTTTGGCATCATCAATTAAAAATAGGGGAAATGAACATGCACAATTATACAACCAAAACAGATACATTTCAAAATTAGACAAATGTCTACTAATGGCTGATTAGTAACTATACATGATTAATATGTTCAATTGCATTTTACTATTTGCAATTGCAAGCTTTCCAAAACACACCTGCCACCTTTTTTAGGTCACCAGTCGAGAACTGCTATCTTAGAACACCAAACCCTCAGTTTACAGAAAGGAGGTACAGCACTGAGAAACATTAATACTTGGCCAAGGTCAGTACCTGGAGTCTGTAACTCAATAATCTGTAGGCTAAGATATAATCAGAGGGAGACAAGTAGTTGTTAGTGGTCCCTGCACACTGAAGAATGAATCAATCCATCCAGTGACAGAACAATTCCACAAGCGGGGATCAGCTTTTCTCTACAGCCAAGATGACAGACAACTGCTCTTGATTGGCCATTGAGAAAGATGCGTCCCAAGGAGCTGGAAGACAAAGTGACATAAATGCAATACACATTTTGTATGCAATAGGTTCTTGCATTAGCGGTTCAAAAAAGCGTATATTATCATACTCTTGTCCTTAAAGATGACAGTAATGGAGGAAAATTGCTCCAAGTAAGAGACTCAACATGATTGAGTCTTATTTCGTGATTTGTTATCCCTATGCGCAAGATAATAAATATAATCATAACGCAAAATGCAGTTTACCAAAAGACACATCTAATCAATGAATTTCAACATTTCAAAAGACGCCCCAATTTTCCAGCAGTGATACATTTGGTCCACATCACATATACTTTTTCAATGGCCGTGCACTTTAATATAAAGTGCAGCGCTTTTCCGTCTCAAATTTTCCAAAACACATTGACCCTGCGAAAACACCTTGCATACATTTGCTCCACCAAGAGCAAAATCAATTAGGTGAGTGACCCCTTTTGTCACAAGGCGTTTACACCGGCATGTTTATTTGTTGCTTTCTCCACCAGTCAACATGCTCTTATTCACCATGATCAAGGTCACTCTCCTCTATTTATTCTGCATTACCGAGCCGTCGCAACAAAACCCCTTCCCGCTGTCCAAGTCTGGTTGATGCGCAATGACCCGACAATACAACTGCAGCAAGAAACCAAATTGCCTCGCTGACTCGGTCTCCGTAAATACTTAAATTGCAATGGACAGATTGGACATCAGTCCTCACTGGACACAATTAACCACAGAGGTCCAGCTAGTGAGCCCCAAAAGATCCCTCTGCCCTTCAGAGTTATCAGGTGCGCCTGCGGGACCCTGATAAGACCAATGAAGTCTGCTTGGGGCTCAGCGGAGGAACGGTCCATTCATCCTCGGAACAAGTCTTTATCGTGCTCTCTCCCTCATCCTCTGTCAATATTCCCCAAACGTGCCACTGTTTGACCACATCAAGCAAATTATTGGCATCAAAGTCAAATCGGAGTGAGTCGAAGGGGTTGAGTGTTTAGGTGGCACAAGCGAGCAATGGATCTTTGTCGTGAGAGAAAAGAAAGGAGAGGGAGAAATCCTCTTACGGGTGGAATACTGATGAGAGCGTGATTGAGCTGGTGCGCTAGCGATGGAGAAGTGATGTCACTGATGAGGCTATTGCAGGCAGCTGGAAATGACAGCAGGAACCTGATGCCAGCTCTGCCTTCTGGCTCAGACAGTATCCTGCTGCTCACCTCTCACACCACACAAACCATCTGAACTTGAGTCAACAAAATCAAAGGCTCCTTTTGTCGCACCGACATTCGCTAATGGCCGAGAACGCGATTGTAAAAGAGGCCGTTTAGCAGCTTGGTAAGCACAAAAACAAGTGTGGAATCCCAATCTGCTACAGATTATACCTAATAACATCAGAGTACAGGAAACATGAATGCTGCATAATTTCAAGGCCCGATTTACATACTAAAGAAAACAAACTCTTTGTAATAATTGCTTATGCCTCGTACCCATATCTGAGTGTAACATTCAGACAAAAAAAAACAGATCATGACATTTTAACCATATCAAATATGAAGAAAAGCCAATCAAAACATGAATATTAGATTTATTTTTGTCCACCAGAAAAGGGCCCCGGCTCACTCATCCAAGGCATGAAATTAATAGCATTCAAAGCAGCAGGCAAAGGGGAAATGTGTTTCTCTAGATCCTCTGCTTCCTCCCCGCCCCAGGCGCTCCGCTACACAACTATATTTCACAGAGAAAGCTAACAATGCTGCCGTCTTAATGACCCTAGCAAGACCACATTATTCCAGAATTTGTTTGTGCATTTCCACCCCCAAATATGCAACTACTTCGCTGCTTGTAAACAGAGTAATATTGCTAGATATTCATATCTGATCCAACAGAACAAACCTATCCATTGTCCCTTCGCGACAACATGTCTCACCCTTGAGATTACTAAAACAAATCAATCAATGTCTATAAACAATATGTACAGTGGGATCTGAGAAGTCTGAGAATTCAATTCCAAATTTAATAACATAATTTGAGTGGTGAGTTCAGTATGATTTATAAAGTTTGGGGTTGGTTTTTAAACATTTTTTGAAAGAAGCTGCTTTGGCTCACCAAGGCTGCATGTATTTGATCAAAAATACAGTATAAAAACAGTAAATATTATAACAATTTAAAATAACTATTGTAATATATTTTAAAATGTAATTGTGAATTTTCAGCATCATTACTCCAGTCTTCAGTGTCACGTGATCGTTCAGAAATCATTCTAATATGCTGATTTGCAGCTCAAGAAACATTTATTATATGTTCTATCCAGAACAGTTATATTTCTGTTGAAACTGATACTTTTTTCATAAGTATATAGATAAATAAGCATTTGAAACAAAATAGAAATTGTTTGTAACATTACAAATGTCTTTACTGTACTTTTTATCAATGTAATGTTTCCTTGCTGAATATTCAGTGTCCTTTTTCTTAATTTATATTGACTGTAGTGGTCTGATTCGAGTGTGGTGGAGAAAGAGAATCCATTTGAAATGGTGAGGATTGTGAATATGCTACAATATCTACGTGAAACCTGAAGTATTTCCGTCAATTCTAGGCACCTAGGCCCCGTCACTTGAGTCATGTGCAGACAACAGTGAGATGTGGAGCTCATTATCCTATGCATTTAGCGGACGAAGGGCCTGTTTCACATACAAATAAAGAGACAGCATGGAGCTATTGTGTACAGATTGAATTAAAATGTACATTACAAGACAATATCAAAGCCCGAATTCAGCCCGTTTCCACTGGATGGCAGTATCTGTTCAATTAAGGCATATGGATGTTTCTACATTCAATTATGACTTAATGCAGCACTTAATGTAACCTAATTTAATTTGTGCAAGAAATATAACATGCTACTTGACTGCTGTGCAGTTCAAACTACTAAGCAGAATAGCTTCATACACTGCTCAGGTCACTGGTTAGATGATTGTATATGTCGATCGTCATCCAGATTTACGGTTTGTGACTAAAGGCATCTGGCCCACAAGCATTCCAGCTCATATGTCAAAAGATGGCATTTTCTTATGACAAAAGATGCACATAGAAAACATCTTTCTTTTATATGGTCCTTCAATTACAGTGCAAAAAGGAGAGAAAAAACCCTTCAGGATTCTGTTAACCACCCATTATGTAGATTGCAAAGATTGACTGCATAGCAGAGACAGGTTTGCATTTGAGATGCAAATGGAAAGCAACAGCAAGGATTCTGCACAAGTGCCCTTGCTAATTTATTCTAAATTCAAATTCACAACGATATTGCTTTGCAGAACATGTCAATGTTAACGACCAATCAATAATTTACAATCTTTTCCACAGACTCCTCAATACCTGAAGTCCATTACTGAACTATTCTGCTTTTGCACACACATTCCCCCCTACAATGGAACAGAATAGCTACAAGATTTACAAGATAGAAGTTATATGAATCCATCTGCTTATTGAAGTGTCTTGCTGAACTTTTGACTTGCCTAAAAGTCCATCTGTGTTACAAACACAACATGAGACGAGGCATCCCATTGGTGCCTTGCCTTGGGAATTCACACAAAATCGGAGACATTCCCCGATTCCCCTGAAAACACAAACAGTTCTGCAGTACTAGTGTCACATCTTGTAAGAGTGTCAAAAGGAATCCCATTAGGGACCGGGATCATGACGAAAAGACCTGGATGGAGTTGTTCAAGCCCAGTGAGAGGTTAAAGAAGGATCAGAGAGAAGAAAAACAAGAAGAGGTACGCTGCCACACAGAGTTACCATTTATGAGGTCACTGCCATTCCCCTGGCTTTGGCCTTGCAGCTATTTTGAACTGGCCTGACCTACATCTTGTCGGCAGCCGGCAGTAGACCTTTGCCTCACATGAGGCCATCTCAGGGCCAAGCAGTCACACTGCTTTTCGCTCGTAAATATCTGTTGACAAGAGCAAAACATCCTTTACTTTCCCATAGCTGATGTCCTTACGGGTAGTCAGCAAGGTACATAACACTCTTATCTTCTTCTGATTATATGGTGGCACGTATGTGCATGCACACAGTTATCACTGCACCTTTTAGCCTGAATTAAGCCCAACTGTATAATCATGGATCTCCAAAGAATAAAGCCATTCACCCAAAATGATGAAGCCTTAACCTTACATTTCAAAGGGAGATTATCAAATCCTCTCTGGACAGAAACCTTTCCACTTAAAGGTGAAGTGCTGAGTTTTTTTTTTTTTTTTTATGTGAAAATACATTCTTCTATCCAAGCTTAAGTCAGCCATTCATAGCTTGACTTAGCACAAATGAATAACCGAGCAAATCTGTGGTGTTTTCAAAACTTTGCTGTGTTTGTGTGATCCTTCCGACCAGACATACATAGCAACACAGTTTCAACCAAGGGTGTGGGTTCGGTGCGTGACTATATTTGTGTCTGGCAAATTGAAGATGGGAGAAGAGTTCAAGAATCCATTTGAAAGCAGTCATTCAGTCTCTTTCAATAAGCCCAACTCTTTCACACATCCACATGTATTTGTGCATAAATCAGCATATAAACATTTTGATGTAGCATTCATTATTCATGAATATGTTTGCACTAAATTTAATTCTAAATTCATGATCAAATTTAGAACCAACTGAACCCATATATACCCGGTGGCCTTAAAATTTGAAGTATTTTAAAGTAGTAATTATTTCAAAATTCACAACAAGCTGCAAGGACATCCTCTCATTTAGAATGAGGATAATAACAAATTTACAGTTTTCTGCAGAAATTGAGTGAGAACTTTTCCTTGCACACATAAATATGCAAATCTTACAAAAATATTACTGAATGAGGCCCTTTAGTTTTGCATTTTGTTAACTACTAATGGCACAGAAAGTACAGGAGACATTAGTCTGTTAATGGATGACCAGCATGTGTGTGTCAGAATTCAGGGAGACCCTCTTGACTCAGCAATAGTGTTTCTGGAATAAATCTCTAAAAAGCCTTTGCAACATTATGCTTGACTGCTGCCCAGACACAGCCAGTGTGCACTCCAAACGGCAGGCTGCAATGAGAACCAAACAGAGAAATGGCAACAGTTTATGGAGAACGAGAGGGCCAAGCACTGGATAACACAACACAACAGAGTCAGTCAGGTTTCAACAAAGCACTATGGAAACATGTGTAGACAACCTGAAACCCAGCGCCGTAACGGGCGGAAAAATAAACAGAATCTTAATCTTTTTCTTTTCTTTTCTTTTTTACGTAGTATATAATATTTCTAATCTTAAACTGATTTGAAAAGCTTATTCCAAAACCAGGGAAGATGACAGCTACAACCATCTGACTAATCCACAAGACTGTCACCTAATATTGTATAACAACCAATGTCAGTTTCCATACAAAAATCTAAATTAATAATTTAAATGATTTAAAAACAAATTAGGTAACACTTTAGTATGAGGAAAACAAATTCACTTTTAACAATGACTTTTCCCCTCAATAAACTCCTAATTTACTGCTTATTAATAGATAGTAAGGTAGTTGTGGTTATAGGTTCAGGTAGGGTAGGATTAAGGGATGTGGAATATAGTCATGAAGAATAAGGCATTAATATGTGCTTTATGAGTACTAATAAACAGACACTACACAGGCTAATAAGCAACTAGTTGAAAGTAATAATTGTTCCCCATACTGAAGTGTTACCAACAATTATAAAACTAAAAGTCATTTAAAAAAATAATTGGCAACACTTTAGTATAGGGAACACGTTAAAACTTAAATGAAAACTATATCTACTAAAAATTTAAATAAAATTAAAATGCTAATGGAAAATATAAAAATAAAAACTAATTCTAAATATTCATAAAACCATAATAGCAGTTTCAGTGATGCTAAAATAACACTGGCACAAAATAACATTAAGATTAATTAATGGTAATGCATTAACTATTACATGTTATATTTTCTATTAACTAAAGTTAACATAGAACCTCAACAGAAACTCCCACACAATGGCTTGCAAGTGTCCAAATCCGTAATTACCTGTGAATGAAGAGAAAATGAAAAAGAAGGGAATGAGAGGGAATGAGAGAACTATTGTATGTGTAAAAAGACCACTCATTAAAATGCCTTAAAGCATTAAAACAATGAAAATCAGACCAGACGATGCCACCACATGTGTTCATTTTATGGCCACTAAACTCTAAAAAGCTCTCTTTAGACCCGTTTATGAGTTATCGACAACCTTGCTCTTTTCATCTACTAGAGTCTATCAACCAGCTGTCAGGATAAAACATTCAGGCGTTGCTTGTGGTTGAGCTGTTCTCGTTGACTTTCAAGAGCTGACCAAGAGGCAAACTCTGCTCTACATCAGCTTAGATGTACCAAATTCAAATTTAGGAACTCTCTGGCAGTTTCAGACCAAATTCAAATGCTCAAGATGCACCCGGTGAGGAAAATTAAATCTATAGTCATCAATCAGAAGGCTCTTGAGATGCTCAAGAGCTTGCATGTGAATGGCTTCTTTACCTCTGTCATCCAATAGTGGGGCGGCCCAGCAGTGATTATGTTTGGACACACTGGCTCTCATAAATAAGCTCTGCCATCCTGCAAGTGGGAACCTGAAAGGCGACAGGCCCCGGGGAGACATTTAGTGAGCTAACCGAGCCCGCGAGTATACAGAGATTAGAAAGCTGTCTTTTTATGTGCCTGCCAATATTGCGGCGGTGTGTCGTTAAACTCATCACACTTCCAAATCACAGCCGTAATATGCAGTAACATTTTAAACGGAGTGTTAAATGTGGTATCTTTGGCAGGTAAGGTTTTTCTGAGATGATAAGTATGCATTTGCGAAATCTGTCATTTAGCGGACACATTTATCCAAAGTGATTTATAGCAGGACAATTCCAGGGACAGTCCCCAAGGAGCAACTCAGTGGCAGAAGGGAACTGCACAATAAACCCACCCTCACCACCACACAGCTTCAACAACACATCTGTGTTTAACAATCAGTCCATAAGCTTTGCATTATCATAAGTGTCTAAGCGCTTGTTTAAAACAGGCACATTCAAAATGTACATTATTAATGTACTGAAAACGTACTTAATCTTGTAAGGTTTATGTTTGTATTCATGGACTTTTAGTTTGCTTTTCCTTGTTTCCTGTGTTTTTGTTCCTGTTCCCCATGTTCCCATTCTTTATTTGTTGCCATAAGTACTTATTTAGTTGCACACCTGTTTCTGGTTTGGTTGGGTGCGTCTCAATCAGCTCCCTAGTTCAGTAGTCAGTTCACTGAACAGAACACTGAACATTGACCAACTGTCACAACATTCTTGTTGTACAACAACAACATCAACAAGCAGAGAACAGAACAAAATGGATGACAAATTAATATTGCTGGTTTCCGAACATACATTAGCAAATACTCTACACTGTGACATTTTTAAACTAAAACAAATTATCTGCGAAATCAGTTACAAGTAACAGTGCCGCGGATATTCTGTATCATAGCAACAAAGCATCTCAACTGAAAAAAAAAAAAAAAAAAAAAAAAAAATGTTTTCAGAAGAGCTTTGGTGGACACACGACCTAAGAGCTGTCTCAATCACAAAATCCTACCAGTGCACTAAAATGTTCGCTCCCTAAAAAGTCCCACAATGCACCGTAAAAACCAGAAAGCATTGTTGTACGATAATGGAAATTTTGAAGGGCAAAACATAAATCACACGAGCCAACTCATTACAAAGTGCCTCACATAACATTGAATAATACTGAACGTAAGCAACTTAAAGGTGCCGTAGAGCGTGTTTTCAAAAGATGTAATAAAAGTCTAAGGTGTCCCCTGAATGTGTCTGTGAAGTTTCAGCTCAAAATACCCCATAGATTTTTTTTATTCATTTTTTTAACTGCCTATTTTGGGGCATCATTAAACATGCACTGATTCAGGCTGCGGCCCCTTTAAATTCTCGTGTTCCCCGCCCCCGAGCTTGCAACTGCCTTAAACAGTATAAACAAAGTTCACACAGCTAATATAACCCTCAAAATGGATCTTTACAATGTTCGTCATGCAGCATGTCTAATCGCGTAAGTATTGTATTTATTTGGATGTTTACATGTGATTCTGAATGAGTTTGAGGCTATGCTCCGTGGCTAAAGCTAACATTACACACTGTTGGAGAGATTTATAAAGAATGAAGTTGTGTTTATGAATTATACAGACTGCAAGTGTTTAAAAATGAAAATAACGACAGTCTTGTCTCCGTGAACACAGTAAGAAACGATGGTAACTTTAACCACATTTAACAGTACATTAGCAACATGCTAACGAAACATTTAGAAAGACAATTTACAAATATCACTAAAAATATCATATTATCATGGATCATGTCAGTTATTATTGCTCCATCTGCCATTTTTCGCTATTGTTCTTGCTTGCTTACCTAGTCTGATGATTCACCTGTGCAGATCCAGACGTTAATAGTGGCTTGTGTAATGCCTTGAACATGAGCTGGCATATGCAAATATTGGGGTCGTACATATTAATGATCCCGACTGTTACGTAACAGTCGGTGTTATGTAGAGATTCGCCTGTTCTTCGGAGGTCTTTTAAACAAATGAGATTTGTATACGAAGGAGGAAACAATGGAGTTTGAGACTCACTGTATGTCATTCCCATGTACTGAACTCTTGTTATTCAACTGATCCAAGGTAAATTAAATTTTTAATTCTAGGGCACATTTAAAGAGTGCGGACTTGTACCCCCTGACTGCTGCAGATTAATTTCACCATTGATAGTGTTGCCTTTGAAATACGTAAATCCAAGTCTGAGGATGTGAGCCACTCTGAGTAACGTCACTGGTTGCCATCTCTTAATTACGATAGTTATGGCGTGAACACAGCATAATCTCGTTGCTTTGGTTCAGGAGGAACTTTAAAAGTTGGCTGCTGTTTGTTTGTTCGGACCGAATGCAATGATTGGACGAACATTTTTTGGTCCTGAGACTTCCACAGAAGATACTGTATATGCACAATTTTTATATTTAGACCACTTATATTATTGATTGCTATCAGGGTGTGAACAAAGTTTCAACCAGTATAACAAAAAGTGTTTATGAAAAACATTGCCTACCCTACCTTGCATGCTGTAGTGTGAGAGTATTTGTAAACTCTTTTTTCCCACAAGGGTATATAAGCACATGATTGACTGGTCTTTACCTAGTTCTTCAAATCCGGTGTATGAGTAAAATCTTGTGATCACGCAAAGAATTAATGATTTTCAACAACTGCAATAACTTCAGTATTTGTTTTACACTTCAAGCAATAATACAGAAGAGATTTGACAGCGCAAATGATATCCAAACTGAAGTCATGTCTATCAGAACCAAACAGCTTTTTCCTACCAAATTTAACAGAGAAGGTGTCAAACTGAGCCAGTGATATTAATTGTTTTCCTGTCTATTGGCGTAAAAACCTATTGTCTGAGACACTGAGAGTCAATCCACATCCAAATTTGTTTTCACCCTAGAAAGGCTTATCTTGTCTTGACATTTGAAAAAATGAAACATATCAGTAAATTACTCTGTGAATATTGAATCCGCAATAAATTAAGTACCTTCTCTCATGTCTAGTGGGATCAGCGTATCACGATACACTTCAGAAAGTCTGAGTTGGAAGGAGGGAGCGGGGGGAAATTACTCTTTCTTGAAGATATCTTTAGCAAAACAGCATCTCTCTGATATAAGGCCTCAGGCTTTTTATATGAATCAGCCGAGCAAGGCTACTGCTAACAAGTGTAGATTCTGGGCTGCAGCTCTGAAATTTTATAGTGCCTCTCTGGGCAACCTACACAAAGTCCACAGCCATGTCATATTTGGCTTTTTCATCAACAAAGATCTGTGGGGCACCGCTGAAATGTTACCATGTCACATGTGATTTGACTTTTTGAAATTTTGAAACAAAAAACGTGGATGACATCTATCTGTCAAAGGACTGATAACTTGCACACAATTCTCAACTGTGGTTTAAATGTGCATTGAAAACTTTGTTCACTGATTTATCAAAACAGATTGTGTTTTTTTTTTTATTTTTTTTTTTTTTATCTGCTTTGGCTTCAGATATAGCAATTACACAAGCACACTGCTCAAAGTAATACCAAAATTACCAATATGTTGTTTAAAATGTATGACGCAGCAACTGGAAACAGCTAAACCATGAAGCATGTCTTATTAGCTTATTGAGGCATGAATTATTAAATCACCATGTACACCATTCTTTTAAACCAGAATAACAGAATCAGAAAATACAATACTGGCATCAACATGCTCATACCCAGCATTTATGCTCAAGATTCCAGATTCCAAATTCCAAATTCAAGATTCCAGTGGTGACCAAAGCATGATGCACAGTATCCATGCATGTTTGTGCCGGATAAAAAAAAAAAAAAAAATCTACAAACAAACAGAGGTTTAGTAAGACATTTCTAATCTTTTCTAGGACGTAGAGCAAACAAAGCATGAGCAAATATACTTCACTGCAAAATGAATTCATTACTCCATAGCAATAACGTCAAAAAAGTAAGCCCAGGCAGTGACATCTCAGCATATCCTTGGCCGTCTGAATACAGCACACCATATGAATCCCATGGAAAGGTGGGTACATTTGCAGAGCAAAGTGTGTGGGAAAGTTCTAGAGGAGTCTGATTATCAAAGAGCTCAGGCCTGGACGGCGAGTGTTCAACCTCGGGAAACTCAAGACTCTGACACCATAGCTGCAGGCCACAGACAAAAGATTCCCTGTCAGCAGCAAAAGTTCTGCAGTGCCACAGAAGAAACCCAATTACATTCCCACCATTGTCCAGCTCATCCACTACTGCCCAATCTGCTTCATGATAACATGGCAGCAACATGGGAGAACCTTTATACAGAAGAACTAGTGATCGATCCAACTTCTCTCCAATTAACAGCAAGGTAAATCCCTCTCCGGGGTCCCTTGAACGTGTTGCCAATTAGTGCTGGATGGCAGATGCTTGAGGGCACTTTCAACAGACCTGCGTCTCAAATTTGTTTAGAAATGCAGAGGCTGTTATTCAATTTCGCTCCCTCTTAATACCTCATGCCTCTTCACACACCGCTTATCTGGGGAATTGTGATTAACAAAGACGTCTAACACACACAGGGTTACCGATTGTGGTTTAAAGGGCTTCCAATATTCAGTCTGTATCGGCTTTTGTTTATTTCACAGCTTCAGAGAGAGCCAGTTCAGGTATTGCAGCAACGCCTCGCTCACACAGCGCTTGTTCCAGCTGTAATGAAACAGCAACAGAGGAATGCTATTGAATGCTTATTTCCCACTGACCTTAAAAATGCAGACGGCAGCACAGAATCTATATTTAAAGTAAACATGAAGCGCATGTAGTGTTCACTTTTTGTTCTGCTGCCTTTGACACCATCTGCATCACCATTTTTTTTTCTGAAGCAAATGTGCATTTTAATCTAGGGATTGAGATTTAAATAACCCCTGGCCTAATCACAGCCCTCGCTCGTGAGTCCTTCACAACGTACGATAGAGAGCTTGGCCGTAGCTGGTTATTAACAATGCACTTCATTACACGCTGCATACGCTCAAGTGGAAAGGCAGGTTAAAAATAGCATGCTTTGAGATTTGGTTCATATGCTTTAATAGCTCATGAGCGTAACTAAAACAAAATGTCCGAGGAGGTTGCCTGGCAACAAAGGCAGCTCAATTTAAAATGTTTCTACTTAATGAAAGAGTTGAGTAGGTGGCGCAGAATCAGCCCAAGGAGACGGTTTTAGTCGACGCCTGTGCGAAGCAGACACATGCAAATCGACACTTTCGCTCACAATCTTAAAAGCACTGATGGCAAAACATTGTCTGGGGACTTCCCCTCTTCTTTGTGAAAATGAAACCAATTATAGTATGGTCAATTATTTCCAAGTTAATTGCCGTTAAAGCCTTACTTGTCAAAGGCTAATGGCTATAATCCCGATAAGAGGTCTAATTATGGCAGTTATACGAGTAAATGGATTTAAGAGTCTGGTGGCAGGTGAAAACAGGCAGTCTGTCTTCCATTCTATATTTTACTCGAATTAATGAGTAAACTGGGGACCTGTTATCGGAACGCATCACATTTTCTAGCATAACAGGCCTTGACCCCATTGTGGATTGAACTTGCAACAGCTCACGTTAACCAAACACTTAAGATGGAAGCACCATCACTCATAGAGATGTGTAATTGTGCCCTTATCTCGTTGCAGAGAAAGATTTTACCATGACAACCGAGGTACACTAGCAATCAAGCAGCTTTGTTACACCTGCTATTGTGGCTCTACAAAAATGTGCTAGTATCATTTTGAAGACTAAAATTATAAACTACCCTTCAAACATTATTTTTTTTAGGGGGGGGCTTCATTTATTTGATCAAATAAACAGTAAAAACTCTAATTTTGTGAAATATTATTACAATTTAAAGCAAATGTTTTCGTATTTTTAATATATGGGTCAATGACGTGACAGGTCTTTTTTTTTTTTGTCCAAAGGCCTTTCCAAAAGATCTTAATTATATTTTGCTACATTTAACGGTATTTTAAAGATTTTGAAGTATCATTTGGTTTAAACGTCCAAAGTCCAATACAGCCATTTCATTTGTGATAAAAAGATGTAATAAATGTATATATTTTTTTATTCTGTCAAGAATTTGTAACATCATATATCAACATAGTGCAACATGGTATTAAAATTATGTGTAGAAGCTTTGTTATGAGAAAGAATGTCCAGAAAAAGGAATTTCATTGATGTCATTCGGCGTAACCAATATAAAGGGACCATTTTGGTTCATGCAGTCCGTATCATGTGACAGGATGTGACATCATTCAGACACCTGCAAAGGACCACACGGTCGTGAAGCAAAGTAACTACTTGAAAAATACATGTTTTCACTTGATCATACTCATGTCCCGAAACATAAGGTCATTCGGTACAACCGCTATAAAACATGGAAAATGTTGTAATATTTTAAAAACTTGTCTTAAATATAAAATCTTTGATTGTTCTTTTGCTAGCTAGCTAGCTTAATATCAGCTTGTTAGCATTGTTTGAAAAAATCGTCATTTGGTATAACCAAAAGTGTCATTCGGTAAAACCGAAATTTTGGTTTAACCGAATTACTTTTTTGGTGACAAATTTTGTCCATCTTGTAAAAAATGACAAAAGCAGTGTTAATTGATAATTAAAACCACATAATCTTATTGTTCACACTTAAAAAAACTTCAAAATTAATTGTATCTCCATTATGTTGTTTTTACACTTTAAAAAACCTTATTTGTTAATTTGTCAATGATTGGTAAAGCTGAATTTTCAGCATCATTACTCCAGTCTTCAGTGTCACATGATTCTCCAGAAATCATTCTAATATGATGATTTGATGCTCAAAAAACATTTTTTATTATCAATCTTGAAAACAGCTGTGCTGCTTAATGTTTTTTTTTCTTCTATGAATATTTAAAATACCAGTATTTATCTTTTTAATTAAAATAATCAAAAAATAATATTAAATAAATAAATAAAATACAAGAAAGGATACTAGTAAGGATTCTGGAAGTCAAAATATGAAAGTATATTTTACAGTAGCTGGCAGTGTAAATGCATAAGGTCAAAACGGGTCTCGTTCTGCAGGACCTCTGCAATCTTCTCAATATCCTTTTCCTGATGGTCGTGTTTATGGATAGTATATAGCTGACATGCCCTATACCAAGGACGTCAAAATACAGCTCCTCATTTTACAGTAATGCATATATTTTGTTGGTGCCTCAGAAGATGACCTTTAAAAATATAGTATTCCTGAGGTTTGCAGACCTTGGGAAGGTTATGATTGTTGAGAAATCTTTTACAGCTCAAATATGATCTATGACCTCATATTAAAGTACAGAAAAATCTAAGAAAAAAAATCCACCAGGACTGCACAGAAAGGTTGGCTCGATTCAATAATAAAAAAAAAAACACGTATGACCTCCAACCAGCACCTTCTTGAAATTCACTGCATTCTTTGATTTCCTCTGAACTTTGGTTAATTGACATTTAGGAGGGGAAGCAACAGCCTGTTGAGAACTTAATTGCATCACGACAGTTTTCGCTTTCTCTTCAAATAAAGGTCGAGACCTTACCGCCTCCGCCGTTAGAGGCATGCATATGCGATACTCCTTCAGGAGCATAACGCCCACACTCGTCAAAAATGTTCAGAAATTCATGAGAAAGAAATGCTTTCCGCTGGCTGCTCCCACTTAGTTAACTTCCTTCCTTTGTTAAAGTTCTCCAAATCGCCTAGAAACCTACATGGCGAAGAAACACTTACATTTTACCAGCATCTTCTGTGATCTGTATTTTGAGTTTTATGAAATACTATGTTTTGCCAATGTATAGCAATTTAATTTTCTATGCTGTTGCAAGCAAAAAGTTTTTGCAACATTGCAACCTGGACAAGGGGAAAAAAAAAGCCTAGAACTTAGAAGAACATATGAGACTATTATTTAGTGTAGCCATGCAGCGGAGCCTAAATGTCAAACAGTTTGTCTTTGTCTTGATGAAAAATATCATTCTTTAAAGAAAAAATGCACTGTGATGGCTGATCATCAATTACAATACAGACAGCCTATTTGAAGCATAATGCAGATGATGCAGGTAAAGTTTGTTTTATGTTTTTGCAGTCTTCTGCAGCCTTTCACAGTGAGAGGTGGACATGTCATGTGTATGTTGCAGATTGGATCCCTGCTGACATGACAATGGCATTTAATTAGAGCGGGTGAATGGATGTTACCTTTGGCATGGTGATTGCCTCTCAGCTTCTGCTGCGCTGTCATTGTCGCTGTCACATCACTCTGCAGGTAATCATACAAGAGAAGGATGTCAATATTACATATCACAGTGAGAATTTGATACTGCTGTCTCATGTTCGGGACATTACGTCGCTTCATATTTACATGCTTTGATGCAAATACAGTGGGTACAGAAAGTATTCAGACCCCCTTAAATTTTTCACTCATTGTTATACTGCAGCCATTTGCTAAAATCATTTAAGTTCATTTTTTTTCCTCATTAATGTACACACAGCACCCCATATTGACAGACAAACACAGAATTGTTGACAGATTTATTAAAAAAGAAAAACTGAAATATCATATGGTCCTAAGTATTCAGACCCTTTGCTGTGACACTCATATATTTAACTCAGGTGCTGTCCATTTCTTCTGATCATCCTTGAGACTGTTCTAGACCTTCATTTGAGTCCAGCTGTGTTTGATTATACTGATTGGACTTGATTAGGAAAGCCACACACCTGTCTATATAAGACCTTACAGCTCACAGTGCATGTCAGAGCAAATGAGAATAATGAGGTCAAAGGAACTGCCTGAAGAGCTCAGAGACAGAATTGTGGCAAGGCACAGATCTGGCCAAGGTTACAAAAAACATTTCTGCTGCACTTAAGGTTCTTAAGAGCACAGTGGCCTCCATAATCCTTAAATGGAAGATGTTTGGGACAACCAGAACCCTACCTAGAGCTGGCCGTCTCCCCAAACTGAGCTATTGGGGGAGAAGAGCCTTGGTGAGAGAGGTAAAGAAGAACCCAAAGATCACTGTGGCTGAGCTCCAGAGATGCAGTCGGGAGATGGGAGAAAGTTGTAGAAAGTCAACCATCACTGCAGCCCTCCACCAGTCGGGGCTTTATGGCAGAGTGGCCCGACGGAAGCCTCTCCTCAGTGCAAGACACATGAAAGCCTGCATGGAGTTTGCCAAGATGGTGAGAAATAAGATTCTCTGGTCTGATGAGACTAAGATAGAACTTTTTGGCCTCAATTCTAAGCGGTATGTGTGGAGAAAACCAGGCACTGCTCATCACCTGTCCAATACAGTCCCAACAGTGAAGCATGATGGTGGCAGCATCATGCTGTGGGGGTGTTTTTCAGCTGCAGGACGACTGGTTGCAATCGTGGGAAAGATGAATGCGGCCAAGTACAGGGATATCCTGGATGAAAACCTTCTCCAGAGTGCTCAGGACCTCAGACTGGGCCGAAGGTTTACCTTCCAACAAGACAATGACCCTAAGCACACAGTTAAAATAAGGAAGGAGTGGCTTCACAACAACTCCGTGACTGTTCCTGAATGGCCCAGCCAGAGCCCTGACTTAAACCCAATTGAGCATCTCTGGAGAGACCTAAAAATGTCTGTCCACCAACGTTTACCATCCAACCTGACAGAACTGGAGAGGATCTGCAAGGAGGAATGGCAGAGGATCCCCAAATCCAGGTGTGAAAAACTTGTTGCATCTTTCCAAAAAAGACTCATGGCTGTATTAGATCAAAAGGGTGTTTCTACTAAATACTGAGCAAAGGGTCTGAATACTTAGGACCATGTGATATTTCAGTTTTTCTTTTTTAATAAATCTGCAAAAATGTCAACAATTCTGTGTTTTTCTGTCAATATGGGGTGCTGTGTGTACATTAATGAGGAAAAAAATTAACTTAAATGATTTTAGCAAATTACTACAATATAACAAAGAGTGAAAAATTTAAGGGGGTCTGAATATTTTCCGTACCAACTGTATACCTGAAAAAAACAAAATTTCTTTATCAGCATTTTGTGTTTTCAAATAAAAAACATTTAAACATTTACTGAAAAATCAAATTTGCTTAAAAGAAGAGTTGTTTTAAGAAATTATCTCAGAAAAAAATCTTCCACATTTTATTTGTGTATACAGATACATACATACATACATGATAAATACATGATATACACGATGAAGTTATATGCCAATGAGGTGAGAAATATTACTTCAAAATATCTGAAAATGTTCTGAATTTAAAGTATCTTGTCCTAACATTTTTTTTTTTTTAATTCTTACTGGAAAATAACACAAAACCCCTGATTAAAACAGACTTTCACAAGGCAGAAAGAAAAATGAATTTATTTCAAAGTTTAGTTTTAGTTTTTCTCTACAAATAATTATTTCAAATGGAGGTTGAAAGACTGAAAGCAAGATATTCTTCTTTTGGAGTGAATGAAGGTGTGTTTGTTGTGGTAGGTGCTGCATTTCTTTAGCTTTGCTTATCAAAAATGCATTTTGTTTTCTAAGACAACAAATCATTTATGCTTTCAGGCTCACTGCACACACCTCAACTAGTTCTTACCTACACCCCCACCTCTCTGAAGAGATGCCCTCTGTGCTCTACACCAAGCCTGGCTACCTGCTCATCTATCAACCTGTCTGACTGTGCTGTGGATCCAGTTGAAGTTAAATTCCTAGCCTACAGTACACACCCCCTCCTTCTCTTAAACAGGGTGATGTTCCTCTATGGTAAGATGTGTTGTAACACATGCATAATTGTTTAGATTTTAAGAGTGGCTTTGATATTCGAATTCCATTTATTATATGCGTGATATTTATGTATACACCAACAAATCAGTAAGCGACACTGTTATCAGATTGCCCTCAGATTGCCCCAGCCCTCCGCATCACAAAATGTGATAGAAAGTGCAACAACTCATCAATAATGTTACATTTAATCCTGGTTATTACCAATCAAGTGGCAATCACGGTTTAAATGTACTATGTAATGCAATACACTACGTCTTTCACCAGCAGATGGCAGCAAGGAGCTTTTTACCAAGTGAAATGCTATAGTAGCTGAAAAAGTCACTGGACAGTCTGGAATCTTTTCAAATGATTCAGTGATTTGGAGAAATAATCCTCATGTTAAAAATATAACCCTCTTTTGAAATTTAAAATGTTTTATGGTTGTTCAGTATTTCTTTTATTATTTTTGTTTATCTGATATGCATTCTGTAAAAGCAATATGCATACATTACCCTTCAAACGTTTTGGGTTGATAATATACAGTAATACAACTGTGTAATATTACTACAATAAAAAAAATAACCATTTTCTGTTTGAAAATGTTTTAAATTGTAATTTATTCCGGTTATGGTAAAGCTACATTTTCAGCAGTCAGTACAACTTCAGAAATCAATCTTATTCAATGCATTTAAGTGTGATTTTCTATGTCAGCATGCTCTGACAGCAAAAGCTATTGCAAAGCTATCTGGGTGGCTGACAAAATTCTTGTTATTTTGTCTGACACTGACATGATGATGAACATCTGTCATACATGCTTTGGTTTGGAGCCCAGAGTAAGAACCGGAAATCAGCCATTGTAAGTTACCCAGTAACCCTTGCACAGGTTACACTGCAGCATGCTAATTTCTGTAAAGAGGACACCACATTGCCCAAATGGTCTTCAGAGTTTAGGTTATTGTTGTAAAAATAGCTGAGATGATTATGCAGAATGCTCATTAAACAAAATATACATTGCATTCAGAAATTCTGAAAGAACAAGTTAAAAATAATAAAAACATCAACTGCAAATTTTCCAAATAATTGTAATTTTTCCTCATCGAACACTCAAATTCAATATAGAATCATATCAGTAGCCTAAAAGCATTTTTTATACAAAGGGAATTACTTACTGGGCCATGTTGACCACATGACAAGGTGACTACTATTCACTTTTTTTACTCACTTTACAATCGCTAGGCAAAACTTAGGTCCCTTTTTTACAGTTCTCCTTAACTTTCAGCTTTGCAAAGCAGTGAATTTCACATCCAAAATACACTAAAACTATACCCGAACATTTCATATATCTCAAATCAAGTCATTCTTCCATAACAATAGCAAAGTTTATCACACAACAAACACACTTTGTAAAAAGGTGTTAAAAAAGACCTAAAAACACTAACAACTGATGTTTTCATTTGTAAAAATTCCTTTCAAAAACAAGAATGACACAACTCTACACTGCAGTATGTGTTACATAGTCTATGTTTACATTGCAGTACAAAATTATTCGTATAGATGGTAATAAAATCGAAAGATCAGCTACATCTAATTGTTTTGATAGCATTTTTTTTTTTTTTAGATTCGGAATATGTTTCAATATCGTATTACTGTAGAAATGTTGCAAATTGCTGTCTTATTCAGTTTTCAAAAGGTATGTAAACCTGCAAATTGGCCCATAGGTACATATAATTGTGGTGGTGTTTGTGTCTGAAAGAGAAAATAATTTATTTAATTCAAAATATGCATTTTGTGCCAAAGCAATGGAGAATTATCCACAGATTGGCCACATAAACTGCTGCTGTGAGCTTTGAAAAAGTATTGAGAAATGAGTCCTAGTTTAAATGTAAAATATTATTATTATTTCAAATTCAGACCTATTTCAAATGATTATATTCTATGTGGCAATCTGTTCTTCCGAACAATCACACATTTACTCAAGCCGAATGAAAGCAGGTCACCTGCTTTCTTGCTTGCACCTGGGCACCAAGTTCTTAAATGTGTCCTTACGTCACACAAATCACCCCACTTATGGCTCTTATGTCTCTAAAGCTCCCGATCCTCTAGCCCCAGCAGCTTTGTCATGCTTGACTGTGTCGGCGCAATGCGGTAGATGGTGATAATGATTAGGAGGTCAAAGGAATGATGGGAGCTGTAAGAGGCCAGAGGGCAGCTTTCTCCTGCCAGTCAATCAATTGATTTCTGGATAGGGTTAGATGACAGCCGGCCCCTCGCCCCCTTGCTTTAGGTGCAGCTCCCAAAGGGATCAATCAATTAGCAGTGTCAACACAGATATTAGCCTCTGCGATGGTGATTCACATCCTGAGAAAGCAGCAGGCACATCCGATAAAACAAGAAAACTCCTGCAACATTTGAACACATCCGGTTCGAGAAAGCACTATCTCTGCAGAGGATCTAATTGGATACTGGGGGAAAAATCCAGTGATTTGTGCTGCACCTCACCTCTATCTATATTGGCTGGAGGCAGCTGTGAGGAAGAGTATGATGGGAATAGGGAGTGCAAGCCTGGCACGTTTCCACAGTGCGAAAGCTCTCATATACTGCTCTGCGCTCCTTGATCAGATTCCATTTGCTGTTCTGGTCAGTTGCACCGTATCAGAGAGCATGACAAATATTAATCTCCTGTTCCTGTCAGAGCGGCGCTCCCATCACTCCCTTGAATAATTCAACAGCGACAATGCAAAGTCGGTAACGGAAAAATGGGAGCGAGAGGGCTGATGTTGTTGATCGCCGAGGAAATCTAAAAAAAATATTTCACTGCGCAACGCTGTCAGCCGTAGTGACAACATGCTCACAGGTATGCATGCCCTGCAGCCACAGGTGCCAGTGCTGATTTCAAGATGATTGGCTCGCTGGGTTGAAAAGTCTCCTTTTCACCTCTTTAAAAGCAGATTACTGACACAATGTTAACATCAGCTTCTGAGGAGTACATACCTCGATGACAGCACCTTATCTGCGACCCGAGGCGGATGAGGTCAAAGGTCAACCACTGTCCAGCCAACTAGCCTGACTTAACCTGCACAGCCCTCGACGTAATTGCCCGCTTCAGTGGATGTCTACAAATCAGAACAGTTCAACAGACTTGAGCTTTTGCTACAGCAGATATTTTGCTCACAGGTGTCCACCAGTCTGAAATAATTCATCTCAGTCGGTGCTCAAAGAAGTAGCTGGAAGATTACAACCATGATATTTCTGGGTTTTGATACTGCCAGGAGTTTGTCAGCATATACCTGCCTTGCAAATATGAGACAAATCGGATAAAAATGTATGGAAGACGGAACAGCATAAATGCAACAAAAGATTCAAGTTGAGCTTTCAAACCGATACCGTGCTTGTTGCTGTCGCTTTATAGAGAGATTAAAATGGATTTGAATGCACTACGGTGATTGTTTTTGTTCCAAAACTGCTTTAAATTATAAAATGGTTATCAGAATAAGTACCGCATTTACATTTACAATGATTATTATTGCAAATGGATCAGAACACAAACAACAAGACTGGAGCTAAACTGTGGAAAGCATCAGCATTCAGTCACATTTAATGAATTAATACAGTTGTGAGCCTGTTACTACATACCTGCATCAAACTACTCCAAATCATTTCAATATTCTATCCAATGTCGTAAAAACCTATATTGCAAAAGATCATAATGAAAAATAGCTTTACAAAAAGGATTTTCACAGTATTTTCTGCTGATTTCAGCATGCTACGCATGGCAGAAATAGACTCAGCACCACGCTGCTTATGTGGGCAGTGTGAATATTGTGAAACATGCTACAGTATAGTTCAAAAATTTGGAATCAGTACTTTTTTCTAATTAATATTACATTAAACTGATCAAAAAAATGGCAATTACAAGAGAGTTTTTTTTTTTTTTTTTTTAACTTTCTATTCATCAAATAATCCTAAAAAATGTATCATGGTGTTCCAAAAAATAAAATTAATAAATAATCACAACCCTTTTAACACTGATAATAATAATAAATGTTTCTTGAGCCGCAAATCAGCATTTTAGAAAGATTTCTGAAGGATCATGTGACATAGAAGACTGGAATAATAATTCATGCTTGTTTCATTGCATTCCATGACAATTTAGGCTGCGCTGCTCACATATCCATACCAAAATCTGCTTTAATGATTTTTTAACAACATAAATCATGTGGATTAACATTGACATATATAATATTAAAAAATCTTGGTCATGACCTTTGAAACAATGCTTGAGAACCTCCAGCTTATTTGTTTGGTGTGGGAAAGTAACTCTGAGCTAGGATTAAATGCTCCCCAAATGTTTTGAGAAGCGTTTCAGTCAATTGCAGTGTGCAGGAAATTGAGCGAGTTTATGAGTAATTTACTGCTGCAGCAGCTGTGTTTGCTAGTTCTCTGACATTTACTGTTCAAATCAGATGTAGTGATGTCAAAAGTACTGACCACGATACCAAGTCGGTACTGAAATTTTAAAAATGTGACACTGTTGAGCGGATTCGTAAACACCTCTGATTGGTCTTTGTGTTCATGCATTCAACAGATTATGATTATCACAGGTTATGTCTGTGATTGGCTACAATGATCAACGCACGATAGCGTTTGAAATCACACGGAAGTGTTTGAATTTGAAAGCTATCAGAGGACCGGTCATTGATATTTATTTACAACATGTTTTTGAAGCGCTGATCAGTGTAGCCAATCACAGACATATCTGACGAGTGCATGAACACGATGGCCAATCAGAGGTGTTTACTAATCTGCTCAACAGTGCTCATAGTGTAACATTTTTAAAATTTCAGTACCATCTTGGTATCGCAGTCAGTACTTTTGACAACACTACTCGGATGTGTGCAAAAAAAGGCTGTTACAAAAGATCTAATATATTTTGCACAAACACATATCACATTAATAGTAATTTGTTTAAAACTTTCAAAGGTCTTTTGTTTAAACTCTGGGAACCTCAAGAAACTTTTAGGGATGTTATTACACTTTCACTGAACAGAAAAAGCGGTCATTCATAGAAGTTAAAGGTGCCATCGAATGAAAATTGAATTTACCTCGGCATAGTTGAATAACAAGAGTTCAGTACATGGAAATGACATACAGTGAGTCTCAAACTCCATTGTTTCCTCCTTCTTATATAAATCTCATTTGTTTAAAAGACCTCCGAAAAACAGGCGAATCTCAGCATAACACCGACTGTTACGTAACAGTCGGGATCATTAATATGTATGACACCAGTATTTGCATATGCCAGCCCATGTTCAAGCCATTACACAAGGGCAGCCAGTATTAACGTCTGAATGTGCACAGCTGAATCATCAGACTAGGTAAGCAAGCAAGGACAATTGGAGCAATAATAACTGGCAGATGGAGCAATAATAACTGACATGATCCATAATAGCATGATATTTTTAGTGATATTTGTAAATTATCTTTCTAAATGTTTCATTAGCATGTTGCTAATGTACTGTTAAATGTGGTTAAAGTTACCATCGTTTCTTACTGTATTCACGGAGACAAGAGCCGTCGCTATTTTCATTATTAAACAACACTTGCAGGCTGTATAATTCATAAACACAACTTCATTCTTTATAAATCTCTCCAACAGTGTGTAATGTTAGCTTTAGCCACAGAGAACAGCCTCAAACTCATTCAGAATCACATGTAAACATCCAAATAAACACTATACTCACAGGAATTGATGCATGCATGCAGCATGAATGACGAACACTTTGTAAAGATCCATTTTGAGGTTTATATTAGCTGTGTGAACTTTGTTTATGCTATTTAAGGCAGTCGCAAGCTCGGGGGCGGGGGAGCACGAGAATTTAAAGGGGCCGCAGCCTGAATCAGTGCATATATAATTATGGCTCAAAATAGGCTGCTAAAAAAATTAATAAAAAAAATCTATGGGGTATTTTGACCTGAAACTTCACAGACATGTTCAGGGGACACCTTAGACTTATATTACATCTTGTTAAAACTGGTTCTAGGGCACCTTTAAAAAGTCCTTTGCCACCAGGCCCCAGTTCAGAGGGCATAATATACACACTTTGAGTTTTTACTATGCAGTATCTCAGATCTCCCTGACCAAACCAAATCTATTTTTACTCTCACAAATCCGTTACCACTTCAGTGCTCTTAGACATGTTGGAGAATAGCTGACAATACAAACATCACACAGTCTAATCCTTCCCTTTCATTTCTGCTCAGCTCACGAATACACAGAATTGCACTTTTCAACTTCCAGAAATTGTTGTCCCTTAGACACCCATGCAATTTGACAAAGGTGGTTAGCGGCGCGGTCAAGGACTCAATCTTCTAGCAAAGCCCAGAAGCTCTTCGCCTACAGTCAGGACCTGTCTGTCTGAATATTAAAGACTACATGACATTAATCCCTAGCACACTACTCCCAAATGGCTAATGAGGGCCACTCAGGATCACTGTCTGGCTCCTTCGCATGGACGCTCAAATGTGAGTCTGGGAACTCAGTCACATGGTCACTCTTTCAGTCTCCTTCCACTTTTAATTGCCACATTTCCTGTTTCTGATATAAATAAATCCCTCTATCTCTTGAAAATAAGCACCAAAATCAAAGTAGGCCATGGAAGATGAAAGGAATTCTCGGTTATCCTTCAGATGAGGGGCGCTTCACTATGGATTAAACCTTTTGAAGCCGTTTCCTGATCTAAGACTTATTGTTATACTGCTACATGAGAGTATAATTGCATCGCTAGAATTTAGTTTCTTGGATGGGAATTCAGGCGGAATTTTAAATATTAAAAAACAAGTCAGTGTCATTACAAACAAAATGCAACATCATGTTACTAAGATTCCCTTCTCATTTTCTCAACAGTTTCTAAGCACAATAGGAATAAGCCTACAATGCAGAAAAAAATGTATTAGAGAACAACAACATAACATACATTTCACTAAAGTGAACATGGCCCTCTGGACTTAACAATTACATACAGAACAATGAGTCTGTCTGAGAGGGGTCAATACATGTGTTAATACAATACAAGTCCCCTCTCGAAACAAAATGTGCCTAGACCAGTCATATCTTACATTCATTAAAACAAAAATATATATTAATATATATATATATATATATATATATATATATATATATATATATATGGGCAATTCCACGCAAAGGTCATCTTTACCATGAAAAAAAAAAGTTTTAACCAAAAGAACAAAACCCTTTTTAAATTGTCCATTTAGGTCTGTAATATACTGTATCAATGTGCTCTAACAGAAATTTTAAGAAAATTGCCTTGCTTATCCACAATATATGTGGTAAGCAACAATGCTTAAATTAAATTTTCAACCAACCATATTTCATGCTTTCAAAAAAGGATCAAAGACCCCATTTTTTTAAACTTTATTTTAGCAGTAAGCATTGTGTAGAAAGATGGATACATGCCTGAGAAATAAATACACTCATTTAGTCATAACAGCACTGCCTGATGAATTTAAAAGAGCTAGAATAAAGAGGTCAGGACGCTTCAGTGCTCTGTCACGTCCGTAACTTTTTAAAGATTAAGTTTATGTCATATAACAATTATAAATGCAAATAACTTTAAACTTTATATGCAAAGCTAAATTATGTTTATGCTTATTAGGATCAACAATTCATTTCACTACGTTGCTCTGAACAACCATAATAAGCGTTACGGACGTGACCGTTACGGACGCTTCATATTAAATCCTATGAGTTTGCTTCTTTATATTGCTATCATCTGTTTCAGGCTTACCATATCAGAACATATCCAATAATCGCAATACTCTTTGTGCTTTGTTAGTTTTAATATGAAAAAGGTTTAACTTTCAAATTCAGTCGATTTTATAACAATTTAAACAATAGATGTCGCTCTTTAATAGCCTACGGCGCGTGACAGATTAGCTACTGCAGCGCCTGTAAGCGGCGGATCAGGTGCACATGAACCGATCTTCTCTTCCTCTTGCCAGAGAACGAAATATGAACATCAAAAGGTAGGCCTATATGAAACAGTACAACTTATAGAAGAGCATTGTGTCTCATAGGACACTTCCCTCGGGAATTGGGATGTTGCGTTACCGGTTGGTTAAAAATGAATAGCCTAGCCTATATTGATCACAATCCGCGTGATCAAGCTGACAAAATGAAAATAATAAGATTGCAATAATTTTGACTTGAAATAAAGTTTGATCATTTTGACTCAAGACTCCGCTTTAAACTCTGAAAACTAGACGAAAAAAACCGTGTGGTCATTCATACACAAAACATAAAACTGACATGATTGCGATTGGCAATCGGTTCACCTGACTGTGGGGAAAACCTGTGATTTTAAACTGCTTTATGATAAACATAAATATTTGTCAATGTATTTTAGCAAGCAGTCCTGTAAGAAGGAAAATCATGGTCTCTAA
The DNA here is from genome assembly GCF_024489055.1 of Chanodichthys erythropterus. Lineage (NCBI taxonomy): Eukaryota > Metazoa > Chordata > Actinopteri > Cypriniformes > Xenocyprididae > Chanodichthys > Chanodichthys erythropterus. The sequence continues at coordinate 33,738,666 of NC_090223.1, forward strand.
ATTGATTCTTGAACAACGCACATGCTTGTCAACATGAGAAATAGGTCTAATCCATAACCTTTTGCACTACAGAGTATAATGTTACATTAGTATAAAGTTTAGTAAAAAGTTGATAAATTGTGGAGTCTTACCATACTGGATTTCAGTATTTGGTGGTTTAAATGCTTGCTTGAGGTCTCTGTGAAAGTTTTAAAGCAGTTTTAAACCAGTCTTTTGTGCCGCTTTCAGACCGGTCACGTCCGTAACGGAAAACTGTCACATCCGTAACGTTGTTTTTTCCTCATTAATGCGAACATGAAAAATGAAATAAAATTATTATTTTATGCTCTGTGAAGAGCCAACCCTTCTTCATTCAGTGGGCAGTATTACTTTTGGTTTGCGCAATGTAATTCACAGAATTCTTAAAAAATATGTTGTCACCCAAAACTTAGTGACTTTTTTTGTCACGTCCGTAACGCTGTATATTTCCCTCATCTAAAATATAAAACAGTTGAATAGACTGACATTTTTGTAATGTCTGGACTCCTTTAGTAAGGGATTATGAATATATAAATAGACGGTTCAATATGTTACTATTAAATGCATTCTTTGAGCGTTTATATTTCAAGTTTTAACTCCAAATGTCACGTCCATAACGCTGGAATTGCCCATATATATATATATATATAATAGCTCTGGAAAAAAATAAAAAGAGACCACTTAATTTTTTCCAGAGCTGTATATGTGTGTGTGTGTGTGTATGTGTGTGTATGTATATATATATATATATATATATATATACATATACATATAGAGAGAGAGAGAGAGAGAGAGATAGATAGATAGATAGATAGATAGATAGATAGATAGATAGATAGATAGATAGATAGATAGATAGATAGATAGATAGATAGATAGATAGATAGATAGATACACACACACAATGAAAATAAATATGTTGAATATTGGATATAAATATCTATTTTTTAGCTTTTTATTATGGAAATAGATTACTATTCAAAAGATCTGGGTCAGTAAGAATAAGAAATTAAAAATAAAAAAAGATTTTATTAATAAAGGATGCATTCAATTGATCAAAAGTGTCAGAAAAGACTTTCACGTTGTTACAAAAGCAATCTTTTTATAAAATAAATCATGTTCTTTTAAACATTCTATTCATCAAAGAATCCTAAAAAAAAAAAAAAATCATGATTTCCACAACAATATTAACTGTTTTCAACACTGATAATACTTGAGCACCAAAACAGCATATCTGAATGATTTCTGAAGGATCATGTGACACTGAAGACTGGCATAAAAATTTTGCTTTGCTATCACAGGAATAAATTACACTTTAAAACAGAAAACATTTATTTTATATTGAAATGTATATTGTTCTTTAATATATAGTTTTCACAAAGAGTTATATCTCAGCAACTACAAGGCTTTCAGTCCAAGCACGTGTGTTTTCTCTGGGCAGTACAAATTCAGGTAAGAATCAACTATTAGATGTTACCCAACTTTGTTGTCAGGACAGGAGTGTTTTGGGCTGTCACATCATGTGTTTTATTAGAGATTATAAATCTACAATTCATTACGATATTGCTTGGCCATATAAATTATATTTCAGTGTTGTATTTGTGTTTTTGCTGTTTCGTGAACTTTTTTGTAATTCATAATTGTTTTACGGTTTAATTTTGATTACAGAACTTACCATAGGCCGTCTAATTGCAGGCGCCACAGTAACAACGTACCCCGCACTGGCTGCAGGCAAACCCCAATCTACCCTAAACATGTTTTTCTCAGTTTACTTATGCGCTGGTCTCCCCTAAATGTGGTATTGGTGGCGTTCGTTCTGAAGGAATCATTTACAAATCTTAAATCCTTGCTGCTCCACATACAAAGTGTTTCATTGATAAATAATCGGCTTCTCAAGAAATCCACTTAGACTGAATCCCTCCCTCATCTCTCATGAGATGAGATAAGGACAAAGAACAGTCTACTACTTTTGAGGGCACGCATGTTCCCCACACACAAACAAACAGAAGTAGCTAGCAAACGAAGGTGGACATAGGCTACTTGCCTTTTCCAGGTGTAGCCGCAGGGAGGGATGAAAGGTGGGGAGAAACTTTACCCACCACTCTGTTCGAGGGGGCAGGACTCACAGGGAGGAGGAGGAGGAGGAGGAGGAGGTTTATCAGATGGTTTGTCTGCTTTTGAGTGTCTATTGAATCTGACGTTCTGCTCTGCGCACTCAAATGAGAAACGACTCCCACCAAAATCGCAACTTTTTTTGTTGCATCACAAACCCAAATATCGTCGGATAAACTTTGGCCGGCTTGAATTATTTTAAGAGGTTTTGTGCTGGTTTGCATTCCTTATTTCTTGTGACTGCGTGCAACTGAGGCTGGAAGTTTTCCCTGGACTGGAGTCATGATGTCAGATATCTCAGTCAATGACCATCTGGAGGGAATATTGTCTGATTTCGAGGGTAAGTCAGTGTGCGCGTTCATTCATTTTAATAAGTGAATTATAGAGTTATGGGAAACTTTGCAAATGTAGATTTAAATAAACAAAAGTCTATTAACTTTTTATAAATAACTTTAAAATAAATTAAAAAAAAATTCACCACGTACATATAGGTTTAATAATAAATATGCATATGTAAATGTATACAAAAATATTCAAAAGTATTTTAGAACTTTTTAAAAGTATCTTTTGTTTTGGCATACAAGTTTGTTTGTTTTTTACCCTCGATTATGGGACAAATACGAAAGTTAATTTGATGTCTTATAAAGGTATTAGATAAAGCAGTATTTTGTAAAGAGCACAAAGTGTAGACATACATTGTCTATACAGACCCTAAACACGTGGATGATTAGAGGCAAGCTGCTAGACTGATTTCACTGGGTTGGTTAGTCTTCATTGTTAGATCATGGGGATGTTTAAGTGATCATATTAAGTGCATACTTTATTTATGAAAATTGCAATTTGGTACTACTGCAAAAGGAGATGCAGCTGTGAAACTTCTAGTTTAAACATGCCTGTAGTGTACAGTTATCTATCTATCTATCTATCTATCTACAAAAGTAGCTCAAACTTTATGCGGTGCAAGTTACAGCTGCATGGTGTCTGAACATTCCACTGGTGTTCTGCTGTAATTATCTTAGCATCCAAACTTTCATCTTTTTACACTGCGGAGCGTCAAGAACCATCTCCACAACCCTCACCACAGCCGTGTCCGCTATTGAATCTGACACACATTTCTCAGGAAGAGAGGCACCCTTTCCAATAGATCAGTCATGGATGGACACAGCGGGAACTGGAGAACAATAGTTTCTCTCAGTGTTTAGACAGGTGCTGATGTGAAGAGGAAAAACAAATTAGTTCAAGCCCTCAGAATAAAGCACCCTCTATTATTATATTTGTGTGCTACGTGGAGACAGTTGTCAGCTAAATACTGTCTGAGGAAGAGTTTTAGCTGCCTCTGTAAAGTTGCGGAGTGGTTTGTCTGGTAGATGATTTAGCAGAAACTAATTCTTGAGAAGACCGTGGCAATTACATGTCATGACAGTGAAGATTGAGGTGTCTTTTGCTTAGCAGTAAGCAAATATGTTCACTGGGTGTGTTCCTTCCAGAGCTGAAAAAGAACCACAGTTCTCAAAGTTTTGCCAGTGCGTTAAACAAAATCACTTGACATGCCTTGATTTCTGTCAGTTGCACCAAACTTTTATTAAGCTTTTAAAAAGTACTATGACTTGAGACAAGATGAAATTGGATTTAATTAGAAGATGGGATCATTGCCATCCAGTATGGATGTGAAGGCATACTGTTCTTAGTATTGGCCATTACAATTTTCTCAGATTCATACCCAGGCCATGTGATTCCTATGGAAGATGCCTCAAGAGAGATATTACATTCTTTCAGCTTCACTTCAAACCAGCAAATAGGGTCATTTCCGAACAAGAGACCAGTGTGCCGCCATGTGCTTGAGTGAAGAAAGATAGACAGAACCGCCGTTCATTCTGAGGAAAACGCCTCTTGGAATGTTGTGGGATGTATAGCGAGATCCTTGGTTCTTTCATATGGCCATTTGTGGTTGAGTGACTGTGAAAAGTAGTCATCCGTTTCTTATCAGTAGAAGTTTAATTGTAGGCAAGGCATGAACTTTTGTGATCCAGAGAGATGTCTGTTCAGCGAGTGATGACGGATACATTTCCTGTAAATGTGAATGTGTGGAAATGAGAAAAGAAAAACAGCCTCAACCTTCCTGTTGTGTAATTTGAGACTGACGCATTAGAGATGGCATATGCTTTATCTTGAGGCTACATTTTTGATCAAGCAGAGCGAGGGTCACATGCTCTTGAATCATGGTACTGATTCACTGAAGTCTACAATAAAACTAAAGATGTTGTTTTCATTGCTTTTTCATCCTATACATTCCTCACAGCATTATGGGAGTCATAGAATAAAGATTGAGGTGATATAGGGGCCCTGGTAAAGCCTTACGGGATAAAGAAGGCTAAGCTTTAAGGTCTGTGTGAAATATCTATGTACCGTGTCTATGTATGTGTGTCTGAAACATACTGGACAAAAAAAATGGACTGCTGTTAGGTTTTTGAATTTTTGAGTACATAATATCACTCAACATGACACTCAAACTGACATTGAACTTCAACTCTAGAAATGTGCCATTTAAGGAAAGACTCACTTGACCTTCTGATGTCATTTCGAGATGTTATGTTCTTTCTGCTTCAGCAAATACCAGTTCACAAAATAGTTGTCCAAATAGTGGTTGTTTAAACTTACACTATACCATACATTACCCACTTGCCAGACAAAATATGTGGAAACTAACCTCAGCTAGCCCCTGTATTATTCCTATACACAGACTTCATAGTGTGCAAAGCTAAATTTTAGACTACAAATGTCTAATTTAACAAGAATTCATCCACAAGTGAGTCTAATTATTCATTACACAGGTGTCCAGCAGACAGTTGACTATTAAAGGGTGTTAAAACCCCTTCCCATTTCATGCTGTCAGCAATGGCACCACATGGAAGAGAAATGTGACAAGACCTGAGAAAGTAAATAATTTCTTTACACCATAAAGGTGACTATTTCCCGTGACACAATATGGCATACACTGCATAGGAATGGCATGCATGGGTGCCATCCACGAAATAAGCCTTTCCTGAAGCCTAGGCACAAAAAAACCCACCCAGAGTTTGCCAGGGCCCATGCTGACAAAGATGAAGACTACTGGGAGTCTATACTCTGGAGTGATGAGACTAAGATAAATGTTTTTGGAACTGATGGCTTCAAAACTGTATGGCCTCGCGAAGGTGAGGAATACAAGAAAAATGCATGGTGCCTACAGTGAAACATGGTCGTGGCAGTGTCCTTATGTGGGGCTGCATGAGTGCTGCTGGTGTCGGGGAGCTGCATTTCATTGATGGCATCATGAATTCGCAGATGTACTGCTCTATACTGAAAGAGAAGATGCTACCATCACTCCATGCCCTTGGTCGTCATGCACTTTTCCAACATGACAATGACCCTAAACACATCTAAGGTCACTGTTGGATTTCTGAAGAAGAACAGGGTGAAAGTGATTAATTGGCTCCTGATCTGAATCCAATCGAACACCTATGGGGAATTCTGAAGAGACAAGTTGAGCATCACTCTCCATCCAGCATCCAGTCTCTAAAAGAGGTCATTCTTGAAGAATGGAAAAAGATAGATGTTGCAAAATGTCGCCAACTTGTTCATTCCATGTATATATATATGTATGTATATATATATATATATATATATTTATATTTATAATTAGTTTTTCATGATTTGCTTTTATTTATTCAGTTTTCCTTACTTTACTTTTTTTAAATGAAGAGCATGGTACCAAGCTTTTCTTTATGACCAGTCATAGATTTTTATTTATGATTGAGCTAGATTGGGGGCAATTACAGTAACAAGACTCTTTTTGCCTTGACTGCATATCAAAGATATGCCATACTGTGTGCACATACCTTCTAAATCTGCCATTTGGCTGTCTGACAAAACACTGATTATAGCTATATCTTTCTAGAGTATTTGGGTGTAAATGGTAGTTTATGGAGGTAATGGAGGTTAAATAAATAAAATAGTAAGTTCATGGATTCTTTCTACCTCAGCTCAGCCATGGTTTGATTGTTATTCCCAGGAACAGGTCTACTTGAAACTAAGCATGTGTATGAGAGTCTTGCATTCATTGACCCTTGTTTACCCTTCGATCATTATTTAGAAGAGGTACATATAGTCTTTGAGATATTTCTCTTAGATCAGATTCTACAAAAAGCTGCCAAGCTAAAATTAGAAAGACACAGGAATCTGGGAGAACACAAAGTGGCTCAGGCATGTTTCTATGTAATTACCTGACAGTTGATACCACACAGTGAGTATATGTGAACTGAAGCCAATCAAATGCCATTATCAGCCATGAGTTCATTTTTTTTTTTTTTTTTTATTCCCACTATTTATTTCCATTTGGAATATTGGATACCAAATCTGAAATTGTAATGAAAGCACACTGGTGTTGAATAGCACATGTGGTTATACTGAGTCAGGATGATGGAGGAGCTAAATTCAAGTCATGCTAAAAAGGTGTATTAAATAGTATCTGTAGCTGTGTGAAAGTTTTTCCAGACCCCCCGGGGGGTGTGAATGCAGCGCCTCATTCGCATCGCTGCAATGCTGAAAATGGCAGCTCGGAATTCAGCTTCCAGATGTGCCTTAGTAGAGGTGGTCCGAACAACGTCTGAGTTATGTGCTTAGGGTGGTGTTTCAAGGGTCGTCTGAGAATACCTGTGAGGAATGTGATGGTGGGGGATGGAAAACCACAACAAGCCCAGACTTGCCAACCCCCCCCCCCCAATCACAGTATACTCTCCCTCCCTAGGTGTATCTCTGAAACTTTCCCTTAAAGGGCTATCAGTTTAAGAAAGAACCCACATTTATTACTCTGGAAATATTGCTTGTTAGTGATTAGGAGCATATCAACATTAGATTTATGTGATTAACAGAAATGTCATGGGTAGATATACATCTACCAGTGACTGTGTGGTGTCCCCTTGACCTCCCCCACCTTTCTTGTTTACTTCTCAGTCATCCCCAAGTCTTTTTCTGTTTGTCTTGCAGCCCCACACCATAAACTTAAGGTCCAAAGTAGCATGGCAGCTAGTGTTGTAAAATCATAAACTGCATGATCCTGAATTTGTGTTAACGCACAGTACACATAAGGAAACGTCTCTTTTATTCTTCCGCATATGGCTTCCTTTAGAAAGGGTCAGAGATATATTGACTGTGCAAGTGCAAGGTATTTTGGGTTATTTGTAGCTGATAACAAAGAGATCAATGAAAAATGAAAGTTTTGTTATAATTTACTCAGCTTCGTGTCATTTCACACCTCTATGACTGTCTTTCTTCTGTGAAAAATGAGCAAAGATAATTTGCAAAACGGCAATGAAGTGTAGTGTTGTTTTGGACCAAATTGACTTTCATTGTATGAACAAAAACAGATGGAAATTGAAAGGTTTGGAGTGACAGAATTTTCATTTTGGTTGAACTATCCCTTTTGGTCATTTTTCAGAAATCAATGGGTTTGTTTAGCCCATGAGTCCAAGTTTTTACCCATAGGCCAAACATTCCCAAGCTGTATTGAACATGGTTAACAGGAAATTACAAAGGGACCCAAAATGTCCTTAATGAAGGAATGTCAACAAATTCTTCCACAGGAAGCATATAATCATCACAGGAGGCATTGACATCCATCCCGTTTCCCAAAGAGCCATAACACGCTGCAAAAGAGAGGAGAGACAGGGCTTAGCCAGGAGGAAAAAGGGAGCAGAGAGAAGGAGATTCTCAGGTTCCTCTCTTTTATCAGATTGTGCAGGCATTGTGCTGCTCCATGTGTTAACAGAGAGGATTAAACTGCAGCAAAGCTGAGAGAAAGAATATTGAACTGCGCAGAGATGGTGCGCTTGGCTGCCAGCGTAATTATTTCCTGAGTGTTTGACAGGGTGCCAGTAATTACCTGATACCAGCCCCTTTTTATCTCAGTCAAAGGGTAGTACAAGTTTACACTTGCATGTGCTGCATCGTAAAAAAAAAAAAGAAATGAAAAAAAGCTGTTAGACTGTGCCCCTTGGTTTGATGTTCTTCCCTCACTTTGTGTCTTTTCTTTCAGTTTCCAAAACTGTAGTCCGTAGTCTTAAGTATTAAAGCTGAAGTTTACTTCTTGATCACTTTGAGTGCCATTGTGAGAGTACACACTGCAACTTTAACCTCTCCACTGAATTAAATGGCACCCTAACGGTGTTCTTCTTATATTAAATGACTTCTGGGGTACTACGGAGAATGACATTCTGTGTAGCAGCAATGCACAGGCGGCCTTACCAAGGGACTTACTGCTGAAATTCGATTAGGCCTAAACTTTCACAGCTGTGCGGATGATGATGGGTGAGCTGAAACAAAGGGTCTGTGGTCTCCTCACTGTAAAAGAGGGGGCTGTTCCTGCGTGAAATCTGATTTCATTTAGTGCCTGTAGTCTTCTTGACTCTAATTGGTAGCATACCCTACAGGAAGACAGGCAGCCTCGGCTCCAGCCCTGCCCCCTGCCGGGCGAAGATAAAATCAGGGCTGCTGGGCGAGATGCTATGATAGCTTCACACTGATATCTGCTTGTTTATACAAGGAAGCACCTGAAGAGGACTGAAAATCTCAAGTTTTGCCTCTGACATCCTGTCATGATACCAGGGTTTTTGATATGCCAAAGATGGCATGTAAGCCGTGATAGTCTGCAATTACAAGCACCTCATTGCATCCCACCCTAGCCAGATCCAATTGTCATCACATGGCACGATGGTGTCTACGTGAAATACTCAAGTTGCCACTTCTAATTGGGTCTGCCACAGAGCTGTTAGGACATTTGTGCTGTTCGCCACTGGAATTCTCAGTCATGGTGAAGGACTGTTGTAATCCAAGCCTTCAGCCCCTGACACTGTGTCTTTGAATTGGCCCTTTGTACTGGAGGAAAAGCCACTGCCTCTCACAAAGGGAAAAGGTCGGAAAGCACTGTTTGCCTTCGGCTTTGTGTTGCAGCTTCTGAGAATGAGGAGATTATACAGTGTCACTACAATTTACATGCTCCAGGTGTAGACTTACCATTCAGCCCCAGAAGAGACTGTTTCCACTATCTTCTTGTACCTAACATTTCCTTAGGACATGCTTTTAATTGTGAACAAATGTCACTATGCTTTTAAAGTTGATACAGGGGTGACATGAAGATCTTCACAATTTTACTTCACAGTCATGTGGATTTTGATTAAATCAGATCATCAATAATGTTTGTGCGGTGTACAAATATTTTTGTCTACCTTATCCTACCAGTCCCAATGTCTTAAAGACTTATGAAATATAACCTTGGTGCTAGAATAAAGCATATTTGTTCACAGTTGTTATGTCCCCCTCAAAGCAAGATTGCACAGACAGCAGTGTAATTATGGCTTGGCCCTTCAAAATCTGTCTGACTGGCATCCATTCAGTCAGAGCTCCAGGCTGCCCTCACCATGAAGTGTATCCTTTTAAGGTTTTAGTGCCTCTTTAAATCAAAAACAGGAAATGACTGTCCTAGAAGATTTATGATTTCTATTTCTAAAGTCCAAAACTTTGATGTATTATCACAAATTCAGAAATGTGTTACCTGAAAAATTATAACAGTTTTTTTTTTTTTTTTTTTTTTTTTTAACAAGTGTTTTTTATTATTCATTGAGCCTTCAAGAGTGTCTTCATTGAACATTGAAACATTGAACATGGAAAATTAATCAAATTTTTGTCCTTTTTCCTTATACAGCTTTGAAGAGATCCTTTGATATTGATGACGTGAATGAGATCCCCACATTCTCCCCCACATCTTCTGTCACATCTCCCATCAGCCCAAGTGCAATCCTCAACAAGACAAATGAAGTGAGGAGTCCAGGGAACCAGGTGTCTCCTCCTTACCGCTCCAGGATTAGTATCAGCTGCAGTCCTGCCCAAAGCCCTGTTATGAGAAACAGGATGATGTCCAGTCTCTCCTTCAACCGAGGGATAATGGAAAAGCCCACTATTAATGCCAACTCCGGGATCAACCGAGCTGCCTCTTTTCAAAACAGATTCAACCCTAATGGCTTCATTTCATCTTCAGGTCCAGGAAGTGACAACGACAGTCTCCATAGTTCCTCTTCCAGTCTGGAGTACCAGGCCTCTTCTAAACTCTGCTCCTACACAAGCCCTCCTCAAAGTCCTGTTGGTGTTGGGGAATTCAAAGCCCAACGTTTAGGCAGCCCTGCCTTGAAGAAGTTCTCCTCCCATGGGAACATGTTCCATTCAGAACTGGAGGGTCCTCTGGTCATCCCAACTGAATCCATGGGTATTAGCCATGGCTCCATGCCGTCTCTGGACCTCCAGATGGAGACTGCAGGAATGAGACGAGTGATTTCTCCTGGATCACGATTCTCCAATACAAGTCCACAGTGGAGCACAAGTCCCAATAATATACAGAACAGCAGTACCTTTGCAAGGGACTCCTCTTTTAACAACCAGTCTCCCAGACCTAAAGATCCAGTGCGCCTCAACAAGTTCCCTCTTGACCTTGACAACCTGGTCTTCAAGTCTCAGATGGAATCTCCAGGAGCACCCAAACCACCTCCAAGATTCCACATGTTATCCAACAGTCCCATCGTCTTGGCAAGTCCCTCTGAATCCATCAGCAGCCTAGACAGCACCGACCTACCCCTGGCCCACAACAACAACATCATCGAAAAGAAAGAGCCCATCACTCCTCCTGGAGCTATCCCAGTACCCAACATCAGCGAATCTCCTGTGCTACTGTCTCCAGCCCAGACTCCTCAGTTCAATGTAGTCTCTAAGCCCCAAGTGGTCCAGGTGGCCCCTGCCCCACCTTCCCCATCAGGAGAGATGGAGATCAACAATGATATCGTTCAGGATGACATCCATGCCAAAGAAAGCGTGGGTTCCATATTACAGCGGATCGCCTCTTTCTCCAGAGTGGAGACTAAGGTGCCAGTGTCTGATCCGAGTCTGGTCATCCCCCTGACTAATGGCATCAAGAAAGACTCCCCAGCAGTACAACACAAGGAGCTCAAGAGATCTGAAGGTGAGATGTAGTGCTCTTAATATTTCAGTTCAGGGTCTTAATAGCTAATAATTGGGTTGTTAAAGTTCACTGGAAGAGCTTGTTCAATGCCACTGGTGGTTATGCTACATGTTTATTGATTTAATGCACTTAAAATGGGAGGTATGCCATTTGCAAAGAATATATTTAGTTAAGTAAACAGAACTGTGTGGGTCTAAAGGCAGCACTTTATTTGAAGTGCTGCTGTCATCACAGCTGTCTTTCCGCACCTTACTGACATACTGTAGAGAAAAGGGTGATGGGAGAGAAGAAAAAGACACAAAAAGGAGGAATTCCTGGCATATCAACAAATAGCTGAATGCAAACGGTGATAACAGTTCAGGGGAGCCTGTCATCACTGCCTACCCAGTAAAGTGAATCCTGGCAGACGTAGCTAAGTTGAACGGTGCCAGAGGCTACAGAATCAGACCCTTATACAGTTAAATTTCTCAGGTGTGTCAATCTCTTCTACAGTGATCTCACCCAATCCATACACGCCTACCTTACTTGCCATTGGGATTAGTGCAATCCAGACAGGGCTTGGAGTCTTGGCACCATAATTATGTTCTTATGGATGGCTTTACATAGCAATTGACAATAATGAATTCAGAACTGAGGCTTAGTAATATCAAAGACATCAGGGTGGAAAGCATATATAATTCATAGTCAACAGCATGTTTGTCACGCATTGACCCATTTTTGGTGTTAAATATCTATTGAATCAGGACATTACTCTTTAAAGTACATGTGCCTTTACAATGATTAATTTAGCAGATAAAGAGCAATAAAAAGCTAATCATCATAGGAGTGCTAGTAAGTTAATTCAGATTCAGCCCTTATATTTTTAGTTGTTAGTAGTTAATTTATAATAGTAATGATAAGTAATGATAAGGATGGGGTTCACTGTAAACCCGAATAAGTTGGGCTAACTCAAAAAATTTGAGGTAATCAGTTGCATCAAATTTTTTAAATTATGATATTCCTAATTTTAAGTAAGTAGAACTTTCAAGTGGAGTTTGTAGTACTCATGCAACTTGAAGTACCGAGTTGGCTAACTCATACATTTTGATAGCAATTAACATAATATATTTTGTGTTTTTTTACTTCAAGTTCTTGAAGTAAACCCTAAGAAAATTAAAAAAATGCCAACTTGCTAATTTGCTAACGTGTTAACAATAGCATGGTATAGCACTTACTCAATGAGTACAGTAACTTAAAACATGTAACTTACCTGCTCTCAAACCAAGCAGCATGCACCACTTGTCGCCATGATAGTATCTCTCCAAAAACTCACATTAACAGAAACGCTTCTAAATTAGCCGAACAAAACATTAATCACTACTAAATCTCTCTTACCATTAATCTTACACATACACACACACAAACACAAACATTATATAACACTTCATTTTAGCATTTACTCTCCCTTTCGAGTGCCTTGGACAAAGCATGCTAGGAAATAGAAATCCCAGCCCAGTTTCAGTTAAACTTAAGTTAGTCTAAATTAAAAGAAATTAGTTCATACAACTCAAAACAATGAAACTGTGAAATATGTCAGTGCTGTGAACTCAAAAGAAAAAGCAGGTTCTAAAAACTCATAACAGTTAATTTAACTGAACTAATTTATTCAATTTAAGTTTAAATTAAGTATTTTGAGCATTAGGGTTTACAGTGTTAGGTATCTAAATGTTGGTCGCTAGTGAGGTAATTGGTGTGCAAAGCAATAAAATGGTGACGTGTGCATGTTGGATTCACATAAATGGCAATATGTTTGATATTACTATGGTGTACCACAACTGCATTTTGACATATTTCGGACAAAAATACATGTTGGGAAAGCTGTGGGTTTGATTTATTCTGACCAGAAATAAGTTGGGGATTTTTCATCTCCACATGTTGTATATTTGCCTCCTCCTGTTGTTTTTCCCTTCGTCTTCATTTCCTGGGGTCATGTTGCAGAGAGGAGAGGGGTGGATTTCCTGACCTGAGAAAACCGAGAGCATTGAACTGGAGGGAATCAGTGGGCGCCTACAACTGTAACTGTGTTTGACCTCATAGATCCTACTTGTATAGCTTATCTAGCAGTGCTTGTTGTGCATCTCACGAGTAAGCTAACATCAGGGTGGGCGTCTTGACATCTGCACAGATCCCAGGCAGCCAACCCCCACGCTGAAACATCTCTGAAACATAAACATGACTTCATTTACTAAGTGATTTATAATTTCCCGTGTTAGTAAGTGTGGCAAAATAGGTGCCGCCCCAGGCTTTGTACCTCAGGCTGAAATGTGTTGTTTGCTGTTTGTCAGATGGTTGAGCTGTAAAGGCTGCGCTGATGGGTTTGGATGAAACTGACTTCCCAATGGCTGCATCAGTGAAAGTCTGGGATGTGGGTGCTGTTTATGTCATGCTATCTGCTTCAGGCAGTGTTTTTCAGCAGTTCTGTGGTGTCTTGTTTTCTTTTCATTTTTTCCCTCAAAATATCTGGGCGCAGTGTGTACGGATGTTGCCCTTTGACAAAGCCAATGGGAAATACCCGCCCATGTTTTCATCATGTTCCATGTGCATTATGACTTGTTTTACTTTTTTGAAATGGGGGTATATTTAGGCATCACGTCATCCACCCATCATTGAGCTATATGTAGGCCCTTTGCACTGTTTCCTGTGATAACAAGGAAAGAGATCATTCACTGTTGAGGCCAGACACATGACATGCTCCCAACTGCGTTTATAGCTGTCCTTTTGGGACTGCTGGGTTTCCCAGTTAATTTATGCTTTCAGTAAAGACGCTAATGTTAATGCCATAAGTTATCCTATAGGGTTATTATGCTGACTTGAAGTACAATTTTTTTTTTTTTTTTTTTAACTAAATCTCTTGTAAGCTGCTTTCAGATTTGCATACTATGAGTATGTACTACATTTGATAAAGAACCTGTTTCTCAACTGTTTAAAAAAGTATGTCTATGTGAATACTGAAAGTATGTGTTGTGTATCATACGTAGACTTGCCACAGTAATACCTGTTATACTTCATTCAAGGGATGATACCAGTGTGAAATGATCAGGTAAAAGTAGGAAACATTATGAATAAAACTTACATAATAATAAAGTTTATTATTATTAAAGAGTGACATCTGTTCAACGTGTTGGGTTTTGTTGTACAACACGTAATTAATTTTTTGTTTTACTATAAATTACATTAAAAGTTTAAATCATCATGTTATTGTGTATGCAGTTTTGCAATGAAAATTACCCCAGTTACACCAGCCAGTAGTAACAACGGTTGACATTGTTGAAAGTCCTAACATGCTACATACTACATTATCATAGTAAAGTGTTCATCAGATACTTCAGAGGAGGTAGTAAGTCTAATAATATGCTAGTGTGTTATTCCAAATTCATATCTCAGATGCTATAGAATAAGTTCTTAATATTTTTGAAATAAGGGTATATTTAGGCATCACGTCATCCGCTCATCTTCTATTGGCCAACTAAATGGATATCCCTGCCCCCAAACACGGATTACTGGTTGAGACAGTGTTACTATGCTGGGCTGGTCGGATCTCTCAAACAAACAGAGCAATGTTTTCATAGAACAGCACCAAAAAGAATTGCAAAAAATAATGAAAGGTTTTAATGAACATTCCTCCCATCTTCTTTTGGCCGACCAAAAATATAGCCCATCCCCAAACTCGCATCATTAGTTGAGCCAGTGTGTTACTATCCTGGGCTGGTTTTTATGAATATTCACCCCATGTTCTATTGGCCGCAAACTTGCATCATTGGTTGAGCCAGAGTTGCTATGCAGGGCTGGTCAGAATTCTTTTTTACCTTTTTTTTTATTATTATTTATTTATTTTTATCAGCCTACATATTGCTTACTTATAGTCTATACATCAAGCTGGAATAAAAGAGGCATTTCAGTGCCAAAAAAATACACATTGCACCTTTTAATTTTAAATTTTTTTGTAGCGCTTTTTTTGTAGTAAGCTACCTATGACTAAAAACTGTTTGTTCATATCTTGATGAGGCAGAGATCTTCAGACACTTCTTGTTCCTCACATTTTCATGTATTGAAATCTAATGTTAAAATATAAACATGTATAGAAGGTCTTGAAAATCATCTTACAACTGGCTGTAAAAATTAAAAATGTTCTTCTGATGCATGTTGGCTGCTTAAATTATTATTTTGCTATCACTCCCTTCTGCACTAAGAGTTTGTTAGTAAAAAAAAAAAAAAACATGACAACAAAAACAGCCAAAGGGCCATCCTCTGCTCTCTTCCTCTAACAGAGAGGAATCAACTCTGAAGCTGCTCATAAATACAGCAAGACCTCCAGAACAGATGACGGATTCTCTTCTGAAACCGCCACAGCTACTTATGTGGTAAAATAAAGCATGTCTGCAGTCTGCTGATGTACTGATGAGTTGCGTTTCTTTTTATCATGACGACCTTAGAAGTTCTTCACATATTCATAGTGTAAAATTCCATTAAACTTGCTATTTTTTCATTTCAAAATGTCAAAGTGCTGCTTTCTGCATTTTTACAGTATTGAAATCCAGTCGAAATGAAAAAGATTTTGTCCCAAGGCCTCCTCTTTTAGCTCCCCTCAGCTCTTAGGTCTTGGCTGCATGTCTCCACTTGTCTGATGAAGGCTGAAAGCTCTTTGGTCCTTTTTACAGCACAATTTATTCTGGATCTAATGACAATGATTTAGGGAATAAATTCTTCCCAAGCAGATGTTTAAGGCCACCCTCCCATTATCCCCTCCAGCTTAGAGATAGAACAAGAGAACGCTTGGCTTTGTAGAAGTTTATCGCCTTTCTTTGAGTTAAACAGTTTAAATTACTTTATCAATTTCTGTGTTTCTAAACTAGACAGGAAGTTCAGAGAGCAGAAGTGAAATGTTGTAGAGTCAGTTCATTTTTATGAATCTAGCAAATAATTTCTATATAGTGTTTGCTTGTTTGTTTCTTTTCTTTTTTTAAAGACTGTTTATGGTCCATGCCTGGTGCCATTTTCAGTCATATCACATCTTCTTTTGTATTGAGAATGAAATGTGTTTCCTTAGCAGATAAGACAACATTAACAAGCAGCAGTATTCTTATCTTAGGCCCATAGAGGTGGGTCAGTAATGGGATTGACTTGCCTGTTTACCAGAACCTGGTGCTTTTCTCTCAGAAAGATTTGGATGTCTTCTCCTCATTTAGCATAATTTAGCTTGCTGTCATTGATGATTTATTACCTGTGCATGCTGTCTGAGGCATTGGAGAGATGAGCACTGATTATGGGTTTCGGTGGCATTTTGTGTGTGTGTGTGTGTGTGTGTGTGTGTGTGTTGCCATTCCATAACAGCCCAGTATTTAGTCTAGAAGAGCTTTTACAGATTACCATAGCAACCTTCAGGTGCTCTGTAATGTTTATTTCCCGTGTTAAGGTATTGCCTTTGAGTACAGTTAAACATGATAGCACTCATTTCCATGAGAGGAAAACATGGCCCTCTGGGTCACATTTGACCTCATCTAATCCTCTGAGCAAGCAATGTCAATGTTGATAACTGAAGGACAACCTTTTAAATCAAATTTTTGGCCTCGCATTCATCAGCTACATTTTAAAAAGGATAAAGATTAAGGAAAATTCACATTTTAGGGAGAAATTGGTTCAGATAACAGGTCTTCCTGTTTATGTCATGAAGATTAAACTCAGCCATGTTCAACTTTCTTCACAGAATAAGCATTTCGCATAAAACTCCAGAGATTTCACATGCACGTCTTTGACAAAGTTCTGCAGACCCCCTGCACCTTGCAAGGGTGCTTATATTTGGGCTAATTTCAGAATTCTTTGAGTTGCTTTATGCCTTACTATATTATTAATTGTGTAATGCTCTCAGTTCTAGGGATGCACCAATATTATGGCTGATATTGATAACTCTGATAATTGTGTTCATGTTATAGACAGTTTATCTAAGTAAAGTAAAAAACTAAAATTAATGATTGTAAATGCTGGTCATTTAGGTATTACACAACATTTTGAAAAATAAATATTCATGTTGCAATAGATTACATGTAACACTAACATTAAATTATTGGTGTTTTTAAAGATCAGTTTTAAAGATGAAATATATACAATTTATTGTTCATTGACTACTATTAGTATGCCATGGGTTTATCTCCCCCAAAAGTGTAAACATTGAGCACCCTTAGGCACCATCTAAACCATCTAGGACCTGCTGTCCTGCAAAGTGTATTTCCAACCTGGTAATAAAATATGACAAAATCTCAGAGTTAAACTTTGTCAGAAAACATTAATCTTAATTAATGTATGTCAGATTATAACACTTAAGCAAAACATGGTCAGGTCAAAGTGTCTGAATAATCTGTGGTCCCAAATTTTACTACTATTCCACTATATGAAGAATTCTTAGGTGTAATATGTCACAATTTACTTGATTTAGCTATCCTCACCTATATAAATGAACTATAGTGTCCTGCACCCACTAGTAAAAAAATGTAAAAAAAATTATAGGGGTGTAATGATACCCTCATGTCACGATTCAAAACATATCACAGTACTGAACTCATAATAATAAATAATACAAAAATGAAAATACAAAATTGTTTTAGATGAGTATGTTTGCATTCTGTCACTGACTAGATAGATTTAAAATAATGTAGACCACTTTTTACTGGTAACATCTGGCATTATCAGGACCCACAAATATTCCCCCATTGTATTATTATACATTATATTTAACATTATATATAGTAGTAGTAGTAGTAGTAGTAGTAGTAGTAGTAGTAGTAGTAGTAGTAGTAGTAGTAGTAGTAGTAGTAGTAGTAATGATACTAACACTCTGTTAACTTGGATTTTCTATACACAACACATATTGTCACTATCACCAATACGATATTGTTTCATTTTTGTATTGCGATATATTGTGACACGTATGTGTACGTATATGAAATGAACACTGTTATTTAGCAAGGATGCATTAAATTGAAAATGACAGTCAAGACATTTTATGCTAGTTCATTTTATAACTGCTTTCTTTTCAAAATTCTGGAATCTGATTGTGTTGGATAAATGACATCATGGTGACCCACAGAATTACCCTCCATTCTTGTTTTAGAAGAAGCTTGATAGTCTTGATGTGAATGAGTTCAGATCAGCTGCCCAGGGGGCTTCATAACTGATAAGAGGAATGAGAGTGTTTGGGGGGAAAAAAATAGGTAATTGGATGGGATTAATTAATTCTTAGTGGAAAAATATTTCCACCCTGAGGGAAGTATGCACACATCATGGGTTCAGATGTTCAGTTGTGATGACAGTCTGTGCGGGGAGCTAGCCTTGTTGAATTCAACACAATACACCCATAACAACACAGGACAGGTTTTATTAACCTGATATTGTGGATGCAAAGGTTCTCTGGGAGTTTTTTACACTTTAGACAGGGGGATCTTTGTTAAATCTGGCCCGCTTCCTAAACAAATAATGCCACAAGTGCTTAAGTGTGACATTAGTTATACTGACATGGTAGTCTAGCTGTGTAGAATTGTGGTTTCAGTATTCATGAATAATTTGAATGAGGTCTCAGTGGAGCAGAAACAAACATGTTTCATGTAGTTTATGTGGATAATCCAGTTTTTGTACCAAAGTTTATCTTTTCACTAACAAGTAAACTTTCTTTTTGACGGTGTGATCCAGTGCAGCTGTTAACTTGATATCTGTTTGCATATGATATGATATATGTTGTCCATTAATAACGAGTGGTATATTGTCTCGAACAGCCAATCTGCTAATGGGCTGTGCACACAGCTCATTCCAAACATGTGACAGGGAGTGAGCACATCATTCAGGTCCTTGGACAGAATTGCTGATTTAGAAAGTGCCAGCAGTAATGCATGGCAGCTGGTTTGGGGCGTTTTCGATCTATCTGTGTTTTTCCTCTGGCGAACAGGCACGGTGAAGAGGCATGAGGAGGGGGGGCTCAGCTTAGAGTTTATGATTTAGCATGAGGGAAAATTTACCTCTGAGACTTCTGCAGACAAAGATATACTTAGTCAAGGAATATCAACAATCTGACAGCTAGTGTCCAATATATTTTCCTGGGATTCATGGATAAATTGTAATTGTTTTAAAAGTATTTAATTTATAAGAGGTTGCACACCTTGATAGTGTTGCATAAGACTGTTAACTCTTTCCCTGCCAGCAATTAAAAAAAAAAAAAAAAAAAAAAAAATTATATAAAGTTGCCAGCTACCGCCAGCATTTTTGATCAATTTCCACAAAACTTTCTTGCCCCCCAGAATATTTTGTTGTATGAATTATATGCATGCAGTATATCAAAAAAAGAACAGAGCCTCTGCTTTAAATTTTAATAATTTTATTATAGCTTAATGTATTCTTTTTGATCAACACTTGAATTAGGGTTGTCAAACGATTAATCGCGATTAATCGCATACAAAATAAAAGTTTGAGTTTCCATAATATATGTGTGAGTAATGTGTGTAAATAATATGTATATATAAATACACACAAATTAATGTATATATTTAAGAGAAATGTTATTTATGTACAAAAAAATTTATTTATATATAATATAAATGATAAAAAATATAAATAAATACATATACTTGTAAAACATTTTGTCAAATACAAACATGGATGTGTTTGTATTTATATATACATAATAATTACACATAGTACACCCACATATATTAGGCAAACTCAAACTTTTATTTTGTATGCGATTAATCGTGATTAATCCTTTGACAGCCCTAACTTGAATGTGAGTAAGTTTAATTAAAAAAAGCAACATTTTGAATAAAAGGCTGAGAAAATCACATTTTTGTCAAAGACTGTGTCCGGGTCGGATTCAGAACAATGATCAAAACATGGATGGAGCAGATCACTTCCATCAACACCCCAAAAGTTTCGCAGTCTTATACCTTGTCCTGGGTCAACATTTCATTTGCTAACGTTATGCAGTTTTGATTTATATGCTGTTTAATGTTTGAGGATCGCGTTAGGTTACATGTGCTTAAGCGTTGCTTATATCGCTCGTTTCCGCTGCTGCTTCACCTGTGTTTTGATCCAGGGATTATGTACTCTTTCAGAAGATGCTCCTTTCCGTATAACAGGGACTTTAAGCAACAGCTGCTGATGGAACAGCAACGGCAGCCGGAAGTAAACGGTTAACTGTCTTAGCTAAAGAATGCAAAAATTACTAAGCAACAGTAAAGAGGACGACGTAGGGAATAATTTAATCCTTTGACAAAATACAAAAAAGGAAAATGATTTTAAAAAGCAAGAGAATGGTTGCTTTGGGCATTTAATGATATACAGAGACAATTACAATGCCACATACCATACACATACCATTAACTTTCTTAATAACGACTACGGTAAATCGGCTGTTCTCGCGTAGTAGACGGTTACAGTAGAATGTCGCAAAGTAGCAGTTAAAGTTGCGCATGCGCGATAGAACACCAGATTGCCGTTGCCGTTCCACCAGAGGCTGTTGCTTAAAGTCCCTATCAATGAAAACATGGATTGCTGGAAATTTCCATCAATGGTGGGGAAGTGTTGTGTCGTAAATGACGGAAAATTCCATCAATATTCTGTCAATGGTGGGGAAAGAGTTAAATCGGCATTAAGCAGAAGAAGTTGCAATAGTCTTGTCTTCCCTATTGTGAAGTATATCCAAGTGAAATGGCTTCTGGAATGAGAAAAATGTAGAGCAGGATTTTATTTCATCCTTCAGAAATTGATTGGATCATTGGAAGTTGGATGTTGCTTACTAAATGGAGGCAGATCTGAATGCCAGTTTGCAGTTTAATTTAACCCCATTCTCTGCCGAGACACGCGTGAAGAGAACAAACACTGTTATGAGGAATGTTTTTGATTAAAGATTATGAGGGCATATGAATTTTAAATTTTATTCTACTTGAACCCATGGAAACTTTCTTAAAAACATTTAAAAAAACAAGGACGTTTAAAGTGTTTTAAACACATTTTTAGAAACCATATGATGATGACTTATTTCTTTTTGGGTGAACTATCCCTTTAAGCAAGCCAGCTTTATGTAAATAAATGTAATATTTCACATTAAATATTACACTAAATATGGGCGAGTCACTGCATGTTATACAGCAGAATCTTAACAATGGATGCTCCTGACAAACTTTAGCCAGAATGTTTTCATCTTACTGTTATTAAATATTCTCAACATATTTATTTTTTTTAGAATCATGGAATTTTTTAATCAAGGTGTCAGTTCAAAGGTTCATTGAATCAATTTGTCAACAGAAGTGCAACTTAATCCCCTTATTTGTTAGACCAAGATGTTGCTCCATTCCAAATATTTCTTTGATCATCCAAGTCTGAATATCAGAGCAGTTGCTCCACAGGGTGGCTGTTCTGAGATACAGTACCTCCAGAGGTTCGATAGGGGGCCATTTGAAACTGTCATGCTGGCACGAGCGGAAATAGCATTTTAGGGTTTTGCTGTCTGTCATATAATCACAGACCAGTGACTGTAATCAGAGTGTGGCTGGAGCGTCTCTACTGTTACGGTAACCGCTCCACCGCGTCATAACATGTCGCACCTTCATTCTACAGATGTGACTCACCGATCCTCGCTCGTGCCTTCGATAATCTACTGTTTGTTATGCTTGGTGAAGCTTTCTATATTTAATCTGTGAAATATGTGCTCTTGGAGGAACTGATCTCACAGTCGCAAAGACTTTGTTATGCAGGGAGTCCATTGTTTTGACAGCTTCTCTGCCCACATTAGGCCGACTTTGATCTGAAAAGGCCATTCGCATGTGCTATTGATTGATCTTTCTCTTGGGCCTGAGTTTCCAATTCTCTTACAGAGCTGTGGGAAATAGATGGGTCAAACAACAGACCTTCAGGTACTCCGGTTTCAAGAGAGAAAAATCTCACTCTTTATTCAACTTGAATCCCGAACCCCCCTTTTAAACTAAAGGACCTCAGATTGGCACTTTCAACAGGGGGGCTTTTGCGTGATTGGCGGGCTGGTGTTTTTTCATCATTTCCATACTCTTTGTGAAGAAGGTTATCTTGACAGTTGCAAAAAGAAAGTCAAGTTTAGAGTTGATAGATGAAACCGAGAGCCAATTATTTCTATTAGTGTAAAAGTCTAAACAAATGGCAGTCGCAGACCGAGGGTTAGACTCTGAGAGCAGATTGCTTATTCTCCTGATCTGAAATGAAAGGCTTGTTTTTTTTTTGTTGTTTTTTTTTTTAAAACTGTTATCTTTTAAGCTGTTTGACATTCTCTCTGGGTTTGTATCAGCCTTCAAGGCACCATATCTTAATAAACAGGAAACAGTAAACTCTGAAGTGCTCTTTCTCACTAATTCTTTACAGTGACTCATGGGTAATGAGGGGTGTTATGTGCTCTTTTTGACAGTTGCAACCATGAGTCTCTCCCCTAAATATATGCCCTGATGTGCAAAAACAGCTCAAAACATTATAACATCATATTGCCTGAAGCATTAACTGATAATGATAGTTCTTTAAAAAGAAAAGATGGGAAAGAGACACTCACTTATAAAATCCTTGGAGGCAAATTCACTAAATGGTTGCACCACTTTTGCATGCTGTATTCTTATAGGAGAACCACCTGCAACCTGACCAGGTGCTTACTGACATATCATTAGATAAGTTCAGCAATAGCCAATCAAATGACTTTTTGGTGTGCATTTATAGGAATTATTGTGGTAAATATGTTTCATTTGTAGAGTCTTGGAGAATGAAAATGCATCACCTTTTTATTTGCATCTTGTAGCTTAAAAAGTTTGGGGATGGTACGATTTTTGAACATTTTTTGAACAAAGTCTCTTATGCTCATAATAGCCACATATTTGTTTAAAAAATAAAGTAAAAACTGTAATATTGTGAAATATTAAAATTCAAAATTGTATTGTTAAATGACTTGCATGCTTTCTTTAGTGAATCTGAACCCGAGTATACATATAAACGTCACTATCAGGATTTTAGTGAATTTCCCTTTTTCAGTGAGTGAGCGGGAGCTTTCCATGAATTCAAGCTGTTATATCACATTACAGGAAAGCTTTAACACATACTTCACCAGTTCCCACATAGCTCCAGCTGTCTCAATACACACAATCTTATTGTGCGAATTGAACAAGATTTCCTGGGGGCAACAGGAATCTGAAGTCACATCACAGAGGAGGTTTTATATGCCTTTTGTGGTAAACAACTGTCTCTTTGTCCAAATGGCTCTCTGTTTGTTTGAAGCTGATGCCTTCCCAGCACCTGATATGTCTGTAAGTGCCAGATGATGCTAATATTTGGAATCTATAGATGGACAGTACAGTCATTCATAACCAGCTACCACATTTCATGGATAAACATAGAGAGTTTCTTATCATAGCCATGGTGTAGATGGGCAGGGAAGCTCCCAAACTAATCTTATTAACTCCAAGCATCTGTTTTCCTCTCTTTGAAAGGATGATAGTGTCTTTGGGAGGAGAGCAGCATCAGCTGTGCATAATGGGAGGTTGCTTGTTTTTGTGTTTATCCTTTCCGACAGGACGGGGAACTACTCACGAGGAAGGAAATGCCAGATCCGTGCGCTGAAACTAAACTTGTGTATTTCCCTCTTTTGAAAGGCGTAGTAAACTCAACCAAGTGTGTAAACATGAAAGATAAGCCCTTGCAAGATATACTTATGCTTGCCTTTGAAATCCATCCAGTTACCATAAAAAGCTAAATGTGTGCCAACTTTGGCCTGCGTTCCTCCGCAGGTTTACAAACAGCCTGTAGTCTAAAACTGACAGAGCAACCCACTGACCCACTGCTGGCATTTGCATTCCTCTGGCCTGTCCGCTGAATGAACCGATAAGCTCCTCAATAAAGTTCAATGATTGATCTTTCAACACACATAATGCATTTTTTTTCTCAGATAATGGGAAATCAGATATACTTTTAAATGTGTAGCTGTTGCACTGTCCCTTGGAATAGGAATCAATCAGGAGCAATTCCGATTCTGATTCTTCCTAATGATTCTGATTCTGTTTAAGAAATATTTGGAAAACAGAAAGAAAAAAACTTAAATATTAAGAGCCTTAAGAACAACATAACACTATATATGTTCTTGGGAATCTGGATTCACTGGCTGCGCTGTATGTTTGTAATTCTCAAAGAACTGGCTTGTAAGAATCATTCACTCAAGACTTAGAATTTGCTGGTTGTGCTGTGTGTTTATGATTCACTAAATAAACTAAGAATCATTCGCTCAGGAATCAGACTTTACTGGAGGTCATGCAGTATGTTTGTGATCTTACTAAAAGAACCAGCTCATAAAAACCATTAGCTCGGGATTCAGATCTCGCTGGTTGTGCTGTATGCTTTTGATTTTCTGAAAATAATAATAAGTCATGTTGTGTATTTCGTACTGAATAGCAATGGAGGGAAAACTGTGGTAAAGTACAGAACCAGTGTTGGGGAAGGTTACTTTTAAAAGTAATGTATTGCAATATTAAGTTACTCCCTAAACTTAGTTACTTTTTATGGAAAGTAATGTGTTACATTACTTTTGCGTTACTTTTTCTCATCTGGGCTGGGCTGTTTTTTTGGCAAATGTAAAGGCCCTTTCACACCAAATGTAAAATGAATAAGCCTCAGGCTGAAGGGAATGCAAATCCATGCCTGTACAGTAGAGGGCGCAGTTCAAACAAACAAGAGACATGTCAGTCTATAAATGGGAAAACGAAGTAACTTGTTTGAAAAAAAAATATATCTCAGATATTTTGTTGTAAATTTAAAAGTAATTCGTTACTATACTAGTTACTTAAAAAGTAATCTAATTACTAGGGATATGCGATACCTTGTTGAATAATACGATATTCAATATGTGATCGGCATATTACGATATTGCTATAAGTGTGTAAAATCAATTTAAATTATATTTAAAAATATTTAAAAACTAAAATAATTTGTCCAGTATATATGTTTCACATTTTTTTCTGGGAAAGAAAGCATCTCTACAACTTCTGAAAGTGAACAGCTGTTTTTTAGCATTACATAAAAAGTAATTTTACAAATCTGACAATGTAATTTTACCATCAATGTAAACAAACAAAACAATTTAATGCCAATATTTAAATACCAAAAACTCTTTGCTCAACTTGGAAATATATAGTTATTTTAAGCTTTGTTTTAATATCTTTGTTATTAAAAATAAGAACTACAAAGAACTACAAAGAATAGGACAAATACAATAAAACAAAGATACAAGTGAAATAAACATTGCTTTAAGTTTTTCAGGTAGGCCTACATTAGATCTATTTAACTGTACCATTCAAGTAGAAACAAAACAGAAACTGATTAATCAAATGTAAAACTAAAACACTGCATAGCCTTCAAATGAATTAAATATACATTGATTCATATAAAGCTCTTTTTCTTCAGATAGCAGCAGGTTTACTGTATTAGGCTGTTGTCCCTTTAAGACCTAATGCACGGATCCTATTGACACGCATCAAAATTCTTTCCCAAATGATAACGTTCACTTAAGACATAACCGACTGTTTACATGAATACTTGTCAAGACAGGCATTTTGACATAACTGTAATTGACCATTCGAGTGCTAAAGCGAACTGAAAGGATCACACGCTGTCAGAGAGGCTTGTGTGTGCGCTTCAGGTGTGTTTGTCGGCAGACGGCGTGAGACTCAATGAGTTGCTGTTTTCCACAACTTATTGAGCTTAATAATGCTTTTTAATGTCACGTAAGTAACAGTCGCTTGCTCAATCTATTCTCTGCTATATGCATCAACCTAAAACTTTGAATTTTCGCACGTTTTGAAGTAGAGTATTAAAATCATTCAAATATCGCATGCAGTTGTGAGATGTAATTTGCGATATTCCGGTAATTTTGATATGTCGTGCAGCCCTACTGATTGCGTAGCTCACGTTACTTGTAATGCCTTACCCTCAACATTGAATAGAACCATATGTCATGAAAATTAGCTTGGATCCCAAACCTATCAGTCCCTCACCTCATGGACAGTCAAACTTTCAAAATCAATTTGAAAAGTAAATGTTACACGCTGTGTTTGCCACCTCCAATAAGAATCATTCACACCCGTGTGATCATTCCTGACCCTGGACCAGAAGAGCTCCAATCATCTAAGACAGCTTTATTGAAAGGGACTGAACCCGACGTGCTAAACGTGTTTTGTGGGTGTAAATGATTTCTAATTAGATGAGCACTCAATTACAACGATTGCTCTCTGAGTAAGTTAAGCAAATTGATGAGGCTAATGCTCATTTCACAGAGAGATTAATTGAGGCTACGCTGAGTCTTCACCCTTCTGTCTGGAGATAAGGACCACAGACACCCTGCTGAAGCCAGGAGGACATGGAATAATGGTGTTTGGGCACCACAAAGAAAGAGGTTCCTTGAGTCTTTTGTGTCCAGGGTGGTTTGATAAGATATGAATGGAGCCTTTGTTGATAATTGGGTGTTGTTCTCTTCTGTTCTGTGGACAGAAAGTGATGAGACCGGGGGGAAAGTTGGGAGAGCGTAGTGGATATCTTTACTAAGAAAGGGAGAGATAGACATAGAGCATCTGGTGGTGAGATCCTGTTATTGTTAGTGCAAAGGAAAGCCCCAGCTTCACAGGGCCTTGACCAGTTACTCTCCACAGCCAGCAGAATGGAAACGGAATAAGGATGAGGCTGTTTTGAGCTCTTTGGGGGGACAAATCGACTCCAAGCAGGAAACCGTTACAATGGGATTGATGCCCTCGGATGAATTATAAATGTCAGTCATTATTAGCATAATTGCATACACTCAGTATTATTATTGTTTTTTTAATTGTTAAAAAAAATGATCAGAACAAATGTTTGACCTCCTTTTTTAATGACAGGAAGAGGAATCTACTGAATTGCAATTCAGTAAAAGTTCAACAATCAATTCAGAATGCATTGTGGGAAATTAAGTATTTTTCTACCCTATTAGACCCACAATACCTTTCAAAAGTTTGGGGTCAGTAAAGTTTAGTATGATTTTAAGATAAAAAAAAAAAAAACTGAAGCATTTATAATTGTGCAAAATAATTCTGTTTCAAATAAAAGCTGTTCTTTTGGGGGAATGCATTGTGGTGTCCACAAAAATATTGAACAGCAAAACTGTTCTGAACATTCATAACAATAAGAAATGTTACTTAAATACCAATATTGGAAACGCTTCTGAAGGATCATACATGTGACTCTGAAGACTGGAGTAATGATGCTGAAAAATTAAGAATAAATTACATTTTAAAATGTATTAAAATATAAAGTATATATTTTTAAATATTTTTGATGAAATGAATGATGCCTTGGTTCAATTCAATTCACATTTATTTATATAGCGCTTTTCGCAATACATATCGTTTCAGAGCAGCTTACAGAAAGTGCATGTTTCTACGAGACTTACTATAAACAGACTTGTATAAACAGTGTATAAGTGTATAAACGTTTAAATTTCACAGCTTTTTACACTTTTTTTTTTCTTTAAAGCAGAATTGAATTCTGTTTTCATCACTGAATCATTATTTTCCTGTTTTTCACTGTAAATCTGCTTTAAAACAATCTATATTGTGTAAAGCGCTATATAAGTAAAGGAGACAGCTTTTTTCAAAACCTTTGAATATGCTTAATTTGTCTTGCTTGACACAGATATATATATATATATAGTTAAAGGTGGGGTAAGTCGTTTTTCAAAAACACTGTTTGGAAGTTAGTCGGGCCGACACCAACAACAATTGTGTAGCCAATCAGCATTAGTATGATGATTTGAAGGAAGACTGCAGAAAGAGAGATGAGACACAATAAGAGCTCAAAAGAATATCACTGGAATGAAGGTTTAAGACTGGGCAAGCGCTTTAGCACCCATATAAATATCAGAAAAGCTTTCCAGCGCTGGAGAGAGCTAAGTGGGAAGGCCTGAAAACAGATGCAGAGGCTGCTTTGATTCCGCTTCACATGTGAGTAACACTGGGTTTGAGTGTTATTGATGGTTTGGAGCTGCTGTGCTGTTGGCGACTAACAACAAATTCTTGTTTGTATTTACTCTTGTGTACTGTACGTTCATTTTTTTTGTGCTTCCTTCATCATTCTTTATTTTTTTGTGAAGCATTTTGTTGCACGTCAGTTGTCATAAACAGACATCCACTCTCGCATTGCATGTGTAACAGAGGCCAGCTAGTGAGAGATGTGCAGGTAAACCACTGCACACTGACGGCAGCTAGAGAATGCGATGTTTAGCATCATTGATAGTGCATTCGCTTCACACGCCAGAAGTGGACGGGCCGGGGTTCGAGACTGACTTGGAGCAGGGTGGTTAGGATTGGAGGGTGAGTTTTGGAGGCGGAGCAATGAAGAGAGGGGTGGTTTTGTTTGGGATGATTTCAGATATGAACAATGTCCAACAGTGCTTTTGAAAAACTACGTACCTCACCTTTAAAATTTAGTTCAGCATAGTTTTTAGCTTCTTTCCATTTTATTTGTACTTTTAAATTTAAATTGCAATTCTGCATTCTGTTTGTTACCTCTGTTTAAATTCAGAATTTGAATTGAAATTTAAAAGGGTTTCTCAATTAAATTATGAATGACGCATCCCTTCCACCATTTTGTCTACATACAGCAAAAGATCCTTTGGGTGAAAACCTCTTAAAAGAACCATTTTTTAGTGAAAATAATAACTAATAATACCATTTTTAGAACCTTTTGTGCAATAAAAAGGTTTAATGGATCTTAAAGGTTCTTCATGGAACCATAGATGCCAAATTACTAACCTTCATTTTTAAGGGTAGAGAAGGTAGAAAAACACCCTAACCAGGTACTAGCCACACCTAGTGCCTACAGCTTCAATAGCTGGACTCTGATCCCAGGAGAATTTCAGCCATTTTTCTGGCTGTCTTGTTGACTCAGTGCTGTAGCGTGCAGCTGTGATGGGGTAATTAACCGTGTGCAACAGACATGTTATTAGAAGCAGAGTTTGGATAAGATTTTCCTGCAGGATACCTGATACGGTGTCTGGTCTGGAAGCAGTACTCTGTGTAAAGGCCAGGACCATCAGTATTCCCACAGTATGGTTTAGCGCCTGTAGGCATGGCAATTTGTCTCAGCTCCACCAACAAACAAACCCAGGGGAAACGGTGCAAGGCTGGACTTGTAATAGTGGCAAGACTGATACAAAAGAGCCAGAGTTATGGCTTGTGGAAAGACAGCGGCTTTATGTAATGACTTTTCTAGCCGACCTGGAAGGCAAGGCAAGCGTTTGTGCTCAAACACGCATTAACATACATGAACTCCCCCTTTCCGCCACACACACACGGGTGTACATGCAGACTTTTGACATGAGCACACACGGACTCGCTGATATGTTCACTTTGGGAACATGATGCTGCCTGCTCATCGCGTTTCCCTGTGGTCTTTCCAATCAGTTGCGTAAAGAACAGGAAATATAGGTCAGACAGCAGATGTGCTCTCAACTACAGGACAAATCACACCCTCTTTTCAACGTGTCAGGATCAAACAGCGTAGCCGGGGGTGCCAAAATTCTGCTTTCTAAACGTCTCTAACCTTTCTAGAGGAGAGGAAATGTGGGAGACGGATACCGCTGTGCTCCGTGGTGGTGTATTGTGGGGTCCGGCGTGTACGTGTAGAAATGTATGTGAGTGAGCTTACATGCATATGTTTGGAGGTGTGTGTGTGTGTGTGTGTGTGTGTGTGTGTGTGTGTGTGTGTGTGTATATTTATTGTATGTATATATGTGTGTATATATAATATATATATATATATATATATATATATATATATATATATATATATATATATATATATATATATATATATATATATATATATATATATATATATATATATATATATATATATATTAGCATGTAAGGGTCAGTGACGAATAAGGATGTCTGGGATGATGACTTTTAAAAAAAAAAAAAAGTCTTGAAATGTAATCTTTGTGTGCATGTTTTATGGATTTTATGGATTTTTAATAGTATTTTTTAAAATTTTCTACAAACTCTAATTTTTATATGATGGGTATTCAACCTGACATTTTTAATGAAATATTTTCCTTGCATCTAAAAAACAGTTATTTTTAAAAATGTATTTCAAAGTAAAAATGGAGTCATGCACGGCATAAAATTATAGTCTTTATTACACACTACTGTTCAAACATTTGAGGTCGTATGATTTTTATTTTTTTATATATATATATATATATATATATATATATATATATATATATATATATATATATATATATATATATATATATATATATATATATATATATATATATATATATATATATATATATATATATATATATATATATATTTATTTATTTATTTATTTATTTATTTATTTATTTTTTTTTTTTTTTGAAAGCTCTTATGTAATTTATTCCTCTGTTGGCAAAGCTGAATTTTCAGCATCATTTCTCCAGTCTTCAGTGTCAGTGGCCAAGAAACATTTGTTATGATTATCCAAGTTGAAAACAGTTTTTCTTTTTGGAAACTGAAACATATTATCAGGATTCTTGGATGAATAGAAAGGTCATAAGAACACCATTTATTAAGAATAGAAATTTTTATCAATTTAAGAGAAACTTTTGATTAATTTAATGTGAATTTACTGAATATAAGTATTAATTTATCTCTTCCCCAGGAAAAACAAATCAGAAAAAAATATTATTATTATTATTATTATTTCCATTTTAGCTTTTCATTGAGACTTGTATTCCCTGAACAGTTACACCACCTAGCAATTTTTAATGTAAGCCCCACAAATAAATAATAAATAATATCACTAGTCATTTTCTGTATGAGCTGCATATTAATTATATTTTTACATCTCTATATCGTGGTGAACAAAAAGGTGAGAAATAGTGTGTGTGTATATATATATATATATATATATATATAATATATAAGCATCCCTGAGCAGTAAAAGTATCAGTCTGACATACTACTGAAGTGTCTGTGATATACTCTCTCTCTCTTTCTCTCTCTCTCTCTCTCATTCCAGTCATGCTCTTACAACAGCAACGCAATCTCATTCTCTTATGACATATTCATTGAGATTGACCTACCCCGCTTTGGATAGTAACTGTTTAAAGAGAAAATGGATAGTTTGATGGATGGATTGTAATTTTTCCTTTTCATCTGCTGCAATTCTGGCATACAGGTTCTCCCTTCATGAAACTGCAGTGCCTACCTTTGTTTGATCCAGCAGTTATCAGATCAACCACTAGGGGGTAGCAGCATTCTCATGTCAGATTACCCCAACTGATTGAAATCCTTTATTCTAAAAGATTCATTTACTCACTCGAGTGAAAACATGCTTTCTCACATTCTTTTAGAGCGATGCTAATACGTTTTCAAAAAGCTGTAATCAGCTCTTCACGCACGCCGTTTTGAGAGTGTTGCTCTTTTTTGCAGGAATTTATACGCCATACTGAAAGATGCTGATTTGTTCTTATTTCACTTTATACAAGACTCTGATCGCACAAAAACAATAATTAAGAGTCAATTATTCCCGAGTGCCTGGAGCAGAAAAGAGAGAGAGAGCATGATTTTTATCAGGCCAGGAGCGCATGTTCTACATACTAACTCAGCTGGAGCAAACAGGAGTTCTCATTCTCGTTGGTGTTAAGCACCATGTTGGTCGAATCTCCTTTGATCCCATATAGATGCCCGATCTCTAGTGACCCCTACGCAAACCCCACTCCACATCATAGGATAAGGGTGGGATTGTGAAATGCTGATCTGGCAAGGCAGCTCATCTGGAATGCTGTTCCCTTCATCTATTTTCCTCTGCAAATTAGTGGGTTAACTTACACATTAGCACAGATTAAGGGTACAAATGAGACCTTGTGTCACTAATGGGGGGTCAAAAGAGGGGAAAGGGTGGAAAAGAAAGGGCGATCACCTTAGGGTACTAGGGAACTGTGGCTCTGTTCTTTTTAGCTTATCTGGGTATATTTTGGTTGGTGCATATGACTTATTGCTTATTTGACTTATTATCTCTGATGTGATGTGGCGGGATGCATACTATTTATATTATATTATATTATTATTTTATATAGGTTATTTATATTTTATATATTAATATATATTTGATTTGTGTATTAATTTATTGTATTATTCATTTTTTTATCTTTTATAATTTTTTAGGTGTTTAAAGGATTAGTTCACTTTTAAAATGAAAATTAGCCCAAGCTTTACTCACCCTCAAGCCATCCTAAGTGTATATGACTTTCTTCTTTCTGATAAACACAATCGGAGAAATATGAATAAATATCCTGACGCATCCAAGCTTTATAATGGCAGTGAGTGGGATCAACAAGTATGAGCTGAAGAAAGTGTCTCCATCCACATCCATCCATCAGACTCTACATGGCTCCAGGGGGTTAATAAAGGCATTCTGAAGCGAAGCGATGCATTTGTGTAAAGAAAAAATACCCATATCGCCTTCCGTATTCAACTTATGAAAAAACAACGGAACTGGCGTCGCATCAGTTAAGCTTTTTCTGTAAGTTGAATAGGGAAGTCGTAGGACGTAGCGTAAGCTTTTTGAACTGCGAGGGTTTTACACTTTCTTCGTAAGTAGAATATGGAAGGTGGTCTGGTGGAAGGTAGATATTTTACTTCATAATATGGATTTTTTTACACAAACACATCGCTTCACTTCAGAAGGCCTTTATTAACCCCCCGTAGCTGTGTGGAGTACATTTATGATGGATGGATGTGGATGGATGTGGATCAGCTCATACTCATTGATCCCACTCAGTGCCATTATAAAGCTTGGATGCGTCAGGATATTTCATTTTCATTTCATTTCATTTATTTTTAAAAGAGGACAATGCACATTAATTAACACAAGAAACAAGTCTCTTATGTAAATGTGCCAGATTTAGCCATTCTGGCTAATTTTCATCTGCAGTCCCTTCAGTCTTTCTTAATATATCTCAGATTGTGTTCATCAGAAAGAAGAAAGTCATATATACCTAGGTTGGCTTGAGGGTGAGTAAAGCTTGGGCTAATTTTCATCTGAAAGTTGACTAATCCTTTAATGGTAATTTATGTTCAATAATATTTTTTATTATTTTTACAATTTTGATCACTTTTTTATTTTTTATTTTTTTTATTTTTTGCTGTTAATTAATAAACCCAGCACTGTGACAAAGGCATTTTTGAACGTTCAAATAGTCTGTGTAATCTGTCAATTAATATAACACCATAAAACTGCAAAACTACTTTCACTGAAGGCAAATTAGAGGGCGGCCCAATTAGGAAAAACATTACTAGATGCTACTGTTGTTTCTATGTGACCAGCCTTTGCTCTGGGCAGGGGTGTTGCAGTCTTCATCTGAATGTTTTTCTTCGGCTCTAAGCGACGTGCTGAGTCTCTCGCCCCGACCTGTTGGGTGTTTACGTGTTGACACTCGCTACGATGGGACTCTACATTCCTGGCAGAGGCCTTCTTGGAGTTGGCATGTTAGTAAAACACTATTTGAGATTTTAAAATAACTTTTTAAGTTTAACTTTCAGATTTAATTTGAAAACATTAGAAAAAAGAGAACTGTGACTTATCCCCTTTTCGAACCACTTCCACTTTTGTAGATTTTCTAGAGATTTATATATAGTTTATTTGTATAGAATTTGGGAATTTTTAGGTGGGGTTAATAAATGGCCTTTTTTTTTTATGTTTTGCACTATTTGCAGTCGATTGTGATTAATTCATTCAACTAGCGTGTGTGACCAATAACTGGGGGAATATGGAGGCTATTGGTCATGTGATTTCAACATGGCCACCCTCATAATGGGCAACCTGCAACCTGCTCCATGTATGCCTTTATTAGGCTACTGATTTGGCAGATTTTTTCTTTTAATTTGCTTTGTGTAAAAAAAAAAAAAAAAAAAAAACAGAGTTTAAAAAAAATGTTTCAAAAACCCATCAAATCACAATGCCAATGTTTCATCCATGAGTCCTAAAACATTTTGTTATATATCTAGTGTAGAAGGTCAAAGTTCTGAGCCTTCTGGACCCACATTTTCCCCAGCCCGGATGAGGGGGAGAGGGGAAAGGTGATTTCCTTTTGGACAGCATGACAGGGCTTCCTGGAAGGGTCGTCCCTCCCAAAGAACAACTGCATCCTGCCCTAAGAATGAAATGAGACTCAGTAGAGCCTTATATGTTGTGAAAACATGCTCTGCTCTAATGATACCAGCATGGTGAGCCATCTTGAACCAAGGCTAAAGAGTCAGCTATTATATTATCAAACTGGATTCGATTCGAAGTCACTCTAGGGAGCAGGCGGTCCATAGTTAGTAGTAGTAATTATGAAGTCACCTTGTGTTTATTGATATATTTTTCTGAATGCCAGTAGGTATATTAAGATAATGCAGGTATATTTATAAAGACTGAAAAATGTTAGTGCAACTAATACTATTATAGGCCATGACACAAACACAAATACAGAGAGAGAGAATATGAAAGCAAGTGTTGATCATGTGTTTGTTTCTCCTAAATACATCCTCTTGGCAAAAATCCATGTGTGAATGTTAATGGAAAGAAAGCAAAATAGAAAGTGAAAAAAGAGAAGTGTGTGGAGGCGTTTGTGTGCGTGGGTGTTCTTGTACTGTATGCAATCATTTTTGTTCCTTTTGGAAATTGTGCCCTATCAGAAGCAGCAGCTGTCAGGGCAGGACGCAACAGCTCTTTGTGCACTTTTGAAGGTAAGTTGCTCTTTGTCATCCTGATTAAGCTTAATCACCAGCTGTTACTAAGTTCACCTCAAATCGGTTTGATGTGAAGGACACTTTACGCATGACTGTCATAGTGTATAGTGACTCCCTCAGATCAACAGGTCACTGTCAGACAACGACAGCCTTGATCTATGATGACTGTAAATGAACTGCAGTTGAACTCTTTTACTTAATATAGTTTACCTACAATGGGTAGATAAGTAGGCAGGTTGGTTTGTTGTTTAGTTTAGTTTGTCAGTTTGGTTGGTTTGTCAGTTTTATGTGTAGTTAGTCATTCATTCAGTTAGTTAGTTAGCAATTCAAGCTAAATTATTATAGTCTGACCATGATTTAGTAACCAGTGAGTTAGTTAGTTGTTTAGTTTAGTTGGTTAGTCAGTTTGATATAGGTAGTAATCCAAGCCAGATTATTAAAGGG
Source organism: Chanodichthys erythropterus (assembly GCF_024489055.1). Classification (NCBI taxonomy): domain Eukaryota; kingdom Metazoa; phylum Chordata; class Actinopteri; order Cypriniformes; family Xenocyprididae; genus Chanodichthys; species Chanodichthys erythropterus. Next base: position 33,774,111 of record NC_090223.1, read on the forward strand.
TTTGACCAGTCCATGATTCAGGCCAGTTGGTTAGTTATTCATTTTCATGTTTAGTTAGTCAGTTGTTGTTTTTTAGTTGGTTGGTTGGTTGGTTGGTTGGTAGTTAGTAATGTGTTAGTAATGTAAGACAGATCATGAAGGGATCTGGCCAGTCCAGTGATTGGGTTAGTTGTCATTTGGATGGTTTGTTGTTTAGTTTATTTTAGTTCATTAGTCAGTTGGATGTTTAGTTTTTCAGTCAGTTGGTTTGTAGTTAGTAATCCAAGCCAGATTATTAAGGGGTTTGGCCAGTCCATGATTCAAACCAGTTGGTTAGTTAATCAGTTTAATGTTTAGTTAGTTAGTTAGTTAGTTAGTTAGTTAGTTAGTTAGTTAGTTAGTTAGTTAGTTAGTTAGTTAGTTAGTTAGTTATGTAAAACATATTATTAAGGGGTCTGACCAGTCCATGATTCAAACCAGTTGGTTAGTTAATCAGCTTAATGTTTAGTTAGTTAGTTAGTTAGTTAGTTATGAAAGACAGATTATTAAGGGGTCTGACCAGTCCATGATTCAAAACAGTTGGTTAGTTAATCAGTTTAATGTTAGTTAGTTAGTTAGTTAGTTAGTTAGTTATGTAAAACATATTATTAAGGGGCCTGACCAGTCCATGATTCAAACCAGTTGGTTAGTTAATCAGTTTAATGTTTAATTAATTAGTTAGTTAGTTAGTTAGTTAGTTAGTTAGTTAGTTAGTTAGTTATGAAAGACAGATTATTAAGGGGTCTGACCAGTCCATGATTCAAACCAGTTGGTTAGTTAATCAGTTTAATGTTTAGTTAGTTAGTTAGTTAGTTAGTTAGTTAGTTATGTAAAACATATTATTAAGGGGCCTGACCAGTCCATGATTCAAACCAGTTGGTTAGTTAATCAGTTTAATGTTTAATTAATTAGTTAGTTAGTTAGTTAGTTAGTTAGTTAGTTAGTTAGTTAGTTAGTTAGTTATGAAAGACAGATTATTAAGGGGTCTGACCAGTCCATGATTCAAAACAGTTGGTTAGTTAATCAGTTTAATGTTAGTTAGTTAGTTAGTTAGTTAGTTAGTTAGTTAGTTAGTTAGTTAGTTAGTTAGTTAGTTAGTTAGTTAGTTAGTTAGTTAGTTAGTTAGTTATGTAAAACATATTATTAAGGGGTCTGACCAGTCCATGATTCAAACCAGTTGGTTAGTTAATCAGTTTAATGTTTAGTTAGTTAGTTAGTTAGTTATGAAAGACAGATTATTAAGGGGTCTGACCAGTCCATGATTCAAAACAGTTGGTTAGTTAATCAGTTTAATGTTAGTTAGTTAGTTAGTTAGTTAGTTAGTTAGTTATGTAAAACATATTATTAAGGGGCCTGATCAGTCCATGATTCAAACCAGTTGGTTAGTTAATCAGTTTAATGTTTAGTTAATTAGTTAGTTAGTTAGTTAGTTAGTTAGTTAGTTAGTTAGTTAGTTAGTTATGAAAGACAGATTATTAAGGGGTCTGACCAGTCCATGATTCAAACCAGTTGGTTAGTTAATCAGTTTAATGTTTAGTTAGTTAGTTAGTTAGTTAGTTAGTTAGTTATGAAAGACAGATTATTAAGGGGTCTGACCAGTCCATGATTCAAACCAGTTGGTTAGTTAATCAGTTTAATGTTTAGTTAGTTAGTTAGTTAGTTAGTTAGTTAGTTATGAAAGACAGATTATTAAGGGGTCTGACCAGTCCATGATTCAAACCAGTTGGTTAGTTAATCAGTTTAATGTTAGTTAGTTAGTTAGTTAGTTAGTTAGTTAGTTAGTTAGTTAGTTAGTTAGTTAGTTAGTTAGTTAGTTAGTTAGTTAGTTAGTTAGTTATGAAAGACAGATTTTTAAGGGGTCTGACCAGTCCATGATTCAAACCAGTTGGTTAGTTAGTCAGGTCAGTGTTTAGTTAGTCAGTTGGTTTTTAGTTAGTTAGTTGTTGGTAATGTAAATCCCGGAATACACTGCAAGATTTTAGCAACCCTATAAGATCATTACAAATCACACTGTGTGACACGGATCTATTAAACTTGGATACGACATGCATGTCGATTGTGTGATGATGACACTTGTTGAATCGTAGGCTACGATGCAAGTTTCTATAGAATAATAAAACATCATCAGCATGTGCTAGTGGTAAATAAAAAGATCATGTTGAATCACACTTTAGCAGTTGTAGTTTTTATGTGTGCTGAAAAAAGGAAGTGGTGAGAGAAGAAGGGAAATAAGATTGAGATAAGCAGTTTTTCAGTTTTAGCGCCATATTGCGTTGATTTCATGTCGCATTTTCATTGGCTGATGAAACCGATACACTGTTAGAAAATTATCGTAGGCTGTCTTTGGTCGCAAGACCGGGAAAACAGCCATCTTTGAACCTCTCTTACTGTACAACATAGGACCACTGATTAAGAGCCACGATCACAGAAATCGCCACGATTGTTTCACAATGGCAATCTTTCGTCTGGGACAGCCAAAAATCATGCAGTGTGTCCCGGGTTTAAGACAGATTATTAAGGGGTCTGACCAGTCCAGTGATTCAGTTATTTGTCATTTTGATGGTTTGTTGTTTAGTTTATTTTACTTCATTAGTCAGTTGGATGTTTAGTTTGGTAGTCATTTGGTCTGTAGTAATCCAAGCCAGATTATTAAGGTATCTAACTGATTAAATCCAATTATTTGGCTGATTTGTGGCTTGGTTTATTTAGCTTAGTAGTTAACATTGCTCAGCTAACATATATATATGAGACAGGCATAATATTACAGTGAATATACACTATATAAACATTATGCACAATATACAGTATAAAGTATGGTATCTAATGCTAAAATTAAGTTTTAATTGCATACTACATGTACTTTGACCAGATGCTATCTAGAGGAACCTTTTTTAGGGCCTTGTTCAAATTCAGTTGAATCTTGTTGTGCACTTCTGATCTTCTCTTCTGATAAGTTCTCAGCAGAAAGTCCAGCTGTGCATCAGCTCAGTTTAGAAGACGCTCTAACAGATGTCTGGTAGCTTGCCACTGTCCTCCTGCTATGTCCTCACCTGTCCCTCCCTCTGTGTGTGGAAGAAACTGAGAAGGCACCAAAGGACAGGGTCATACTTCGGGAATCTGTCTCTTCCGTCTGCCATGTCCTTTTAAGTATGCTTGGATTAGGATGAGGTTAAGATGCTTTAATTGAATTTGCCCCTTGAATCCCACACAAGCAAAGCTGAAGAAAAGAAGCTGAAGCTTTCTCACAGTGTGTCTCGAGAGATCTCCGCTATTACTCGATACTTCCAGTCTCTTTGGGGAGGTTACCCTGGCAACAGTATGAATGAACTGACAGTGTCTGTGCGTACATGTGCTTTTAATTAAAGAGGAGCGGTAATAGAGACATTTAGTGGCAATTCACTGTCCCTTGTGACACAGCAAACGCATACTTCCTCCCCCTCTCTTCCTCTTCCTCTCTTGCCTTTTCGCTCAACCATATCAACATCCGTAGAAATCAGCAGGTTTGTTTAGATAACCTCTGTTTCTGCAGCCAAAGATTTTATGAAATTAAAAACATAGTTTACCTAAAAATGAAAATTTGATAATTAATTTATCATGTTATGATCTTTCTTCCTTAGTTTATTTAAAAATGTGGGGGGTTTTTTGTTTTGTTATTTGTCCATACAATATTATTTTTGGACCCCATTGACATTATATGATTTAAAAAAAAAAATCAAATTATCTTCTTTTTTGTGTCACAGAAGAATGAAAGTCCTACAAGTTTGGAACAACATGAAGGTGACTAAATAATGACAGAATTTTCATTTTTGGGTGAATTGTCATTTTAGATAAGCCAGGTGTTATGAAATTATGTTACTTAAAAAAAGTCACTTACTTTGCACATTTTTTTGGGTTTGTTCTTATCAATCCTTGTCACAATAAGTGGCTCAGATTTATTGTTAGTGTAGCTTATCATGCAGAGATGTCCAGAGTGTGTGGATTCGAAGAGAAAAGATGCATTAGTCATCAGATAATGACCTGGAATGACCAGAACGATGTGGCGGTGGAGAGCACTTTGTAGGAAACTCCATTAACAAACCTCAGTCAGTTAATTAGCTGTAGACGCAGCGGAGCATACAGACCCTGCATGTGGCTCTGAGCTTTGCAAAAGGCTTTTAGATGAAAGTGATGAATTGCTGTCATTGGGCTTGTTCTATACTTTATCAAATGATTAAATATTGAATGTAAAATAGACAGCTCTCGCCGCATGCAAAGGTCATTTTCCGATTGCCACATTAATCAAAATGCTTTTTCCTGTCAGCGGCGAAGAGAGAATTCCCAAAACAGCAGAGATGCGCTGTGTGGCGATATGCTGCAGGCACATGTAGTGTGTGTGTGTGTGTGTGTTAGACACTGTGGGATGGGAATTTACCTCTTCTGGAACCTTCCGCAACCTCTTTTAGTTCATTCCGTACTGTATTTCCATTCATGCATCCCAGCAGATTGTATTCAATTCACAAGGATTGCATTTCCATTTTTCTACTTTACCTGCCTGGGATTGTGAAAGACATTTCCCTGTATCTCAAGGGTGGGATTTTAACAGAGACTTGTGCTGATGACATAAGGAAAATGGATAAACATCCATCCCACTCTTGAGAAACACTCTTATTTAGGTATCCATGGTGATAACAGAGCTGGAGAAACTGCCTTTCTTTTGTGTGGCATAAAACTAGTTAAAATACAACCAGGAAGAGAGAGGCCCAAAGGCAAGGAAATGCATCACCCTCGGAGTGCTGTCTGTGGTTATGCTATGACACACCCTCTCATACACACACACAGACACGCATAGACTCACACATTCTCGTAACTGACATCCTGAGCAGTTTGCAATTTACTCTCTGACAGCACATGGGGCCTGGCAACTGCTCCAGGATCCTACTTAACTGCTAAGGTAAAAGACTGATTTCTGTTAATATTTCACTATATCAATCTCTCCTCTGGAATGTTTCTGGTTTGTGTAATCTGCTTAACTAGCTGTCATTTGAATGAAATCGGTTGTGGTTTGCGAGTTCTGTTGTATTGAGCTGGGAGAGCTGTAAGTACATGTTGTGGTTTAGTTTTTGGCTGGTGTCTTTTGAGTGGAAGTGTGAATGTGTTGTTTTGGGGCCTCACCATCTTACATCAGGCATCTATTGAGTTCCAAACAAAGGAACATTATTGTGATTCAAACATAAAACCATCCTTACAGAGTCTCAGCATGGGCTGGACCTACACACACAGACACACACACACATTCTCTTTCACGCACAGGCGCATTCACACTCTCTCATGGCTAGCTGTTTGGAAAAAAGGCCCATCCTTACATGGATGTATTTGTTTGGTCTCCTTGAATTTAATTTATATGAGGTGGACCATTTTATGGAGAGCATAAAGACTAAACACTCAGATTGTGTGATAAGTCAGTCAGACAACTTGAGGGTGAGAAAAACACACTTCCTCAGTGAAACTGTGCAGAGATGCTTCACACCTCCTCATGTTTAAACAGATCCACAGGGGAGTCCTTAAAGGGATAGTTCACGCAAAAATGAAAATTCTGTCATTTGTTTTACTCACTCGCATGTCGAACCAAACCTATGTAACTCCTCCTTCCTTAAAACGGGAAGCTGATTTTTTTGAAGAATTTTCTGGCCACATTTTTTCAGTACAATGAAGGTGATTGGGGACTTGTCAAGCTACAAAATGACAGAAAACACCATAAAAGTGTTTTAAAAGTTGTCCAAGCACTGCATAATGTCATTAATTACTCAACTGCATGCCATTCAAAGCCTTTGACACTTTTTTCTTTCTTAAAAGGCAAAGATGATTTTTTTGAAGAATGTCCTGGCCACTCTTTTCAGTACATTGAAAGTAAATTGGCACTGGGGTTTTCAAGCTACAAAATGTAAAAAAAAAAAAAAAAAAGTATCTCAAAATTGTCCATGCACTATATATCAAGCAGTACGAGGGTTTGGTGTGAGGGGAAAGACCAAAATTGAAGTTATTCACTGAAAATCTTGGCATATGCTCTAGATGCAAGAAGTAGTGAGTTAGTGAATCATTTGTTCCAGTTCACATTTGGCCTGAATGATTCATTTATTCATTCATTGGAAGATTTTCTACACGTTCATCCCGCTGACTCAGTGGTCATGCCAACTGGCTTATAAATGAATAACAGGTTAAAATTCAGTCTTGTCATCATAAAAGAGAGTATGTTTTTTGTCAATTAAATGTCTCCTTCCATGTAAGAAAACAAGGCAACACATGGGTAATTGAATTTTCATTTTTAAGTGAACTGTCCCTTTAAATTCACTGAGTTTTTCAAACAAATGCTTTCCCCCAAAGCCTGTCTAGGTGGAATGAGCAGTTTTGAATATATAGTTTTAAAGAGCAGCTAAAATTATAACCGTTCAAATAAAAAGCGACATAATACCGATATTATTATCCAGTGATATCACGCTTGCTGCGCACTAATATGTATCCATGCACTTAAACTCCAATGCTGCTTTTCCGTAAATGGTAAAATACAAGCTCTCTGTCAGTATAAAAACCACTCACATCTGATTGACCATTACCATGTCTTTTATTAGCAATCCACACCCGAGCAACCCAGCATGACAGCACAGAAAGGCACTTATTACCAGCACAGAAATTTGCACTGAACGAGTAGCCGCGATTTGCTTTTCTCTTTCTCTCAGATGAGCGAGTCTGTGGATGCCGACTATTCAAACAAGCAATACAATTTCTCCTAATTGATTTTATGGGTCAATTACATATTTTCCTCATTGTGTGGTCAGCAGGGGAGTCTGGGCCGGCCGACTGACAGCAGCCCCACTCGTGTGCAAATGAGTTTGAGAGAGGCAGTAGAGAGATGCAGTGGGAGGAGGAGGAGGGGTGGATGGGAGAAGTCCTCTTTTGGATTAGTGGAAGCTTCTTGCCGATCTGCATGTGAATGAGTGTGAGCAGCTTTAGCCGTTACCCCTGCGCTCTTTCTCCATAGTGAGGGAGAGAGACACAGAGAGAGGGGGAGAAGTGCATGGGCAGTTACACAGAGCACAAAGCAGAAGTTTAGGGACAATTCTTGAGGTACATCACAGTTGCGGACTGCCTGGTGTGGGCCGCTGGGTCTTCAGTTGGGAGAGTGGTGTGGACAGAGCTTTGTGAATGAGAGAAGGTAAGAGTATTTTTTTTATCACATGGGCTTTACATGTGTCTCAGCTTCACTGCCCTTCTGATAACAATGGAACCAAGAGCAATGGAGCACTTCAACTATGCCAAAAGGGGGAGGGGAGAGTCTCATGGCTGCTTGAGAAGACATCATTTAAAAAAAAAAAAAAAAGATATCTTCAAAGTTAGCTTGTTTTGCTCTATTTTTGAAATTTGAGATATATTCTGGCAGGAAGGAACTGAGGGTTGACACACTCTGATGTTTGAAGCTTGGTTATGGTTATTGGTTACCCTTTTTCAAGATGCAACAGGCATGTTTGCCATTTGCAGCAAGTATAATGAAATGCTTGCTCTCTCATATGAAATCGTTTGAGTCATTTCCTCTTGTGTGCAACATTTTAGAAGTAAACTTTTGAAGTTTTAGTAATTTGTGATGAAAATAAACAGGAAGTTGATGTAGAGAGCCCAGGAGTCCAAAATGGCTCCATGATGAGGTTCAGATGTAAGGTATTTTTTGTGGTATTGTTGACTAGCATGGATAAAATGTCTTTTACGTGGTACTGGGATTGATTACTTGTAAATATTCCTTCACTTAGTCTTAGCTAAATTAAGCAAAACAGAGATTTGTACAGAGCCACATAAAAGACAACACAGGCCTTGGAAACATTTATAGACATTATCAATGCTTCATATTGACATGTGCTATTTGATCGTTTTATTTTCCTCTCCTTTTCATTCTCTGCCAAATACAGTGTGTTTCTCAGAGATATTGCTGTGGTTTAAAACCATTTGAAATTATATTATGATGATAATTCCCATATGGGAAGAGGTTATGAGGCAAAAGTGGCATACAACTTCCATTATTTTGAGCTGTAGATCAGATGTTAGCATTTAGCATTTAGCACAACAGAACTGAACATCATTAAAGTGTAAAATGGATGCTCTGCATTCTTTCTTTTATGGCTCTGTTGGTCTTTGTGATACTCAAGGGAAAACGTATGTGACACATTAGGTGTTTGTGTGTTCTTGTTCACATGGTTTATGAGGACACAAATGTGTATAATGACATAGGTATTACAACGTAAACATGGTTTATGAGGACACCTCCTGGGTCCGTGAAAAAATGCAGACAGTTTTCTGTGATGGGGAGGTTTAGGGGTAGGGGTAATGTAGGGGGATATAATTTTGTTTGTACATATTAAAAACCATTATGTTTATGGAGAGTCCCCATAAACCACGTATACAAGTGTGTGTGTTTGTGTTTGCCAGTTTCCTGCTATAGGTCTTTTTATGGCCACATTGGGCATTGGTGTGTTTACACCACACATTTAGTTGTAGATCATCTTGGCATTTACAATTTATTTTCTTCCTTTATATATAGGCATATAAACCATATTTCAAAAGCTTTTAATGCAGTTCATAAAAGTCTGAAGTTTAATTGAAATATATAGATGTATTTGCTCAGGTCTCAGCCAATCAAATGATGAGAGATAAAATTAACAAATTTATGGTTTGGTGTCAGTGATGGAGTACTCAAGCTTTAATGATGGGGTTGTAGGGGGACAAATGCAAACATTTTTTGGGGGAACATTGTTTTATACCATATCTGAGATTCTTTTTTGTACCAAGTAAGAATGATTTGTGTTTTCTTGCTGCGTGCTGCTGTGTTTCTTGATCATGTCAAGTGAAGATGGGCCACATCTGTGAACAGTTTTATTAAAGAGCAAGAACAGACACTGAGCAAACCCAGGAACAGATCTGCTTTTATTTGGACACAATATGCAAGGCTTTTATTAAGAAGTTCCAACTTCTTTCTTACTTTCTAACCCTTTTTCCTCTCTGTTTGCTTTTCTCAAGCCTCTGGAAGACAGTGTGTCTACCCTCTCTATCTCTGAGCATGGCTCTATTTGTCAGCTTCTATTAGTGTGCAGGCAGTTTTCAGACCGCATCAAATAAGTAAATCTGTCAGTCTAGAGTCTGGTTGTCTCTTCTCCTTTTTACTTCAAACTTTACGCGCTCAACAGTGACAACACATACTTTTAAAATTACACAAAGTTCAAAGCCAGAAATTCACTTGCATTGCCTCAAGTCGTGCAAAGATCCTCAGGTGCTGGATGAATTGCTTGGATGTGAAGCCAGGTAGGCAGTAAGAAGCCCAGGATTAGTTCCATTTTGGTGGTTGGAGGACGTACAGTATATTTATAGCTGATTAAGTCATCTGGACCAGCAGACGGGCTCCTTAGTTCACGACGGTTCTGTCTGATCAATCGCAGCACGTGCTGCATGCTGATTTACTGCATATAGCTCTTGACTCACTGAAATGAACATTTATCACCTGCTGCAAGTAATGTATGATTTCTCAGATCTTAAACTGATATAATTTGACAGTGTGATTCAGCAAGCCTCAGGTTTGTGACCAGGCCAAAGCCACAGCATGAGAAAGTCTTAAGTAGTCGTGAGAAAGAGGTGAGGTGAGCACCTTTGCAGCCTCTGGCAACAACACATCAACACTTTCACAATGTTCGTCTTCTAAAAGTTACTGATACCAAGAAACTTAACATTTTTGCCTGAGGTGCATGATCATATAATCATATTAGTTGTAAACTCATGGTGTCGCTTGTATTAAAGGGTTGGTTCACCAAAAAATTATCAGCGTTGTGTTTTGTTTCCATACAAGGAAAGTCAAAGGGCTTCAATGTTTTTTGGGAGGTTTTTTTTTTTTTTTTTTGGACCCCATGGTTTTCATTTCATGGGCAAAAACAGCTTTGGAACAACATGAAAGTGAGTAAATTTTTAGTGAACTATCCCTTTAAGATAATCCTATTATTATGGTGTATTGGCATACTTGTGTTAATTGCATTTTGTTGACCTGTTAATATGGCACACTCATGTATATGAAGCAATCATAGCATCTGTGATGTCATGTTGGGTGCAGTTCACAGTCACTGCCATTAGCAATGCATAATAAAGGATAGTAGACTTGGCATTTCCTGTGGATCATTTTACATTTCCATGTTTTCATACACAAATGAGCTGATTTTAACACATACTTGCATACTTTGTATATGGGTGTGAAAGCAGCTGTGGTCTTTGCAATGTAATACAACTCGTCTTCTCATATTTGAGATGTTCCCTTCTTATATTCTTGAGATTGTCATAAGATTGCATGTAATACTCTTTATTCCCACAAGCTTTAGTGGATATTGTTGTGCTGTTTCAAGTTCAAGCTATCCAAGTTTTGTTACCATTTCAACTTAAGGATGAATTAAAATGGAATTAAATTGAAATACAACAATTTATATATATATATATATATATATATATATATATATATATATATATATATATATATATATATATATATATATATATATATATATATATATATATATATATATATATATATATATATATATATATACTCAAAATGTATTTTTTTTGTTATAACAACTTTGTTATTTATTTATTAGTGAATTTATGTTCTACCAACAAAAATTTGTGTTTATGCTACAAATTATTAGGTTCCACTAACTCAATTTAGCTTAAGTTGATTACTCAAAAAAATTAAATTGTACCAGAGTTGTAGCCCTGGAACCAGTTAATCTTATCTATTTCAAATCAACAGCTATTATAGCATATGCTAACACAACATATTTAACATGGATATTTAATGAACAAGTAAGGTATTATGCTGCGTTCCAGGAATGTTATTGAGTCCGTAAGTCATGACTTCAAACCACAACTCACGACTTTGTAGCATTCCAGGCAAGTCTCGCCCAAACTGCCTGAGCGCAAGGAATTGTGGTAGCTAGATGTAAACAAACCAGCATGGCAGACCGTACTGGGCTTATGCTCATTTACATAATTTCTGTCACCAAAGGTGCTTACTCTTTGCCTATTTGAGGGAAACGGAGGAGGAAAAATGGTGCATAAGGCAAGAGAAGCTCTTATACCTTTTTATTTTACGTTATTTGTATATTTGAAAATGTGTTTGGTATTAATTTATTCTTGCACTCAATGGACTGAAAACTAGCTGCCATTGTTGTTTCGCGGATTATGTGACGTCAAAGCGTGGAACTGGGAGTACATCTGGTATGAGTTCACGGGTGGGAAGTCACGGATTTGACTGCCGTTCCAGTGCACTTTCACGGGTAGAAGGTTGGAAAAACACAGGTTACAGGTTGCCTGGATCGCGACATTACTTGTCACTGGCATTAGTGTGGTCATTGCTTATATTCAATGGTACTTTATGTATCTACTCTTCAGCACAATAGTAACCACAAAAACTTCAACATTACAGAATGTCAAACATAACAGCATTAAACACTAACACGTCTTTCCCTTCACTAAAAAACACACAAAATAGCACTTAATTTCAACAGTCCATTCCTATGCAAAGCATGGGAACTAGAAATCCACTAACTAATTTCCAAGGTTGTCAAGTCAATTTTATTATGTTACTACAACTTAATTTTTTTAAGTCAGTTAACACAGAAATTAGTTTAAATTACAAATGATATTAAGTTGATGTAATGATCGACATTATTATGTCAATAGAACTCAAAAAAATAATGTTTGCAACTTACAAGATTTAATTAAAACATTAAATTAGAATTTTTAACTTGCAACCATGCATTTATTTAAGTTGTGGTCCCCTAATTAAATACAACGAAATGAAAATGGACACATCTAAATGTCACATTCAATTCAAATGAGTACTTGTGAAGGTAATTTGATCTTGATTTTGTTTTGAACAATGTGACTGGAGTGTTTTCTCCAACAAGACAACTTCAGAGGTTATCAGGGGGGATTGTTACCAATCCTCTTATAAAATGGAGCTGTCTCAAGATGGCAATTGTACAAACTACAGTACAGGGATAAGACAAACATTAGTCCTGTAACACTATCCACCACCCGCTGATGCATCCTCTGGCCGAGCCAGCTGACAGGTGTCTGTGCCTCAGTAGTTAACCAGTGCCGTGTGAACTGCTGTCTTTGTGTTGGCCGCTCTCGCAAGTGAACGCAATTGAGCTGAACAAACTGATGCACAGGCAGAAAACACATTTCTTTTCTGTTTTTTTTTTTTTTTTTTTTGCACTATGCTGCATAAAGTTCAATGCACATTGAGAGTACTTTCCATATTTCTATTCTGTGAATGTTGTGTAAACCTTAAGATAAAATCGACCTCTTCATGACCCATATATTAAACGTTAACAAATGAATCTAACGCCTCATTTCAGGCCAGGATGGAAGCACAATTACAGACAATTCTCAATTCTTCATCCTCATTATTTTAAATCCCCGCCTGAATCGATCTGTGCCTCACCTACATTTGCCTCCTGTCAGTCATAATGTGCATTAATTTCCACCTGCATGCTCTGAGCATGCTCACAGCGCACAGCTCTCATGGTGGCTCATAAACAAACCTGGCAAAAAATGAACATCTCTTCCTCAAATTAATTGCAGCAGTGAATTGTGTCTTATGCTATGCACATAACGTCTGAAAGTGTGGGCATTGGATAATGAAAATAGAATAGGAAAATTACCTAACCTGGTCCAGGGCCTTTTTTTGCTTCCCCAGAAGTTCAGATTTCTAATTTCTTGCCAACATTTTCACACACAAAAAAAATAAATAAATACAATTTCTGTTAATAAAGCTGAAATTAAATAAAACATAAATATTAGATGAACAACTTAACTTAAAATACTTAAATGAAAATTAGAAATGTTATTTTGGCAACTAACTGAAGTAAGTGTAAGTAAACTAAAACTGAAATAAAAATTAATTAAAGCTAAATAGAAATATAAAAAAACTAATGAAAATGGCGAAAGCACACAACAAAATTACTAAAATGTAAACTAAAATGAAAATGAAAACTGAATGTATAAAAATAAAAGCTCAGTCAAAATATTAGCAAATACTATAATAGTATATAATACTAAAACAACATTAAATGTAAATGTAATCATTTAAATTACGTTCTTTAGGTATTTACACATAAAAAATATTTTTAAATTTGATTCAATGATTTCAAAACATTTAAATTTGATTTCATTTAATGCCTTGCACATTGCCAAAGTGCCGTAGTGTCCTATTATATTTAGACTTCAGAAGGATGCCCGCAATGCACATCAGACCGACAGTCTATGAGACATTACATCACTAAAGTGTCTCAGACACAAACTGTAAGGACTCATTCAAGACCAAACTTTAATTAGACTACTCTTTAATAAAACACATGAGTTTCCTGTATGTCAACTTGTGGGTCTCTCTCTCTTTCTCTTGGCAGACACAGCACAAGAGCAGGGCCTGGATCTGGAGCCACCTGTCCGGATGGAGGAGGAGAAGGAGGTCATGGAGGAGAGGGAGGTGGAGGAGAGAGTGGTGGAGATAGAACATCCTCTGCCATGCCTCAGTGAATCTGACACACAAGGCATTATCAAGGGCAGAGATCTATTCGGATATGTCGGCATTGAGGCAGTCTTGGACCAGATGAGACGCAAAACCATGAAGGCTGGCTTTGAATTTAATATCATGGTGGTTGGTAAGTGGAACATTGGTCTGATTTAAATTGAACTTTTGAACAGTATTTTTTTTTTTTTTTTTTTTTTAAACAGGATACGTCCAGTTTATATTTGAACAGAAGAATATCAGGCCCTTAAAAAAAGCAAAACCTTCAGAGCTGATTTCTTAACCACACTGAAACTTTCAATTTCAAATGGCATGCATAACTGCTCAGCCTAAATATCTTTACACCTCTTGTTTTTTTCTGTTCTCAAAGTGTGAACTTCAACTTGGGTAGTTTCTGACTAATGAGCTTTGTTGAGATAGGAGTGTTTTAGCCAAGACTACGATGAAAATAGAACAGACTTGAAGCGTCAAATAAGGTAAAAAGCTCTGTGTAAAATCACAGAGCAACAAGGGCTGAGTATGGTTCAAAGTGGCAGAAGGGTGCAGGAAGACTGTTCAGTCTATATATTTCAGTCTAGAACAGGAAACACAAGCAGGTGAAGGGGAAATGGAGCCATTGACTGTTAGGGGAAGGTTTAAACTCAGCTCTTTTCAGAGACTGTTGGTGCATCACAAATTTGTGTACTTAGGCACTCTTCTTAGCCGATAGTGTGAGTAATAATAATCAAAATGCATTTTATTTAGAGGCACCTTTCAACTCAAGGACACCTTACAACTTAATGACAGTCATAAAATACAAGACAGCAGTTAAATCAAAGCAACATCTGTTCAACATTAAGATAACCCATTAATTAAAATTAATCAGGAAAAGCTTATTTAAAAAGATGAGTTTTAAGATGTGATTTAAAAGTAGAAAGACAATCACTTTCGTGTACGAATTGTGGAAGAGAGTACCAGAGATGAGGAGCAGCATGTTCTGGACCCCATAGTGGTTAAACGAACAGGAGGTATAACAAGGGAAACAGTTGAAGAAGATCTAAGTGTGTGGGTGGGAATATAAATGTGAAGCAAGTCAGGGAGATATGAGGGTGCGAGATTGTGCAGTGCTTTGGAATTGAAAAGAGGAATCTTGTACTCCGTGATATTTAAAGGGTTAGTTCACCCCAAAAATGAAAATTCTGTCATTAATTACTCACCCTCATGTCGTTCCACACCCGTAAGACTTTTGTTCATCTTCGGAAGACAAATGAAGATCTTTTTGATGTCAGATTTCCTTCCATCGACTGCCTTTGTAACTACCACTTTTGACGCTTCAAAAACTTCATAAAGAGATCGGAAAACTAATCCATATGAATCGAGCGATTTAATCCAAAAAAGAGAATTGATCGCTTGTTATGAAGAAAAGATTTAATTTAGGCTTTTACTTGCATGTAAACATTATCAGCGAACGCACGTTAATAAAAAATATTTTCTTTTCTTTTTTTTTTCTTTTGATTATTTGTTTTGTTTTGTTTTTTGATGATAACAAATCAGTTTAAACTAATTCACAGAAATGAATCAAACTTTACTACAAATCTTTAAATCAGAGATGCTATTATCTTTATTGTGAATATTTGATATTTCACCTTAATTACAAAGAAAAAAACAAAATAATATTATTTGAATGAATTTCTTGAGAATACAGTGGTTTTGTCCAGTAAGGGCACTTTGAACTGTTCAAGTCTTTTTAAAAGTCACAGATTTTATGCCAGGTTACCTACTAGGGCTGTACTCTGCCGGCCCAGCAGGGCTTGCTGTTATTAACTGTCTTGGGCAGTTACTGGACATCTGCCTGATTCAAACTGGCCACTTTTATTCAAGCCTAACCAATCAGAGTGCTAGAACCTCCCATATGCCCCCCTGTGCTTCTAGAGAGAGTGTGGGTAAGCATACAGGGAGGAGGAGGACTGGAGGAGGGGGTGCTGGCTGAGTGCGGGCCTTACCTAATTAAATGGCAAGGGCTATTGTTGTTGTCTGTGGGCTGGGAGGCAGGGCCAGGCTGGAGCCAAATGTGGCTCAGAGAGTGTTCCCCAACTGGGCCAGCCAAGGGGATTTATGATGGCCGCAGCATCACAAATTCAAGGCCATCCAGCTCTCCAGTGAGAGCCATTCTTCTTTCCCACTTTTTTCTCTCCCTCTTTTTTTTTTTTTTTTAAACAGAGTTGCCAGGTTTTCCACACTCCCTTGCTTGTGCTTTCATCCCCCTTGGCGGCACTTCCATAGTGTTAATAGAAAGGACATTTTGCCAAATCCTTCAAAGGCTGCGAGTCGCACGTAGAAACACAGTATCAGCTGCTGTTCCACAACGATGTCAGCAAAACAAATTAAAACTGAAGTGTGTCATTTTTGCACCACTGGCATCGCCACTAGCGTTCCAAACTGTTTTTCCAAAACCGTCCTGAAGCCCTGTTTTCCATCTGTCATTTTTCGGACACTCAGAGCCCCATCCCAGGATAATTGGCCTTTCTATTTTTCTGTAAGTAATGAAAAATCCTACAACAGTTTTGCTGATTTTAAACCAGCTTTGTATTGTTACAATGTCAGTTGTTTATGTAAATTAACAGTGTATACTCTTTTTCCATGTCACCTGCACCCAGATCTCCCGTGTTCTTTATCAGCAAAAGTCATTCATCTGGCTTTTGACATCTTCAGGGCTTTTGATAAAACTACAGATCATACTTAGGATTTTTTTTATCCCCACTTTACAGACAGTTGGATTGAGCCCAGTGCATTATGGGTGTTGAAGTTCCCCTAACTATTTGGAGAAAGGGAACATCACAGCCCTTTTTCTCTAGTTAGTCAGCACTGATTTTTTTTTAAGCCTTTCTACTGCATAGACAGCCAAGTTTTCTTTAAAAAAAAAAGCATCTTGTCATTGCTGAGCTACCCCTTTATATGTTACCCCTTTATTTATTTCTCTGAGCTTTTTACATATCCTAAATATACCCTATCAAATAATATTTTCACACTTTTGTATAATTTGCAAAAATTACAGCTCTCATGGGAATGATGTACAGTAAGAATACTTCAAAAAAACATTTGTTTTACTGATAAATCATTCACACAAATATTGCATTATGTCTATGTCACATTTTATTGAATTATTCGTTAAACGTAATAATTTTATGATGGATTTTCTTGTCTTAAGACTAAAAAGTGAGGAACAAATAAAACAATAAATCTAAACAAAACTTAAGTTTTAATGTTTAACAAAAAAGAAAAGGTTGAAATCGGTTAATTTTGATAAAAATAAACATAAGTAGTCAAATTTGAAGAAACACCCGTTGAAACACTCAATAAATACATTTCAGCTTTAAATATGATTCTGTCTATTCTCTCCAAGTGTGTGGGAATGATATTAGGAGGAGATATGACAATAGCAGTGTTCACCTGTTCACATTTTGGCCACTTGGATACTTTTCAGCTTGAAACCTGTTTGGTAGGGAGCAGATCAAAGGCATGTTAAAGCATATCAGATATGTGATGAATTCTACAGAGTAAAAACGGCTCTGGTTCAGTACTTACTCCCCCAAAAGCTGGCTTTTGGTCTGTGTGAGTTTCCTCCTAGTCTCAGTGAACTGTGGTGGTTACAGCATTTGTATAGTAGTAGGTATGGTGGTGCTCTACATGCCTGCTACTCTGGACATACATCAAAGGTGAACCTCTCCCTCCTTTTCCCGGTAAAGACAGGTGTGGAAATAGTGGTAGTAAAAGAGGGAAGAAGAAAGAGCTGTTTGACTCACTCTTGACACAATGTATAGCTATTGACAAATCATTGACCTTTTATTTAGTGCAAAAGACTTTTATTTTTGAACAGGGAATGTTTGTATTTGAATGTTAAATGGTTTGGATAGTTTTCGGTTTGTGTATTTTGCTGTTGCCTTGGCAATGCGTTGTAAATTACAAGGGCAGGGGTTCTGACAAGGGTGTGTTTGGGAACATTAGCATGTGTTAGCTAACATGACATGACAGTAAATGCAAACTTGACAAAATACAGGAAGAGGAGGAATTGTGCAAAAGCAAGATATACACAACAGGATGAAATTGCAGGGACGGAGGAAACTCTACAGGATGAGTTTGGTGCGCTATGCTCATCTGTCCACATTTTCCTGCCCTGGGGTGCTCTTATCCGAGAGTCGCATACACATATGGTAGCACTTGGAGTCTGTTGGTCTGTATAGTTTGTCCTCTGTTGTAAAGGTCAGGACCTTTTTGGAGCCTCAAGGCTTAAACTACTGCGCGTCTCCCAGTTTCCCATAAGTCAAGTAGCAGTCTACTCCCAAATACAAGTTTAGCATATTCTGACATTTTCAGTGCAGTCAATACATTCAGCTTTGTTGTCGCCCTCAAGTCGAGGGGGGTTTGTAGATATTGTGTTCAAAGGAAAGCTTTATAAACTGCTTTTCAAAGTGTCTCAGGGGAGATGTGTTTCACTATTTGAAATGAAAAACATGTGACACAGGTAAATTTGCTACCTGCATTTGTTGAAGTTTCATGTGGTTGTGGTAAATGACAAGCTGTTACAACACAGTGTTTCTGGGTGAATGTGTCAATGCATGACACAGACAAGCACCTGACTGGGTCTAGCCTTTATTCTTTTCACATTTTCTCAGCACAGGGTCCTTTATGAGATAATCCGTGCTTGTAGCGATTCCATTTTTTTGCAAATACTTGAACCGAATGAAGTTCGGTTGGGTTAATGGTTGCGGTCCATTAATTTGCAGATGTGACTATAACATTGTACTGAAGAACTCTAAAGGTGCATTCTCATTTCTTGTTGGTTGGCGAAATTTCTAGTCATATCTGGTCATTTCAATTGGAAGTACAGGAATTTCGTGGGAGGGCGAAAAAGTTACCCACACAGATTTCATTCATGTTTAAGTTGGTCATGTCAATTTGCCGAGCTGACCAACAGAAGTTGGACAATAAAACTGAAATGCCTGGTTTTAGACCACAACAATAACAAAATATTAGTATGGTGTAGGGCAGGGGTGTCAAACTCATCTCAGGTTCAGGGCCGGATTGGAAAAAAATCACCATGTGCAGGCCAAATTAATAATAAAAAAAAAAAAACCTTTGTGCGCTGATAGTTGCATTAATATTATTCATATAAACAACACATTAATTTTCAAGAAAACTAACTGCATTTTTTTTTTACAGCAAAAAACTTTTTTTATTAGTTATGCACACATTTTTTTTTAGAAGCTAATTGGCCGATTCTGATACTGGTTGCAGATTTTTTTTTTTTTTTTAAAGCAAATTTATTTGTTGTTTATTTGTTCAAAAAATACGTGTAGCTCTTTGATATTAGAGGCAAACACTGCATTTTTATCACAGTCCCAACAAAGATGTTATGCACATGAGCATGATCAGTTGTTTTTAATTTAAATCATTGTATAATTTCAAGATTAACAGAAAAACAGCATGGTTTGACTTTAGCTCTGTGAAATTATGCTACAGACACTTGCACAAAACAAAATCAGCAGACGGACTGAATGAAAATGCAAATTCACTCTCTGACAGTAGGTGGCACTTATGGAACAGCAGTGATATAGCATTTCCATGGTTACTGCTGTACACAAAGCAGCGCTGCATTGATAAATAGGCTACTATTTTATACTGAGATAAGAGAAAAAGCCATCAAAACTTTTCTGAAGACAGTTCCCTTCAGAGATAGCCTGACGTGGTCATACTCAATTCTAGTCAGAATATGAGTCTGATACTGCTCCATTGGGCTTTGATTTTGGGGGCGTATTTCAACCGATCCAGGAAAGACCTCAATTGGATAGACCTACAACCAATCAGAGCTACAGAGTAAGTGACATATGTTGAGCGACGCATAGTTGTCAACAGAACTCTTCTTAGCGACCATCGGGGCCAGCTGATAAATCAAACTTTTGCCGAATCCCGTAGGAAGGACGGCAAAGACATCTTTCCCATCGACAAATGCCTTGATCGCGGTCCTCTGTTCCTCTTTTAAAATTAATGCGCTGTCGATATCTTCTATAACGGACGCGATGGCGGAATCTACACATCTCAGTTCTTCAACAGCCATCATTGTTGTAAACTAATTGACCTTTTGCAAAGACTCGTCCCCCTTAGTTGGGTCATTCTACAGAAACGTCCACTTTTGGTATGACAAAATGTCTTAAAATGTATTTATTTTTCTAACATTTAAACTTAGACCACATTATTATATTACACTTTGACTTTATGAATACACATAAATGACAGCTTAATGATTTTTTAATTTTTTTGTACATTTATTTAAAGACTGCATGTCCCCTTTTTTGTCACTGGTGTTACCTTACTTCTCTGGCATTTTTAAACAATTTTATGAAATATTATTTCTCATTTTTTTTCAGCACATGCAGTCAGAGTTACAGAATAATAATGATAATGCAAAAAATAAAGAGATTATGTGTTTTTTATTTTAATCAGGTTAGTTAAAAGTGTGATTGAATGATAATAATTCAATTTCGCAACCATGTATTTGCTATAACAATGAATTTTGGAAAAACAGTTATGAAAAGTAATGATGCAATCCTTTAAATCTTAATTCTTGAGTGTAGCAGAATTCAATGGATGTAAAATTATTATCATGTCACATATGACACATTTTATTTAATGTGACAGACAAAAAACAGTAACACCAGTGACAAAATGAATCTCCAGTGACGTATACGTAGGACCAAAGATCCTTAATTTTTCAACTATAATTAAGTAGATTGGACTAAATTTTTACATTTGGTGTACAATAAAAGACTTATCTTTGACACTTAGTGAAAACAGTCAGAAAAAGATCATAAACAACATTTTAAAACTGTCTATAAAATACACTGTCTGTAAAGTCGCTGCACTGAATTTAGCCAAATACCCTTAATTTAGCCATATCTGCCCAAAGGAGAATTAACAATGAGAAAGAAGAGTTATCATGTAATCTTAGTGCTATTTTATGCAAAAGAACTAAATGAATAGCTTTAAATAAAGTTTATCTATAAAAAGGTAACACCAGTGACAGTAACACCAGTGACAATTTTCATGAAAAATGCATTTTACAAAATGGCTGCTGCAAGGTGTCAACCCACATGTTGTCAATCATGATATATTCACTAAATCAAGTAGTTTAATCCATTTGTATTCTAGTTTTTTATAATTCCCTAGCAATAAAGTAGGTCACACCAGTGTCTTCAACTAAAAGCTTCGTATGAAATTATGATTTTCTAATTAAAATTTCTGATAATTGAAAAGAGATAGTGGACTTTTCATTTGCCTTTCTTCATTGATCTTCAGGAAACAGGAAGAAGGAAGTCGAGTGATGCCATTAGTGTGACTTTTTCTTTCAAAATAAGAGATTTTTGTTAAAGGTAACACCAGTGACACAACACCAGGGGACAACTACATTCATTATATATTTTATTTATTTGGCATTTGGTTTTTTTATGTTATTTACATTATATATTTGATAGTTATGGATACATTATTGAAATTAAAATGGTAGAAAAACCTATTTCTGAGCTCAAAATAAAGCACTTTCCCTCTGTACATGACTGTGGGGACAAGCACTTCTGTGGTCCTTGGAATTTTTAGAATTAATTAAAAAACAAATATTGGCACATTGATGGCTCAAGAAGGTTTAATTGTTCAAATAACATATTGTTTCATATTAAAATATAAAAAAAATTGTAATCCTAAAGTGTTTTTCAAGTGTAATATTTCTGTAAAGTCTAGGGACAGAAAAGTGGACGTTTCTGTAGAATGACCCAGTTACTGTTGCTTTGTCCGACAAGCCGTGGCGCTGTCACGCCACACAGAGTGGAAAATACATCGCGGAGCAAAGAAGAAACTGACAACACATCGACAGACGAGACAGAGCAGGTTACTTATGATATTAAACAAAGTCCCAGCTTTCAAACTGTGTAGTTATTAAAAAAATTCAAACATTAAAAACCGTTTTGTGGCTCTTTAATGTGTTGTGACCATGATCGTGACAGATTGCTGTAGCGCCTCAGCTCAAGAGGCTCGTGAACCGATCATCTCTTCCTACTAGTCCATTTATAGCATCAAATAAACATGAATGAACATGAGAATGAATGTTGTTTCAAACGCGGAAAGACGTCAATATGCACAATTTTTCAAGTTTAACTCCACCGATGTTAATCTTCTAACTCCTGACTGCTTTGTTGGACAAAATGGCGTATGCGACGTTCTGATTGGTTAGATCGCTTGTCAATCAAACTCCCCAAGCTCTCTTTGATGACGTGGATGGTTACGTAACCGCAGATAGCCTGTCCATCATCGATTAAAGCCCGCCCTGGCAATTTGATTGGCTCGGCCTTCTGGGAGCCGAGCATAATTACTCCACAATGGATCGAGTCCAGACCGAACTTCCCGTCCAAAAAATGTTGTGGGCGGGGTTCGGGCTGGCACCCAGGCTACTTCAGAGATACATTCATATCAACCCCAATTTAATATTTATATTATTCTTCCTATATTTCGCGAACAGTGAGCTTGTGCATAGAGTATTTTCTCTGCTGGCGCATCTGTTCTCCTCTTTGTGTCCGTATACAGCATGTGCCTGTGTTAACGTCCTGTTTACAGACTTCGTAAATATTTCCACACAAATGAAATTTTGGGAAATTATTACAAAGCACTTTGTTTGCAAGCCCAGAATAAAGCCATTAATATATAAAAAATATAAAAATATTATATTTTATTTTATTATAGTTGGGCACCTTTGTGGGCCGTATTTGGCCCGCGGGCCGTATGTTTGACACCCCTGGTGTAGGGCCTCCTTTTGCAGCCACTGCAGCATCAAATTGTCTTGAGAATGAGAAATACAAGTCCTTCACAGTGGCCAGAGGGATTTTGAGCCATTCCTCTTCCAGAACAATGGCCAGTTCACTATGCGATGCTGTTGGAGGAAAACGTTTTCTGACTTGCTTCTCCAAAATACCCCAAAGTGGCTCAACAATATTTAGATCTAGTGACTGTGCAGGCCATGGGAAGATGTTAAACTTCACTTTGATGTTCATCAAACCATTCTGTCACCAGTCTTGCTGTGTGTATTGGTGCATTATCATGCTGATACATGGCACCCTCTTCAGAGTACAATGTTTGAACCATTAGGTGCACATGGTGCTCCAGAATGGTTTGTAGTCCTTGGCAGTGAAGCACCCATCAAGCACAGTAGTGAATGCCATGATATTGCAGCCCAAACATCACTAAACCTCCCCATGCTTCACTCTGGGCACGTAATAGTCTGGGTGTTGAGCCTCGTTGGGGCTTCTCCACATCGTAACTCCCACGGATGTGGGAAAGACGGTAAAGGTGGACTCACGAGAGCGATACATGTTTCACATTGTCCACAGCCCAAGATTTTTGGCACCAATGAAACTGACATTTGGCATTGGCACGAGTGACTGAAGGTTTGGCTATAGCAGCCCAACCACAACATTACTCTGGACACCATAGCTCTTGATACACCACAAAGACATGCTGTCCTGGTTAGAGATGAGCCAGCAAGACACGCACCAACAATTTGTCCTCTTTTGAACTCTGATATGTCTCCCATTATGTTGAGTGGATTGCAATATTTTATGTCTACTGTACATGCTATTGCTGTTACTGATGGAAAGTGTAATCTGTGAAGAAACACTTTATTGGTCAGTGTTTGTTTCGTTGTCCAGCCCCTGCATATATAGGCCTAGTTATTGGATTGCATTTATACAGACTTCAGAAAGACTGAAAAGTCATTTAAAAAATTCAGTATAAGCATGCCTTTTGCAACAATTGTTTTGCGTTTTATATATTACAAAAATCTCACCATCTAGCAATGGAATTGCATTTCTTTTTTTCCAAAAGAAGATTATTGAGCAGGTACAGTATGTGTGAATATACCTAAAGCTTCAGGAATCCCTGCTTTGCTCAGCCACTCTCTAAACTGTTAAATCAAAGTGGCCCAGGAGGACACACAACGTGGGTTGTCAGTTCCTCATAAATTTGATGTCAACTACCTCCCATGGTAAGAGGTCATGGCATAAATCCATCATAGACTCTGTTGAGGTAGGCAATGATGGAGGGGCCAGATCTTCCTGGCTGTGTCGTCTATCTCTGTCAAATCGTTTCATCCATTGACAGCTTCCCGAGGCAGCCAGGCCTCTCAACAGGTGTAAACGGAGCGGCAAGAGCGTTTAGCACATTCCCCAACCCTGCCCTGCAAACGGGGAGCTGACTGGTGGGCCTGAGGGGCCGTCTAAACGAGACAGAACACACACTCTGCCCATCATCAGCACTCAATACTAAGCAGCTCACATTAACACAGCACATGTCCTTTGAGGCAATGAAGGTGGCCCCATAGATTTACCCTTATTTGTGTGAATTGAGATGGCCTTGATAAGGCTCACTCTCTCGTAATAGCTTCCTCCCTCTGATCTGATCTCCGTGAGGACTAGTGTGAAAGAGTCATTAAGTGGAAAAGCTTCCCAAAGCTCCCAACGGCGTGGTATTGTCAGTGTGTTTGGACACCCACCAGATAAGACACTAAAGCACTTTGCCTTAGCTTGACCTGGTCTTATTACATCACTGATGATTTGCAGCATCAAGGGCTTATGTAAACCCTGGAGGCCTGCGCTGCCTGGTCATGTGATACTTTATGACCTCAATTTTATGTGTGCCATCTTATCTGTGTGCAGTAATAAAGTTTTATCCCCCCTGCTAATGCTAAGCAAAGGTCGTACTGCAAATAAATGTGCTCAGGGTCTGCTACATATGCAGTTAATTGTACTTTACTGCAGTTTACAAACAAAAGTCATTAAATATATTCTTGTTCTCATTGACAGGTCAGAGCGGTCTTGGGAAGTCAACGCTCGTAAATACACTCTTCAAGTCCAAGGTCAGCAGGAAGTCCTGCACTCCTAATTATGAGGAGAAGATCTCGAAAACTGTCCAACTGCAATCAGTCAGCCACAGTGAGTATTGAACACTCACAACACACTTCTTTCTTTGCAGATACCCTGTCACACACCCGTCACACCCAAGGGGTCAAGGATTAGCTGGTTCCCATAGCCCTGTCAGCCCCTGCTGGTAATATTGTAACTACGCCATTTGGACCCAATAAACATCTTTGAACAGTGATGGTCTTTCAAAATTTTGCTTTTGTCCTAAACGGCTGCAGCAGGACATTTTGTCAATAGGTGTTTAATTTTATGATGCATTCAAGTTCTGTGAAGTCGTAACTACGACATCAGTTGCATTCAATTTTGTGAATTTTCACTTTTTTAGTGTAGACCGTCCACTTTGCTTGAAACGTACCGCGTCACGTCTGGTTTGCACATGGTTTTGCATGTCAATTAAATGACGTGTTATGCCTAGTTCAGACTACATGATGTCAGCCCGAATTTTGCACGATCCATTTGACGTAGGGTGTTGTGGTAATTTGTATAGTCTACGACAATGGGCACCGGGATGTAAGAATCGATCGTTTCATCTCTACGTTTCAGTCACTAGTTCCTCCTTCTCTACGACTTTGCACACGTCGTTGAAGATGGCAAGCAATGATTGGTTGGGAACACAGACTGTATAAAAATATGGACGACGCAGCGCCGCTTCCTTCCATTGTAATGAACTGAATCCAAAATGGACAACGATGGGTGCTGACACATTACGCAAAAACGGCAGAAAAAAAAAGTTTGGAGCCTGGGCATGCACAGAAGGAATCGTCAGTGGAGCCGGAGGCGGAGTCGGTATCAAACTTCCGCCCAGACGACTGCGTCATCATTGATGTATTTTAAACACAATTTAAAATTCTACCTTTAAAATAATAGGCTATTCTGTTTCTAGAGCAATAATATTTTTGAAACCGCAAATTCAGTGGATAAACTCAATTTAATACCACTAGAAACAACTCTAAGTCGTCAGAAATGGTCCTGCCATTTTAAATCAAGTTCAACTAACGTTACAGGAGATCGACTGCTGTAATTAGAGTAGGCTATCATTAGTTTTGTCCTGCTAATTATTATTTTATACTCATAAAAATAATTAGTGACTGCCAGATAACGATCACCTGCTTTTTCCCAACATGGTTAATGTTAGTTGTGTTATCTTAACATTACTCAGAAAAGCTCAGTGATCCGTCAGATCCTGTAGGTCAGTTAGTACAGTTTACTGCTGAACAACTCATTTTGTTCTTGTGAAATAACACAGAAATCGAAAATTAATAGTTAGTTATATATCTTCAATCTCCACTCGAAGATCCGACATTCCTCAGACAAGCTGTCAATCAACTGTGAATCATGACGACATTTTCTATAGCACCAAACTGCTAGCTAAAATCAATCTTATCACAAAAACGAACAATTGAATATTTATCAGCGTGATAACAGCTACCTCAAATGACCAAAACCATATTTCGGAAAATTTTATTTGAAGCAGAATTTATTTTTATGTTTTGACTTAAGTTTCATTCGTCTGCATTGTACTGCATCCAGCCACCAGGGGGCGATCAAAAAGCCCGCAGCCTCACTTTTCAGGATGTATGAGGCACACCCGGTTGGGAAGCAACTGACATGTTTCTTGTCCACTACATGAACAAGAATTTAGGAGTCAAAATCACATATTCTAACACAATGACTTTCATAACATACGTAAATATTGTGTAGTCTGAACCCGGCATTACAGAGTGTGTTGGCCAGAGTGATTTCTGAAAGGATGGAAGAAGAGTGACATTTAGACAGGACGAGCTGGAGGCAGACCTCAGCGTTTTGTAAGGTTTGACTTGGAGAAGGGCCAGAGTGATCGGGGCATGTGCTCTGAAAGGAAAGAGAAATTAAAAAGCCTGCGAGGGAGACGCATTTGGAGAGATCAGTCACACTTCAAATGTGGAGATCGGGCCACAGCTGTCATTATGAGCTCTCTTTCACAGAGAATGATAGAGGAAGAGCACACACAAGGCCGTATTTTATCGCACGGGTCAGGAGATGACTCCTGCTCTAATGGAAGCCACCACTTATACACGGCGTCTGACTTCAGTGAAGCAAGCTCAGCTGAGTGAATGAATTGGTTGATTGAGCAATGTACTGTCTCTGCCTCGCATACTACCTCCAGAGTTACAATCAATAGAGGCTTGGGTTCTTTTCTCCAAACAGGCAGGTGTGTTTTTGTGTAGATGTGTAGAGTTAAGTTTCATTTAGGCTTGTTTTGGCAATGAAGCAAAGCTTGTTTGGAATGTTTCTGTGGGATTTTTGAGGAAAACTATGGTTTGTTGTAACTGGATTTCTTGACTTGGATATGCCATGCTTGAAGACACTATGCTTGATTCCTTCCTGTAAGCAAAATGTCTCAAAATTGTCAAAAAGTTGTCAATAATACATTTTCGGCACTATCTGGTATTAATAAGCAGATAAATGTTATCATCTCATGACCAATAACCAATAAATGTTAAAATTCTATACTATGGTCAGCATAAAAACACGTACATTAAAATTAATTGCTTTACATTTTAAATTCAAATAAAGTGATTTTAGGCATCACAACATTATAAGGTACAGAATGAAAATGGATTTTCATTTTAAAATTGTAAGTTATTTATCAAAATGCCATAACTGGATCTTCTTGTGAAAATTATTGACTTCTCTCTGGTGAAATATACAGGGTTTCTCCAGTCATTTAGTCCACTTACCATCTGCTCTGTAAGCTTCATCTGCCTCCATTTTTGAGGGCCACGTCTACATCACAAAATCTAATCAACAACCAATGCATAGAACAATGTACAATCAAATAAACAATATTAGCGATAGTATAAATAAGAAAAACTCATGTTTGTAGCTATACAAGGGTCCTTTTTGTACTGAGCAGAGGGAGCTGAGCTGTAGATCACGCAGAGACGCACATACCTTCAAACATCCCGCATACGGCAACGAGAAAGCAATGAATCTCCATTTTTCTTCTGGCGCCGCCACCATGCTTCGTTGGAAAGAGGTGTGAAAGGCAGATGGCGTAGCCAACTTCACTAGTCCTTTAAATGAAAGTATTGTGTGTGTGTGTGTGTGTGTGTGTGTGTGTGTGTGTGTGTGTGTGTGTGTGTGTGTGTGTGTGTGTGTGTGTGTGTGTGTGTGTGTGTGTGTGTGTTTGCTTGCCCTCAGAATTTAGTGTAGTTGCACCCAGCTATCCATCTTCATTTCTCATTGTAGACCAGCTGACAGGCGTCTAACAAACACAAAATTTGATGGTGGTCCTCTGTCCCTTGTATTCAGAAACAGGCCGGTAGGACAAGTAAAGGAAATGTGCTCTCTTTGGATGGATTGCAAAGGCCTGTTGTACTGCAAGGATGAGACTAACTAATCAAATGTATATGCTATTGCACAGTTATCTAATTAGCCCATGCCATTTTCATCTGGGTCAAAAGTTTGTGGCGTTTCCCATGTAATGTAGTTTAACTGGAAATCTGCCCTTTAATAGAATGACCCACAAGTTAGCATCTCAGATATAGAGAGAACATAATCTAATGATTCTGTCACAGGATGTTGCAAGATGCCAGAGAAGCATGCCTCCTCTTGTAGTTTTAAGTGTCAGTCAATTGCTGTGCAAAGGCCTTTGCTGGGCTGGGTCATTAGCGTAGCCTGCTATGTTAATTGCCATGTTTTTTTATGTGACAGCAGAAATATATTAAGACTGCTGAACTTTACCCCCAGTCTGGATATGGGCACAGAAAAATCCAATTACAAAATCTCTACAGAGAGGTAGTGCCAAAGATATGTAGTTAACTGTTGCTATACAGCCATGTGCAGGTTTCGTAGCAGCTACGCTAAACCTGTCCTTCTTCCTTTAGCTTGCTGCCTACTGGTTTTGAAATTAATCATCTGACTTTGCTTTTAGGTAAAGTTTTCGACCTACATCTGCTTGTTGATCTCTCTTCCGTTTCTGACTTCCCCTTGACAGGTTTTAGATATTTAAAATGTTTTTTCTCGCAATAGCTTAGCTTTTTCACAGCTTTCACTTCAGTTAGCCAAAGGTCAGAATGCTGAAATCTGTTTTTAGATCTGTAGCTGTTATATCCTGTAATTCTGTGCATCAAAACCTTCACAGTTGCTGTCTCAACCGGTTATATTTCTTTGTGAAAGTCTTGGGAGCTTTTGAAATTATTCTGTGCTAGATCAAGAACAAGTGTATTTAGCGTAGCATTGTCAGTGCAAGTGAAAGAGGAGGTTTCTATCCAGTTGCAGCAGCATCTGTTGTATCTCTGTCCTACCACAGCCAAACCTCATTTCTCACAGACCTCTCAAAACTTATGGCTCAATAGTTTATAAATGTTTGACTTGTAGAATGAGAGAGAGGGTGGATGAAAATAATGGGAGATGCTGGGTGTGCTGTTTCTTAACAAAAGAAGATTGACGATAAGTTGGTTCAGCTTGTGACTTCCTGAGATATCCCCATGGTTCAGGAGCCACCCCTCACTGACTTCTCAGCGTAGCCCAACGTAAACATTACAGTGAATGAGAGTGTCCTGTTCCTCTGGCTTTTTTTTTTTATGTTAGCGTTCAGAAAGGCGAGTCTGCAGCGCTTGACACATGATGTAAATATTTACTCTCTTTTACTATTTCGATTGCATTAGCCCTCATGCAAGAATTTATTATTATATATACGGTTACGGTTGAGGAAAATGCTTAACATTAAAGTCTTTTACATTAGACTGTACAAAGGTTTTTGAAAAAAGTCTCTTATACTCACCAAGGCTGCATATTTGATTAAAAAAGTGCAGTAAAAACATTAATATTTGAATATATTTTAAAATGTACAGTACAGTCCAAAAGTTTGGAACCACTAAGATTTTTAATGTTTTTAAAAGAAGTTTCATCTGCTCACCAAGGTTACATTTATTTAATTAAAAATACAGTAAAAACAGTAATATTGTGAAATATTATTACAATTTAAAATAACTGTGTACTATTTAAATATATTTGACAAAGTAATTTATTCCTGTGACGCAAAGCTGAATTTTCAGCATCCTTACTCCAGTCTTCAGTGTCACATGATCCTTCAGAAATCATTCTAATATGCTGATTTGCTGCTCAAGAAACATTTATGATTATTTTCAATGTTGAAAAAAGTTGTGTACTTTTTTTTTTCAGGATTCCTTGATGAATAGAAAGTTCAAAAGAACAGCATTTATCTGAAATACAAAGCTTCTGTAGCATTTTACACTACCGTTCACAAGTTTGGGGTCAGTAAGAATTTTTTTTTTTTTTTTTTTTTTTTAAAGAAATTAAAGAAATGAATACTTGTATTCAGCAAGGATGCATTAAATCAATCAAAAGTGGCAGTAAAGACATTTATAATGTTACAAAAGATTAGATTTCAGATAAACACTGTTCTTTTGAACTTTCTATTCATCAAATAATCCTGAAAAAAAAAAATATTGTACACAAATATTTTGTACAATTGTACACATTAAATGTTTCTTGAGCAGCAGATCAGCATATTAGAATGATTTCTGAAGGATCATGTGACACTGAAGACTGGAGTAATGATGCTGAAAATTCAGCTTTGCATCACAGGAATGAATTACTTTGTGAAATATATTCAAATAGAAAACAGTTATTTTAAATTGCAATATTACTGTTTTTAATGTATTTTTAATTAAATAAATGTAGCATTGGTGAGCAGATGAAACTTCTTTTAAAAACATTAAAAATCTTAGTGGTTCCAAACTTTTGGACTGTACTGTAGGTCTATTTTATTCCTGTGATGGTAAAGCTGGATTTTCAGCATCATTACTCCAGTCTTCAGTGTCACATGATCCTTCAGAAATCATTCTGGTATGCTGATCTGATGTTCAAGAAACATTTCTTACTATTATCATCTTCAAAACATTGAGTTGAAACATAACTGATAACTCCATTAGGTCTCCTGAGCTATGAACGAACAACTTCAGAGCAATATTTCTTTTTTTAGACAAGAGAAAGTGTAGAACTTTCTGTCTAGATTCTAATTAATGGTGCTTTTTTTGTCTCCTAGCAACATTTCATTTCTGATCATTCCAGTATTCATCAGTATAAATATGACCTTATAACTTCTGCAAATACTTTAAAAAGCCTGAAACAATAGACCTGTTCTGGTATTCTCTAGCAAAATGACAAAAATACTCCTTTTGTTACTGCTGAACTAATAAATTGCCTTTGCAGTCTCCAGTTTGAGACATTAGATGTCTTGCTGTCCCTTGCTTTCCCAGCAGTTTTGTCTTTCCAAAGTGCAGGCCTGTGGAAAACAAAGAGTACCAAAGTCTCAGGGTGCCTGACACCTCCACACACTACAAAGCTGCCCAGTAGCCCTCACAGCTCGTGAAAAAAAAAGCAGGCCTGTGGACTGACCAGCAGGGGAGCTGAGTGTTACACAATCCCTCCTTCTCTCAGAGACTACACATTGCAGAAATTGAAGAGGTGGGCTGCTCAATGCCACCATTCAGCTCTGCTCCCTCCATGTGGGTGAATATGGGAGGAACTAAGCCCTGCTTTGTTGCTGAGTCACGCCAAGATGAGCATATGTGTTTCCATTAGCAGATCATGAGGGGTTTTCAATCATTGGCCCACCAATCCAAAAACTGGCACTCTCTTTTGCTAATGCCCCACTGCGTCTGAAAAATTGATCATCATCAGATAGAGTCATAGCACTTTGAAACTCATAAACTGGAGTGTTGACTGACAGTTTAATTTTTCCTCGTTATATTTTCCTTGATTGCCTCATCCAGAAGGATTAACATGATGAGTTAACAGCAAATGTCAATCAACCAATGCCAGGCAGGGATACAGTAGGGGTCCTTGCTTGCACACAGCTTATTAGACTCTTTTTGCAGGCTGACTTCCTGTTGTACAATGCGTCCCCGCAGCATTATATCAGAGATGGAGGTTAAATGAAAAGCTCAGGGTCTTCAGTATGCGATTTTAACTGATTTGTCCTTAAGAAATGTATGTTGCTGGAAAACGACTGTTAAATCCTTGTCAACTCCTCTTCGTTCACATCTCCTGCGGATTCATCTTGAAATGATGTTTTATCCATTCGTTCTTTTCTTCTCTAACTCTTTTGTCTTGTTATTTTCTAGTCATCGAGGAGAAAGGGGTGAAGATGAAGCTTACGGTAATTGACACTCCTGGATTTGGAGACCAAATCAACAACGAGAACTGGTGAGAGCAGCATTTAAAGCGTATCATATACAATTCATATACAAATACAGTAGAGTCCAAAAGTCTGAGACCACAATTAAAAATGTGGTATTCAAAATCTAATGTAAACTTGGAAATAAACAAAGTTTTAGAATTATACATAATTTTAAATGTTAACATTTTAGACACTAAAACAAGCATTGCCGATTCTATTCTATTTCTAGGTCACTAATCAAAAGATCTTTTTAAAAGTATATTTGTGGCGGACATTTGTGACCTTTTTACAGAAGGTCAGATGTTTTTGCTTCCACTGAAGTACAAAATGCTCTTTGGATCATTATGAAATCATGCCAGAGAACATGATCGTCAGGTTTTACACAAACCGGATAAAAAGACATCCTGAAATTCATGTTAATTCAACTTTTCATTTCAGTTTTCATGCTAATAATATAATAACATTTTCACTCAAGGCTTTTGAATGCCACTGTAGCTAAGAGCTTTCTTAAACAGTGCCAGATCAAATCTGTGCCAGATAAATTCTCTTAGTAATTTGAGACCATTAGTGGTTTTACTGTTAAAGTAATTATTTATTTGACACTAAAACCACACCTTATTTTTTATCAAAAAATTTATTATAGGAGTTATTACACTTTGACTGCTACATTCACTTTAAGTATAAGCATGTGTTGTTAATTGTGATGTTAACCCTTCCCTGTCTTTTGTTTCTCAGCTGGGAGCCCATTGTAAAGTATGTCAATGAACAGTATGAAAAATATCTGAAAGAGGAACTGAATGTCAACAGGAAGAGAAGAATCCCTGACACCCGCGTTCACTGCTGCGTCTACTTCCTGCCAGCCACTGGACACTGGTGCGTGTCGACTTGCACACATGATGTGGTTCGCACCTAGCCAGACATGTTAAAGCGCTGTTGTGCTTCTGTCACATTAATATGACAAGGCTTCATTTAAGATTCTCAGGGGGTCTTACCGTGGAGATTTTAGCCCACTAACCTTGTGAGATTTTGTGAAAAATCTCTCTTTTAGCAGCAAAACATGGGTTTTTTATACATCTTCTCACTGAAACAGCCTGACAACTGTGAGATAATTGCTGTTTATTGAATGCAGTGTACTGACAGAAGTTGTCATATGGACATAATTTGACATTTAATGTTTGTAACATCTCAAAAGTTTGGGATCGGTAAGATTTTTTTAATGTTTTTGAGAGAAGTATCTGCATTGATTTGATTTGATTCCTGTGAACATTCTTCATCATTATCAACAACAGTGAAAACAGTTGTGCTGCTTTATATTTTTTGTTGAAACCGTGATGTGTTTTTCTCATGATTCTTTGAAGAAAGTTTAAAAAGAACAGAAACAAATTTTTAGTTAACATTTTACTGCCATTTTTATTAATTTAGTGCATCCTTGCTGAATAAAAGAATTATTTTCTTTAAAAAACAAACTTACTGGTCCCAAACTTTTGATAGAAGGTGTATGTAATATTATTTTATGTTACTTCATGTAATGATTATTTAATTTAATTTAAATTAATTCCCATTTATTCATTTTGCAGACTCTTTTATCAAAAGTATGGTTTGTACCCCATTTTCACCTGTATATACAGGATCAATCAAAATCAGTGGTAGTTAAAAAAAAATTAAAGGGTTAGTTCACCCAAAAATGAAAATTCAATCATTAATTATTCACCCTCATGTCGTTCCAAATCTGTAAGATCTTCGTTCATCTTCGGAACACGAATTAAGATATTTTTGATCAAATCCAAGAGATTTCTGATCTCCCTTTACACAGCAACATCAACAGTGTAGGAGACTGATAGGAAAGAGAAGAAATTGTTGAATAAGGTCATTATTTTTGTTTTGTTTTTGTGCACAAAAAGTATTTTCATCCCTTCATAACATTAAAGTTGAACCACTGTAGTTACATGGACTATTTTAACAATGTCTTTACTACCTTTCTGGGCCTTTAAAAGTTGTTATGACGTTGCTGTGTATAGGGAGATCAGAAAGCTCTTGGATTTCATCAAAAATATCTTAATTTGTGTTCCGAAGATGAACGAAGGTCTTACGGGTGTGGAACGACATGAGGGTGAGTAATTAATGACAGAAATGTAATTTTTGGGTGAACTAACCCTTTAATGGGCTCAAATGTGTCAGCAGTGTAAAATGGGCTTTAATGATCTCTCTTACTCTTCTTCAGGTTACGCCCTATAGATGTGGAGTTTATGAGGAGACTGGGGAAGATAGTGAGCATCGTCCCTGTGATCGCCAAAGCAGACACGCTTACTCTGGAGGAGCGGCTAGAGTTCAAACAGAGGGTGAGCTGTCCGTCATCGACACCTGTGCACATTTTATCATATGCAGGCACAATCGAATCACCCTCTATATTTCCCGCCCACACGTAAATATTCAGTTCTTCGCATAATTGAGGTCATGAATATGGATGACCTGCTGTTGTAAATGCTGAAATTGTTAGAATTCACAGTTCAGCTGTGTGGATAAAAAGTGAGATGCATTGAAAAACCTGGGCAGAATGGATTGAGAAAGAACCGTACGTTGCATTCGAATCTTCAAAGGTCCCTTGGCGTGCGGCCGCTCGCTCGGGGTTGGAAAAATGAGTAGGCCAAGCTAAGGTTACGAGCAGTGTCTGCGACGTCTCCGTCGGGAGACTGTCTCTCCTCTGACTGATGTATAGCAGCTACTTTGGCCTGGGCCACTTGCCATCAGTTGTCCCCACGGAGCGCTTTTGGACAGCTCCGACGGCACGGACCGCAGGGCCAGAACGGCCCCCGCACGCAGTGTGTCTCCTATCAATATACACCAAACAACACTCCTAATGATGTACTCTGTCATTTCAGCCCATTATCCAGAGCTGTCTCTCACTGCTCAATAGCCCGAGCAGAGCGCCATGCGGGGGCGGACGTCACACTGTGCTCAAGATATCAATCGCAGATATCATATCCATGTTCAACAGCCGCACTCCAAAATCCTCCCCCACATGAACACATGGCAGCAAAGGCATTA
This sequence comes from Chanodichthys erythropterus, assembly GCF_024489055.1. NCBI lineage: Eukaryota > Metazoa > Chordata > Actinopteri > Cypriniformes > Xenocyprididae > Chanodichthys > Chanodichthys erythropterus. The sequence goes on from NC_090223.1 coordinate 33,808,957, forward strand.
AAGTCTAATGCTTTGCACCTCGGGCCCGAAATTCTGGCTGTGAGGGGAAAAAAAATTCCTGGTGAACTTTACTGTGGCCTCAGAGCACAAGAATGCATGAGGGTCGAGATTGAGACTTGTAAAATACAGTGGGAAGAGCTCGAGGGAGAGGAGCTGCTGTCATATTTCACCCTCGGGGGGCGATTGTGTGGTTTTCGTGTAAGCGTGTGTGCGGTAGGTTGTAAAAATCAGTGTAAATCCATCTAACTGGAAGCCTCTCTCTGCAGATAAGACAGGATCTCCAGGCCAACGGGATCAGAGTGTATCCACAGAAAGAATATGATGAGGATACCGAAGACCGGCTACTCAACGATAAGATTAGGGTATGAAACGCTGAGACTTCATTGCAACCAATTAAAACAACTTGATTTAAATGGGTAGATCAACCCAAAATTGTAAACTGTCATCAAGTTTAGAAATTAAATGGTGACAGAGGTACAATTTTTAGGGATTTATACTTTGTACTTGATGAAATTTTGAGGTATGGTGAATGTTTTTTTTTTTTCAGGAAAGCATCCCCTTTGCTGTGGTGGGAACAGATAAGGAACACCAGGTGAATGGGAACAAAGTTTTGGGAAGAAAAACAAAGTGGGGGATCATTGAAGGTGAGAGTCTAAAGATATCATCATGTCTGCCATGAATTGCTGGTCACCAGTACTATGTTGGATGCTGGTGTCTCCACCAGGCTTCTTAACTAGTTTTTTCCAGAAATATTGTTGGTTGACCTACTTGAAAACCCAAGCTGGTCTTTTCAGCAGGGTAACTGTAACAATTGTCAAATCTAATTGTACATTGACGGCTGACAGGCTTTGCAAGGCATGTTTGTCTGTGATTTAGGTTATTCAACACTGCCATCAAGTGGTATGTGTAGAAAGTGCAGTGATGCAAAATGCCTGGATGAATTCATGAACATGCCTTTGTGTTTTCTTTATTTTAGTTGAAAATGTTGCGCATTGCGAGTTTGCACACTTGAGAGATCTTCTTATTAGGTAAGTCGTTTTTTTACTTGCATGTATTGAAATATTGTAATAGAATGATACTGGAATATGATAGACAAACTTGCTTTTTAGGTAAAGTGGGAGTACCCATTTATACCCTTGCATTCTGGTTGATAGGATTAGATGATGTAGAACATGCTCTTCCTAAACTTTCACAACAGCTACATCAATGACATCCCATACTAGTTTAGGATCAAAATTTCCTTTAATGCTCAACTCTAGGTGGACAACTGTAGGTTTAGCTATTCACAGGCTTCGTGAAGAGTGTAAACACTGGTGCTATGGTCAATTTCTGGCTCAAGTAATGTTCTATTATGCAACTAGATATTATCTCATCTATATCTATGTCTCATCTATCCTATAACAGAGTGGAATACCAAACGAATGCAAAATCATATAATTATGTCATAATAGTTTGGAATAATTTGTACATGGGATCAAACAAAAATCCATCCTTTATTAATCAAGACTATATTCTATTCTGTTTTTGCTGTTTTGTTTTGTCTTCATTTTTTCAATGCACTTTAGTGTGGGTGTGTGTGTTTGTGTACTGGTATTCCCAAAGTTATGGGGACCAAATGTCCCCACAAGTATAGTAATACCAATAAATTTTGACCTTGCGGGGACATTTTTTAGGTCACCATTAGGAAACAAGCTTATAAGTCATACAGAATGATGATTTTGAAAATGCAGACATTTTTCTGTGATGGGTATGGTTAGGGTTAGTGTGGGGGGACAGAATATACGGTTTGTACAGTATAACAACCATTATGTCTATGAAATGATCCCATAATGATAGGACCAGAGTGTGTGTGTCTGTGTGTGGTTCAGGTATACCCTACGACGTTACGGGGACAAAATGTCTCCACAATGTTGGCTGAAATCCTTGTCTTTTGTGGGGACATTTTTTGGTCTTCATGAGGAAAACAGCTTATAAATCCTACTAAGTGATGTTTTTTTTTTTTTGAAAATGTAACTGCATAAAGTTTTCTGTGATAGGTAGATGTAGTTTAAGGGGATAGGAACAAAAGATTGGTCAACAGATGTCAGAATTTAGTGCAGCAACATCTGGTCCGGTTAAATAACTTTTACAAACTTGTTCAACTCACCATTGAAAACACATCATGTTCTGGCTGGTAACTGACAACTTTTAGGAGTACTAACTTGTTACTTTAGAAAGCTGACAACCATTTCAGTTGGTCGTGTTGGTTAAGTGGATATACGAGTAGTTGGGCAGAACAACATAGAACGGACAGCTGAGAAGGACATGAGTGCAGTCTTCTCCTGTGAGCTCAGTAAAGGACAGGTTAATTACAGAGTCCGATCAGGTGAGGCCAGGTCACAAAGCCCTCTCGCCATAACTCTTGGATGGCGGCCCATTGACAGATGGTGTGAGAGTGACTCCCTGCTGAAACGGGAAACAAAGGATGACCGTTATAACGCTCCACATTTTTAAATCGCCTTTCACACTTTTTGATCGGCCTCCCGCTGAAGCAGAGATCAAATTACAGCAGGAAACACCGACCGAATCACACAAAGGGATCATAAAAAGCTGATGTAGTCAGTAAACAATTCATTTCGGAGAATGACTTTTATTTTACACTGTGCATATTTCCCATAGGGGATGTTATTGTGGGATCAAAATTGATGTTGTGCTCTACTTTCAAGGTCCCACCTGCAAGATTTGAAGGACGTCACTCACAACATCCACTATGAGACGTATAGAGTGAAAAGACTTAACGAGAGCAATGCCAATGGACAGGCGCTTTCACCTTTGACCCTGGAGAATGGTACCCTAGAGAAGAGCGATGCAGAGAGTCACCTTTGAAAGGATGAAGTGTGCGCTCGCCTTCGCCCCCCGTCAGAATGGGAGAGATGAACATTTCACGTCTAGTGATTGCCACTGTTGGAAAATCGACACGTTTGACTAAAGACATTTCCGCTTAGGCATGTAAACTTCCTATATGAGTCTATTTTTGAAATGAATCTATATTGTGGGTAGGGATCTGGGATGAGAAACAATAACTGATGAATTATGGGTAGAATTGGCTAAGATAAAGTTTCCCTCTGTTATTTTTCTCTCTTGATATCTTTCAACCTCTTTTTGCCGAACGAACGGCACAGAGGCATGTTGGAAAACGTGTGTGTGTGTGTGTGTGTGTGCCTACATGTCTGACACATCACTAGATGAGAAAATCCCATAATCCCCATCCGTGTTACTGCACCTATACATTGACACTGAACCAGCAATGTGACATGCTCCTTTTTCTCTTTTATTTTCATAATTATTTTAGATTGTTTTTTACAGCAAACTATGACCTTTCCCTGTACTTTTGTAAAAGAAGAGATTAAAAAAAAAACTTTAGACAAATATTTTTGTTACTATAGCTGCTTCGAAGCTATTTTCTTAACAGATACTTAAGAGTCTCTTACTGCTATTCATACATGACTGCTGTGATGATAGCCAGTGTGTTGATATAATGGGAAATATTTCAAATATAACCTTTGACCTTAAAGGTCCGGTATGAAATTTAATACTATTCATCATTTCTAATTCAGAGATGGGTAAAGGAACAAGAGAAAGTCGATTTCGTTTCTTACTGATGTTTGTCGTACAGTAACAGGTCAAGTTTACGGTTATATGATTTTCTTTCACTAACTAGTTAACTTGCTGTTTAAAGGTACACATTGTGCTGTTTACTTCCCTCCACTGGACTCAGGAGTCCATCTTACCTTTTTTGCTTATCAAAGCTACTGTACATAACTATAATGTGTTCTTATTTTCTGTCACAACATCACATTTTTTATGCGACATGTATTAGCGGCATCATCATGATTTCCTTGTTACTAATATTACTATCCATGTAAACGCCATTGATTTATGATTAAAAAAAAAATTGTCACCATTCAATATTTATGTGGAGCCACTGCACAATGCTATTGGTTTCATTGGAGATTGTCATAATATTATACACTGCTGTTATAAAGTTTGGCGTCAGTAAGATGTTGTTTTTGAAAGAAGTCTCTTATGCTCACCAGGCCTGCTTTCATTAGATGAAAATAGTCAAAAACTGTAATGTTGTGAAATATTATTACAACTTAAAATAACTGTTTTCTGTTTTAATGTATTTTTAATTTTATTCTATAATGGTATAGCTGAATTTTCAGCATCATTACTCCAGTCTTGAATGTCACATGATCCTTCGGAAATCATTTTGTGCTGCTTTGTGAAGTTTAAAAGTTTTAAAAGTAATATTTTACTGTCACTTTTGATTAATTTATCCTTGATGAACAAAATTTCTTACTGACCCCAAACTTCATAACCAGTTTGCCTGTGTTCTGCTTACAAAGTCTAGAAATGGAGTCTCTTATCATTTTAGAATGGCATAAACTCTTTCCTGAAGGCTGACCGTAAGATGGACGTCTTTCTGCATTTACAACCTTAATCATACCTCAAGAGTTGCTTCACCTTTGATCCATTTTCTTCTTCTGACGTTCTTGGGTTATTAGTGTTTTTATTATTTGTGAAAGCCACTGGGTGCCAAGTGAAGGTGTTTTCATTGTGACTTGCTTCAGGAGTGTTAATGTCAGGCTAAATTTGCCAAAATAGCTTACTTAAGACTCTTATATAACACATGCTTATAGAGCAGAGCTCAACTGCCTGATTGAAACATCTTTTATCAAGCTCTTCTGGACTGGTTTTTGATGACCTGCAAAGCACTACTAAGCTTTTCTTCCTTTTCAGAGCCTTTTTCATAAAAAAAAAAAAAAATGGTCCTTGGCATCAAAACACTTAATACAAACAGTGTATCCAAGAATAGACCAGGTAAATGTGTTTGTGTGCATGCACATTTAAAAGCAGTATCACAGCTGACAACATGTCTTAAAGGGATAGTTCACCCAAAAATGAAAATGCAGTAATTAACTCAACCTTACGCCTATATGTTGTTCCAGAGAAACAAGTACATTTTGATCATTTACAAAATTTTGGGGTGAAATATGCCTTTATAATTTAACGTCAGAGAAAATTAATGACGCAAATATGGTGCTTATTTTGTACAACTTTTACTAAAACGGTGCAGACTGGAACCAACCAATTGAAAACAACAACGCTTGTCTGACAAGGCACTGCAGCCATGAGATGGAGTTCATAAAACTTTGTCTTTTTTTCTCTTTCATTTTAAATTAACCACCACAACAGTATTTACAAAAAGAAATGTACCTTAAAGAACGGAGAGCTGTGACATGCCCATGTCACACCAGAGAAATAAAATACCAAATAAATGAAAGAAACGTTTTAGATAATCAGTGTGAGGAGGATTTCTAACATTGCTCATTAGGCTGTTGAACCACAGTCACCCAAACCAAGTGTTTGCACCAGAATAAAAGTTGTTGTTACTGACCCTGTATGAATGTCAAAAGCATTACTAATATTGTTTTAGTATTACATGTACACGTACATACAAAGAGCCAACAAAAGAGTTGTTCTCTGTTGTTGAATCATGTCTTTCTCAAATTTATAAAAAATAAAGAAACAATCCTGGAATATGTTAGCTGGGAAGAGTTAGAGGAACAGATGATTTATTCTATTCGCTTAACAATTAAAAGCGCCAGACATTTAGGCCCGGTTTCACAGACAGGGCTTAGCCTAAGCCAGGATTAGGCCTTAGTTCAATTAGGATATTTAAGTAGCTTTTATAAACGTACACTAGAAAAAAAACATTACTGCTGTGCATCTTGAGACAAAACAATGGCACTGACATATTTTAAGATCTGTCAGTGCAAGTTATTTTCAGTTAAAACAGCTCAAACATGCATTTTAGTCCAGGACTATCTTAAAGGGTTAGTTCACCCAAAAATGAAAATAATGTCATTAATTACTCACCCTCATATCGTTTTACACCTGTAAGACCTTCGTTTAGCTTCGGAACACAAATTAAGATATTTTTGATGAAATCCGATGGCTCAGTGAGGCCTTCATTGCCAGCAAGATAATTTCTTTTTTCAATGCCCAGAAAGCTACTAAAGACGTTTTTAAAACAGTTCATGTGACTACAGGGTTCAACCTTAATATTATAAAGCGACAAGAATACTTTTTGTGCACCAAAAAAAACAAAATAACGACTTTTAAACAATATCTATATGGGACGATTTGAAAATGTTGCTTCAGAGCTGTGTTTCTGTCAGTGTTTTGAAAACGGCCCAGACAGATATTATTGAAAAGTCGTTATTTTTTTTTGGCGCACAAAAAGTATTCTTATCGCTTTATAATAAGACCTCAGATGACCAACACCTTTGAAGAGACGGCGCCAACTCCTGCGAGGACTTCAGATGATGCAATATCTGGATCAACATGCACATTCCCAAATTTCTATATATCCTAATTATTGTTAATATATAATTCCATTATTTCCAGGAGCTCATTGCTTCTACCTTCAATTAAACTGCTAACAGTGATTGTAAATAAAATTGCCTAAATTATTACATTATTAGCTAACTGCATTCTCTAAATTGTAATGTTGTCATGCATTCCCTGTAAAGCTGTTTTGAAACTATATGTATTGTGAAAAGCGCTATACAAATAAATGTGAATTGAATTGAATTAACATTAAGATAGAACCACTGAACTCACATGTACTGTTTCAAATATGTTTTTATGTGTCTTGAGAGTTTGAGTGGCTTTGCTCTCAATGCAGGCCTCACTGAGCCATCGGATTTCATCAAAAATATCTTAATTTGCGTTCTGAAGATGAACGAAGGCCTTACGGGTGTGGAACGACATGAGGGTGAATAATTAATGACAGAATTTTAATTTTTGGGTGAACTAACCCTTTAAGTCTTGTCTGTGAAACCAGGGGTTAGAATTAAAAGCAAGCTGGAGGGTGAACAGAAACTGCCAACACACTCTGGATGTGGTAAGCTAGTAAAACTCCTTTAGAGAGCAAGAATAGAGGAGCACTATTCATGGAAACTGGCCTTGAAAATGGTTTAAATTTACAGTGTAAAAGACAGAAACCATCCATATATCTGCCAGCTAGAATTGAATTGTAGGAAAGCGAAATTCACACAGTAGTACCAGTATTTCATTATAGACTCGGAAAAGTAACCCTGCCTCGATCATATGAGGACGACAGCAGGCGTACGCGCGCTGCCCACGCAGTGTCAATGTAGACACAATAAACATCTGTTAATATTCTTGCATTTAGCCCGTATTAACATGTCTTTGATATTAGCTCAATGTACAAAGTGAAACAAGCTTAAGTCTCTTTTACTATCGATTGCTGATGTGATTCATCGCTAAAAGACATGAACCTTTTTACATATCTCTTGCCTCTTTTCTTGACCAGGTTTCTCTGCTGAGTCGTTTTGTTCAGAGCGGTATAGACGTGCGCGTTTGGAGCAGGCAGACTTGAAACCTTCCGACAGATGACCTCGACATATTGATATATATTTACAGATTACAGTGAGGTTAGTGCATGAGTTATAATATTTGTATTTAGGGTTCAGTTAGGTGAAAAAAATCCATCCCACACACATAAACTCTGATTCCATACAAAGAGGGAAAAGGCTCGGGTTTGAAGTCAAAACAATATTATTTATACAAGATTAATACAATATCTCCGACAGTTTCATATAATTGTCCTCAAATACTATGCAATGCCTTAGTGATATAATAATAATAATAATCTCTTTTTATTTCATTCATCTCAAATGGTTCTGTTTGTGTTATCAATGAATGGAGACATATGAAAAGCGCTTTGATGGGATTTCCTTTAAACCTTCGCTAGTAATACTGCAATACGTCTTCTAACAGTTATCAGGATACCTCAAATCAACCAAACACAGCAAAGTTTTGAGCTCATATGAACTACTGGTGCAGAATTCAACATCCAATCCTGGAAACAATGCCGTTTCACTACAACTCAACTGACATCCATTTTACAACCAAAAACAAAATTAGTCATTAAGAAAAAAATAATGGACTGCAGGAGGATTAGAAATGGTAGGTCAACTCACTGTCAGCCATGCCTCTGTCAACCAGTTATTGCCCTTCACTTCCATTCTTCTGTCAGCTGCGTCAACAGTTTTCCCGCCCAAAACACGCGCCTCAGATGCTGCAGTTGAACCGTTGAAACCATGGCAAAAAAGGCCAATTCATCTGAATAAAACTTCACTCCAGTTCCCACGCTACCCCCTCTGTTCTGCTTATAAATAAACCTCATATCATCCTCGTAAAAGTAATAAATAAATAAATATGTGCATCGTGTCAATAAATTAACCCACTTCTAATGATAAGTAAAAGCAAATAAATATGCAACAACTTCAATGATTCAAAAGATAAAGTCACACAAGGTAGTGAGATTAAAAGTCTCAGGGGATCTCGCCTGGATAAGCAGCAGCCGCTACCGCTGATTAGCTGTGACCCCCCATTAAACAGGTCAGTATATACACGAAGAGAGATCTACTGTCTGAGGTGAGTGCTAATGTTTATGCAAATGCATCTTTTAGTAGATACAATCTGTTATCTTTAAAGCCTAGATGATTTAGTGTGGGAAAGGGTAGTGTTGAAAACAGTGATGTTGGAATTATCCTGGCATAGTATCCATCAGAATTGTTCCCTGCTTTATTGAGTAAGACAGCTTCATGTTTAAATCAAAGAGGTCTATAATAGCTAGGTGTCCTTTAGAAGTCTCATTCATCTCAAAGGTACGCTCTAATAAATAAAGGTTCTTTATTGACAAAATGGTGGCTTGTTTAAAAACTGTTCACTACAAGGGTTCTTTGGGGAACCCAAAAAGGTTCTTCAAACACTCTTTAGGATCCTTTGTTTTTAAGACAGAGCTATTTAGTCTGAATCTTTTTCTTTTTTTCAGTCCAGATTATGTAATTCAGGCATTTACCAACCAAATCCCTGGTTTGCGTGAGTTATATAGCATGTCAATTGATCTATAAGCTCACATTCTTCTACAATTTCCTGAAAAAAAAGAAAAAACTAACATATCTGTCCACGTATGATTATAATATTTAAAAGTTTGAACTTGGGGGTTGCTTTTAAATCAATTATTCACCAATCTAAGACTCCAAAATTGTGTACCATGCCATATTTTTTGCCACTTTGCATGTGTTAAGTTTGAGACTGGGTAAAGTAGGTGAGCGTTAAGGGTTTTAACATCACAGCAGACCTATCTGAGATGATCTGAGCAGCACATTAATCTCCTGAGAAGACAAATGCAGGGTTCGGTACGGGGTATGGAGCGGGTTGGAAAAGAACAAATGTTTGGTTTCTGTAATTGCGGAACTGTATCCCATGTACCCCAATTTTACAATGAGGTAGGCACCACAGATGAGCATAATTGCGAGGGACGAAGAACCCCTGGCATCTCTGAAAATAAAAAGAGGTGCTACTAATCTAATCTAAAAGCAGACATGTGGGTATTGCTCAATGGGAAAGCAAAACTGCTAGATGAAGAGAGACTACTGTAATAATCTTGTGTGGGATGTTTGTGATCACTTTAATTACACTGGCCTGCCTCTGCATTTGATGCAAATCACTGTAAACTGTATTAATCAGATGTATTTAAAAGCATTTGGGCTGAAAGAGTCACTGCGCCCAGACTGTAAGAAACTATAGAATTGCCATGCTGTAATGGTTTGGCCTGGTGACAAGTAAGCAATGACGTGCAGTTTCAGTCTGTGAAAGGCCGTCACGTGGCCCCGCTGCATTATGGGATCACTCAAAGATCTCATCTTCATTTAAATCAGGATTAATATGGAAACCTGCACATAAGCCACTAATATCAATTGACATCAAAATGGAATTAAATCAAAACAGGCAGATGAAAAAAGCCAAGCCTGTCTTTTGTACAAACCACAGTCCCTTTGAACCACATTAAAATGTATGAGCAGTTCCGATCCGATCCGCTCCGCAACTCAAAATATCTGGAAATGTCTTTAAAAGAGCAATATGCTGGGGGGGAAAAAATAACCTCCTGACTTCTGATTATGCTGGTTCCTTTCAAAGGACAGTACCTCTTAATACTGTACCTTCACCGTACCTGGATTTCCATCTTATTCAAAGTGTCCAAAACCTCAAACTCATACCATAATTGTTTCACAGTAATCCTTATCATCAAAAATAATACTTAAAAAAATAATATTTAAAAAAAAAAAAAAAAGACAAAAAGAGAACCGCATGACAAAAAGCAAGTAGCGTTGTGAAAATCTACATAGCTGTTCATCTCTAAAGTTCTCAATCTTTTCCCTTTGATAAGACACAAACATAGAGCGGCAGCACCACTGAGGGGAGCGAGAAACCCAGGTGCTGCTGGACAAAAGCCAAGAGACCCTGTTGCGGTGGCTCTTTAACCTCGTTCTTTCCCTTAAACGTCTCGGTTCCTCTCTATCTTTCCCTGGATGTGAGATACAGCTCAAACAGGCAGCACACACCTTTGTCACTTCAAGATAAACAGTTTTGGATGAGACATGGAAGCTAGTCTCACAGTTCAGAGGAGGAACATGTTTCATGTATGTGTGGGGCCTGATTCCTATGTGTCATGTTATTTAATGAAAGATCTAGCCACTGCGCTTTGTACATCATTTTCCCTCTCGCTCGCCACTCCAGGCCCATTCCGACCATTCCCTTTTTGTCTTCCATGTCAATGATCCCTTTTCACCCCTCCAGAAAATAAACTTCCTTTCAGTTTCTCTCGTTGATTCTCCCTGTGGGTCCAGGATGAAGTTGGGTTTATCATCAGTCTGTAGGAGGAGGTTTTGGTGATGTGGTGGGTGCTGGTGCCCATGAATCTCTTTGCTCTACTCGATGACCATGCAGCGCGGCAGATGCTGGGAGTAGTATTTGAAGAGTTCGGCTGTGGCACCCGGGCAGTTGGTCAGTTCCAGCTCCTCTAGCTCCTGCAGTTGGATCAGGCCTGATAGGCCAGTGGTGGTCAGCAGAGGGCACCCTGAGACAGAGTAAATGAGAGCCGGTTGAATGCAAACGCTAACAGCTCACTTCCTGTTTTATAATACTGTGTGACAACACTACTCTTTGCATCACAGACGATTCCCAACCAGAAATATTGTGATTTTGCTTTGTTAAACCTACATAAAGGAATGAAGTAAAATAATAATCAAAATAATGCTGACAAAAGGTTAAAATAATTAAATGCATTATTTACATTTTTTTACTATACTATACTCATTCCATCAAATGCCAAAATAAATGCAGTTTAAATAACCCTTTTGATAGGAAGTGTGTTTTCATCCATAAGAATTAAATGTTTTTAGTTTAAAAGCAAATATTCTCATGGTAAATAAATGACATTGACTAATATTAGTTAAAAGAAACTTGCTGAAACAGGCAGATATTTCTGATCTGCAAATGTACAATGTTCTTTAAGATTAGACTCGTATATCGCACTGTGCTTATGTGTTCATCAACTAAAAGTAAAGTTTAGCTTACATTTTTTTTTATTACAAAGCAATATATTTTTACTCGGACAGCATTATCTGGTTTTGAGGGATTAACTGAGCTTTTTCCATAACCTGATTAAGCTTAGGTATTCATAGAAACAATCTCCTTCAAAACATAGTGTCATTTCATTATAGTGCTTCATCAGGACTTTATCAGTGCATCCTGCAGAATCAGCATACTACTTAAAGAGTGGTTTTACCTGCTAGAGAGAGAAGACGAAGACTCCTCATGCCATATAGATGCTGTAACCCAAAGTCTTGCACCTAAAAGCACACAAGGGGAGTTCACATGACGTTTCAAGCAGTTTTAGCGATGTGTTGTGATTGTGATTGATTAAAAAAAAGTTAATGGACAACTAACCACCCATAACTTTATTATCAAAGTAAGATTATCAGGTGACTGAGATAGCTTTACAGACACTTACTTGACAACACCAGCGCAGGTAGAGACTTCTCAGTGTTGACATGGTAGATAAGTAACCCAGGCCTGTATCTGTGATCCGCACACATCTGAATATAGCCATATGAAGGAGAGTTATTTTACGTTCAGACTTTACCATCTTTAGGCATACGATAACTGGTCCAGAAATCTTTTTTTTTTTTTTTGAGAAATTATGATTTAAATTATTCAGTGTAGATAGATGATGTTTCCAGGGGAATTTCATACTTTAACATAATTTATTTATGGAGTATCATATAAATAACATGCTATATGAATATGGCAATCATTCAGTACCATAATATGTATCAAAATATCATGCTATTAAATATTAAGATAATCACTTAATTATAGCACTTCACTGAAATTGTTACAGAACAAGGATTTTAAATTCTGTAATATTTGAAATTGTTTTGTCATTGGTGTAGCTTATTCTTCTATTTATTTTATGCAAAAAAAACAAAACGGGAAAAAAATCCCTAATAACGCAAAAATGGAGATGAACTAGAAAGCTAAATCGACCCCACCCATACAGCACAACTGCTGTATGTGATTTTTGGATGTGTACAACAATTCAATTGAACAAGATATTTATATTGAGTAGCTTACATTTTACACAGAATACTGGTAGTAAATTATTGTAGTAGTCTGTTTTTGCTCCAATGGAAATAGACAACGCAGCAACGTTGTGCGTTTCCAAGCAAAACACCATAGCATAGCGTTGTTTTGTTCCCGAGTGTGAACTAATCAGTTCAGTGAATGACTCAATGATTCACAAATTATTTTATTCCTAAATGAATCTGCATATTTGAAGGCCACTGTAAAAACAGTGAAAAGCCCCAAAGCTATAAATGTAATTGAATATAATAGCAAATATATATACAAAAATTCTGAAAATGTAACAAAATATTTACTCAAAATCAGGGGTGGCCTATCTATCTAATCCTACCCCTTTAACCATAATTGAGACCAGTGTTGGGGTAACACATTACAATTAACACGAGTTACTAGTAAAGTAACACATTAGTTTTAAATTTACAACATATCTGATTTACTTTTTCAAATAATTAACACAAGTTACTTTGTTTTCCCCACGTATTGACTGACAGTCACCATGTTGAGAGAATTTGAGTGCAAAGTCGTTGTGCGCGCTGTGTAAACATGATCAGTGTAACATTTACTCATCTCACTTTAACAGTATTCCTCAGAATTAATAAAAACAGTGAAATGCAATATCAGAATATTGCACAAACCTATAATAATTAAATATATTAAATTAAACAATACACTTTATGCATTTAATCTTACTTTATTAATCAATGTCTTTGCTGCTGACCTTCGATGATCCATTTCAACCATACTAATAAGCAAAAATGACTTTAGATAAACATCACATTTGTGTTTTATTTAAAAAAAACATTATTGCTGAAGTAAGAGTACTCTTAAATCCAGAATGGCAGCACAGCTGAAAGATTTGTTTGAGCTACTGAAACTTATTCATTTCACTTTTGATATGAAAGGGCCTTTAATTTTGCCAAAAATTGAACTTTTTCATTGTTATTAATAAACTAACAAGCAAATCCAGCCAAAAGTAACGCAAAAGTAACATAACACATTACTTTCCATAAAAAGTAACGGAATTAGTCACTTTTTTAGGGAGTAACACAATATTGTAAAGCATTACTTTTAAAAGTAACTTTCCCCAACACTGATCGTGACCAATCACAACACAATCACAATCAGGACCGAAAACAAAAACAGCATTTAATCTTCGTCACTCTCTTAGGCCCTTAGCGAGCACTTTGGAGAGTGAAATGACCAGGCATTGAGAGCAAAGAAATAAAACCTAGAGAACAGAGATTAGATAAGGGATTTAATAGGATTTATATATGAATACAAATACAATTTGGCTTTCCGATGATGGAGTGCTGCAAAAGCTCTTAACAAGTATATCCTTTTCTAGCAATCTCATAGCGTCATGTTTAAATGAAAGCAAGTGTGGACAGTCTTTCTTGCAGTATGGTAGACCGCAGGTATGATATTATCAGCTGCAGGCACGAGATATAAATATAGAAAAATGAAATGATGGAAAAACTGAAATGATACTTTTAAAAATTAAACTGAAACCATCAGTTGGTGTCGGAAAATCGTTGTCTTAACGAGTGTGTCATTGAAAAGTTAAGTCCAACGATTCGTTCAAAACGCCTGATTCATTCAGGGAAAAAGCAAGTAGGTGTGTTCGACTCGAAGTGGCGCTGCACAGATCGGTGTATGACATCAAAGTACTGCGAGAGCGATTAGAGAGTACTTGTGGTACTTTGATGTCATACACCGGTCGCTCTGTGCAGTGCTACTTGAAGTCAAACAAACCTGTAGGCTTCATCTGAAATCGCATACTTCCCTACTATATAGTAGATGAAAAACAGTATGTGACAAAAGAAGTATGTCAGAATTCACAATACTCATAAAAGACACTACTGAACTAATGCAATTTGATGCATTATTATTGCAAGCGGTATTGATAATGTCAAAACAGTGATGTGCAGCAGTATGTCCCGGTGTGTTTGTTTGTTTGTGTGCTTTGTGGAGTTTTAACATATTTTATAGACTCGATATTGTTTCTTATTAAAATGTGGTGAATTTAAATAAGGAAAAAAAAAACAGCACCGCCAACCTAAAATATCTTCCCACGCCCTGCATACGTAGGACACTTTACTATCCCACGAGGTTGCAGGAGAGGATTTGTGAATGGCAGTGAATCGGCGCAACTTACGCTGATAGGTCAGGTGAATATAGTATGCCCAGATTATATTTATACTACACCCATTCATGCTATATAGAACACACTTTTGTAGCAGTCACAAAGTAATTACTTATTCAATATAAGCACCTACTCAAAAGAGTATGTAATTTCGGACACAGCTACTGTTTTTATGAGTGAGTCATTGAGTTAATCATTAGACGATTTGCTCTATGATTTGGATTCACTGTTGCTCGGAGACACGCAATGGCTCTAACTTGTTTAGAACTATTTTCGTTGGCAAAAATGAACAAAAACGGACAAGGTTTAAAAATTAGTCTCAAATGTAAGTCACCTAATATTAACTTCTTGTTTATTGAACTGTTGTTCACATTTGCAATTGATATTTGGGAAGACAGCACTCTTGCTTGTGTGGTATTGCCTAAATATTAAAAACAAGAACTCATACAGGGACATTTTTGACACATATCTTAAATTTTGGGGGCATTTTTTTATATAAATTTTGATGTGTGCACAGCACGATGGCTCTTTTTCGAGTGGAAATGGAAGCTCCTTCTGTTAAGAGGCGCTTTTAACATGAAATGGGTGAAACACAGCAAAGGCCACTACTGCTCAAAATTCAAAATTATTTGAAAAATAATCTAAATATATATATTTATTAGATATTTAAACAATTATTTATTATTATTTATTTTAATACAATTCTATTTATTATTTTTACGTATATATTTATTGATTGGTCGATTGTTCGATTGAAAAAAATGATATGCACTTTCAAAAACTCATACATCAGTCAGTCTACTTCTGAACACAAAATTTACTCCCAATGAGGCTCTGTAAGAGGAAATATCAGCAAGATTTACTTTCCGCTATATGCTGCAAATTCAGCACACTCACCGGTCCAGAACCAGCTCCTCCAATTTGTGTAGGTCACATGCGATGTACTCCAGGGCCATGTCAGTGATGCGGGGGCACCAGGACAGATCCAGACTCCGGAGCTTCCTCAGATTCTCTGCAACCAATTCCACGCCATCGTCTGTGATCTTCGAGCAACCCGACAGGCTGAGAGAGGTGAGGTTGGGCAGGCTGTGCACCATGTTGACTACACCATGGTTGGTGATCTCCCAGCAGGAGTTCAGACGCAGCGTGTGGGTGGTGTAGCCTTGCTTGGCGGTGAAGTAGGCCATTGCCGTGTCGGTCACATGATAGGCCTGCAGGCTGAGCTCCGATAGGTTGGGAAGGAGCTGAGAAATGGCGGCGATGGCGTCGTCTGCCACGTTGATGCAGTCGCTGACGCTGAGAGAGGTAAGCCGCGCATTCAGGCTGGACCACAGGCCGGCTTCTGTAAAATCATTGCAGCCGGAGAGCTCAAGATGCATCAGCCCTTGCATCTGTTCCAGCATCACCTGAAGAGCCCAGGATGGAAGAGCAGTGTTATTTTAAGCATACATACAGCTGCAAATGTGCTCTTAGTTCGGTGAGAGCTGCCCAAAGCTTAATGAATATTCAAAGTATTATCCTGGAGCAGGGGTTTTAAACCATTCCTGGAGCCTCCTCAGCAATGCACATTCTGGATATCACCTTTATTGGACAGACCCGGCTCAGGTCAGAGTAGATTACTCTACCAAACAGATGATGAGTTAATTCAACTGTGTTAAATATGGGGAACATCTAAAATGTGCAGTGCTTGGCTGGCTGCAGAAACCATTTGAAAGCCCAGAATATTCCCCTAACGTGGTTCCCATTTAGTTATTTCTTTGAAAACCAATTGTCAGAATGTTGGAGGGAAGTTTTGTGTGATAACCCAATACGAGCTGATGTTCTCTAAAGTTTATTTTTAGGTTTTATTTGTATAACCATGGCATGAACTAACGTTCCCAAAACAGAGTTTTTTTGTTTGAAAACCTAATCATTAAGACTGTTATTGCCGTCATACTTAAAGGGTTAGTTCACCCAAAAATGAAAATAATGTCATTTATTACTCACCCTCATGCCGTCCCACACCCGTAAGACCTTCGTTAATCTTCGGAACACAAATTAAGATATTTTTGTCGAAATCCGATGGCTCAGTGAGGCCAGCAATAAAATTTCCTCTCTCGAAATCCATTAATGTACTAAAAACATATTTAAATCAGTTCATGTGAGTACAGTGGTTCAATATTAATATTATAAAGTGACAAGAATATTTTTGGTGCGCCAAAATTACGACTTATATAGTGATGGTCAATTTCAAAACACTGCCTTCAGGAAGCTTCGGAGTGTTATGATTCAGTGTATCAAATCATGATTCGGATCGTGTGTCAAACCGCCAAACTGCTGAAATCACGTGACTTTGGCGCTCCGAACCACTGATTCGACACACTGATACATTACGCTCAGAATCTTCCTGAAGCAGTGCTTTGAAATCAGCCATCACTATTCAAGTCGTTATTTTGTTTTGTTTTTTGCCGCACCAAAAATATTCTCGTCACTTTATAATATTAATATTGAACCACTGTACTCACAGGAAATGTCATTGCTCCCTATGAAGACCTCACAGAGCCATCGGATTTCAACAAAAATATCTCAATTTGCGTTCCGAAGATTAATGAAGGTCTTATGGGTGTGTAACGACATGAGGGTGAGTAAGTAATGACATCATTTTCATTTTTGGGTGAACTAACCCTTTAAATCTAGATATAAGGACAAGAGTCAAAAAGAGTGTACAATTATCAAATGTTATATAAATATATAAAATTAAACCTAATCGCTGAAAACACAGGACCATGACGTAGAGTGGAAAACATAGCTTAGGCCTACTACATAAATCATAAATCCATGGACTTGTTTCATCTTTATTTTACTGTGCACCTCTAATACCTTGCCATGCTTTTCTCTCGTTCTCCACAGTAAGCCGCAAACTTGCATAATTTAGAAAATTAACGGTCAGTTTTCCAGTTTTTTGTTTGTGATTTCAGCAAGATTTGAAATGTCTAATGAACAGAACAGCAAACAGAACGATTCCTCTGCATCGCAATTATTTCTTTAAAAAGAATCAACAAAAATTCAGAATCGATTCGGAGTTTAAATTTTAAACCGCAGCTGCGGATTACAGACAAAAGACATTCACTTGTGGCAGCTGCAAACCAAAAAGCGTATCCAAACTGGCGGGTTTGATTGCGCAGGATTTGCGCCACAACAATGTCGTGGAATACCAGTGGACGGTTTCTTTCCTAAACTGCTTAGTGTAGTCTTAAAAGTTATTCAGCAATTTTTTTCTCTTAAAAACTGCTCCTAACTTTTAAAGTCTGTTACATAAAAAGTTAGATTTGTCTAATTTGAATTGGAAAAGACTGATTACCTCTTATTCAACTGCTAGTTGGATAAACTAGCATATAGTCTTAACATAAAGTCTATGCAACGCCACAGGGCTTTCCCTTGATGTTGCAGACGCTTGCAGTGTGCGGTCCCCATGCCTTTTTAGAAACTTTACAACTCAAGTTCAAGATTTGGAATCATTGATCAGAACAGAAAGGATGGAAATAACCTGTGATGCATGGCATTACCCACTATTACTGCACAATATCACTGGTGAGTGGCAGTGCATGTGCTGCTTAAGTTACTGTTTGTTTAGCCAAACACTTATGTCACAAAACAGATTATTATTCAAATGACCTGATTTCGGTTTTGGCCCCATTTTTTTGCTGCTTTTTAAATGAATGAGGAGGGACAGGGAATTAGGGGTCAAAATTATTTCCAGTGGTAATCAACAATCACAAATGCTGTCAATAGAGCTTAATATGTTTTGAACCTCATTCCTTTTATGTCACGGTCTTTAATTTTTAAAACAAAACAAAATGAAAATAATAACATTAATTATACAGATACAGTTTGGAACCATTTGTCTGAAAGAAGTATTATTTTCCTTCTTCTAATACTAATTCTTGACCTGACTGATGTACATTGGGAAATCTGACTGTATTCCAAATTAGAAAGAGTCATAGAACTATTTATAATGCTATTAAATGCTGTTTGTGTATTAAACGTAAAGAAATTGTCCAAAATATATATTTTTAGTGTATGGCTCAAATAATGTACACCTGAATATTTGACCTAATTGTTGTGATCAACAACAAGCTTTTGCATTCTAGAGGACTGCAACTTTGTGACTTCACTGACCTATTTACCAAGCCAAAGAAAAACGAGGGAACAGTGTGCACACTTTCTGTTTAATCACTTAAAAGGATAGTTTCCCCAAAAATAAAAATTCTGTCACTACTCACTCTCATGTCGTTTCAAACCTGTAAGACTTTCGTTCATCTTCGGAACACAAATGAAGATGTTTTTGATGAAATCTGAGAACTTTCTGTCTCTCCATAGACAGCTAAATTACGCGACTACCACTTAGACGCTTCAAAAAGTTCTTAAAGAAATCATAAAACTACTCCATATGAATTGAGCAGTTTATTACCAATTTTCTAAAGAGACAAAATCACTTTATATGATGAAAAGTTTGAATTTAGTCATATATCCACATATAAACATTCACCAACTCACTCAGCAGTTGTATTAAGCCGGGTGCACACTATGCAATTTAGTCCTTAACGATTGTTGCCTGTCAGACTGTACGAACAAGATCCATCCATGTCACACTGTGGGATCTCAGCTGTCCTATATGTCAGACTGTACAACAGTCAAGAAGTGTTAAAAATGGACACACGCTTGAAAACTTGTCCGGAGTTTACTTCATCAACCCACACACATTCGGTGACAGTGAGCTGCATTACACGCAGGACTGAAATGGTGGCTAACAAAGAAATCTCTAGCGTTAATTTTGATAACAGCTTATCTTGAAACGTTGTCGTAGGAGAAGTCACACTGCAGGACTGTGCGCCAAATCTTCTGACACTGCCAGAATTTCGTCAGAGGTCAAATTTGATCGCATCTGTCATTAATCAGCTGTCGGTGAACATGTCAAACTAGCGATCAAAGACTACAGATTTTTGCATAGGATTATAGGAATCTTTTAGGATTCTCAAAATTTGCACAGTGTGCACCTTCCTTTAAACAGAAGTTCAAGCATGACACGTGCGAGAACCACTGAGGTTCATTTTCATGTGTTATGTTTGAGCTTCTGGAAAAGTTTTGTTCCCGCACGTCAAGCAAGTTTGTTTTAGCTTCTGTTTATGTTCACTGATCAATGTTTATATGTGAATAAAAGCCTAAATTCAATCTGTTCATCATATAAAGCAATCGACTCTCTTCAGAAAATATGGACTGATAGTCCAAAATGGTAGTCGCATAGCTGTCTATGGAGAGACAGAAAGCTCTCAGATTTCATCAAAAAGATCTTAATTTTTGTTTCCGAAGATGAACGAAAGTCTTATGGGTTTGGAACGACATGAGGATGAGTCATTAAGGACACATTTTTGGGTGAACTAACCCTTTAAAGTTTTCAGAGCCATTTATAATGAAGGGACTGAGACAAAATGCAAGTGAAAGAGCTAAATTCAGCAAGAAAACAACTCTTGAAGGCAGTATTCTGCTCTTTTATTAAGTACTTGGTCATGATCCAAGCCTTGTGCTGTGATATCTGCCCTGCCCTATATAATTCACAAACAAGCCCGAGGTGCACAGTCCTCTCTCAGACAGAAGAAGCTCCAGCTTCTATCATTGCACATGCTGGTTTGCATATCTGAGGGGAAAAAAGCTTGGATGCCGTCACGAACAATTTGAGAGTTCACCATGGCAACAAAAGCCTAGTCCTAGAATAGCAACAGCATAGAGACAAGTGTGATGAGTGTGATCATTGCTGCATGTTCTTGCAAAACAATTATTTCTAACCATGTATGTTAGGTGCTTCTGACTACATTACCATCCAGCTAATTATTTAGTCATAATTAATAGGGGTGGGTGGTAAATGATGGCAATCTTAAATCATAAAAAGAGTAATTCTTAGGAGTAAGCTCGGTTCAACTAAAATGTTTGAAATACTACATCAGTTTTTCATAATCAATCATTTAGAATGAAATGCTTTACAAATTAAATTTTTATTTGTATTTGTTGCAAAGCAAAATGTAAGGCTATTCATAAGTTCTGTTAACAAATTGTTTTAAATAATGCAATGGAATCAAAATGGACTATTATTGTTTTTTATGGAATATTGCAGTATTTATTATAAATGATTTATGTGCACAATATGAATGAATAATGTGCATTCATTCGTAATATTTAATCAGAATAACTTCCTCTCCATCTTTCAGCAACATATCTTCTTTGATGATGTGTATACTGGCATGAAGGCGGGACAACCTGTCACTCACATGACATCACAGCAAAAGCAAACCACAACCATCCAATCAATTCCTGATGGACAAGAACAAGTCCTGCCTTACATATTATTTTGGCTACAATGATCTTGGTACCAAAGTCAGTGCCTTTGACAACACTACTAACCATTGATAGATATTTACCATTGCACAGTATATATACATAGTTTTTTTGTTTGTTTTAATTTTTACAAGAAAATTATATTTGCATTTCTTCATAGATCAAATAATTCATGGACATAATTACCTCAAGTCCTGCATCTGTGATAGTCGACCTCTTAAGACTGACAGACTTGACTCCTTTCTTTGACAGGGGATAGTTGTCGATGAACTCACAAATGTCCAAATCAGAGACCCCCACCAGACAGAAGGACTGGAAGCCTCTAAGAGCAAAAGCCTGCAGGCTAACAAACTCCTTCTCCCCATTGGGCAGGATAGTGTACAGTTCCTTGGCATGTAGAATGGGCATCACACCTTCCCAGAACTTGGGCTGGTAGAGCACTTTCCGCCATGTCTTGCACACCTGGGCTAGAATGCACTTTTCTGCTGTGGTGAAGTACCATAAGAGCCGGTTCAGCACCTTTTCGTCCAGCACCAGTTGTCTCTCCAACAGGGATTTGGGAAATTGCCGGAGGGGAGGTTTGATGGCAGTCACAGGGCTTGTGTCCAAGTCGGGACCCAGCAGTGAGGCGGCTGTGGGCAGGGGCTCCAGGTGATAGGGCAGGCTCGGGGGAGGCAAAATGGTGGGCACAGAGGACGACTGGCACAGGCGATTCTTGGCAGCTGGTGTGCCTTTAGTGATGCTGGCCGAACCGAGGCCGTTGGGCTGGGGGGGCAGCTTGACCATGCCGTTCCGTGTCACGCAGGGAGACTTGAGGTCACTGGGAGTGGACATATTCAGCATTGGAAGCCTGTGAATAGACCAGAGTTGAATCATTGCTCTTGGATGCAATAATATCTTGAGAGTGTTATTTAAAAATACATTTTAATTGAAAAAAATGAAAGATTATTTTTCACACTATGCATAAATGTGATCACGGCTCTTTAAAAAGTGTTAATTTATTCTTGCAGGGCTTAACAATACCAGTGACAATGACAATAACAATGACAGATTTCTACTTGCCCTGCCAGCATTTTCACATTTTCAGTGGCCCACAAATATGATAAATATTTTTAGCAACATATTGTTAATATATATATATATATATATATACACAATATACAGTATCTTACACAAGTGAGTACACCCCTCACATTTTTGTAAATATTTTATTATATCTTTTCATGTGACAACACTGAAGAAATGACACTTTGCTACAATGTAAAGTAGTGAGTGTACAGCTTGTGATTTGCTGTCCCCTCAAAATAACTCAACACACAGCCATTAATGTCTAAACCGCTGGCCACAAAAGTGAGTACACCCCTAAGTGAAAATAGTCCAAATTGGGCCCAAAGTGTCAATATTTTGTGTGGCCACCATTATTTTCCAGCACTGCCTTAAACCTCTTGGCAATAGAGTTCACCAGAGCTTCACAGGTTGCCACTGGAGTCCTCTTCCACTCCTCCATGATGACATTACAGAGCTGGTGGATGTTAGAGACTTTGCACTCTTCCACCTTCCGTTTGAGGATGCCCCACAGATGCTCAATAGGGTTTAGGTCTGGAGACATGAATGGCCAGTCCATCACCTTTACCCTCAGCTTCTTTAGCAAGGCAGTGGTCGTCTTGGAGGTGTGTTTGGGGTTATTATTATGTTGGAATACTGCCCTGCGGCCCAGTCTCCGAAGGGAGGGGATCATGCTCTGCTCATTCATGGTTCCCTCAATGAAGTGTAGCTTCCCAGTGCCTGCAGCACTCATGCAGCCCCAGACCATGACACCCCCACCACCATGCTTGACTGTAGGCAAGACACACTTGTCTTTGTACTCCTCACCTGGTTGCCTCTGGATATGACGCTGAGCACGTGCACTCAACTTCTTTGGTCGACCATGGCGAGGCCTGTTCTGAGTGGAACCTGTCCTGTTAAACCGCTGTATGGTCTTGGCCACGGTGCTTCAGCTCAGTTTCAGGGTCTTGGCGATCTTCTTATAGCCTACACCATCTTTATGTAGAGCAACAATTATTTTTTTTTCAGATCCTCAGAGAGTTCTTTGCCATGAGGTGCCATGTTGAACTTCCAGTGACCAGTATGAGAGAGTGAGAGCGATAACACCAAATTTAACACACCTGCTCCCCATTCACACCTGACACCTTGTAACACTAACGAGTCACATGACACCGGTGAGAGAAAATGGCTAATTGGGCCCAATTTGGACATTTTCACTTAGGGGTGTACTCACTTTTGTGGCCAGCGGTTTAGACATTAATGGCTGTGTGTTGAGTTATTTTGAGGGGACAGCAAATTTACACTGTTGTACAAGCTGTACACTCACTACTTTACATTGTAGCAAAGTGTCATTTCCTCAGTGTTGTCACATGAAAAGATATAATAAAATATTTACAAAAATGTGAGGGCTTTTCTCACTGAGAAAATCTCTCTCTCTCTCTCTCTCTCTCTCTCTCTCTCTCTATATATATATATATATATATATATATATATATATATATATATATATACACAGTATGTTTTTTGAGGAAAAAAAAAATATATACTGTGTATATATATACACAGTATATATATTTTTTTTTTCCTCAAAAAAATCCTCATCTATTGTGGTAAAAAAGTCCCATTTGAAAAGACAAAGGCAAAAACACTGTTCGTTTCAGTTGGCAACTTTTGCCAGGGGGACTTTTGCCCCCAAACTTTGGGTAAAAGCCCCTTCATCTGCCTTTATCATTTTTAATCAAAACAAACTTTTTTTTACGATTTCTTTTCACACAGTTTGTGAGTGGCTTAAGGTTTTTTGCTTGTTTGTTTTTTTAGACCTACTGTACCCTAATATTTTTAACAGTAGACTTGGATTTAGAGGCTTGGTTAACACTGACCAAATTTGTTTTGTGTTTCAAATCTGATCTTTAAGACCAACTGTCTACACTGTCATTAAGCAAGTAATCTGATCTGTTTGTTCAACATCTGATATATCTACATCGATTGCCATAGTAAGTATGGAAATAAAATAATGCCATATGTTTTTGAAACATGTTTTTGAAACAAACATTTTGAAATGTTGAAATTTGAACCACTGAATTTGTGGACGCGAAATAAAATGGACCGAAAACTGCCTGCTGAATATTATAGGTTGTTTTTTTTTAAACAAAATGAATATTTTGGAAGTGAAATCTGAAAGGTGAATATGGATTATTGCATTTTTAACAATGAAAATGTGTGTGAAATGTTTTGAATTGAAATATTCAGCTTAAATATACAACCATGTTGAATTTCAGACCATAAAAATGCAAGCCCTAAAAATACAATGCATTAAAATACAAGCACGGTTAAGTAGTGAAATTCAAAATGCCTTTTGTTTCAAAAACATATGGCTGTATTTTACTTCCATAAGTAAGCACAATGACAAGTTTTTTTCTTCAGACACTGATAGTAAATTTCAGTATGGAAAGAATTTGACATTTTATTCATGCCATGATGGTGATCTCAGGAGGTGCATGACACAACATAAGTGTCAGGTGTTTTACTGTATTTTAACCATCACTGCAGGCCTTCACTCACTTCCTCGCTGACTCATTTATTATTCACTGTATGTATTAAGTGTGAGTGAAAATCAGCAAATTATGTTGCAGAATAGAGACATTTCAACACAGATATGACATTAAATATGTCCCAAATGACAAAAAGAATAAACAGTCAGTGAAATATCAGTTTAGCAAGTGATAAAATAATTATACAGAATATTAGAAGTGTTCGAAGAAATGCCTTGTGGGAAGTGACTGAAGAATATACTCTGAACCAGAGCTGCCTTTTCAACACCCTGGTCCACCTTAAAACCCTCCATGCAGGTGTGCGTGCTCTGTGAACTAATGGTTCAAGTGTAAAATGTCAATGAGCGTTGCTTGCTTTCAGACATTTTTCTCAATAAGCCCCTGTCGTGACTATCTCTGCAGCTGGAACACTTACACGATCCAGCATCGTGATTTTGAATGCAGAATGATTAAAAGTCAATGATTTGGATTTACATGAAGAAAAGCAAAACATGTTGATTTTGCATGAGAGTGTTTTGAATGAATGACCACTAGACCTTCACAAGAGAAACACAATCTAGGTAAAAACTATGCAAATGCACAACTCATTTCACAGCTTTTGAAAACTAGTGGGGGGAAAAACATCTATTTTGTTTCCCTGGGAAAACAAACGCTAAAGAGCAGACCACAAACCCCATTTCCACCCACACTCAAGAGGTGGAGCTTTCTAAGATTAAATCTGATCAACAGAGAAGTAGTGCAAGAATCTGAAAAGATTTGATTAGAAATGGATTAGGAATTAATTAGAAATTAATTCATTAAAATCACAATTCTCAAATTGGAGTACTTGGATGGATAATTCAAATAATTTCCATTTTGTTAAACCTAGAAAACTTTATATATATATATATATATATATATATATATATATATATATATATATATATATATATATATATATATATATATTTTTTTTTTTTTTTATTATTTAAAAATAATAAATTAAATATGATATAATAATATTATAGAGTAATAGATTATAATCCTTTGACTTTTGACTAATATTTGTAGTTTGTACACACAGCCATTGCTCCAGTCTTCAGTGTCACATGATCTTTCAGAAGTCATTCTAATATGATGATTTGATCCTTTATCATTTTCTCTGATAGTTATCCGATCGTAAAAAGAACAGGTCTAAATGCCCTCTGAAACGCTTTCGAGACAGATATAAATCCAGTTGCTCAAACCACTTCAGGAGGTCGTCTGAGACGCATACCAGTTAAAAGTGAACAAGTCTAAATGCATCTGGTTGTTGAAACTACATATGTAAATTTGACTCCTCCCAAAAATGCTAAAAAATAAAAAATCTCTTCAAGCCAACGCACAAACTGCCGCAAATGAAACTGAAAGTAAGTCGCAGACGCTCAAAACACAATCATCTTCATTAAAAGTAATGAGACTAAGGCTATGTTCACACTGTCGGCCCAAATCCGATTATTTGTGTATCCGATTGGAATCTGATCTAAAATTATTGACGTCCACACTGTGTATCAAAACTGTACAGATTCAATTTGTGCGTCCATGCCGCTCCTTCGTTTTCCAGAATATCTGCATTGGTTTCTATGGCAAGGACGTTGCATTGATAGGCAGGCATATGCCAAAAACAACAACAACACCTACAACATGGATGGGTTTGCAATACACATGTTGACTTATTTACAACATGACAATGTGCAACCGCCACGCTGGACTCTTGCGTCTTCCGAAGGAGGCTGATATGAGCGGCTTTATTCTATGCTGTCATCTCCACCGGTTTTAAAACACGTTTCCATTATATTGTCATTTTCTGCTTGTCTGGTACTTTGCAACAACACAACTTTTTCCGATAGCGACGTCTGATGTTTACATTTTATGTGGCATGAGAAAGTCACATAAACCACGTGAAATCCGATCAGAGCAGTCAGACTGAAACAGATTTACAGAAATGCGATTTGAATAGGATTTCAAACCACATATGAATGTAGCTTCAAACGGATTTGTAAAAACTGCATTTCATGTGATTTTTTTTTTTTTTTTTTTGCCATTCACATATGCTAAACCTGATCGTATTTTAATCGGATATGCACACAAATAAGATTTGGACTGACAGTATATATGAACGTAGCCTAAATGATCAGTGCTGTTGCTGCGCTCGCTCTTATTGCGGTGTTTGGTTTTGAAATTAGCTGATGATCAATAAAATGTAGCTCATATTTGTGTGACGTGAACTCACATTTATGTGGCCAAGTGTAAATGGAATCATTTTGATAAATCAGATAACTATCCGATCAGTAAAAACGCATGAAGTGACCAGGTGTAAACAGGCCCATAAACCTAAATTTATTTAAAATAGAAATCTTTTATAATATACATGTCTTTAATGTCACTTTTGATCAATTTAATGCAACAAAAGTATTTATAATAATTAAAAAAAAAAAATCTTACTGACCCAAACATTTGAACCAATGCGTGTGTGTGTGCCATGTGTGTGTGTGTGTGTGTGTGTGTGTGTGTGTGTGTGTGTGTGCTTTTGTTTATATTACATTGTGGGGACCAAATGTCCCCATGATGTAATATAAACCTGAGTTCACCTACATCGTGGGGACCAGCCAGCGGTCCCCACAATGTAAATGGGTTTATAAATCATATAGAATGAGTTTTTGTGAAAAAGTAAAAGTTTGCACAGTTTCCTGTGAGGGTTAGGTTTAGGGGTAGGGGCAGGGTAGGGGGATAGAATGTACAGTTTGTTCAGTGTAAAATGCATTGAAGTCTATGGAAAGTCCCCACAATTCACAAAAACAAACATGTGTGTGTGTGTGTGTGTGTGTGTGTGTGTGTGTGTGTGTGTGTGTGTGTGTGTGTGTGTGTGTGTGTGTGAAAAACATAAATTAATCTTGTGTTGTTGTTGTAGTTATTGTGCTAAATCGTCCAGTTCCTGTTTGAGGAAAGAATACAAAATATGTGTTTTGAGTTTAATCTGCTAGTAAACTTTCTCTATGATTTTCTCCAGAAGTGTCAAAACCTGTGAAAACAAACAAGCTCAGGTGTCTCATTAAAAAGAGAGGTGAAATGAGACGAGTCTGATTTTTAAACATATTCAATTCATTTCAATTTTAATGTGAAACATTATGTTAATGGCCATTTTACTAAGATGAATAATAATGCTAAGTGTTTGGTATTGATGAAGGGTATTTGAGCTTTAATGATGGGACTGTGGGGGTACATAAAACAAAAAAAGATTGGAAAACACTGTATTAAAACACACAAATTAATTGATGTCAAATGGCAGTGTGCAAAAAGGAAAAACTGGCATGAAGACAAAAAAATATTTATGTGATGTATAAGGAGGAAGCAAAATGGAAAAGTGCAGCAGGTGGAAAGGGAGTGAAGGAAACCAAGAGAGAGAGAGAGAGACAGAGAGACCTGTTAGTGCAACTTCAGCACCAAGGATAGCAACTGAACTGCCTGATGAAGCACATCAGAATGCCTTTAGCAACACTTCTGCACTGCAGAGGAGCGCTTTGGCCCACTAAGATGTTGTGTGGCAACTTGTGTGGGCAATGCAGCTGAGAGTTCCTAATAAAAACTGAAGCCCCATTCAATAAGTTGGCACAAAAAGGACTAGTCGTCCCCTGCACTAGGGCAAATCAAACAACGCAATGTCAAACCATGTGCAGCAAATGTTTCAGTGGCGAGGGACAAGTTTTTTTGTTGTTGTTTTTTTAAAAGGAAGCTAGCTGACATATTCTGAACGGGGCTTGATGGGAACTCTCTGTACTGAGATATGTGCCAAGTAAGAAGTGGTGGCAGCTAGCCAAGGCCCCATCCATATGCATTCTTTACCCTCCATTTCAGCACAAAATGTATAATTTTAAAGATAAAGGAGTAATGTGTGTTAAGGGTTGGGGTGGGCATCTATATTTAAAAGTATATTTTTACCTCACAATACCGTAGAGATATTCTCACGTCAAGAATCAATATTTAGACTTTTCACATTAAGAAAAGTGATTCACTCGCAGAGGAAGTATTAAAATAACCAGTATATGTTGCTCAGCAGTTCTCTGACACAGTGACCCCTCTGTGCAAAGGTCTAACTATAACCTCTGGGTGTGTGTGAGTTCTCATGTTTCAGTCAATAGGTTTTTATATACCAAAACAGTTTTACATAAAGGATGTTAACACCATATATACAGTACTGTGTAAAAGTCTTAGGCCACCACCAGCTTTGTTGTTTTAGCAATGTTTTAATGATCAATCCATACTGATTTTTTTGGTCTTTATTATAATACAAACAGAAAATACAGGAAATATGTACACAAAATGGAAATCAGAACAAAAATGGCTTCTTTAAGCAAAAATCTGTATTTAGTGTGACCTCCTGGACTTCCTCCAGTTTCTCAAAGAAGAAAATCTGGCCAGGTTCCTGCTATAGTTATATAGAAGTCATTTTTGCTATATAGAATATGTTTTTTTCCTGTATTTTCTGGTTATATTCTAATAAAGAGACGGAGAAATAATTATATATGGTCATTTACTAAGGCCATTGCTGAGACAACATCAAATGGTGGCCTAAGAGTTTTGCACAGTACTCTATATGTATCTGCTTGTCAGTAAAATACTGAAGAACAAATTATTTAAAATTCAGACAGTAAAGCTATGTGGTTCTTCTCCTTACATCCAGCACTAGAACAAATCAGTTCAGCTGTCGCCCCCATGAAGAATTTGAAAAGGGGAAGTAGCCAGGGAAAACCTCCAGAAACAGTTAAGCAGCAGAGTATTTGAAGCAAGACATGGAAAGGGCATGGCTGCCATCCAGATGGGTTCAAGGGAGTTCATCTGGATATACAGAAGGGAAAAAAGCACCTCTTAAATAATTAGGGGGGGTGTTTTAAAAGCACACGGCTATAAATTGTGACTGCATGCTGAGCGCCTTTCTACTTTTCCAAATAAAAATGCCACACGTACAGAAGTTCTTTTCTGAATCAAGCCGAGAGGATTAGAATAGCTTGAATTAGCTTATCAAAGATAAATTGGCTACTTCATTACAAACAGATCAACTAAATAACGGATTAAACTGTTGGTTTAGCTTGTTCTCGTGCTTTTACCTCTAGATATTTCATATGATTTCATCCTGGCCTTTAACTGTTCTTAAATAATTTTGCAAAATATCTTTCATGACGTCAGAATAAAGACTCATATTGGGTCAATCCCAAATTCTGAGAAACTTCTAAGTACTTCCTGCTTTTCTAGGGATGATTATTTGTCTGTTCTTATAGTATTATACTATTTTCAAAAATACTTTATTGAAAATAGCACATATTTCTGGAGATTGAGTACACATGCCAATACCTTTAACTATATTGTCCTATTTTCATAAGCTATTATGCTTGTCAGTAACAGGGCAACTCAAGTCATTTTAAAGGTGCCCTAGAACTTTTTTTTTAAAAGATGTAATATAAGTCTAAGGTGTCCCCTGAATGTGTCTGTGAAGTTTCAGCTCAAAATACCCCATAGATTTTTTTTAATTCATTTTTTTAACTGCCTATTTTGGGGCATAATTAGAAATGAGCCGATTCAGGGTGTGTGGCCCTTTAAATCTTGTGCTCCACGCCCCAAGAGCTCACGCTTGCCTTAAACAACATAAAAAAAGTTCACACAGCTAATATAACCCTCAAAATGGATCTTTACAAAGTGTTTGTCATGCAACATGTCTAATTGCGTAAGTACAGTGCTTATTTTGATGTTTACATTTGATTCTGAATCAGTTTGAGGCTATGCTCCGTAGCTAACGGCTAATGCTACACTGTTGGAGAGATTTATAAAGAATGAAGTTGTGTTTATGCATTATACAGACTGCAAGTGTTTAAAAATTAAAATAACGATGGCTCTTGTCTCTGTGAATACAGTAATAAACGATGGTAACTTTAACCACATTTAACAGTACATTAGCAATATGCTAACGAAACATTTAGAAAGATAATTTACAAATATCACTAAAAATATCATGTTATCATGAATCATGTCAGATATTATTGCTCCATCTGCCATTTTTTGCTATTGTCCTTGCTTGCTTACGTAGTCTGATGATTCAGCTGTGCACATTCAGACGTTCTGCCCTTGTCTAATGCCTTTCATAATGTTGGGAACATGGGCTGGCGTATGCAAATATTGGGGGTGTACACCCCGAATGTTACGTAACAGTCGTGTTATGTTGAGATTCGCCTGTTCTTCGGAGGTCTTTTAAACAAATGAGATTTATATAAGAAGGAGGAAACAATGGAGTTTGAGACTCACTGTATGTCATTTCCATGAACTGAACTCTTGTTATTTAACTATGCTGAGGTAAATTCAATTTTTGAATCTAGGGCACCTTTAAGTCAGAAGTATGTGGCAGGGAAGTCCTTTTTGGACCTTGAAAAAGTCCTGCCAACTTTCATAATATGGACAAAAACTGCTGAAACATTCTTCAAAAAAAATTTTTTGTGTGTGTGTGTGTGTGTGTGTGTGTGTGTGTGTGTTTTGCAGATAAAAGAAAGTCATGCAAATAACATGAGGGTGAGGGTTTTTTTGGATGAACTATTTGAACTATTTAAGGTCTACTTTGGGGAGTCTACTTTTAGAGAGTACTTGGACTTTACATAATATGGTTATACAGATAAGTCCTGTCCAGAAACTCAGGGAGATGTTTGGCCTGAAAGTTTTTCGTTCACAAACATGCCATTATAGAACATGTCATTTTGCAAATGCTTTCGAATACAAGGGAACTGGTCTGTATCACTCAAGAACAAAACACTACAAAGTTTCCAGAGCATTTATCCAACTGTTGGCAGACCGTCTACATGGAGTAAATCCGTTCTCCCCTCTGCCACTTTGCAAGTCTTTTTATTTCGCCTACAGGCCCGGCCTCCTTACCCATGTTATTTGGATTTACTGACGAAACACACAAGCCCTATGACAACAAACAAGCATAGATTGGAGACCCGGCACTTCTGCCACGGACAGATGTGTGGTGCTTGGCACACAATGAGGGTGGGGGATGGGACAAGAGAGGGAACGGGGGAGATGGGATAGTGGAAGCTTCTTGGAGTGGACAGGATTGGCAGTGGTCTCTTTGAGAGGGATTTGCATGTTCAAAGAAACCACACAATCTAGTCGTGTTCTCAGTGCGAGGTGGCTTAAGAGCACTTCTGAGACTTCCTCTGTGGAATTTCAAATGAAGTTTCGGAAGTTAGATGTTGAACCAAGTTTTTGGAAGTTTGTAAGTGGGACAACGGTATGAAATCTGTACTCTGAGGAATAGTTTCACTCTACCATTACAGACTTCACAAATTATATTAATGTAAAAAGAAAATCTGCACCTGTACCTATTTTGCTCCTGGAAGAGTTGCTGCTAGCTACTATAATTTCGAATTTGGATCATGTGTCCTACTGCAGTCGTACAAGATAAATAAGGAATGATGTATAGTCTCTAAAAAAGGGAAGGAACCAAAACAGCATCTTAATTAGGTTTACAACTTCAGGTTGATCCGAGACAGTCTGAAGTGTTCCATGTGGGAAGCCAAAACTTTAATTTAGCCACCTGATAAAGGCCCATTCACACCAAGAATCATAATAACTAAATTAGTGTCCACACCAACAGACTATAATGTTCCATTTACTATAAGCACAAGCTGCCATCATGTCATCTGCCACTTTAAATAATCGAGCTCTTTAAACATGTTTGGATTCTTCTTTGCTCTGTCAATCTTTTATCGTTATTCAGCTGGGAAAAAAATCAATCTGAAAGTGTTTTCAATGATATTGTTCCTCTGTGGTATTCACAGAATTAGAATGATTATTAAGATTGTGTAGTTCTAATCCTCAGTGTGAACAGCACTTAAAACTGACCTGGAGAGAAGGGGATGCTCGGTTTGAAAGTGAAGACAAGTAATCTACACTAGTATCTCATTGAGGATAGTGTACACTATGCTGTATGGGTTGAGTGGGCCTCCACACACATGCTCACTTTCTTCACCCATGATATTAGCTACAGCTGTAGCTGATCTTATTACTTACAAACCAATAAAGAGAGATGTGTTGCTGTTAATGTTTCACCCAGATCTTCATTTTAACATTTCAGTGCCTCGTGGGCAGCTCTTCATGGCATGGTTTTGCTTCAGACGACCAGAGTTTGAGTCCCAGCTTGTGGTACTTTCTGTCCAGTATACTCTGTAGTATTCTGCTTCATAATGTCAAATGTTGTCGCTCACAATACTATGTACTACGGTAATGGTAAGAGTATCAAGACTGCATGCTTTTCCAAACATAGCCTAACTCTCATTAACTCACTGATGTTTGTAAATGAAAATAGTAGTCCTAATCACTAAGGGTCTTCCAAGCTTCTAAACAGCTTAGCATAATCAATCCCTGACTAGACTTGTTAAGAAATCCTGTAGGCCTAACTATTATTGAGCTTGTAAAGTGAGAGGTGTGTCTTCATTTGAAGCCATGTGCATGTGCTTTCAGAGAAGCTTTTGCTTACCCGAAAATAAGCATACTGTCAGCATTTATTAGTCACCATTTTGTTGCTCTAAACCTTCGATTCATCTTTAATGTATACAAAAGATGCTAAACAGTTTCTGTGTCACATAATAATGAAACCAGACAGTTCTGAAATGACATAAGGGTGAGTAAATGATGACAGAATTTTTAATTTGGGGTGAGCTACCCCTTTAAATTCCTGTCGTCTTATAACACTGCACAGAGAGCAACCTTGGCGCCAAGTGTGGAATCATGCAGTTGTCTAAATATTATCAAACACCGTAGGGCCTTGTATCGTTGTGTAAACGTTTATCGAACAAAACATTTGCCTGTTACGTCATGACAACCTCGCGAAACGCGGAGGATAACGTGTGCATCCCGACCTCGGGAAAAAGACGGACGGGTGACGTCATGTACATGAGGAATATTCAGCATCCCATAAGCGAGACAAAAGGCTGTCTCAAAACCTAGTGAGCTGCCTCCCTGGGTATCACATGACATTTGCTCATTTCTAAAGACAATCATTTTAGTTGAGAAGTTTGAATTAAGTGTATTTTCTTTCTTTCGCAAATAGTAGGCTATTTTCTTGTTTTAAGCATCAACCTAACAAAATGAAGTGAGGATTAAGTAACCCAGGCTGTTTGTCAATGTAAACTCCGAACAAAACTCGTATTAGCTACATTTATCTTGTTTTAAGTGCGATAATACTCAGCAAGGCACAGTGTATGGTCGCGTGCAACATTTTTGGGCAGCATGCGCCTGTGATGTCCAAAAATGCAGCCTAGGTAGACAGCACACTAGGTTTTGAGACGCATCCAAAGACATGCACGTTCACCCGAGCGGTAATAATGTTGTATTCTCGTTTCCTTGTCCATTGCCCTTTTATTTATTTTTTTCTTTAGACCAGCACTATTGATCCTCTTCCTATCAAGGCTTGTTCCCCAAGGACAATTGTTATTACCAGTATCCTGGTTTTCCTTGAATCCTTTGCGTCAAAGCTTGATCAAAACATGCACCACATTAAAGAATAATCGAATGTATTACCAGTCGATTCTCTTACCTTTCTTTCATATGCAGCTCACACGACCATTAATCCATCATAAATCAGAGATCGCTGCCTGGCTCGATCGCGTTTCCCACAACGTTGCAGGACGCATGAGGGAAAATAAATAAATATACCAGTAGCAGCAGCAGCAGCAGCCCTGCCCGTTATTTCCTTGCGGAGGTGATGATAATTTGAGATGTAAACCTCTCTCGGTACCAAACCCGGAAAACACCACTTCATATGTGTATGGAAAGAAATATTAAACAAGTGAAATAATGCCCTAGCCTAAAATAACAACCCGTTCATTCTGTTTCTCCACACAAAGCTTGCCTCCCACTCGCTGTCTCTTTCTCTCTCACATGCACACGCACACAAAACAGACCAATCCCATTTAAAGAGATAGCAGCAAAAATATCAATAATGCATCGCTTTGGGCTGGTGAGCATTGAATGTTTTTGTGAGCGTTGGTTGTAACTCTTCCGTAAGAGAAAGATGAAGGCGTTGTTTTATTATTATGTAACCACATATTCATAGGACTATGCGTTTTTAAGGTGCATACATGCATTATATATTACACAACAGAACACAATGTTATTAGGCTTAATGTGGCAGGCCGTTCTAGTCCTTAAATAAATTTAATTGGCGTTCCATAAGTGTTTTAATTTAGTATAGCTGGGCAGTGTTTGTCCATGTCCTGGCGTTCCAGACTAATGGGACAGATTTGAAGTTTTGTTTTGTTTTTTTTCCATTTGCTCATGTTTGTGCATAAAGGTGTGGTCACATCTGTGTCAAATTTAAATTTCACTGGCAAAAATTAAATATTGTCAGTAGTGTGATATATGCAGCACATCTTACACATAAGTCACTCTCAAGCTAAGCTGCTTTATTTTGGTTAATGCGAAGAATCTGCATGACCAAATCTGCATGGGGAAATGTTTCGCCATCGCGCCAAATTCCTGATTGCGTGATTCCTGTTAAAATTACTGGATTTCAGTCATGAAATTCACTGGGTATTGGTAAATGTGACTGCGCTTTAACACATCAGAAATTCTCTGCATCACAGAAAAACAAAGTTTTATTATGTTGCCGAATATATAGCCATAATGTATGTTTATTTGCATTGAAAAATTATGCGTATTTACACTTATAAACTTATTTTTTTGGCCATATTTTAGCAGCTAGAGGGCAGAGGTCCCTGTTATGTACACCCATTTTTTTATTTATTTTTTTTTGGTCTATAAGGCAGTTTTCATACAAAAGTTTAAAGGGGTCATTGATAATGATTTCGCCTTTTAAAGGTGCTAAAGAGGATGTTTTGTTTTATACATTTTTGCAAAATTACTTGAAACTGTCTTTACTAAATGATAAAAGACTATTTATTAGGTGCACTGAAAGGAATAATATTAATATACATCATCTGTGCACGAGATAGGGCCTTAAAAACATCAGCCAATCGTTTACGCCATCATCGCGTAAACGATTGGCCCTATGGCTTGTCAATCACTTCCGTGACGTTCCTTGTGAGAGACGAGCGCGGCTGCGCGCTCCAGTAACTTTCCACACTCCACAGGCGCCGCATGCAATGTTTTTGTCCGGAGACAGGAGTAACAACTGCAGATTATGAGTTACCTGCGGTGAGTCCGACATAATGAATCCACTAACACGAGACAGTGAATGCCGGTGGTAAACACTCGTGTTCCAGTACTCATGCACGAGTTTTGGGAGGCGTTCCCTCGAAAGGAGGGGGGGGTTGTTCTTACGCATGCGCTCATTTCAAAAACTCAGTAACAGTCTTTGGTTTCTCAGTCGACGAAAAGATCCTCTTTAGCACCTTTATGTGTTATGTTTATGTGTAATGTTGCATAAACAATATCTGCAAAGTTACAACACTCAAAGTTCAATGCAAAGGGAGATTTCTTTTTTTCTTTTTTACAGAAATCACTTTTTAAGGACTACAACAAAGACTGGTAAGGACTACAATGAGCTTCTTCCTGGGTTGGTGACATCACAAACCCTAAAATTTACATAAACCCTGCCCCCGGGAACATGCAACAAAGAGGGTGAGGCCATGTTGGGCTGTTTTAGAAAAGAGGAAGAGTTGTTGTAGAGTGTTGTTGCCATGCTGTCATTTTACGCCAGACTGCTTCACAAACAAGGGTCAATTCAACGCTGGATTTGCACAAAACTTTAACATGACGGCACATGCTAGTCGATGAGTTGAATCAACTCTACAGAAACTACATACATTTATCCACTAACCATTCAGAAACGTCCAGATGCATTCTAAAAGTTGTAACTTCTTCCTGAATCTCTCCATCAGTGTCACCGCAATCATCATTTTGGCTACGTGTGTGTGAGATTCTCCGGCTTTGTTTTTTTAACAACTGAAGCTCAAGCTGTTAAAGCTCCACCTTCTTCTGGAAAGCGGCTGGGAGCAGCAGCTCATTTGCATTTAAAGGCACGCACACACAAAAAAAAATTGTTTTTGCTCACACCCAAACTTGACAAGCTTTAATAAATGATCTGTGGGGTATTTTGAGCTGAAACTTCACAGACACATTCTGGGGACACTGAATACTTATCTTGTGAAAAGGGGCATAATAGGTCTCCTTTAATAAACAATATCAAACTTGTAGTTTTGTATATCAGCACAGCTTTAATGGCCTTATGCCTATAGCCGCATCACAGCAGTGCTTTATTTTCAAAATGCATTAATAATTTCAAATATGATATTGCTTAAACAATGTGAGTGAATGTAATGCGTCATTAAATTTCTAAAGACAAACAACAAACCTTTTTCCTTAGGGTGTAGTTTGTTGAATCTGTCATTAGCTTATCAACTGATTACAAACTTAATAATTAAAATTTTTAGAGTATTTGAGGACACTGTGGTGTGCGCTAGCAGATTGTTTGACTCATGCACACTCCGATCAGTCATTTCAGCATTGCCCAAAGGCATAGGATGTATCCGACGCCCATTTTAGCTGCCATTACATAACATCATACTGGCTTCAGTGCTCAGCCAAGAAGTCTGCATCTCCTGCAGCAGTTGTTTGGATGAAATTTATGCAGAGTACAAACTAGAGCTTCTCACAGACAGAGTTTTTCCACTTTAAACCTTCTTTTTCATCAGCGGGTCTGTCAAATGGCTGCCAGTGAGTTGCGGCATCCAACTATATGCTCGGCGCAAGAATTTTTCTGTGCTACCTTTACTCGTTATGCATGCTGAGCGCATCCCGTGTCAGCCTCCACACGGAGTCAGAGAGCTAGAGAGCTGTCTATTTATAGCCTGCTCACTTGCTCCCACCCACTCCTAGCCTCCCTCATTGGACGGAGCCTGCACAACAAATGAAGAAATCCTATATGCCTATTAGGATCCTACTCAGTCCTTCAGCATAAATAATGGAAGGATTTTGGTGTGGGGAGAAGTAGTGCACCTTCTTAATAATGCATGAGTGTAGGGGTAACTGTGCCTCACTCTTCCGTTGGAGGAAGGTGGGGTGGATGGGCATGTGACTGTATTGTGTTTAATCATCTATTTAGGGTATAGGGTCTCACTAGCCATCTGGCATACTGAATTTGTTTTCTTTAGGGGCTGCCCTGGGGATTTAGTTAGTACTTTTAAGAAGGAAGCAGTGTTGTCCTAAATCTAGTTTGCTCACTTTTCCTACCCTTGCTTGCATGTTTTTTTGTGGTGCTCTGAATGGAAGGGCCCCTCTTGGTCTCTCCGTGGCTGGCACCAATCTCATCGGTCATGACTTCATGCCGTACAAAGGATTCCCTCACAATCAGGCGCCATCCTCACAGACTCTGCTCACCATTGGTTTGCGTGTCTGTGTACTTTGACTGCAGGTCTAGGGAATCTCATAAAGATGTGCTTACTCTGGATTATTGTACAAAGCACCTCA
Organism: Chanodichthys erythropterus; assembly: GCF_024489055.1. Lineage (NCBI taxonomy): Eukaryota > Metazoa > Chordata > Actinopteri > Cypriniformes > Xenocyprididae > Chanodichthys > Chanodichthys erythropterus. Next base: position 33,847,123 of record NC_090223.1, read on the forward strand.
GAGAGAGAGACGGTTATGGTTTATGGTATGTCAATAAAAACGAGGTATGTGAGAGACCAGGTTATAACTGCCAAAACCTGATGTTTTCCACCTTCTGCTTCCCTTCTTCGTCATTTCTCTTAACTAACACTTGTGAATTTGGCTGGAAAATTCAGTAAAAATGTAGTCCAGGTTTTCTTTGGAGAACTACACAGAAAAAATTAAGATTATATTAAAAATAAACAAATATTAAAGATTATTTGAGTGTTTTACAAGAAAATATGAATTCAGTCTTAAAAAAATGCATTTAAATGAGTGTTACTTGCCATTTATTTGTAATTATTTGTGAAATTTTCTAGCAAATGAGTAAATGTAAATTCTTTACACCCATTTTTTTCAGTCATGTGTACTTCATAATTCAAATAAAAGTAATTCACAGATGGAAGACTAGTGCCATATGTGTAGTAATAAAATTAATTTTAATCAATCAATGTTAATGTTTTGTTTGAATAATAAAAAAACACTTCAAATTAACAAATAAATAGTATATAGCTGAAGCAAATGTTAAAGGGGGGTGGGGGGGTATCACTCTCAGTTTCTGCCAATCTCATGTTAATCTTGAGTACCTATAGAGTAGTAGTGCATCCTTCATCTCTCAAAAAAGTAAATCAGTTTTATCATATTTATAAAAGATGCTGTACCGAGTCTTTCCGAAAACAGCCGAGCTTCTGGAGTCATGCCGTGTGAGCGGAGCTAAAGAGTGACGAGCTATCACAAGCACGCACAGCTTTTGCACAGCGATTGTCTGCAAGCTATCAATGGTCAGCTAAACAAATGTATTTAAACGCACACAATACACCATCGCATTATCCATGGATAACTTTTGAATCACTATAATGAATATAGCGTATAGTGAATGATGAATAATGAATTTATGAATTCACTACATTTGTGTTGTGTACACTATATGCACTTAGGTGCCTATTGCCAACAAAACAGACATTTGAAGCAGTTTTACTCACCACCTGCGGTTCCGACTCATGACCGGGATCTTTACCTCTGTGACCGCTCCATCTTTCAGTTTCAAACGATCTGTAAGTCCAGCGTAGAACTGGGCCTTGTTTATAAAACCATAAGTGCCGTTCCTGAGGGCTCAAGCAGCCACGGAAAACACAAGATATTCTACATTTGTTTTAACCAATAAAAAAGTGATTGCAACTTTCATTTTCTATGTTTATTTTAATAACAAATATTGAGAGCGCATCTTCTGGGAGGATTAAATGCATTTGCTGATCAATCTAGTTAAAATGCTATTGAACAGTTCACACATGGCCAATGAACTTTCGACTGAATTTTAGGGTCATGGCTGCCAGCAAAATATGCAGAGAGAAGTTATAATTTTTAAAACATGTATGCTTCTCTCAATGCAAATTTATACTCCTAGTCCTCCATACAGTTTTGTTCAAAGTCAAGGATGACAACTATACAAAGTATGTGGCTGTTTGAACCTCCCATCTCATTTTTTTGGTGCAAATCTCATTTTTGTTGTGAGGTGGCTAATGACAGCTGGATCATGTAAAATTATGCAAAAATCAAAGAGTACAGAGTAGGAGACACCTGGCAATTCTTGGCTCATTTGGGCAGTCAAATCAATCCACCAACGGTAAACTGTGGTCAGGAGAGTTAACAGAGTAAACCTGAGAGTGAGTTTGACAATCTGTATGTGATAAACTTACACAAATTTGCAGGATATTTGAACCATATGAAAATGAATGCAACCATTTCCATAAAGTCCCTTTTTTTTTTTGAGTCAGGACAAAGGCAAGGAAATCATGCACAGCCAGTGTAATCCACAGGGAATCCATGCCCTGGAACATTAAATCCAATATCCCATTTACCGGAATAACAATCACACATACTGATCCTATACATCTGGCTAGAGACTGAAGAGACCAGCTGTGTAGTTTGCTTGTTTTAAATGATTTTCAGTGTGGCTGGAAAAACTATCCATTAAAAATATGATAATCAAGGGTTTTCAAACTGGGGTTTGTAGGGTTAATGTGTGATTATTATAAAAAGAAGATTAATAAAATGTTTAATGTAATGACTTTTTTACATTAGCCAAATGTAATAATTTTACTATTTCACTCTGCTTTGATGCATAGATAATAATAATAATAATGATAATAATAATGATGATGATGTTTAATTTATATAGTACCTTTACAGAAGTTAAGGATGCTTTACAATAGTAGTACAAATACATACAGACACACATTAGATTGTAGTACAGATAAATTTACACTATAACAGATAAATGTTTACTCTCAATTTAATAATTGGTAAATATTTTGCACATATTTATTTTAGTGCTGTCAAATTGATTAATCACAATTTAATCTATTTGTGTATATATATATATATATATATATATACACACACACAATACATACACATACAGACACAAAACTTTGTTAGATGCGATTAATCGTGATTAATTGATTTGACAGCACCAATTTATGTATTTATTTTTTGTCTTTATTATATCACACAGTATATTTTTCTCATACTGATTTTATATAAACATCTTATGTTTTAGGAAGTTCCGTTGCAGATTGATTGATTTTTTTATTTACGTCCCTGGCATTTTAAAAGTTTGGAAACTCCAGATTATAAGGAATTATATTGCTAAATCAATTCCAGCGTGAAAAGCAAACACATCATGGACCTTGTACAGCAAAAATGCAATTTTAATGTTTTATCAACATTTTGTGAATATGGATGCATGGCATGGCATGATTCATGAAGAAGGATTTCAAGTTGTATGTGTTTTTTTGTTGTTGTTGTTTTTTTACAAACCATGGGTCAACAACAACCAATCAGATTGCGCTCCACTCAAGCCATGCTTTTCATCCAGATGTCACCACAAGCCTCGCAACAGCTGGAACGATGACTATAGGGTGGGTGTGTAACCTGTTGAATTCAGCAATCCTCTGAATTCAAGCAAACCTCATGGATGAGGTAATGTAACTGTGCACTGAATAATAAAGCGAGCTAAGCAAGGGCGCAGAGTATTAGCGTATAGATGTTACTTTAAAACACCAGCCCTCTTCCATGTGTCCCATGTAATTTAATCCCTTAGGAGGCAGAATTGGGGAATAAAAATGTGTTGCATTGCATCACATCACTCTTTGTGACATAACAGCAATTTGATTTTCAGGGCCTTGTACTTTCACCATGACACCAGAGACTGATCAGCTTGCCAGTCCGGCAACATGCTGCACTGCGGATGACTCAGCCACAGCTGTTGCCATAGAAACCAGCCTCCTTTGCAATCAGTCTCTTAGTAACAGTGTTGTTGCCAAGTAACCGTATGTGTGAGTGTGTGTGTGTTTGTGTTTATTGAGTTACATTCAGATTTCTACACGAGGGCTTGTGAATCACCGTTATTGCCTGCTCCAGTCGCTTTGAAGACCCCTGCTTGATGCAACGAGCGCATAAATAAAGATAAAAAAAAAAAATCAACACATGACTATCATCTAAACAAAGTGTGTGGACCTCTTCTGGGATAGAAAAGAGCATTAATTTAACTAGAAATAATGTTTAGAATTGTCTGTAATATACAAACCTTTGAACATAAACTGTTAAAAACAAATGCAGATGCAGTTTTGACTGGTTGTCTGCACTCTGAGATATTTTAATCCAGAGTTTGTGCTGTCAAAACAATTCATTATATTTACATTCACAGTCATGCATTTAGCAGACGCTAAAATGCAAAAGAGGAACAAAGCCATTTGTCAAAAAGCCAACAATATTTGTAATAGGGCTGTCAAAATGGTTGAAAAACAAAATTCTAATTCTTTACTTAAATATTACTAATATTCGAATTATGTTTGAATTTAAAGGATTAGTTCACTTTGAAATGAAAATTAGCCCAAGCCATCCTTGGTGTATATGACTTTCTGATGAACACAATCTGAGAAATATTAATAAATATCCTGATGCATCCAAGCTTTATAATGGCAGTTGACAGCTGAAGAAAGTGCCTCCATCCACATCCATCCATCATAAACAATAAAGATGCGTTTGTGTAAAAAAAAAAAAAAAATCCATATTTAAACAAGTTATGAAGTAAAATATCTAGCTTTCGCCAGACTGTCTTCCGTATTCAAGTTACAAATTAAGTGTAAACTGGTGTTGTGTCAAGTTGAATAGCGAAGGCGTAGGACATAGCGTAAGCTTTCTGAACTGCAAGAGTTTTACACTTTCTTTGTACGTTGAATACGGAAAGCGATCTGGCGGAAACTTGATATTTTACCTCATAACTTGTTAAATATGGGTATTTTTTGATAAAAATGCTATTAATGTTATTAACCCCCGGAGCCCTGTGGAATATGTTTATGATGGATGGATGTGGATGGAGACACTTTCTTCAGCTCATACTCGTTGATCCCTCTCACTGCCATTATAAAGCTTGGATGCATCAGGGTATTTATTAATATATCTCAGATTGTGTTCATCAAAAAAGAAGAAAGTCATATACACCTAGGATGGCTTGAGTGAGCTAATCTTTTAAAAGACATTTCAGCTAGGGCAGAAAAGCTTTTTGCACCGCATTACATTTTTATTCAAAGCAATGAAATAACATGACCGTCTGTAAAATAAAATAAATAAAAAGTTTATAACGTTTGAACTAACTTTTATAATTCAAATTAGGGCTGTCACGATATTAGATTTTTCACACCACGGTTATTATGGCCAAAAAATATCACAAAATCGATATATATCGCAATATTTATAGATTCCTTGGGGGAATTTATCAGTCTAAATAATTTTTACTTTGTTTATTTAGCTTTTCTCTTTCAGGGTTGCTGCACATTTTCAAATCAAGTCAAATTTAAGGCTTTTTAAGACCTGAAGAAATAAAAATTAATACTAGCATAGTAGCCTATACATTATGGCTGTTACCAGTCAAATAGGTTGTTTGCACATGACGTCACAGCAGCAGCGTGAATGAGTCTGGAGGGCAGGGAGTAATTTTTCAGATCGATAAAATCGAGAACCCAGAAGGTGTTTATATCGTTTACATAACTTACACCATTTTTTATAACTTATATCGTTTTTGAACTTTGTCGCCTTTATTGTTTTGCGTCTGCTGATACTGAAATTAATACCTGCTTACCTTTTTTGTTTTTGACTTGGTTAAATATCCACATTCTTCATGGTATTGCTTGCAGGGAAGATAAGCTATTTTATCCCATTGAATGATAATTTGGTGTTTTCACTTTATTCTGTTCACAATAGACCTTTTTCACACTTCCGGGTTTTTGGCTTCCGGAATGAGCCACGCAGTGTAAAAGATTTTCCGGTTACAGTGATAGATAGCCTCGATCAGAACCAGTTCGGGAATCAAAGTCGTTTTACGAATTAAATGTCTTGAAAATGTTTGAACGGTCTTTGTGAATTATTGGTGAGACTACAGAGCTCGCATTAAGAGCTAAATTTAATAAATAATTTGAAGTGATGGCGGTTAAACTGGTTATATTCTTCGTGTATGTTTGGCGCGGCTGTGCATTATCGCGCTCCATGTGCTGTAAAGACAGTGTCTGTGTCTAAACGTGCATACTATGTGACATTATTAATATTCAGTACTATTTAGGGTGGATAGTATGCACATAATGAGATGTATAGTGTGTTTTTAGCGACGTGCTGGGGAAATGATCGACTGGTAGATCCCTTATCACACAAGCCTGATCCTCTGATTCGTGAAGCAGGACTGCTCGCACCATGATATTTCTGGATATAAACACTTCAGTCATCTCTCACTCATTTTCATGTCATCATCATCTTAAAGTGTGTATTATGCGCAGCATTGTTGTACTATTGCAATATGCAAAGACTGATAGTTGTGTACAGTGTGGTTTTGGAAATTATGTCTTAGTTTAATCATTTTAATCGATCAGGATTAATTATAACATATGCTTGAATGTGGGATGTGATGCCATATGAGACATGTTATATATTTTTTAAAACTTAGCTATTAAACTCACGACAATATTATGTATCTCACGACTTTATATCCCACATTAAAGTATATATTGGGAGTTAATTTTTTAAATTAATAAATTATATAAATGTTCGTAGTACGTAATACGATCTGGGAAATTGCTGAATGCGTAGCTGCATAGCCTTTGCTGTATGACAGCTGGTGATATAAATCCATCTTCCGGTAAATTCGATCAACGGTCTGAGTGGCTGTATAAGCTACAAACAAGTAGAAAATAATTTATTTGTAGATTATACAAAAGCTATTTGGAAAACAGACAAAACAGAAAAGGTAAGAAGCGATATTTGAGAAAAGAGCATATCAATGTAATAGCCGTAGACGCATAGCGGAACTAACTTTACCCTGCGTCACGTGATTTCCGATTCTTGTGAAAAAGGTCTATGTTGATCTGGTTACCATGAGAACAGTGTCACGCGCTGCTGCTTCAGTTATCATATGGTAGAAAATATCCAAATAAATAAATGTTTAACAAGCTGACAGAAGTCGATTCAACAACAAAGACAACACTTTAAAAAAACACTCAGCTATATGTGATTATTTTAGAGTGAGAGGGAGTGGGTTAATCAGTGACATTATTAGATTTGATACAGCGTCTTCCCGTAGGCCTACGTCCTGAACGATGATGTGAGCTCCTGTTGCAATTGTAGATTCAGCATGACCTACAATGGCGATATTTTTCACAATCGCGACAGAAAATATACTGCCCTAAAATACTGCCCTATAACTTCACTAGCAGAAAGGCAGCGCGATGTAAACAAACCTAGACTAGATCTGAACGCGGCGTGACGGCAGCTTCACATTGTCTATATCTACCTTCTCGATGGTAGGAATTCTTTCAATTCAGTGGAAAAGTCGCTCCTCTTCATAACATGAAGATCACATCCAACTTATGTTGTGATTTTCTGTTTATACCTTTCTAAACCAGCACAGAAAGGACTCCATCTCTTCCATTCTAATTTTCAATGCTTGCCCTCCACCGGTATTTCGCGCGTCACCAAAACCACGTGATTGGAAACAACCTATTAAATCATTATCAACAAAATCTATCTTTGCAATTCAGAGGTGACACAGAATGAGAAGTGGCATTAATATATTTAAACAGCATTTACAATTTGTCTACATAAATTTAATTCAATATTTAAATATGAATTAGTCTTGAGATGTGTTTTTTAAAAGTTGAACTTCTTTTAACTTTACATGCTTTTAAACATGCGGCTCTCTTGTGCGAGATTCGAGTGCAACGGTCAAAGATGTCCGTCCGGCAGAAAATGTGTTCTGTGTGAGTGGCTTGGTTACGGTTCTGACTTAACCAAGATCTTCTCTACATTGAGCTTTTCTATTTCTGCAATGTTTTGAATGAACAACAGAGCAGCACTCCATCCAGTGGGTTCAACTGGATAGGCTACCAAAAATATTAAAACGCTTTTATATTATTTTTATATCTTATCATCATCATCACATCTTGTGCACCACTGATAAGGCTACCTGATGCACATCTAAAATTCGAATGCATTTTTTTTTTGCATTCGAATGTGGATTTTTATTTTAAATTCAACAACTATTCAAAATTTGAATAGGTTTATTGGACAGCTCAATTAGGAAGCAAGCTACAGAAGAGGAGAAATGCAGAGAAGAAATAGATTTTGTTTTATTTATGTGTATTTCTATTTAAACCAAGAAATTGGAATCAAACGTGTCCATAGACCAACTCAATGTCAAGCGCGTTGCTCCTCAAAACGATGTTGACAACGTAAATAAACACATTTTGTGTAGGGGATTGAGAGATGCTGGCAATTAACGAGCGATATAAAGCATGAGGGGTTGAAAAAGGCTGGGATCTGGGGCCCCTGCTTCACAGACAATGCAGATCTCTCAGCACTCGGTTGTTCATTCATACCGGCTGCAGCAGCCCACCCACAAGCCGCTCCACCTACAACAGGAGCCCCTCTCCAGCTTGATTGACGTCATTGCTGACGCACAGGGCCCGGAGTGGCCCGCAGATCAAAGGCAGACACGCGCAAGCCTGAAAAGGAAGTATTTTTAGCTGGCACTGAGAGGAGGGGTGGAGGGGGTAGCAACTGGTCTTTGTCTAGCCCCCTCAAACAGCATACGCAGCATTGTGCTCCTCTTTTCTCCTCTCAATCTGTCATTCATTCCTCTCCATTCCCTTCAGTTTTGCTCAAGGTTGACACCCACAATCTGTACATCTACCAGTATGGCTTCATTTTGTCCTTGGTAACAAGTTTGGTTATGGGGAAAATGTAATCCTAATGATCTCTCACAGTTTACTTCCACAGCTGCCATGGCAGAGATTTAATGCGTTTTCTGTCCGGTGTCCAAAATCGGTCACTGACATCACATAGGATGGTTGTGTGCGAATGCTCCTGATGGTTTATCAAAAGCCTTTAGTGTGTGTTGTATGGCTGATACACAGGGTGTTGTTTATCATCGCTGAACCGGACAGAATGGGGACTTGCTGAGAGCGTGCATTGGTGTGTCTGAATTACTATTTGTCTGCTAAATGACTACATTTTTCTGGTGTGTTCCGTATAGCTGCTCCGTCAGCATTTGCACAAGTGTGTGTGTGTCCATGGGGGGAAGTGAACACAACTAGAGTGCTGCTGAACAAACTTTAGCATTACATTAGGGCTGTGAATCATAAAGAATTTAATGGCTTTTAGGACTTGTAATGAATAAAGATTTGGCAAATGATGAGATAATTTCAATAATAAATATTTTATATCGTTTAGAAAGTTTAAAATATTAATACTTTTCTCACATATACCTATTGATTTATCCACTGTGGCTGTATGGATTACCATCATGCTTGTTTTGTGTGGTTTTTGAAATATCAATTTTGAGAGAATTTTCATAGACGTTAAAGGGTTGGTTCACCCAAAAATGAAAATTATATCATTTATTACTCACCCTCATGTCATTCCACACCCGTAAGACCTTCGTTCATCTTCAGAACACAAATTAAGATATTTTTGATGAAATATGATAGCTCAGTGAGGCCTCTATATTGCCAGCAAATAAAATTTTAACCTAACCTAGCAAGTTAATTTACACTTTCAGTGCCCAGAAAGCTACTAAAAACATATTTAAAACAGTTCATGTGAGTACACTAGTTCTACCTTAATGTTATGAAGCAACGAGAATATTTTTTGTGCGCCATAAAAAAAAAACCTAAATAATGACTTTTCAACAATTTCTAGTGATGGCCGATTGTTTTGAATCATGATTCAGTCACCTGATTTCAGCAGTTTGGCAGTTTGACACGTGATCCGAACCACTGATTCTAAACAAAAGATTCCAAGCAGTGTTTTGAAATCGGCCCATATAGATATTGTTGAAAAGGTTTTTTTTTGTTGTTGTTGTTTTTTTTTGCCATACAAAAAGTACTCTCGTCGCTTTATAATATTACTATTATGAATGCACATGAACTGTTTTAAATATGTTTTTAGTACCTTTCTGGGCACTGAAAGTGTAAATTAACTTGGTGGCAATGGAGGCCTCATTGAGCCATCGGATTTCATCAAAAATATCTTAATTTGTGTTCCGAAGATCAATTTTACGGGTGTGGAACGACATGAAGGTGAGTAATTAATGACTGAATTTTCATTTTTGGGTGAACTAACCCTTTAAAGGGATTACAGTAAATTACAGTAAATTACAAAACACAAATTAAAGTTGCCATGAAACCAAAATCGAAAATTCTTATCTTTTTTACAGAATGTTGCAGTGTTTATCACAAGTGATTTATCCATGCACATAACTGTTTTTTTTTTTTTTTATTATTCATCTTTAATCAAAAACGTTAACCTCCCCTCCACCTTGAAAACTGTTTTCTTCATGATGTGTGTCTAGGCGGAGGATGGGGTCAAATATTCCCGCGGACGAAATCATGTCCGGCCTTAAAAAATGTTTTCAAAGCATTTTTTACTCTAATGTATGTCACAAAAGGGAAGAAAAGACTATAGTAACTTCCATTTCATGCCGACTTTAACTAGAGATGGGCTGCATCAGAAATCACATACCTCCATTCAATATAGTAGCTGAAAAACAGAATGTGACAAAAGAAATATATCTGAATTCACAGTAAAAGAATAGGCAAAAAGTACCCTGATGACCTACTGCTCCAGGCGAGATTCTGAAGTGTGCATACGATGGGCACTTTACTATCCCATAAGGCCACGGGCGAGTGTGAATGGCAATGAAGTGACGCAGTTGACGCTAGTCACATGATAATAAAAACATGGCAAATGTAGTACGTCCAGATTACATTCATAGAACTTTTTTAGCAGTATTTTAGCAGTATTCAAAATAAATACCAGCTCTAGAGAGTATGGGATTTCGGACGCAGACATTGTCTTATTATTGAAAGATCAGAGGGTCTGTGACTCTAACCTTGAAATAACAGCTAACCTTGATCACATGTGCCTTGACATCTAAGCACATTACAGCCTTGATGTCTTTGAATTTCTTTCAGAGTTGTGTTACAGTCGATCACTGTTTGCGGATACAACACAGAAATGAATAAGAAGTGCTGTAAACTGAATCATACCCGTCACACAATTGTCTGTGACTTCTTTTATAAACAGCATTTTTTTCTGGTGTAAACTCCTAAAATGGATCAATCCAAAATGAATGTTTAATAATAATAATAATAATAATAATAATAATAATAATACACTTTTTTTTTTTTTTTTTTTTCAGGTTTGCCTTCGATTGGCTTTGCTTTAATAAAATGGATGGTTATAAAATGGATAGTTCCCATCCTTGATTCTGGTTGGTTGAACTGCATTCAAAGACATTGTAAATTACTCCACAAACATACACCTGTGACCTCATTACATCAGTATCACTGCGCCACTGCTGCTGCAACTTAATGTATTATTTGTTTCAGTAAAAGTAACTTTTATTTATGTAATGAAGTATATGAGTGACCCTTTAATTTTGAGACCACACCCTTCCCCCCATACATAAACAGCCCACAGTTTCTGAAGTGCAGAGGGAATATTATTTAAAAGTCTTCTTTCTCAGGTATGAAACTGCATGTTTGAGTTACACTGTTTAATGATGCTTCTTCTTATAGGCGAACTTGGACTATGCCACATAATAAGAGAACTTTGCTAAGACATAAGCAGATGTATGTGTGCAGAAGAATGGCATAAATGATTTATATATATATATATTGCCTTTAATATTTGTATTGTTTGGTAACAGTTTATAAAAGCAATAAGGCCCGTGAAGCTGTGGTTTACAGTGAATTTAGAACAGCTAAGGGGGTTTAAACAACACCCCTTAGCTGTTCTAAATTCACTATACCACAGCTTCATTGGGCTTATTGCTTTATTAATATAACAGCTGAGGGAGTGATGGGTAATTTTACATCATTCTCTCTTCTGACAACTGTAACCAGTCTTTCAATATTGGTAAGTCGTGGTCTCATGGACATTTTCTTTTGCTAATTGGAGCGAATGGGAATACAACATTTTTATTTGCTGTCATCTCCCATTACCCAAATGTGAAAAGGTGAAAAGGGTCCATAATAATATTTTTTATTTATTTATTTATTTTTTTTTTAATGAACTATCGCTTCCGGACGACTGTAAAATGTGGGTTCATGAATTTGTGTTTGACATAAGCAAGACTCTGCTTTTGAATCACTAAAAAGACATATATGATAAGGGCCATTCGTTCTGGAGTTTTATCACTAACGCATACTGGCTTCTTTGTGACAAAGCAGTTCCCGTCAGATCAAGTGTTATGATTGAATTTATTACAAAATTTTAAAAGCATCATAAAAAGACAAAGCATCAGTGACAAATGATTACATTTGTCAAAGAAACACTTTATGCACTATTGAGATGACTGAAGTTAAATGTGTATTACTGGCGGTCGGAACAACATAAATAATTTTCCACGTCCTTTAGACTAGATTTATAATTTGCAACCTACTCATGTCAAGGAAAAAAAAAGACAAATGTTTATGGCTATCTGAGTCCTCCTTGTGGTTGTTATAGTGGTACTACATCAAGGGCTCTTAGATGCCGGATACTCATGTGTTGTATCTCTAACTTTGATCTAATTCCCTGCAGTGCAGAAGTCAGAGAGCTCATGCCTTTCTCTTTTTATTGAGTAGTCTGAAGTAGATTGTTATTCAAAAGCACTGTTTACACTGTGGATACTAGTGCTGCAACTTTACTTCTACTGACCCCCCTCCGTCAGATGGTAATGCCATTTTACTTTGGAATATATCTATCATGGAACCATATTCATGTATTATTTTATTTACATTCTACTTGTTCATTGCTCATTTACCTTCTTTAATTATAAATTATAAACATTAGATCAGGAATCTATTCAGTACATGATAATAGGTCAATTATGTTCCCTTCGTTATCAAGTGTAGAGAATACTATCAAAATGGAAAGTTTTACTTTGGTTGATGTTGAGACACTAAGAAAGGTAGACTTGAGACCATCTGATCCTATGCCTACCTCTCTTTTTAAAAGTATCTTTGATTCTATATCTATCGATATCCTTGAGATAGTTAATCACTCAACTCCTAGTAATTATAGACCCATCTCAAACCTTACATTTTTAAGTAAAATATTAGAGAAAATAGATTTTTCGAAACTAGAGATGTTTTAGAAAAGATCATAGTACAGAGACCGCTCTTATTAAAGTAGTAAATGATATAAACATAAACCTTGACAGAAATTGGCCTTCAGTTCTGCTGCTTCTTGACTTGAGTGCTGCATTTGATACAATAGATTATTTCAAATAGATTAAGTGACTATGTTGGTCTATCTGGAAAAGTTTTAAATTGTTTTTTATCATATCTCAGTGAAAGAACATTTGTAGTATCCATAATACCTTGTCTGAATATTATAAAGAACCATGTGGTGTTCCACAGGGATCAGTTTTAGGACCACTACTTTTTAATCTATATATGTTACCTCACCTTATGAGGAGGCATGGTATCTCTTTTCATAGTTAGGCAGATGACACATAGTTGTATGTAGCTGTGTCTCCTGAAGGTCCGGTGCAAATTGATTCACTAGCAAATTGCATTAAAGACATAAATGATTGGATGTCACAAAACTTCTTACAACTTAACTGAAGTTTTGCTTATTGGATCAAAAGCACAGAGAGAGAAATTGATCCCTAAACTAAATGTACTCGGATTAAAGCCAAGCCAAGTGGCAAAAAACGTAGGAGTTGATTCTGATTTTAATTTTAAAGCTCATGTACGTATTATTACAAAAACAACATTTTATCATCTCAAGAACATTGCTAAAGTAAGACCATTTCTCTCTCTGAGCAATACAGAAAAATTCATGCATGCATTTATAACTAGCAGGCTTGGCTATTGTAATGCCCTTCTTACTGGTCTACCAAAGAATACAATTAACCAGTTACAATTAATCCAAAACACTGCTGCTCCAATATTGACAAAAGCCAAAAAGAGAGATCATATTACACCAGTATTAAAGTCATTACACTGGTTACCTGTTAGTTTTCGTATTGATTTTAAAAATCTTTTATTAGTTTATAAGGCATTGCACAGATTTGCTCCAGAATAGATCTTCTGATTCTTTTCTTCTAAAGGTACCTCATAGTAGAACTAAAAAATTCGGTGATGTTGCTTTTAGCTGTTATGCTCCTCACCTCTGGAACAACCTTCCAGAGAACATTAGATGTGCTGAAAACATTCATTCATTTGCTTGTATCACCTTCAAATTTTAAACATATATTGATTAGACATATGGCTTTAGTTTGCTTATGTTTCCAGGCCCCTATGTATCTGCCTTTTGCATTTTTCATTTCCATAAACAATTATTATGAAAAAAATAAAAATGATCCATTGTGTTTGAGCTTTTTTTTATCTCTCTATTGGTAATTTCTAGAGTAATTCTGAGTCTTTCAAATGATACCTTGGTTTTGTGTGTAGTCTAGAGGACTTGTTAGCAGCAACCATTTTATTTTGGGTAAGTCATTTTTTCTCCCTGGCCAAAAGTGGGGGTGACATATCTTTTTAGTCTGGCCTTCCTGTAAAATCTTATAAAACCTTTTTATATTTTGTGTTTTGCTTTGTTTGTAATGTTGTATTTTATTTTTCATATTTTGATTTTTATAAATTCTATTCTTATTATGTATCTTAATGGGACTATTTTACTTTTTAATTCTTCTTTTTAATTGTATTAATTGCTGTATCTATTGGTTTCTTGTCAAGCACTTTGAATTGCATTAATTTGTTTAGAAAAGTGCTATATAAATAAAATTTGCTTGCTTGCTTTAAGAAATAGCATGGTAGTATAAAGCTGATAGTTATAGTGGCATTTTGAAGATTTTATATTATTTTATTTTGTAGCTTTAAGAAATACTAGTGGCTACAGATTTCAGATAAAAATGTCCCCACCTTTTTTTTTTTTTTTTTTTTTTTTTGCAAAATATCCTAGCAAACCCTCCCCTAAGAGCTTTACACATCTAAAGTAGCCCTTCTGTCTCCTTACAAAATATGATGTAATGCTTTTAAATGGACTGTATCTTTTATTGGTCTGAACAGTAGATGGCAGCAGAAGTAAAAGCAGAAGTGTTCTCAATTAATATTTGATGCACATATTCATCTGCAATTGTTTAACTGAGATGTTGATAATAGGTCATATACATTTATTATTATTATTATTATTATTTGTTATATTTTATTGTAATTATATATCATTCTCTGATACTTTTTTGTTGCGACCTACTTGTTGAGAACCACCATAACATTTCGTGCCAGTATTTTAGCTTAATGAAGGAAGCAACGAGGAGCATTATCACTCCAACAAGTCTTTACAAAAATGTAAAAGAGTAACAGATCCGTTCCTGACAGTACTCCCAACAGGATGCTATGGTTCCTCTAGGGGGCGGAATCGTGAGGATGAAGAAAATCGTGATTCATTGTTTATATAAACCGTCTAAAAGTATATACAGCTCTGAGCCTGGAAGCCTTTTGGGAGTCCTCTGTGGAATGGGATGGCTTGTGTGGAATATGGATCAATGGATGTTCTGGTGTCAGCTTGTGACTGAATCCCTTGTGAGAGTTCAGCATCAAACAAGAGACTCTTCAAAGAGATGTTTGTACTGTCATCTCCCAAGATGAGACCTCTTTGGTTGGTGAGTAAATGATGACAGAATTTTCATCTTTGGGTGAACAATCCCTTTAATGTGTGGGCTAAACAATGAGTGTCCACACCAATGTAATAAAAAAAAAACTTTGTGATTCTATGAATATCAAACCTGATGAAAGGAAAAAGAATACACCATGTCACAAGTGGCATATGGTTAATGACAATAAAAGAAAAAAGATGAACCCACAGGAGTGCTCTTCCTGCTGGATATTGAGCATATTCATTTCACTGCCCAGCTGTTGCTGAACCGTCTATATCGTCATTATGACATTAGATGCCTCTGAGGGAATATATGAACTGAGATAGCTGGAAAAAAAAGTTGTGAAAATATTAGATTCATTGCAGAGACATCTCTTCTCTGATGGCGTGTTTACTGACATGAGGGCGGGACAACCTGTCACTCATATGACATCACAGCAATAGCAAACCACAAGCATCCAATCAATTCCTGATGGAAAAAATAAAGTCACACCCTACATTTGTTCTTGTTTGAGAAAACGTTTCACTCAGATAAACGTCGCAATATAAGGAAGAAAAGACTGTTACAACTTGTTTCATGTTGATTGTATAATGAGGTCTAATGCTCCTTTTAGAGACTTTCACGTTTTTTCTACAAAATAAATTACAAACAGTCTTACATTAAACATGTCTACGTGCTAGACAAACAAGACAACTTTTTTAAAATACAGTATCTTCATAATTTCTCAAAATCTGAAGACTGTATGTAAGTTTAAGTTTAAATTTAAAAATCTAAAAACTCATTGAAAATTCCAGAAGGAGCCTATAGTGAATATAGCCTGACATCATCACTAAATTAATTATTTATGTTTTGCAGACTTACACTGACATCTAGAGGCATAAATGAAGTATCAGAAATCATATGGACTAGTCATGTGATCTCAATGTATACATAGACTGCGTCCAAAATCGCAATCAATCAATCAATCAATCAATCAATCAATCAATCAATCAATCAATCAATCAATCAATCAATCAATCAATCAATCAATCAATCAATCTTTATTACAGACTCAAGGTCCAGATTTAAAAAAAAAAAAAAAAAAAAAAAAAGACAATAGGACAACATATACAGCCTACAGCATCTACCTCACACAAAGAGTTACAAAATACAACAATACTAATGTCTCCACAGCTTTGACTGATACCGTGTACTACTAACCCTTATATTTGATAGACCCACAATAATCTCATTTTTAGAAGCATTTAGCCGGCAGATAAATCTATACTTAAGATTTGGTAACAGTGCTTTAAAGGCACTCACAAACATCTAGGTTTCTTTAGTAAAATTCTCATTGCATCATTATAAGCTATTTGCAGCTTCTGTAAACTAGATGTTCTATAGTTGAACCACAAATGAGCAGTATAAAGTGTTGTACAATATGCTTTAAACAGTGACACCTTCACCTCATCTGAACAGAAACTAAACTTACATAAAAGTATATTCGCCTACATATACATCATACGGCGTTGCCTTTCGATATCCTCGTCGCCTGTCATGCGTTCAGTGATGAAATGTCCAAGGTATTTTACTTTCGCACACACAGTGAAACTCTTATTGGACAACCTGAAAACTGGAAATTTTATACTTTTATCCTCTTTAGTTCTGCAAATCATAACCACAGTCTTATCAGAATTATATAAAATATCAAGTTCAAGACCATAATCAGAACACATAGTTAAAAGTTGTTGAAGACCAGCACTGCTAGGACTAAACACCACAAGATCATCTGCATATGATTCACTAGAATATTCCCAATCATACACCCAGTTTTACAAGCATTCAAACATTCAGATAGATCATCCATGTAAAGATTAAACAGAACTGGGGACAAAATCCCTCCTTGTCTCATGCCATTACTAACCCCAAAAGGGGTAGAGACTTTATTGCCCCATTTTACTTGCATCATCTGGTGGGCATGCCAATAAGCCAGGATTTTCACAATATATTCTGGCACCCCTCTTTGTCTCATTTTAAAAAATAATGTTGCATAGTTAACCCGATCAAAAGCTTTAGATGCATCAATGAAGCACATAAAGACTGCAGAGTTTTTATCTCTATACTTGTTTACTATTTCAGATGCAAAGATCAGTACTATGTTTAGCCTTAAAACCAAACTGCATTTAACCTATCCAGCAAGAGTTTTTCCAACACTTTAGACAGGATACTAGCTAAAGCTACAGGTCTATAATTATCTAAGTTACCTACCATTCCAGCTTTGTTCTTAATAACTGGCACTAACAAAACAGACAACATTGAATCTGGTAACACACCGTGAATCAAAAGGCCAGTAAAACAGTGAGTAACAGTAAGTAATTAGTAAAAAAGTATGTTTTATGAACATGATGTATATGAATGTAATCTGGATGTGCTACATTTGCCATGTTTCCCTTATCACCTACCAGCATCATTTGCGTCGCTTCACTGCCATTCACAAATCCTCTCCCTTGGCCTCATGGGATAATAAAGTGTTCTCTGAATCTCGCCAGGAGTAGGTCATCTGGGTGCTTTTTGCCTACTCTTTTACAAGTACTGTGAATTCCGACATACTTCTTTTGTCACATAGTGTTTTTCAGCTACTATATAATAGCGAAGCATGCAACTATTGTGTCATCTATGAGGTGACATACTTTTTGATGTACATTTATGACTGGAGTTATTTCTTGAGTTTACACAATTTTTAAACATATGTTTTAAAAGTAAGATTTGTATTAATAAGGCTTAAATATGATTAATGATTGCATTCATTTTTAGCATTTTTTTTGTCCACTGATAACTGAATGCTGTTCAGTTTTACAGAAGCAATGACCCAGCAGGTGGTGCCATGATTGCAAAATGTAATTACAATGTAAGTGTACTTAAACACCAAGAGCTGTGCTCATCTTGAAAATTACACTGATTGTTGATGTAAATTCATGTTGAATGAGTACATACATACACTACCATTCAAAAGTGTGGGGTCAAAGTCTCTTATGCTCACCAAGACTGCATTTATTTGATTAAAATGTGAAATATCATTGCAATTTGAAATAACTGTTTTTTTATTTTAATATATTTTAAAATGTAATTTATTCCTGTGATGCAAAGCTGAATTTTCAGCATCATTACTCCAGTCTTCAGTGTCACATGATCCTTCAGAAATCATTCTAATATGCTGATTTGCTGCTCAAGTGACATTTCTTATTATTATCAATGATAAAAACAATTGTGGTGCTTAATATTTTTGTATTATTTTGATGAATAGAATGTTCAAAAGGAAGTTATTTAAAATAGAAATATTTTGTAACATGATAAAAGTACTGTCACTTTTTATTAACGCAGTCTTGCTGAATAAAAGTACTGATTCATTTTCAAACAAAAAAAAAAAATTCCTACTGAATCCAAATTTTAGGTAGTGTGTCCAGAGACCATAGATATAGAAAGACAGTTCACTCCAATGCACAATATGGTGGAATATGTCCGGCCTTCTAAGTAAAAGAGCCAATCGCTGATTGATGAAGTCATTTCATCATTGCAGCTGCCGTTAGAGGCTCCGGTTCCCATAAAAACCTGAGACTCGCGCTTAGGACTGCACATGCGCGTTGTCTCGTCTAGCCTGATAAATAAGCTTTTTAATGGCTATCTGAGCATAAGAAACAACATCTATGGGACCACTCATGTCAGGTTTTGTTGCTGACTTGAAATATGTGATTTAATTGTGAGTTCACCGAGTAGTTTTTGAGATTTCAGGATTCCCCCATTCAAATAGATAGGACTTGGTCTTGGATGCCCAAAATAGCTAGCCGGAGGTGTTGAAAATATGGCCGCCAAGTGAATAGACTTTCCTTGAAAGGGACTTTGGTGTGTCATGTCGACACTGTGATATGCGATTTCAAAAAAAACCATTTCAGTTGCTATGTGATAGTAATGAGCATATTAGTCATCACACATTCAAATCTCACATCTTCGGCTATCGCTTTAACTGTGCTTGGTCTCTGTATCAAGCCAGTGGTTTAGTTAAAAGCTCCTCTGATGGATCTGATGTCCCAGCCAAGGTAACTGAACGATAATTAACGTGGACATGTTTTGCGGTGGGCCTGGCATCACCTGGCAAACTAGGTGATCATTAGAGAGGACAATATGGCACGGCAGCTGTTTCACCTGTCACAGGGGCTTCAGTCCATTCCAGACTCCCAAACAGCCCTATAAAAGGTGAGAGAAAAATCTCTGACTGGCAGTGAATAAAATGCATTATGGTTGTCTGTCCTCCATAGCTCAGAGCAACAAAAACTAATGAGAATTGAACGATGTGAATTCATTGATATCATTGTGGAGACCCCACTTTATTTATTAAGCCATAATCAACCTCCCCATATGCAGAATTTGATTATCACAAATAACATAAGTGAGTTTCTTTGTTTATGGAGACCAGTGGACTGCATTCATAAGTTAAATCACAGTGCTTTACAAAAGGATCTTTTTAAAATGTTATCTCTTGTTTAGGCGGCTTGCTTGCAAAAATGTTTATGTATTGGCTTATGAAAAGATAATCAAGAATAGGAGAGAACAAAAAAAAGTAATGGATGTAAAAGTATTGTTCGTAAAGTTTTATATGTAAACACATATCATGCATGTATGTATTACAGTATGACATGCATCATGTGATTTACACTGGGAGAAAATAATTACAGTGTTCCAGAAATATTTATTCATGACAGATGACTTCTACCATTCGCCATTTCTATTGAGTGCATTACATTAGTGCATTACAGCTGGTGCTTTGAAAGCTGTATTTATTTGGCAGGGTATGTTCTGTGCATCAATTATATGAATGAGAATGTGTCAGAATATAATGCTTACAGAACGTAAACACCATGTGATATGAGATACAATCTGATGTACAAGTGCATCTCGAGCACAAATCAGTTAAAGAAACTGTCATATGGCCTGTTTATAGAAAGTTTTTGTGTTCCACTCTGCTGCTTTTTAAGGTCAGCACGAAATCAAAAATTATTTTTTTATGGGATATTATTACAGTAATTATTATAAATATTTTATCTGTGCACATTTATATTATATTATATTATATTATATTATATTATATTATATTATATTATATTATATTATATTATATTATATTATATTATATTATATTATATTATATTATATTATATCATATTCATGTGCCCTCATAATCTGTAATCAAAATAACTATCCTTCCCTCTGATGATGTGTTTACTAGCATGGAGATGGGACAACCTGTCACTCATATGACATCACAGTAATAGCAAACCACAATCCAATAAATTCCCCATGGACAAAATCAAGTCCTGCCTATTTTTTCTTATTCAAGAAACCATTTCATTTGGATATACATCACAATAGGAAAGAAAAGACTATCACAACTATCACAAATCTTGTTTTTCTATGTAAATATGTGCTCTTTGACCGTTACGCTGCATATCACTGCTTTTGCATGCTCAGGTTATTAAAAAAGTTCCACTTAAAAAAAATAAATAAAAAAAAATGTAT
The DNA here is from genome assembly GCF_024489055.1 of Chanodichthys erythropterus. Lineage (NCBI taxonomy): Eukaryota > Metazoa > Chordata > Actinopteri > Cypriniformes > Xenocyprididae > Chanodichthys > Chanodichthys erythropterus. The sequence continues at coordinate 33,867,884 of NC_090223.1, forward strand.
CCATTTCATTATATACTGACAGCCATGATAACTTCCATAGGAATGAAAAGCACTCTGTTTCAGGAGTCAAACTGCAACAAAAAGCGCTTCTCTGCCGTTTCTATTTGTAAGCTTCTCTGACAACGTACATGACAAGCTGCTTCTTCTTCGGCTTTTGCCTTGATACTCAACATTATCGTGCAAATCGCCAGCAAAAGCTATGAAAAGAGTGACTGTTTATCTCACAGAGTAAGATGCAGCTTGCAGAAATTACATTCATGCTTATTGTTCTCACTGGAACTACCTACTGTAGCCAAAGCACAATAAAGTCAGTTAGCCATTTCCAAAGCCCATATTTACAAAATGTAGATTCTGGGAATCAATACTCTGGTCTCATGAGACAAAACCAATCATTTTGGATCGAACAGCATCCAAAATATTCTGGTGTTGCTAGAGGAGGAGTACAGTGAGAAGTGCCTGGTTCCCACAGTAAAGTTCAGTGGTAGTAAAGCTTTTATATAGGGATGTATGAGTGCTGAAGTTGTGAGGGAGTTGTGCTTTATCAATGCTGTCATGAATTCCCACAACACTGTGTAATTTAATACACAAACTTGCATTTTTTCCCCATTAAAGATCAGGGCATTTAAGGAGCTCATCATCAGATCGACAGATTTGACAATTATGTGACAATTATGCGAGCATACTAAGTACTAGAATATTATACATTTGTTGAATTAAATCTAGGGTGTACTCATTTCTGCAAACCTTAATTTAAACAAAATTGGATAATTTACTTATTTTATGGCTATTAATGACATATATATATATATATATATATATATATATATATATATATATATATATATATATATATATATATACAGTACAGTCCAAAAGTTTGAAACCACTAAGATTTTTAATGTTTTTAAAAGAAGTTTCGTCTGCTCACCAAGGCTACATTTATTTATTTAAAAATACAGTAAAAAACAGTAATATTGTGAAATATTATTACAATTTAAAATAACTGTTTTCTATTTGAATATATTTCACAAAGTAATTTATTCCTGTGATGGCAGAATTGAATTTTCAGCATCATTACTCCAGTCTTCAGTGTCACATGATCCTTCAGAAATCATTCTAATATGCTGATCTGCTGCTCAATAAACATTTAATGTGTACAATTGTACAAAATATTTGTGTACAATATTTTTTTTTTCAGGATTATTTGATGAATAGAAAGTTCAAAAGAACAGTGTTTAGCTGAAATCTAATCTTTTGTAACATTATAAATGTCTTTACTGCCACTTTTGATTGATTTAATGCATCCTTGCTGAATAAAAGTATTCATTTCTTTAATTTCTTTTCAAAATTCTTAATGACCCCAAACTTTTGAACGGTAGTGTATAATGCTACAGAAGCTTTGCATTTCAGATAAATGCTGTTCTTTTGAACTTTCTATTCATCAAGGAATCCTGAAAAAAAAAAGTACACAACTGTTTTCAACATTTAAAATAATCATAAATGTTTATTGAGCAGCAAATCAGCATATTAGAATGATTTCTGAAGGATCATGTGACACTGAAGACTGGAGTAAGGATGCTGAAAATTCAGCTTTGCGTCACAGGAATAAATTACTTTGTCAAATATATTTAAATAGTACACAGTTATTTTAAATTGTAATAATATTTCACAATATTACTTTTTTTTACTGTATTTTTAATTAAATAAATGTAGCCTTGGTGAGCAGACGAAACTTCTTTTAAAAACATTAAAAATCTTAGTGGTTCCAAACTTTTGGACTGTACTGTATATAATATATATATATATCAGTGGACTCAACAGTCATCTAGCAACATTTAGCGACCAGTTTTAACTACTTTCAACTCAAAGCAATTGGCAGCACTGCACAAAAGTCCTGAACAGGAAACGATGCAACCTGTTTTACAGAATACAGGAGTTTTTTTGCACATAATAAGGGTGCATTCACGCCACATCGTAATTACTGTAACTACGAGATTCTGGCTTGTAAAAAACGCCCACATCCTCGTAGAGCACGTTATTACAGCTTGTAAGCTGGGAGTTTTCTGAAAGCTCTCAAGTGTACTATGTGGTCCCTGTGCCCCCTGAATACTGCAGATTCATAATTCCCAGTCTGAGGACGTGAACAGCTCTGAATATAACATCACGTGTTGTCATCTCGAGATTACGGTAATTACGCGGCGGCGTGACTGCAGCATAACCCTCATTAAGTTTCAACAGATCCCCTAAAGCAGGGATCTCCAACCCTGCTCCTGGAGAGCTACCATAGACTTCAGTTCCAACCCTGCTCCAACACACCTGTCTGCAATTATCAAGCAACCCTGAACACTTTGATTAGTTGGTTCAGGTGTGTTTGATTGGGGTTGGAGCTGAAATCTGCAGGATGGTAGCTCTCCATGAGCAGTGGAGACCCCTGCCCTAAAGCATGCAGTGGTTTGGGTGAGGGGTAATTGAGAATGAAGGGGAGAAAGTCACGTGAGATGATTGGATATGATTGGTTAGTGCAATAAATCCCGCTTCTTGTTTTCATGCATGATCCGTGTTTGAGAATCAGTCTAAATGAACAAAATTAAGGTGCTAATGGAAAGCCCAATGCTAATGAGGATTAAAAAGTAAGTAAACAACTAAGCCATGTCAGGTTACAATCAAACTTGAAATGGCCTGAAAACATGATGACTGTGGGGGACTGTGCAATCAGCTCGGTGAAATTAAAGGTATCTTCGTGTCTGTAATCAGTGTTTACCAGCTTGAAGACTGATGACTTGAAAATAAGGTGATGTAAGCTGCCTTTAGTTGTTATCTTTTTTTTATTTTGATTTATTTATTTTTGATGTAATGTTATGTTTATTTAACCAGGAAAATGTGGCAACATTAAGTGTAATTGGGACGTGAAATCACATTTGAACTATTAAAAAGTAAAAATATTTAAAAACTTATTCCAAAACACCACTGCACGCCACTGCCTTATGTTCAGCACGAAGATTCAGCGTGATTTTCGCATATGCTGTTCAGACCACTGCGAAAAAAATAAGAAAACAGCAGAAGGGCTGAATGAAAATGCAAATCCACTCTCTGTCAGTAGCAGAAATACCCATTACCCAGGTTGCTCGGAGACCCACATTGAATTCTGCTGTGGCTTTGTTTGTAACTTTCTTTAATATGCAAGTCATTTCAGCTCATTACTATCCAATTCTTTTGTCTTCTCAGGTGAGAATGGCCCATTATTCAGTGGTGATTCACGCCTCCTCGCATACTGTGTTTCTTGGCAAAAAAGTGTCTTACAAAAACTAAATCAATATATTGTTTTATATGAAGGAGTAGGCAGCATAATTTTTACATAATTTTGAAGCAAAAACTCTAGTTTACAACCTCCAATACCCAGAAGTCTTGTAAACACAGATTTACTATACTTTTTTTGGCCTAATTTCAGTGACTTAAGTTTTTTGTTTTTTCAATGACCACGCATAAGTGTTATTCCTTCAAAAACACAAACATGTACATACATGTTCCTCACATATTATGGTAGCCTAGTTTGTGCTGAATACAGTGTAATGACACCTTTTCCATTAATATGTTTATGAACAACTGAAAAAAGCACAAATGTCAGGGCATGTCAAAACTTCTCCAGGCCCCAAATCAGCCTCAAACTCCAGAGGGTTAATTGTCTCACATTATATTGTGTCTAAAACATAAGTTATTCAATATTAACTTTTTGTTTATAGAACTGTTATATAAAGAAATAACACTCGAGATGAAGCAACAGCGGCAGTGAAAGGCAGGAAACACCATCAGGGCTTGTCCAGTCTGGTTAGGCAGATTTTGGACACAAACACCTGAACCATCTGTAGCTCTTCAAGATTAATCAATCCATTGATCTAATTGATGGAGAATTCCAGTGAGAGTGGTGTCACAGAGACCACCGATACCAAATGACAGATGGGCTTGGGTGTCATCAGTTCCAATTTAGAAGACAGAGCCAAAATTAATCACACAACGTGACTCCACAACACAATTTTTTTATGAGGGGGTTTAATTCATGTGAATAAAGCTATCGATTGCAAGCTTCCAAAGATAGAAATTAGTGTGTATCATTGCAAATGCCCCTGCACTCTCATTTTTACAGGGCACCAATTTTCTCCACTAAATGGAGGTTTTTATAGCATTATTTTTTTTTTAAGTTACCCACGACATGAATCTACATAGATTTTAGTTCAATAGTACAAGATGTCTCCTCTTCCATTTATTGTAGAATAAGTAGATTTCTTTACATTTGCTGTGCCCTTGAACAAACTGCTGGGTGGGAATGTTTTCAGATAAATCAGTCTCGCATTATCCGAGTCTTAAAGAGAAGCCATATAACCCAGTTGCTTTTAACGTAATGTCTTGTCATGTCAGGAATGCATTCTAGTAAAATGAAGAAAGATCTCATGATTTTATTAATTTATTGATTTATTAAAGGGTTAGTTCACCCAAAAATGAAAATTCTGTCATTAATTACTCACCCTCATGTCGTTCTACACCTTTAAGAATGAAGATTAAATCTTCATTTCGTGATTAAATGCGATGGCTTAGACAGCAATGGTACTTCCTCTCTTAAGATCCATAAAGGTACTAAAAACATATTTAAAACAGTCCATGTGAGTACAGTGGTTCTACCTTAATATTATAAAGAGATGAGAATATTTTTTGTGTGCCAATAAAACAAAATAATGACTTTTTAACAATATCTAATGATGGCCGATTTCAAAACACTGCTTCAAGAAGCTTTGGAGCTTTATGAATCGAATCAGTGGTTCAAAGCGTCAAAGTCACATGATTTCAGTTTGGTGGTTTGACAAGCGATCTAAATCACTAATATGACTCAAAAGATTCATAACGCTCCGAAGCAGTGATTAGAAATCGGCCATCACTATATATTGTTAAAAAGTCGTTATTTAGTTTTTTTGGTGCACAAAAAATATTCTCGTCACTTTATAATATTAAGATAGTCACATGAACTGATTTAAATATGTTTTAAGTACCTTTATGGATCTTGAGAGAGGAAACACCATTGCTGTCTTTGCAGGCCACGCTGAGCCATCGGATTTAATCAAAAATATCTTAATTTGTGTTCTGAAGTGGTCTGTAGAACATAGCTACTAAGCCTATTGAATATTAATTAACTTGTCACCACATGATTATTCAGTTTTAGAATGAAACCTGTTATATTACACATTAATCACCACCTCATAACACAGCTATATTTTCTTGTGAGATCGGGTAAGATGAAAATGTACAGTTTTCTTGACTGACTATAGAGTTGACACTGTTGTTGCAAATATATATTTTAGTAATTTTAGTCGTCGTTTGGAACTCTAAAAACTCTTAATTTTTTTTTTTTTAATTAGTAAACACTAAAATGTTTTGTGTGTGTGCAGCCCTGCTATATTCCAAACCACACAGTTTATTAGCAATGCCTAACAAGGTATGCATGACTGAACACAAAAATGAACAATCCCTTGAACTGGCATATTCATACTGAACAGAAGTAATTAAATGTGAAGAGTGGTAGATGATGTCATAATGCCCTCATAAATTATTCAGCATTGTAGATGAGTATAAGAAACTAGTGAATGTTTTGAAAAATGGTGTAAGATTCAGAAGCTGCTCTATTGTGTTTCAGAAAGCGTCTGCAGTTCAGTTAATATCCTCCAGACTTGCACAACTATAAAACTGGCGGATATAAAATATATGCAGGCTTTCAGACGAGCCACTCCTGAAGCTGAGCTATGTGAGAGGGATACAGCCCCATTCTTTGTGACTGCTTGCATAAATCTCCTGTATCCATTAAGAAGTGGTCAGTGATGCAGTGCAAAGCACACGTCCCCACATGTCCGCCCACACTGTACCTCACCACTAAACCAAATACATCACATGTGCAAGCGACACTGTGGAACAAATCCCACCCACTTAAAGGACATTAAAGACACAGACGGGTCAGTGCAAGGTGAGCTACAACATTTTTAATGTAGTTTTCGCCTCTCTAAGTCAGCCATTTAAATGAATATATTGATACAGAAGGGTTGCTGTAATTTCTGTGGCGGTTCAATTTTTGTAAGTTATTGTTGGAAAAAGAAAATTTAGTGAGAGAGAGATAGAGATAGCAAGAGAAGAGAGAGCAAGTTTCCATTTTAAGGCCTATTCCTGTCCTACAGATGGAGTTGTTTGATTTGACCATCCATCAAGCTCTGATAAGACCTTTGATTACTCTCTGTCTGGAACATATGTCAGGATCTGAGAGACCAACTGAAATCCCATGATGATGGAGAGAACAGTCTATCTTACGTCAAATTACAGAGTCTTATGAGATAAAACATACATGGGTGTTTATTTCTTTAACTTCTTTAAGCACTTCTGGCCCTGTGGACTTTTAGAAAAATAGTCATTGTTGTCTTCTTTGTATACTCATTAAAATGACCTTTATTAGACTTCATAACACTTTCTTATATTTTTAATTTTTTTTTAATATATAATTAACAATTAACTTTATTTCTTATTAAAAGACCTTGGACCTTGGTGTTTTTGCACTGTAAAACTCGATAAGTTCAGAATACTCAAAACATGACCGATTTCAAAACACTGCTTCATGAAGCATCAGAGCACAAATGAATCAGTGTATCGAAAGATGGTTTAGATTGCGTGTCAAACTGCCCACGGCTGAAATCATGTGACTTTGGCGCTCCGAACAGCAGATTCAATACACTGATTAATTTATGATCCAATGCTTCCTGAAGCAGTGTTTTGAAATCGGCCATCATTAAATAAGTCGTTATTTTGTTTGTTTTTTTGCCGCACCAAAAATATTCTCGTCGCTTTATAATATTAATATTGAACCACTGTACTCACATGAACCGATTTAAATATGTTTTTAGTACCTTTATGGATCTTGAGAGAGGAAGTGTCCATTGCTCCCTATAGAGGCCTCACCGAGCCATCAGATTTCAACTAAAATATTGTGTTCTGAAGATTAACAAAGGTCTTACGGGTGCGGAACGACATGAGGGTGAGTTATTAATGACTGAATTTTCATTTTTGGATGAACTAACCCTTAAGGTTTAAAGCCTGAGCCTGGGACCTTTACTTTAGAACTCCTGTGTTCAATATGAACTTTCATTGGAAAGAATGCATTAAGTATCTTCGAAATGTCTTTGACAGAATTTTCAGTTTTTAAGAGAACTATATTTCTCTGTAGTTGCATTACTAGCCTGCAATTAGAAGATGTTTCATTTATTCAATCCAGTAATGATTCATGCCATGTCATGGGAAATGATTGTCATTACACTGCAGTTAGTCTCTCTGGTTATGTGTGCAGCTCGCTGCTTATTTTGCGCTTATTTTCAACCTCCATTTCGCCCACTGAGAGGAACCTAATTTATTATAATTTACATGTCTTAATTACTGTTATCTGAGCAACATCAGGGGCAGGAATCGAGAGAGATTCCTCTCATCTGGAACCGAGAATAAAGCTGGATCTCAGGCCGGTCGTACCTTCAGACATAGTTTTTTTATGGCGACTGGCCGCCCAATGAAAATTAAACAAATGACCCGTCCAGCGCCCATCTCGAAATGGCCCAGCAGGTGCACCTCATAAACTTCTTCAGCTGCATTTCATTACCTACCATGACTAAACATTATGTAAATGCAGAATATATGCTCTGAAAAAACAATTGCTGTCTGTCGTCTTGCATGTGGATAAAAGGAAGGCAATTTTAGACTGTTTGGATTCATTCTCGTCGTACAAATGAGTTTCTTTGTTTTGCACATAATTTGCAGAACCGAAAGTTATATTACTGTAAGCGATGCTACGGGCCGAGAGATACACTGCTGATGCACTTTAATTAGTGATGGCTTCTCCTTGATTTATCACCAAACCGTGATGAATTTCTCCTCTCCCTCTGAGCTATCTCTTACCCCAAATGCCAGCTCATTGTGTTTCATCTCCAGGGCTGAAATTGAGCTTGTACCGCATGACCCTTCCTGTAAGACATAATGAAAGCAGCTTTGTATTGTCTGCTTTGTAAAACTGAATTTGAAAGGAAGCTCTTTTCCATCACTGAACCATCCCCTGTCAATGGCAGAGCATGTTAATTCAAATGACTCTGTGGTCTGCTGTGAATCCCTTGTGCCATATGGAGATAGACATAATTGCTTTTCACTTAAGGTGCTTATAATCTATATCCAATAGTTCAAGGGTCATCCACAGTTCAGCGGTCTTAAGGGGCAATACTGTGTAAAATAATCAGTAAAAGCTGATCACACTGTACTTGGGGCAGATGGTAGGTGGGCAAACTCTGAGGAAACAAAGGATGATGGATGAGGAATGAATAAGAGGATGGATGGATGGATGGATGGATGGACGGACGTCAGACGATTTTGCCAGATGTTTGTCACTATGCAGCACATCATCAGTGGCCCAGCTTGGAAAAGCATGCTATAAATTCTTCCTTGTAGATTTCACCCACTAGAGAAAGCACTTCACTGATGTATGTACGTATGAGCGCCATTGACCAGCAGAGCGCTACTTATGTCTTAAATATATATTGATTATATATAGAGAGCATGCTCTAAGTGCTCTTCAGTGAACATACAGGTCTTTATTTAGTAGGGCAGCAAAAGATGAATTCTAGAAGAAACTGTAATAGAAATCACAGCAGAGGCTAGACTCTATAAATCAGACTCGCAGTTTGACTACACATTGGTACAATATGTTGCCCCATCTGTAAAGACTTTGGAAGTATTTCACGAAGAATGTTGATGAAGCACATTCTTAATGCTGGGTACACACCACAAGATAATGGGCCAATTTCTCCCCTTCCGACAATCCTAGGTAATGTCCAGATTATCTTGATGGTTCTACAGATTATCTTGTCAGATTTTTCTTTGATGTGCAGGTGTGTTAAGAGTGACTGAATCTGCTCGGAAGAAGGTTGGAGGCGCCCCGATCGTGAATCCTGATGTGTGGGGGGAACCATGAAGACAAATGCGTGCACGTGAAACGATTATTACGTGAAACGAAACATTATCCAATCAGAAATCGAGCTGACAGAAGCGAGCATAACAAACGCAGTCATGGCGCAGCACAAAGTTAAATGGATTTGGACAGCAGAGATAGAGGATGATCAGCTTGTCAGTTTGTGAGAACAGTAAAACAGACCAAAATCATTCCAAACACTATCAACGCAATTTCTTCCTGTCTATCGTCCGTCATGTTTATTCTGAAGTCTCGAGAGATTTTGCGAGATTTTCTTTGTTCTCAGTCTAGACTCTGGTTGAGAATCTGTTCGTGTGTGGTGTGCTGTCCTTGTCACATCAAGGCACACCACACACTATAGGAGTGCTTATGTTCTCACATTTTCAAGTTTTCAAAAATCTTTTAGTGTGTACCTAGCATTAGGTATACAGGAGTGTAGGATATGTGTGTGATTTCTGAGCCACTAACTTCACCAAACAGAACTGCAAAAATAATTACTGTTTTCAGGAACATTCTCCATTTAGTTCTGTTATTGGCTTTCGCACGTTCTTCCATTAATGCGAATGGGCTAATGTGATAAAATGCTCAGCGCTTTCTGAAATACTTATTCAATATGCTGCAACAACGGTAGGCTATACTGAATCTACAGCACGATCAGTTGTAGTCCGATTCATGAATGAATGGCTCTTTTGAGCCGGTTCTTCTTATGCTGGGTACACACCTCAAGATAATTGGGCTGATTTTGGGCCGATTTGTACCCTTCTGATCTTGATGGTTCTACAGATTATCTTATCTGATTTTCCAACGCTATCTCACAACCAATTCGTGCATATTTTACGAGGTGGCTAATTCGTATGAATTCGTATGAGTTTGTACGATTTGTCTAAACCACAGTGACGGGTAGGTTTAAGGGGCGGGGTTTGGGGTAGGTCATTCATATGAATTCATAAGAATTAGACACCTCGTAAAATACGTACGATTTAGCAAAAAACGTATGAATTCGTACGAGTGAGGTCTTATGAATACAAATTAGACACCTCGTAAAATACGTATGAATTGCCGTGAGATGGGGTTGGATTTTCCTGTGGTGAGGTGTGTTAAAGGTAACTGAATCTGAATCTTTACGATCAGAAATCCTGATGTGTGGGTGGGGGGAACCCCGAGGACAAACAGAGTACCTCAGGAATGACATGTTTTTGTAGGCCAACCCGGAAGTTAGCGGCGCGCAGGTTCCCTCGGTTGAAAGCCTATATGCATTTTTCCCATAGACTTTTGGAAAATTGCAGAAAATGAGCTCTGTGTTTAATAAAGGGTTATGACACTTAGACAAAATGTGTATCAAGATAATCTTTACAAGTTAACACAACATTTATACATTTTGAAGCCTAAATAAAGTCGTCAGATATAAAAGGCTAACAGTAGGCTATAAACGGACTACAGCACACCATGGTCGCGGATCAATGTTGTCACCACCAAGCGTCCTCAAACTTTATTTAAAAACATGCTCACTGATTATGATCTGTGCTGTGTATGAATACTTATCCACTTTTTCATGAGAAATGCTGTCCAAATGTCCCGTTTGTCATGATGACGTCTAAAGTCCCAGCCAAAGGAAGTAGTCCCTTTTTGCAACTTGTTAGCAACCGCCGTTTTTAAGACACAATAAATGTTTTTAAAAAATCACAAGCGGGTTATAACTGGTGTGTTGTATGTCATAGATCAAAACGTGAAAGTATTTAGAGGTTTTGTTAACCGCAGATCTTATTTCAGGCGATTTAGCAAAAACCCATTAAAAAAACCCATTGACTTTACGGTGTTGGAACCGGAAGCCCTAAAATGCTAACTCGCTTCCGGGTTTTGCCTACAAAAATGCGTCATCCCTGAGGCACTCTATGCGGGCACACTCTGGAGATTATCATGTGAATCAAAACAATATCCAATCAGAGTGTCACAATGCAGAAAGGACCCAGAAGCGAATGCTGGTTCTTGTAATTTATTAAACAGTCAGTAAAAGGACAAAATAGGCTGTCTGCCGGTCACCGGCCGTGCAAGGCGGACGCAGATCAGGAGAAGGAGAACTCAAAGGAACCAGAGATCAAACAGGCGGAATGCCTGGTACAGGAAGCCTGCAGACAGAGGGTGCCCGCTGGAAACGCCGATCACACAGTCCACTTGGCAGTCACGGCAGTACAGGAGCGCAGACTTGAAGGCAGAAACAAACAGGGTGAAATCCTCGTTCGCCACGCACACACTGTGATACAGGACTAGATGAGCACACAACGACAAGGCGTAAACTGCAGACATGAGTGAACAAACAATAACCCGACAAAGACGAGAGAAGGGCATGAGAATTAAATAGCAAGGTAATCAGGGCAAAGGAGGAACAGGTGAGAGACTGTGCAGAGCGCAACCGCTGATTAAGATAGCGAACAGCTGAGGGAGAGTGAAAGCAATTAGAAGAGAAAGGCAAAAAGGAATCAAACCAAACTCCTGACAGTACCCCTCCCTGACGGGCGCCCCTGGCGCCCCGAGGAAGACTGACGGGAGCGGAGGAAGTCCTCGATGAGCGAGCGGTCCAGCACATCCCTTCCCGGTACCCAGCTTCTCCCTCCGGACCGTATCCCTCCCAATCGACAAGGTACTGATGGCCCCGACCCCCGGGGTCGGACGTCAAGCAGCCTCTTAACCCTAAAGACGGGGGAGTTAGCGAGAACAGCAGGGGGGGGAGAGGGGGGAGAACGAGAGCGAACCGCAGGCTTAATGCATGAGACATGGAAAACGGGGTGGACGCGCTTAAGGGAATGGGGCAACCTGAGCCGTACAACCACTGGACTGATAACTTTAGTGACGGCATAGGGACCAATGAAACGGGGAGCCAATTTCCGAGCGGGCGTCTGAAGGGGTAAGTTGCGTGTGGAGAGCCAAACCCTCTGACCACACACATACCTAGGTGCTTTAGACCGACGACGGTTAGCGGCACGACGGGTGCGTTCCCCTGTTCGGCAAAGAACCGATCTCACTCTTCTCCAAGTGCGACGACAGCGCTGAATGAAAGCCTGGACCGAGGGAACAGCGGCCTCGGTCTCCTGAGAAGGAAACAGAGGCGGCTGGTAGCCCAAGCAGCACGAAAAAGGAGACAGGCCAGTGGACGATGACGGCAACGAATTATGAGCGTATTCCGCCCACGTCAATTGCTCGCACCAGGAGGAGGGGTTATGGGCTGCTAAACAACGAAGCATCCGACTAAGATCCTGATTAGCGCGCTCGGCCTGGCCATTGGTCTGAGGGTGGAACCCTGACGACAGACTGGCAGTAGCCCCAATCTGTCGGCAGAATTCCCTCCAAAAATTAGAGACAAACTGGGGTCCCCTGTCCGAAACCACATTAGTAGGAAGCCCGTGAATCCTAAAGACATGGTCAACGACCGCACGTGCAGTCTCTTTAGCGGACGGAAGCTTAGGGAGAGGAACGAAATGAACTGCCTTAGAAAAGCGGTCAACGACCGTAAGAATCACCGTATTGCCACTGGAGGGGGAAGCCCCCGAGACAAAGTCCAGGGCAATATGGGACCAAGGACGGGACGGAATAGAGAGGGGCCGAAGCAGACCATCGGGAGGCGAATTACCGGACTTTTGCTGAGCACAGACAGAACATGACGCAACAAAGCGACGTATCTCACGTTCCATGGCAGGCCACCAAAATCGCTGGCGAACGACTGCCAGAGTGCGTCCCACCCCCGGATGCGCAGCAAATTTGGAGGCGTGACCCCAACGAAGAACAGCTGGACGAACTGACCTGACGACGAAAAGCCTACCCTCAGGACACCCCTGGGGAACGACAGTGTGAGCCAGCGCCCCTCTCACCAACCGTTCCACACCCCATGTGACGGACCCCACCACGCATCCTTCTGGTAGGATGGTCTCTGTGGAGGAATCGCCCTCAGAGGAAGAGAACTGGCGAGAAAGAGCGTCAGGCTTAACGTTTTTGGACCCAGGTCTAAAAGAGATCGAGAAATCGAAACGCCCAAAAAAAAGAGCCCAGCGAGCCTGCCTAGAGTTAAGTCTCTTAGCAGAGCGGATGTACTCTAGATTACGATGATCCGTCCAGACAATAAATGGAGTGGAGACACCCTCCAGCCAATGGCGCCATTCCTCCAGGGCCAGCCGAATGGCTAGGAGTTCCCGATTACCCACGTCATAATTGCGTTCCGCAGGTGAGAGCCGGCGTGAAAAAAACGCGCACGGGTGAACCCTTTGATCAAGAGCGGAGCGCTGCGAAGCACAGCTCCCACCCCGACATCCGACGCGTCAACCTCAATAATAAATTGTCTCTCTGGATCAGGCGAAATCAGAATGGGAGCGGATGTAAACAATCCTTTAAGACGTTCAAACGCGCATTGAGCCTCCTTAGACCAGACAAAACGGGACTTAGCAGACGTAAGAGCAGTCAAGGGGGCGGCAACCTGACTGAAATTACGTATGAAGCGGCGATAAAAGTTCGCGAACCCTAAAAAACCGCTGAAGTGCCAAGCGCGACTCGGGAACGGGCCAATCCGTGACAGCCTGAACCTTGGAGGGGTCCATGCTAATGCCCTCTGCAGATACGACTGAACCAAGGAAGGTAACCGACTGGACATGGAACGCGCATTTCTCCGCTTTGACATAGAGACGATTCTCTAATAATCGCTGTAATACGCGACGTACGTGTTGGGTGTGTACCTGGAGAGATGGAGAGAAAATGAGGATGTCGTCCAGATACACAAAGACAAATATGTTGAGCATATCTCTCAACACATCGTTTACGAGCGCTTGAAAAACGGCTGGGGCGTTGACCAGCCCGAACGGTAGAACCCGGTATTCAAAATGTCCTAATGGGGTATTAAACGCCGTCTTCCACTCGTCCCCCTCTTTAATGCGCACCAAGTGGTATGCGTTACGGAGATCCAACTTCGTAAAAATCCTTGCCCCCTGCAGGATCTCGAAGGCCGATGACATCAGAGGTAAAGGATACCGGTTCTTAATGGTGATGTCATTCAGCCCACGATAATCAATGCAGGGGCGCAAGGAGCCGTCCTTCTTTTTTACGAAGAAAAATCCCGCACCAGCGGGAGAGGAGGAAGGGACAATAGTACCTGCCGTGAGAGATTCGTCTAGATATCTCTCAAGCGCCTTGCGTTCGGGAGCGGACAGGGAATACAAACGCCCACGGGGAGGAGAGGTACCCGGAAGAAGATCGATACTACAATCATACGGACGATGTGGGGGGAGAGAAGCAGCCCGGGAACGACTAAACACCGCTCGCAGATCGTGGTACTCCTCCGGAACTCCAGATAAATCAATAGACCCCTCCTGAAAAACAGACAAAGATGAAACAGAAGGAACAGCAGAGACAAGACAATCAGTGTGACAAGACAAGCTCCATGATATAATAGAACTATTAGACCAGTTGATCTGGGGATTGTGCTGAATTAACCAAGGATGTCCTAGGACAATAGGGGCCATAGGTGAATGAAATACTAGAAAAGAAATTGTCTCTTGGTGGTTGCCCGATGTGGTGAGACTCACCGGGGCAGTAGTCCACCGAATGTTAGAAAGCACACGACCATCCAAGGCAAAAGCTGTGGGAGTCTCTTTTAATTCAAGAAGGGGAAGCCCGTGTTCAACAGCCCAGGTCTCATCAAGAAAATTTCCCTCCGCCCCAGAGTCAATCAGGGCAGAACAGACAACTGAAGAGGTGCCCCAGCGAAGAATGGCCGAAATCATGGTGCGAGATTTGAAGGATGGGGATAGAGGAGTTGCGCTCGCCAATACTCCCCGATCTACTGGCGAGCTCTCTCTTTTGCTGGACATGCGGCAGCAAAATGTCCAGTGCCACCACAGTAAAGACACAACCTCTCCCGGATGCGGCGTTGACGTTCAGCGGACGAAAGGTGTATTCTACCCAGCTGCATGGGCTCAGGCTCTGGGTGAGCCTCAGCTGGTGCCGATGATGTGAAAGGGGATTCCCGGAATCCCGTGACGTCAGCACGAGCGCGTCTGCGCAGATCAAAACGTTTGTCTAAACGAATGGCTAATTCCACCAACTCATCCAGGTGTGAGGGAAACTCACGGGCAAAAATTTCATCCTTCAGCTCATCATTTAATCCCTCCAAAAAGCGAGCCGTGAGAGCAGCCTCATTCCATTCACAGGTGGCGGATAAAGTCTTAAAGTCAATCGCATAATCAGCTGCAGAACGCCTTCCTTGACGAAGAGCCGCCAGCTGGCGAGAAGCCTCACGCCCAAAAACAGAGAGATCAAATACCCTCAACATCTCTTCCTTAAATGAAATGTACCGATTACAGCAAACAGCCTTAGCCTCCCAGACAGCCGCACCCCAATCCCGGGCCCGGCTCGTGAGAAGGAGGACACGACATACGCAACCTTGGCGCGGTCTGCAGCATACGTGACGGGCTGAAGGGAAAACACCACCTCACACTGGGTGAGAAAAGCCCGGCACTCGGTAGGCTCACCGGAATAACAGGGAGGATTGTTAATACGAGGCTCGGCCGTTTGTCGCGTCCCCGAGAGATGAGGACTGGTCGTGGACGTAAGTGATGTAGCTGGCTGGTCAAATCTGTCACCTGGGCCGTAAGTGTATCCACGGCGTGTCTGGCGGCTGATAACTCCTCGGCATGTCTTCCTAGCATAGCTCCCTGGAGCTCGACCGCTGAGCGGATGGCCGTCTCATTCGCTGGGTCCATAGTGGTCGGGTTATTCTGTCACAATGCAGAAAGGACCCAGAAGCGAATGCTGGTTCTTGTAATTTATTAAACAGTCAGTAAAAGGACAAAATAGGCTGTCTGCCGGTCACCGGCCGTGCAAGGCGGACGCAGATCAGGAGAAGGAGAACTCAAAGGAACCAGAGATCAAACAGGCGGAATGCCTGGTACAGGAAGCCTGCAGACAGAGGGTGCCCGCTGGAAACGCCGATCACACAGTCCACTTGGCAGTCACGGCAGTACAGGAGCGCAGACTTGAAGGCAGAAACAAACAGGGTGAAATCCTCGTTCGCCACGCACACACTGTGATACAGGACTAGATGAGCACACAACGACAAGGCGTAAACTGCAGACATGAGTGAACAAACAATAACCCGACAAAGACGAGAGAAGGGCATGAGAATTAAATAGCAAGGTAATCAGGGCAAAGGAGGAACAGGTGAGAGACTGTGCAGAGCGCAACCGCTGATTAAGATAGCGAACAGCTGAGGGAGAGTGAAAGCAATTAGAAGAGAAAGGCAAAAAAGGAATCAAACCAAACTCCTGACACAGAGAGCGAGCTGACAGAATTTGGAAGCATAACAAACGCATACAGGGCGCAGAGCAAAGTAAAGACCATGTTCACGCTGTCTCCACGACTTCACCCAAACCCTTTTATTTTTTTCCCCTGTGAATTTTCTGTCAAAATCATTCCAAACATTATCATAACAATTTCTTTCTGCCTATTGTCCGCCATGTTTATTCTGAAGTCTCGAGAGATTTTGCGAGATTTCCCGTTTTCACAGTCGGGACTCTGGTTGACAATCTGTTTGTGAGTGTCTTTGTTACATCATGACACACCACACACTATAGGAGCAAAACGGTTAAATCTAGGATTTTTTTGTCATGTTTGTGGTCTCTCACATTTTGAAATACTTTTAGTGTGCACCCTGCATTAATAAATCATAAACGTACATCTTAACGAGTGTAGTCCAATTTCCAAAATATTGCCTCTTATGAGTCTATTCTTTGGCATCATGAATACTGATTTTTCCATATTCCATCTCATTTGACTGCTTTTTACATACTATGTAGCAGGGAAGTAAGCATAAGTATGCACTCACAGACACATTAAGTGTCTGTCACAGGTTAGATGAGCAATTACCTTAATGTCAAATTGAAAAGAAAAAAAAAAAGGCTTGCAGCTGTTCAGATGTTTTGATAATATACGAAGATGAGAAAATGGACATTCGCTCTCCTTAATATCACAAATGAATGGAAGCGGGCTCACTCTCTGATTGTCTAACTTCACACAATTACATGAGTGTTGCATTAAGCTTCATCTGTTAGCTTTCACACTGCAAGGTCAGTCCCTTTTAATTTGACTGGCTGTTTGATCTAGGGTTTCTGCTGAAGGCAGGCTCTAAACCATGTTAGCTATTGCTACAGCATGTACTTTTATGGCTTCTAGTAAATACTGTGTAATTCAGTAGCTTGAATAGCATAAATCCAGAACTCACAGAACATGATTCACTGAGAAAGACTGTGTTCACAGACTTGCTGCAGAGCTCCAGATGTGAAGGAACAATAATAATATTTCCTATAAGAGCATTATGAACGAGTCGTACAATCATACACTCAAATGATTAGATATCGACTGAAACAAGTGTATTCTTTGAAATGTGCGTGTCTGCAAATCTGCTAAGCTATTCCAAAATGGTGTTTATTCATAAGAGTCATTCATCTATAATTTTTTCCTCCATTGTGTCAACTCAACTGCCATTTTTATACTGCCTGTGTGTTTCTAAAGAATAAAGAACTGTTGTACTTAGCTTTCTGTATCTTACTTTTAAAAGAAAACCAAAAAAATCAAAAAGATGACAATTTTGTACCTCTTTTATCAAATGAAAAAGACAGGATTATATTGCATACATAGATAAATATACAATTTAGTACATTCATTAATAGATAGAATTCCATTCATTGTATGTACATTTATGAGATGTTCAAAATATTGCCCAAAAAAAAAAAAAAAAAAGAGGATTTGGGGGCGGGGATTACAATCTTGGCATTGCTGCTAATCAACCCAGTAATGCACGACAAAATACAGAAACAGGCAAAATCCAAGTGGCAGTAACTTTGTATACCTAGTGGATGTTGCAACTGAAATGGGCTGTGCTTCTCCTGTGTTCAGCTGCAGTAGTATTGAAGGCAGGATTTAAACGGTACTCTACTCTTCTGTTTGTAACATGAAGGCATATTCAAGCAGATCTCACCAAGAGAGGAGGGCATTTCACATACTGTGTAAGACTTGTCTAGCTGTCAGGGCGAAGGACCCACAGATGCTTCGATACGGTTTTAGCAGCGTGCACTGCTCAGTCTTCACGGCAGTGTAAGTCGTTTTGTTTTCCCAACTGCCTGTGCATAACTCAGCTATCTGTAGGCGGAAAAAAAAAATGCTCCCTTTCCACATGATTTTATTTACAATCACCAATTTATCTTCACTAAGGCTTAGCTTAATACCTCCGTGCCTCGTACAATACATGTCCATTTTCACTCTTTTGATGCATATCAAAAAAGGGAACTCAACATTTCAACCCTTCGCATCCCAGTTAATCAGTATTCCAAGATATCCGGTCAGAGCAAGGCCACCTGTGCAGTACCGGGTGTACGTCCTCTCAGCACTGCTCTTCTCCCAGAGACTCTGTGTTGTCGCCCTGGTCCACCGGGGCCGGAGGGGATCGCATTTTCCCACGACTGCTCCCATGGCTGCTTCCGTGGCTTGGGTAAACATCTATAGAGCTGGAGATGGACTGGACGGACGTGTCACGGAAGTAATGAAAGGCCTCCGGGTCCAGGAAGGTTTGCTCCTCTCGCAGGCCTTGTTCAAAGAGCTTCCGTTTGTGCCGGAACTCAATCACCGTCTTTGTGTAGGAGTTGAGGGTGGTGACGGAGGCCGCCATGCAACAGGTGAACGAACCCCAGGCCATACTGTGAAACATACATGTATAAAAACATAATGAGATTGATTTGCATTTAGTTTTTGCATAGTGCATTGTCAGATAGGATGGATGGATGGATGGATGGATGGATGGCCAGTCTATTATATCACTCTTTAAATCAGGCTGGCCTTTATAAGGCCAAATCACACTGCATAGAAACCAACAAACACAGACAATTTACGTATAATTTTTCACCTGAAAAGAGGGCGTACATAACGAAAGAGGTTGTGAGTGAAGCCGTGGTTGTTGCGACGGGAAACACTTGGCGCGTACTTGAATTTATGCAGAGAACTCCAGTTGATCTGGACAAACTGTTTCATTAGAAAGATTAAATACCCCAGCTTCGATATTTGTTCACTGATTAAGATCAAATTTGGTTGCAGTGACAGTAATTTCTCAATTTATGTCAGGAGTGCAAAATAATCAATTGGTAACTTATGATATGAAACTCATTCATATTCAATCATGTCTGCAGCGTCCGTAAGGGCTTTTAGTCCAAAAGTGTGCATACTTGGAGAAATACTGATATATTTACACAAGCTACTTTAAAATTTATAAGACGGAATCATAATTTCTATTCATTATCCACTGATTTATGCGATCTGATGACCATTGTCGGCTTCCTGCGCTGTCTGTTTTCACTTCCCAAAGAAATGTTTCTATGCATAAAACATGAAGGTAATAAACACACGATTACGATAGTATATGATTTGTATGTGATTTTCATGAAGTTTGGGGTATTCTCATATCAATAAAAGATGTTTATATTAGAGTACATACATCAGAGTTTGTTGCCGTTTGTTGGAAAATCATATCACACTGCTCAGACATTCCCAGACCTGATAAACGCCAATTGAACATGTTCAGTTGGGAGAAAACAAACTCCAACCAAAGCCAACAGACACCGACATACGTGTTTGTTGGCGTTTGTCTGTGCAGTGTGAATTGGACTATAAATGTACAGTGTAACTAGCTAAACAAGGTAGTGTCACTGAGGTGTAGTGATGGGGATTTTGATTGAACTCAGTGACTCAATTCACCTATTCATTCAATGACTCTTTCTGTAGGTTACATCGTTACACCAGTAGATGGTGACAAATAAGCATCCTTTATGTTTATTATTTATTAATCTTAGAATCATACACTCAAACCATCTGATTTTGACAGAAACAACCTTTTTTATTCTTTCTTTGTGTCTACAAATCTGCTAAGTCATTCATCGATAATTTTTATTTTCATTTTTATCAAGCTATACAAGCTCTAGTTCATTCATGAATGAGATTCAGACTCAAAACACCTACTCAACATCTACTCAGTTGAAAACAAAAAATGACAATTATTACATATCTTATATTCATCTTTATTTTTCTGAATAACTTGTGTTGCAGTTTTTATCTATGTTTGGAAATTTCAACTTTATTTTCATTCATTAGCAGTAAAAAAAAAAAAAAGTACATTCCCCAAAAATTGTCTGCAATTTATAGACTGCAAATTACCTTTGGTTTCCAATAAGAAACCATGAGAGTGCAATTTTTGTGCTTGTGAGCTGGGGAAATTCAACCTTGAAGTTGAAGGGTTTAAAAAAGCTCAAGTTTCAATTACTCTTTGATTTTCAGATACTTACCATTCAGTATAGTAAAGGTAGTACAGAAATAGAGAGTGAAAACAAGAAATTGGCCAGATGGCAGAGGAAAAATGAAGCAATTTTAGCCTAGACTAATGGATGCCAGGCAAGCATCTGTGGTAATTCAGTCAATGTAAATACCACTTTCATGCCTGTCAGAACCCCAATGCATGTCTCTTATATCCAAGTGCCAAAATAACACACATCATTTGTTGGGAGATCCAATACAGACATTCCCTCTCTGGTCTAACAGACAGGCATGGTCCCAAAAAATTAAATGACAGAGACTCACTCCAAAAAATTTACGATAGAGTTGACACGCAAAAAAAAAAAGAAAAAAGTACTTTACATTATTATAAGGCTGTAAAGAACTTCTAACTTTATATTTACTGTCACTGGATTTTCACCAAAAAGACAACATAGTGACTGTTTGCTGACATGACTGACTGTTTTGGATCCAATTTAGCAATCCAACAAGTATTTGACCTTCTCAATTCTCAACACATTTAGTGATATAAAAACGGCAGCATTTCAGAAAATGTAAACAAGACATTTTTTTCTAAATCACAGATAAAGAAATCATATTCCATGATATATAGTACAGCTAATAAATATAGTCTAATAAGAGTGTTAGAGTTATTCTGAGTAAAATATTGGGGTTTTAGCTTCCTACTTCTGCAGGAACCCTTTTGTAAATTATTTGCGCTGTACATACACTTCCACAAAGAAACCTGAAAAAAAAAAAAAAAGTATCACAGTTTCCACAAAAAAATATTAAGCAGCACAACTGTTTTCAATAAGGAATGATTCGGGAACACTGAATGTTCTGAAAGATCATGTAGACTGGAGTAATGATGGTGAATATTCAGCTTTGCCATCACAGGAATAAATTGCATTATACAATATATTAAAATAGAAAACAGTTATTATAAATTGTAATATTTCAATAATATTTTTTATCAAATAAATGTAGCCCTGGTGATCATAAGAGACTTCTTTCAAAAACATTAAAAATCATAAATCTTTGTAATATGAAATGTGTAATATGCTCTAATACAATATTTCACTCTTTCTTTTTGTTCATTTGCCAAATATATGGGTCAACGTGGCCTCAGAGAGTATGGAGAGAAACTGAGGAAACCATTTTGAAGTTTAATTAATTTTTTTTTTTTTTCTAGGTTGTCAGTTCAGTTAGAAAAAGAGCATTTATACTGGAGAAAGTGAACCTGAAATGAGAAGAGTCTGCAAGAGCCAGATTTATTTGTTGCAGAATGAGGACCAGGCACCGGCACATCTGTGACTTCTGAGGATGCCTTGCCTCTTTGCCTTGGTGAATTATATAATACAGGATGGGAGCAAAAACACAGCGAGCTGGGATGGGACGTGGAGCTACTGCTCCAGAGAAATCCATTTAATTATTGATCAGGGACTACTAAGGGTGAAAATATATAGAGTTTGATTTGGTCACAAAACAAATATCGCTACTTCTTCCATGAACTTGAGCAAGTGAATTTGCAATGAAAAACAACATCCACGCAATCATATGACTTCAAAAGACTAAAAAAAACAGCACAGAAATTCTATGAACTACTTTTAAAATGCTTTTATTGTGCTATTTATTATTTTGGAGCTTGAAAACACTGCCATTCGCTTAAAAATGTACACTTTTTGCATTTGTGTTACCAATATTTTTGTGGAAACTGTTATATATATACTGTAATTTATTTATTTTTTTATTTTTTTATTTTATTTTTTCCCAGGATTTTTTTTAATTAAAAAAAAGAACAAAATACTATTTTCTTAATTCATTTTTTTTTTTATTGTCACTTGTCCTTCCTGAATAAAAGTATTAATTTCTTCCTTAAAAAGAAACAAATATTTCTGACCCCAAATGTTTGAACAATAGTGTATGTGATCAACACATTCACTGCTTATCATCCATCAGGTTTTGGCTGATAATGCAAATGTGACTGGAAATATCAGAGATTCTTACCAGAAGGACCAGCCATAGTCCCATGTGTGAGGCCTCCAGTCCTCTGGTCCCAAACTGACTGTGATCTGGAAAACTTGTGTGTACATCATGTGAGCCACCATCCCCAGGAGACCTGATGAGAAACCCACATATGCAGTTGGTGATTTCTCATACTGTTGTTGTTCATTGGATAGAAATATTTTTGTTTTTGTTGTTTACTGTCATTCCGATTCTTGATTCAATGACCAAGCATGGAAAAGAACTCTGAAAACATTAAAAAAAAATTAAATCCCCTTTTGTGTTCCATGTGGGAAAAAGCATTTGGAATGAGGATGAGTAAATTAGGACCGGTTTATGGATGTGTTTTTATATTTATGGAACCATCTACACCAGTGTTTTTTGTTTTTGTTTTGATAAGTAAAAATCAGCAAATCAGTAAAAAAAGAGCACACCACCAAGCACTAAAATAACAAAATTGCAAAATTCTCTGTTCAAACATGCATGGCTTCAAATGGCATATTAACCTGGATATTATATTAAAAGCACTCAAATGTAATGTCAAACTTGAGCTTAAGTCAGGTAGAAACATGACCTCATGATATAAAAGATGAAATGCTATGCACAAGATATTTAAAACAGTATATTGGATACTAGATGAGAAATATCAGACTAAGACTCTTCTCTGTTCAAATACATAAAACATTAGTCTTTATAGACAGGCCTGGTTTCACAGACAGGGTATAGGTTATGCCGAATTAGGACTTCAATTATGACATTTGAGTAGTTTTTATAAACATGCCTTAGAAAAAAAACATCACTGGTGTGCATCTTGAGACAAAACAATGGCACTGACATATTATAAGATACATCAGTGCAAGCAGCTTTCAGTTAAAGCAGTTCAAACAAGCATTTTAGTCTAGGAATAACTTTGTCTGTGAAAAGAAAATCAAACACCAGATCTTTATTTACCCTTGCATTGCACAAAAGCAGAGACGGCTGAGGGATGAATAAGGTAGAGTTGTTATGAAACTGTGTAACTACAAATCCTCACTTGCACTTTTTTAACCTTATGTTTTAACTCGTTAGTCTACTATTTCCTCTAAATATTTTTTGTTAACAGGTTTTGCCTGAGGACCCAGATGATGAAACAGCAACAAAAATGTCTTTCAAATCAAACTTTGTTATCAAATTTGTGCCAAAATACTGTAGTGTGATTGGACGGACAGCATGTGATGTCAACAACTGAAGATATGGGAATATTTTTTCTTCCTCTGAAAAGTTGAAAGCCTATTTATTTTCTCTAAACCCGTGTTTAACCACTGTCAGCTAACCACATGAAGGCTCATCTCTGGATGGGTGATTTCTCTCTCTCTCTCTCTCTGCTGCAGTTGGAATTAAAAAGCATTAAGGCCCCCAAATGAACTGGACTATATTGGGTATTAGTTGAAGGTATTCAAATCAAATAATCAGAAATTCAAAAAGCAGCAGCTGTTCTGGTGTTGTAACTGCTGTATATACACTGCGTTCCAAATTATTATGCATGTGACATATCAGTAAGATTTCAGTAGAATAAACATTCAGATTTTAGTTTTTCTAAGAAAATGTTTGTTTGTTTATTTATCCATGTCTTTTTAGATAACTGGTATCAATCTCAGACAAAATAATTTGCCAGGTCTACTTAGGTCTATGGAAACCCTACTTAGAGGTTGTTCCACATTATTAAGTAAGTCACAGTTCTCATGCAATATGGGGAGGTAGAAAGATCTTTCTGAAGATGAAAAGCATGAAATGGTGCAATGTGGTGCAAAAGGCATGAAAACAACTAATATTGTGTGAAATTGAATGGAGATTATCAAATTATCATAAGATTTGTGAGTGATTTAGAGCACAGCAGAACTCGGTCAGATAAAGGCTTATTAAGGAAAGTTCCTGTCAAAAAAAATTATTGTATTAAAAGGACAGCTATAAAAGAGCCAGTGTTGAGCAGCAAACAGGTATTTGAAGCTGCTGGTGTCTCTGGACTCTCAAGAAACTCTCCATGCAGGCTGGCAGTTGTGCGTAAAGATGAATTTCAGCCACTCCAAACCAAACCTCACAAAGAGAAACATTTACAGTGGGTGTACAAATACATGAAGACTCATTTTTAAATAGTTTTATTTACTGACTAATGCTGTACTACAATGGATGGTCTAAATGGATGGATTTCTGGATGGCTGGTGAATGGCCACCACGTTCCAACAAGACTGCAATGTAAGCAAGGAGCTGGTGGGTGATGATTTGGGCTGGAATATTGGGAAGTGAGATGGAAGGTCCCCTTAGGGTCTCTGAGGGTATTAAAATGACTTTTGCAAGATATGTGGAGATCATAACTGGTCATTTTCAGTTATGGTATAAAGAGGAGGATAGTGCCTTCTGAAATACAATGCACTATGCACTATCCCATGCTGCAAAAAAACACCACAGCAATAAAACTGTCTGAAAATATATTTCTAAACCCACTGTAAATGTTTCTCTTTGTGAGGTTTGATTTGGAGTGGCTGAAATGCATCTTTACGCACAACTGCCAGCCTGCATGGAGAGCTTCTTGAGACTCCAGAGACACCAGCAGCTTCAAATACCTGTTTGCTGCTCAACACTGGCTTTTTTAGCTGCCCTTTTCATACAATTAATTTTTTGACAGTAACTTTACTTAATAAGCCTTTATCTGACCGAGTTCTGCTGTGCTCTAAATCACTCACAGATCTTATGATAGTTGAATTCACGAGTTCATTTCCTCATAAAATCTTTAAGCTAATAAGGTTAAGCGTATGTGGCTTGCTGTCCGCTGTGGAGGGACTCGAGGAAGCAGCTTCAACTCGAGCTTGGATATAACCCCCAGGGACTACTTGTGCATGGAAGAGGAGTACGATAGATGAGATGCTTAATTAATGTGGTGGAGTTGGGGAGGTGGAGGGATATTGAAACAACTGATGCCAGAGCAGGGTGAGTAGCTGCTTATATGCTCTGGATGTAATTGAAAGATTAGGGTTCCCTCCTCTTGAGATTATGTTTGAGTTTGACTAATTGAAAGATTAGATGGGTTCACTCCTCCCAAAATTACGTTGTGAACTACACTAATCTGCATTCAGTTTTCATACAATATTAGTTGTTTTCATGCCTTTTGCACAACATTGCACCATTTCATGCTTTTCATCTTCAGAAAGATCTTTCTTCCTCCTCATATTGCATGAGAACTGTGACTTACTTAATAATGTGGAACAACATCTTTAAGTAGGGTTTTCATAGACCTGGCAAATTATTTTGTCTGAGATTGATACTAGTTATCTAAAAAGACATGGATAAATAAACAAACAAACATTTTCTTAGAAAAACTAAAATCTGAATGTTTATTCTACTGAAATCTTACTGATACGTCACTTGCATAATAATTTGAAACGCAGTGTAAATATATTAAATAAATCCATTATAAATTTATTTCTGTGATGGTAAAGCTGGATTTTCAGCATCATTACTCCAGTCTTCAGTATCACATGATCCTTTAGTAAGCATTCTAATATGCTGATTTGCTGTTCTTATTGCTATCAATGTTGAAAACAGTTGTGCTGCTTAATATTCATTTAAAGAATGGCATTTATTTGAACTTTATTGTCACTTTTGATCAATTTAATGTGTCCTTGCTGAATAAAAGTCTTCTTGACACCAAACTTTTAAACAGTTGCGGATAACTGGAAATTATTTTTTTTAGAACTATAGTCAAGTAAAATTGTAGTAAAACTGTATAATTGTCTAATGTATTCTGTCATCAAAATCACTAAATACAGAATTTGAATGACTACATTTCTGTAGGGACTAACAAAAAAAGCCCAAAACTTTCTATTATTATCATCATCATTTGTGACTGTGGTGAGACCAAACAGGAGAACAAGGCCATGTGTCTTTGTATGGGTGATAAATGTAATGAAGTAATGCGCAATTAGTTTCTCTAAGTGTGAGGTGGGGACAAGGGTGCAAGCCTACCTGACAGCACGGTGAAGACTGCGGCGAAGGCGTTCAGTTTGAGTCCATCGATCACATTACTGGAGTGAAAAAGCTCCAGGCACATCAGACTGAAGCCAACGACCAGCAGCATGATGTATAGCACCTCAGACACAACTGACAGCCAAAGGACACCTGCAATACACACACACGCACACACACTGATGAGCAAAATGCTCTGATGTTGCCCCATAATTCTCTCTGTCATTTCTATTCACAGTCAGATTCAAGTGAAAATTTAACAACTTGTCCCCTGCATATAAAATGGACATGCATTGGACACGTTTCTGCATAGGTCTTCTTTATGCCGAGTTCAGTTTGCAAGGTGCAGATGGGTGTTTTGAGTTCACTAAGTAGAAATCATATTATATGAGCATCTGTCAATAATAACTGCTCCATGTAAGAGCACATTACAAATCTTATTTAAACCTGACAATAGGGTTTTGAAAAATGGGAAACAATATGACTTAAAATGAATACATTTAACAGTGCAATATTTGTAGGCAGGGCTCGATTTGAGGGAGGATAGCATCCCCGTTGTTAAAAAATAATTACAAAACGCATCCCCTCTAAACCATTCCCATTAGATTACCAGTGTTTTGTATTATGTAACACTTGTCATCCAAGTGAAATATTACAGTTCTCTATGTATGATAATTAACAAACTATAAATAACAGCAATTGAACAATCAGAACTCAATATTATAATTTTAGCCTTCATCATTTTTCACCCTTTTCAGAATGGCCAAGGGAACTTTTGATGTTCTTTAAAAAGATGAAAACCTTAGGTATGATAGTTTTAAAAGTGTTTAAGTACATTCCTCTGGCATAACATTAGAAAGAATAATGAACATACCTGAATTGAGTTGATTCATTAAGGGATTGTTGTCAAAGTTGCATTGAATTATTGAATGTGAATGCGATCACTGGCGATTGCAATGATAGACAATGACATTGTGTATCAATGATAGCCAGAGATATTGTCAAAAGCATCAGCTATTGGTGATATCAAGAGGATTTGGCATTTCCAATTTATGTATTATTATATAAATTTATTATTATTATTAGTCTATGTTCATTATTAAATTAATATTACATTTAACTTACCCCTACATAATTTCATAGCGCATTAACGCATTACTGATTTTTTTTTTATATATATATGACCTTCATATAACAAAAAGAAAAAAAGTTGAAATCTAGATTTAATTAGGAAGTGGCTATTTGCACTAAGTGCAATAGATGCTATTTACACTAAGTGAAAATAGCATATTTTCTTAGCGATATGCTATTTGCACTCGAAAATTATCAGTTCTTTGCAGTTAGAGTGAATAGTAATTAGCTATCTACACTTTATAGTGGCAGATACTATTTGCACCTCAGTATTTTTGTACAATAGCAGGATGCAATAATATCGTAGAGTGTAAATGATTACATTTATTACAATTATTAAATGGATGCTGCCTTATTGGGAGAATAAAAACCCTCCCTACACCTTCGCCTAACCCTACCCAATAAACACTTTTAATATTATTTAACATTTGTTTGCAGTTTATTTCCACTTTTAGAACTTTATTTTCATTTTTATTGAAAATAAATGCGAACTTGGCAAAAGGTGGATTCGAACCCGTGTCAATCACGTTAAAAGCTAGGTCTGCGAATCTTATTTGCTACTGCTGCTGTGGCCCAACCAGATATTGTTGGGCGGAGCTAGTGTAAATAGCATTTGCCAACAAGGGATGCTATTTGCACTTATTGTAAATAGACACTCCGATTAAATCAAACCCTGGCACAAAAAAAGTGACTGCTGAATATTTTTTCATAATTTTATATTCATAAAACAGTGGAGAGGTGAGAAGAAAAGAAATGATGGTGAGATGACAAGATTAGGAAATATGGTAACAGGCCACAACTCTATCTGATAACCAATAACTTTACGTTACAAACCGATGGCCATGACATTTTCTCACATTCCCACAAGTTATCCTTGTGACAGTACTTAATATTTCTGAACTGTGATCTTTTTTTTTTCAGGATTCAAGAACAGCATTTACACTTTTCATGTACAATCCAAATCTAAAAAAAAAAAAAAACAATCTTTACTATCACTTGTTTTGATCAATTATACTTATGCATCTATGCTGAATCAAAGTATTACTTTCTTTAATCTGAACCCAAATTTTTGACCACTAGTTTTACCAAATGAAAAATAGAAGCATTTGGACTTTGTAATGGTGCTGTATACTCTAAAGAGGAGTAAACAAATCCGTAAACATTCTTGAGTTCTTACTAGAAGTCGGCTTTCTCATTAGCAGTAATCATCATAAACTTGACATGACAGCAACATCTGCAATTTGAAAAACAAAGCTGCACTCATGTCTCAAAAGGATGTTTAATCTTTATTTATTTTATTTCATTTTTATGTATTTTTGAGAAATTAGGGAGACATCTAGTTGTATCCATCAGACAGACTCAAGGGTGTTTCCATAACAGCAATCAGCTCCTCCTAATTAGCAGAATTCCCAATCGCCCCGGAGCTTCCTCAGAGGAGGATTCGGCAGAGATAGCAGGAGTTGTTTTGGTCTGAGATCATAATGTTATTTTGCTTACACTTTCAATGTTTGGAGCTCACCTTATAGTCCTGTCTGCCGCTACACGTTTTCTACCCATTATCCACTGTGAAATTTGGCTTCGTTTGGGCTTTCCCGACACATTCCCTCACACACATGATAAATAAAAGATGATAGACTTTGAGAGAAACACAGGTGGTGAGTGATTAAAGCATCTTACCTGAAATATGATGGCATTATGCAATATTAATGTCTGAAGTGTTTGTCTTCAAGAGTTCAAACACATCGGGGCACCTTTGAAAGTCCGCCCTACATTTTTCAGAGGAAACTATAAACAGTGTGTCAATTTTCTCGAGGGCTCCTTGAGGCAGTCCCAGAGAAAAGCACTGTTAGAGGGCTTGATATCGTCGGTGTTGTGGCGTCATTGAGAGAGGATAGAGATAGAAGCACTAAACCTGACCTGAGCATATTTAGTAGTCATAAATCAAATTTCTCATTCTAATTTTTGCACAAACAGTTCTTGACAAGCTTCCATACAAGACAGCACTTAGATAGAGGGTTGAATCTGAACACACTTCAATCAAAATGCACTTCCATCCCTCTTCGGCTGATTCCACAAATATCGACAGCTTTGTATCAAACATGATTATCACTGGAGACCTTGAGAGTCAGTCATGACATATAAGATAAAAAACCGGAGTCTAAAGAGAACAGGCAATGGTGTAGTTTGCCTTGCAAATGTTCTCCCCTGAAACTGTGGCAGATGTAATTTGCAAGCAAAATTGCAAGCAAAAATAATATTTTTTGATTGCGGAGTAATATCTCCAGATTTGTTCAAGGCGAGATGTATTATGCAGTAGACCCCTGAACAGAAATAAAATTCCATATTCAAAATCATATTTCCCCTCTGAAATCTTTGCCACCACATAAAAATGTCAACAATTAAAGCCTGCCTTTAAAAACATTTTTAGTAAAGGAACACATCATGTTATCAAATGTAACTTCAAAGAAAAATAAAATGTGTTATCAATATTGGATCGCACTTCTCTTTGTGGGTACTTTTTCAACTACGGACCCTGTGGACATTTAGAAAATAAACTCTCAGTGTTTAATTTGTTCGTTAACAGTGTAATTTCCATCACATCTCAAATTATGTATTGTGTTTACCAGCGTTCTGTGGTAGAAATGTACTTTTTTTTTTTTCTTGAAAAATGGCCAAATTTATGTGTCCTAAATTTTTGCATATTTTTAAAAAAATAAAATTAGTACTATATTGATTGGAAATTCTGCACTAAAAATAGTCTATTAACAAGTGACGTTTCCTTTTACTCTTCTTTGTTTTAAAAAAATCTATAATTGGAGAAGAATAAAAGTATAAATTATAGATAAGCGTTAAGATAGATAAGATTAGTTTAGTTTAAGATAAGTTTTAATATGACCTTCGTATAACAAAAAGAAAAAAAGTTGAAATCTAGATTAAATGAACCCCTGGCACATAAAAGTGGCTGCTGAAGTATCACCCTCACACTCTACCAAAGAGTGACATTGCATCACATTTATTCATAAAACAGAGGAGAGAAGAAAAAAAAATCTATCTATCTATCTATCTATCTATCTATCTATCTATCTATCTATCTATCTATCTATCTATCTATCTATCTATCTATCTATCTATCTATCTATCTATCTATCTATCTATCTATCTATCTATCTATCTATCTATCTATCTATCTATCTAATCATTTTAAAGGCTATTTTTTTCTTAACAATTGGTAAACTTAAAGTACATAACCTGCACTGGCCTGGAGGAAATGAACATTCACTCAAACATGCATACTTTAGCTAATGCACCACAAATGAAGCGTGTGTCAAATAATATCGCAAAGATGCTCCAAGGGGGGGGGGGGGGGGTAAGAGATCTGTCATAGGTTTTGGTGTGTGCTGTCGGACAAGCCTGAACGGCACTCTAATGACAGTCATTACTCACCTCTCTCAGATGCCGGGGCCAGATCAATAAAACTCCTGCATTTCTCACCTGGAAAGACACAAAACAACCGAAGAGTTAACATCTGTGCTCTACAAGCTCTTTTTGTGAACCGAGAGTCATAGGGCTCAACTTCATCTTTACAGTGCTGTTTTCCAGTGATAAGACAGCTTCAGCAGTCTGCTTTCCCCTGGATGAATCCATCACTTTAATTTTTTTTTCTAGTTTTTCTTAGCGTTAACCTCTACGTGTCATTTTGGCATCTGATGTTTTTGATTACACAAACCAAGCATTTTTGCACATTCACTGCTTAATGTCATTTTGCATTTGTAGCATACGGTATGCTTTTCCTGTAATTATAGCGATCATATAAATGTGTAGAAAGTCTGCATATGCCTCGATGAAACGATGAAAACCAATTGTCTGTGGTCTAACCAAAATAACTGTTTTAATTAAGATTGTCCTATGTGTCTCTGGGCTAGAACATAAAAGGTTTTTGGTGCATCCTACTAAATTTGACTTTTAATTAAACTGGTGAGGATAATTTGAGGTTCAAGGCTATTTCTACTTAAAACTTTAGTCTGCAACTTTCAATGATAATCTTGCCTGTGGAGGGGTGAATGAAGATGCTAAGCTGTGCCTAAAGGACAGAGGTCAAATAGAAGTGAGAGATGAGCATGGTAATATGAAGACAACAATTGCATATGGAAATATTGTGATTTTCATATTTGCATTTTCCTTTTCCTTTCCTCTACTTTCTATGTGTGTGTGTGGCTCAAATTTCTCTATCAATGTGCCCCAGTTCAAAAAATACAATAAATATATTGGCTGTGGCACTACTGCACAAGTCTGCAGACACAACACTCATAATTCCAGGCTTGTCAGACTCAGCAAAACTTTATGTTCTTTGTCATCTATATTATAGACCACACAGGCCTTTCAAAGTTTTATTACCTTCAGAAATCAAGGTTTAAAGTAGCATTTAAAACTTGGCTAATGTTCAAAAGCAGTTCAAATTAATGCCAATAAGTTTCACCACCAGAATGAATGAGATTTTTGAAGCTTCAATCATTAAAATATGCCACTAGAGTTGTCAAAAGTACCGATTTCAGTACAGCAATTTTAAAAATGTGATGCATTCAGTGCTGTTGAGCGGATTCATGAACACCTCTGATTGGCCATTGTTCACGGCTCATCAGATATGTCTGCGATTGGCTTCAATGATCAATGCTTGTAAATAGTCATCAATTACACAGATACACTTGGGAGCATTTTAAAGCAGGAGTCCAATCCGCTGATAGACGCCTGCTTTCAAACACTTTTGTGTGCTTTCAAACACTCCCGTGTGTTGATCATTGTAGCCAATCACAGACATACCCGATGAGCATGTGAACACAATGGCCAATCAGAGGTGTTTACGAATCCGCTCAACAGTGTTCAAAGCATCACATTTTTAAAATTTTAGTACCGACTGGTACCGAAGTCAGTACTTTTGACAACTCTATATGCCACGCTCTATAGTGACAGCAGAACTGAAGAAAAAAATCAAACAGACTGGCCATGTACACACTGTAAAGTTTCAGGACTTAGAGTCCTGAGATTCCTAAATTATCTGTCTGTAGGGCTTTTCACACTTGAAATGGTTAACCCTGGGTCATTCTTAACCATGGGTTAACAATTAATTCTGGGTAATCATAAGCTGACGTTTCACATTGTACAATCCTAAACCCCGGGTTAACATTCTTATTTGCGGTGTCAGTGTCATTGATTGGATAAACACACCACGTGACCTGTTTACATAGCTCTAGCATTGTGTATCCTGTAGAGTTGTCAGAAGTACTGACTTGTACCACTCGGTACTGAAATTTAAAAAATGGGAGGCTTTGAGCGCTGCAGATTCGTAAACCTCTGGTTGGCCATTGTGTAGACACGCTCTATTGCGGATTGGTCTGCGATAGACACATGCTTTCAAATGCTCCCGTGTGTATCTGTGTAAGCGCTCAGTGAAGAGTGTCACTGATGACTATTTATAATGTTTTGGAACCGATGATCATTGAAGCCAATTACAGACATATCCGATGAGTGCGTGAATACAATGGCCAATCAGAGGTGCTTACGAATCTGCTCAAAAGTGCACCAATGTGATACCGAAGTCGGTACTTTTGACAATTCTAGTATCCTGTACTGCCGACAGTACTATCAAATTTATACTGAATGAACATTTCAGACTATAAAGGTAAGAATGAAACAGTCTCTTCTTCACTCAAATTGTTGCGTTTTCTATCACTGTAGCCCCTCTAGTTCGCACCTGCCCACTCCAAGTGGGACGCGAACCCAGGCCCATCCGCATGGGAGGTGGGCACTCTAACAATGAGGCTAAAGACCGCAGTCCCTAGCATCAGTCGCTAGAGCACCTCTTGAGTTCAGGGGAGTGAGGTTTACATGCACAGCTCTTTCTAGCCTACATCTGTTACATTTGACATTTTTCCTCTCAAGCGCTGAATTTACTGTTTATATACAATGCGCAGTGTTTCCGTGAACGTCCAAAGCAGGCAAATGTGAGTATGCGATTCTGTTGCTAAGCATCTAGCTGCATTCTAACACTGCATTGTTTCACACTGTACAAGTTTGGCACCGCAATGTGGGGTTAACACCACAAAAGCAGTGCTAACCCTGCTCCAGAGCAGGATTTCATAACCTTAGGTAAAAAGCAGTGCTAACCCCGCTTCTAAATTACAAGTGTGAAACTTTCCTTTACCTGTGGTTAAAAGCGGGATTTAGGTTAAGCGCAGTGTGAAAAGCCCTTGTGTGTACGACTCACTGCTGAAACACCGTAGTAACCATAACAATGATCTGGCATCTCCAGTGTTTGGTATCCGCTATTCTGACCAAACTAATATTACAGTAACAAAAGATGTTATGTTCAGCAATTTTAACTAAAGCACAGTCGACGGAGGCATCGTGTCTTGTTTATGATTAACGCTAGTTGTTCTGGGGTGCGTTTCCTGAACAACGATGTAACTCGCTGCTGAACTACCATAGTACAATGCATCACTGAACAAATCAACTAGCTAGTCACGACCGTTTCCTGAAACCGTATTGTCGTAAACCTGTCGTTCAACCACGTTGGTGAATGACGCCACACAGGTGGTGGAGTAATAACTTCTTTAAATGAATCCGTTTGAGGTCGAATTAATGCTGGAATTTCTGCTATAAATTACGGACATGGCATTAGAGGACTAATTCAGTTATTTTGCTTTATTCCCAGATTAAATCAAACGCTTGTTCTTACGTACTAGATTATGTATACGCACATGTGCACTCTTCAAAAACGGTGCTTTAGATCTCTTGACAAACTAAAATATATAAATGACATTTGTATATATTCGACATAAAATATATACATTATACTTAATGTAAGCTTGCTTATTTTGCTCAAGATAAGGATTTATTAAGTCCACATGTCATAAAAACAAGAAACTATGCTTCTAACAACAGCTCGAGAGCTGTCGTTCCAACCACACAAGTTTGCGATGCAGTTTGCGAATGTTCGTTTGAACTATGGTACGGAAAAACCAAATCGTTATGTAAGTAACGACGGAACTTGCAATGTTAGTTGGCTAGCGATGCCTTTGGGAAACGCACCCCAGTTCGGTTCCGTACACGCTGCATTTGTAAATGCTTTTGTCAGTACCTGCATTTTTCAGGAGATAATTCAATGTAGAATGCGATTGTCACTCCTGTAAATTACTGAAGTGTGTGTGTACAGAACATGATTAAGCTCTAAAAGATGAACTGACAACCGAATTTAGCTGCACTGTGTACGTGGCCAGAAAGTAGTTCAGAGTGTGACTGATCACACATTTGTTTGCCATCGAACATGACAGGGTGTCATATTCTGGATTTCATATTCTGCACCTTCTAAGTGCACTTCTATTCTCATTACGTCTCCCCTGAGCTTTTTTTTCTCAGTAAACAAGGTCCCTGGAGGGAGTTTAATCCTTCTGCCAGGCAGATAAGTGGCCCATGGTAACCTCTCCTCAATTTGAATAACGGAATCTCACTGCACCAGGAGAAATGCATTAACCGATTCCAAAAAAGGCAGATGATGCAAGAACACGGGTAATTGAATTTCTAGTGGATTTTATTTCACCAGTTAGGTGAGGCACTTGTGGTAATCATTTCATTTATATCAATGACATGGAATGTCTACAATGATTCATTCTAGTCCAATTTTTGGATACAGACTTATTTGTATAAACCTACTGGTCACACATGTTTGAATAGAGCTGTTTTAAAGCTTAAAAAGAGAAGTGTTTGAAATAGCATCAATGTTATTTCAAAGATTCATAATTCAAGAAATCTACTGAATCTATGTGATTTTAACAGCTAATCTCGGGCACATTGTGATGCAATTATATCACATACATATTAAGTATGCATTCATTTCGCATTCAATTCATTTCCCAATGCCTTCCCTGGGGAATCAGAATGACATGGGCTCACTCACTCATTATGGATTTAAAAGGTGTAATCATCTTCATTCAGTCCATTTCTGTTCTTCCAATATTCCATATGATTAAAGACCCCTGGCTTTTGATCAGCGTCTAATGTGTTTAATCTGCTATCTGAGGTTGGTTGAGGGTAATTGCATCGGTAATGAGAGTGAATGATTTGATGGCCATTAGCATTATTATGTGGTACTGTACTGATCAGTGGGCAAAGAGAAGAGATCTTTAAGTATGATTTATTAATTAGCACTCTACATTTTCATGCTCTCTATGTGGCTTTGCCACTCCTCCGTCTGAACGACTCAAGTTCTTTGACGTTTCAGTGTTAAATGGGGGCATTGGTCAGAAGGGTTGCTTCATAAATCTTTACAGTTATTGATGGCTCTGCTGTTTATGCAATTAAACTGCTTCTGCATTTTAATGCAAGGAACTCCAACAATCACTACAATGTTAAGGTGCATCTTGTCTTTTGTTTAATTTCTTGCTTTCTTGTGCTTCTGCACTGATAAAAGAGTGACTGTAAGATAATACACGCACAAATATTACAGGTACACATATATAATAGGTATAATGGAATATTATATTATGTTAATGATGACGGTAAATCATTATGCAGATACTGAGCTGAGCTGTTTGTGTGGATGTGTGAAGATGGGTTTACAGCACAAAGCCTGTCTGACACAGTCAGATTAATCATAAATCCCATTGATCATTAGATAGGAAAGGGTGTCAACAACAACGCTGACCAAAAAAAAAAAAAAAAAAAACCTTGAGCCACATAACTTAATCCTCAACAGTGTAACAATGACCTTCCCTCACTCCCCTGACAAAGTCTGTTGGATTAATACAATAATAAACTTTATGTTAGCTGTTGACCATGGTATTAAATATTAAATATTATCATGAAAGCCAATTTTAATTTAAACATGAAAGCAAAAGATAGTTACGAATCATATCTACAAATCATTCTATTTGCAGGATATCCTTTAATCTTGGTGTATTGTCCACTAACCAATAACTCCTGATGTTCTACCGACGAATTTGTGACAAAACTAACTTGTCTGAGATTAAAAAACATTTCAGAGGGAGAGAGAGTATCCTTAAAAAAATAAGGCTGTCCAAGAGCTGCTTATTTCACTGTGTTCCATGGGGAATGTGGTTATCTAACAGTGCCTTTACCAAGTTCCTCAAAACTCATTGAGAGTCAAGTAAATCCTGACAGATGTTTCCAAAGCTGCTGGCGTACAATCATTCCCCGCCAATCCATTGCGCAACACATTCATACTGCTTTACGCACGGCCTGTTGAAGTTTCCCCAAAGTGCAAAAACACTCTCTTATATAATTTCATTATAGTATAATTGATTTGTGATTATATTAATGAATGCTTAATTGACAGATATCATCTAAACCAGCAGGTTTTCTTGCTTAACTTAATATAATGTACTTTACACCTACTACCAGTTTAAAAAAAATAGTAGTCATATAGCTGAAGAGTTCTGACTCTTTCCTATTTTTTTGGCATGTTTTATATTTTTTATGTTTTATATATATGAAGGCTTCAAATGCAAAAGCCTCTAAGTGCCGTCTGGGATTTTCTTCTAAAATAAGCATTTTTTTATCAAGCTTGTATGTTTAGGTTCAGTAATTTCACTTTAATGGCAATATTATTTCCTTTTCATTGACATTAAAGTGAAATAACTGAACATAAACATACAAGCTTGATAAAAAAATGCTTATTTTAGAAGAAAATGTCAGATGGCACTTAG
Organism: Chanodichthys erythropterus; assembly: GCF_024489055.1. Classification (NCBI taxonomy): domain Eukaryota; kingdom Metazoa; phylum Chordata; class Actinopteri; order Cypriniformes; family Xenocyprididae; genus Chanodichthys; species Chanodichthys erythropterus. Next base: position 33,905,114 of record NC_090223.1, read on the forward strand.
AGGCTTTTGCATCTTAAGTCTTGACACACACACACACACACACACACACACACACACACACACACACACATATATATATATATATATATATATATATATATATATATATATATATATATATATATATATATATGTGTGTGTGTGTGTGTGTGCGCGTGTGTGTGTGCATATATATATATATATATATATACACACACACACACACACACACACACACACACACACACACAGGCCTATATATAGCCTATATATCTGGTGTGTGTTTTCATTTTTGCTTTCTGTTATTAAATCAAACGTTTAATATACCTTTTCAAAATATTAATTTAAAAAATAGGTGTTACAACCCCGGTTGTTAGGTAACAATAACACTCTTTGTAGGCTACTTGCCATTCATTTACACAGTTTAGGGACAAATAAAACTACTTTAACATGTAGCAGACAGACAAATATGGGAATATTTGATCAAAGTTTAAGACATATACAGCCTAGAACCCCAAGTTACAGACAAATATCAAAACAATGGAAACCATCGCCTCATTGAATACAGTTATGATTCGCTTTAAAATTAGGAACTTAACGAACTCTCACCTCCTCCATGGATATTCTCCTCACAGGAGTACCAGATCCCCGTGTGAAAATGCCTAAAGAGAAAGCGATCGTCCCCCGTTTCCCAGCTATAGTGAACTTTACTCGGGTCTGTCTCGTTCACCCCATAGTCAATACAGTTATGCCGTCTTTCCTTACTGCAGTTGGGTTTTGGGACCCTCTGAGTCCCTTCGCACCAATAGGTCGTGATGAACGCCGTCGTTGAGAATAAGAGTGCCAGAAGATTTAACCCCACAGACAGCAGAGCACGGCATTTTCGAGTGGTCTTCATAGTCCTGTAAGAAGTGGCTCACACACTTGACTGAGCTCATTCAAACCGGGCTGAAAAATCTTGATTTTGTGTGAGGAAAGCGCAGCGGTTGCGCTCACCTCACCTCACCTCTGCTCACCGGCCCGAAATGACAGTGACAGGTTCGATCTTCACACATAGAAAATGAGCTTCACTCCTCTGAGGCTCGCAGGTGGATCCATTCGCATGGAAACAGACGTGACTCAAGGAAGAAAGATCCCTGTGGCATCTTTGAGGCAGGCACTTATGCTGCCAACTGTTGTGTTCTCTCTCTCTCTCTTTCTCTCTCTCTCACTCTCTCTTTTTATCTGCGCGCGTACTGTTGCGCGCGACTGTGTGTCACACTCTCTACAATTAATTGTTTTTTTACTTGCCTTTGTACCTAATCTAAAAATATCCTTATGAACTATGATCAATCTATTTTGTAAAACTAATTCTGGATCAATGACGACGTGTGCGAACTGTAAAATTAACTCGCAAGGGGTGTAGACTTTTTAAAGGGACTTTTTTCACAGTCTCTAGCAGAGTTAACTAACCACTTAAGTCTGTAATTTGAGATAATAGGCTATATGTGATGTGGAAATCTAATAAACTGACAATGACAGTTTTGTCGTTTTCCTGTCCGATAGTGAAACGCAATGTACTATAGGCCTACGGACATCATTTTTGGTCTGGCAGGCTGCCGGTCAACACCTGCAAAAACAAGAGAGAACCAATAAAATATTAATAATTGATTATTCTGTAGTCAATGTATGCTCTTTACTGTGAGCTTTTAGTTAGATACCTTATCCAAGTTTAGTAGCTACATAAGCTACAGGTGCTGGTCATATAATTAGAATATCATCAAAGAGTTGATTTATTTCACTAATTCCATTCAAAACGTGAAACTTGTGTATTATATTCATTCACAGACTGATATATTTCAAATGTTTATTTCTTTTCATTTTGATGATTATAACTGACAACTAAGGAAAACCCCAAATTCAGTATCTCAGAAAATTAGAATATTACTTAAGACCAATACAAAGAGAGGATTTTTAGAAATCTTGGCCAACTGAAAAGTATGAACATGAAAAGTATAAGCATGTACAGCACTCAATACTTAGTTGGGGCTCCTTTTGCCTGAATTACTGCAGCAATGCGGCGTGGCATGGAGTCGATCAGTCTGTGGCACTGCTCAGGTGTTATGTGAGCCCAGGTTGCTCTGATAGTGGCCTTCAACTCTTCTGCATTGTTGGGTCTGGCATATCGCATCTTCCTCTTCACAATACCCCATAGATTTTCTATGGAGTTAAGGTCAGGTGAGTTTGCTGGCCAATTAAGAACAGGGATACCATGGTCCTTACCCATGTCTTGCATACGTCTGTGCGTAGTGGTTCTTGAAGCACTGACTCCAGCTGCAGTCCACTCTTTGTGAATCTCCCCCACATTTTTGAATGGGTTTTATATCACAATCCTCTCCAGTGTGCGGTTATCCCTATTGCTTGTACACTTTTTTCTACCACATCTTTTCCTTTCCTTCGCCTCTCTATTAATGTGCTTGGACACAGAGCTCTGTGAACAGCCAGCCTCTTTTGCAATGACCTTTTGTGTCTTGCCCTCCTTGTGCAAGGTGTCAATGGTCATCTTTTGGACAACTGTCAAGTCAGTAGTCTTCCCCATGATTGTGTAGCCTACAGAACTAGACTGAGAGACCATTTAAAGGCCTTTGCAGGTGTTTTGAGTTAATTAGCTGATTAGAGTGTGGCACCAGGTGTCTTCAATATTGAACCTTTTCACAATATTTGAATTTTCTGAGATACTGAATTTGGGATTTTCCTTAGTTGTCAGTTATAATCATCAAAATGAAAAGAAATAAACATTTGAAATATATCAGTCTGTGTGTAATGAATCAATATAATATACAAGTTTCACTTTTTGAATGGGATTAGTGAAATAAATCAACTTTTTGATGATATTCTAATTATATGACCAGCACCTGTATATACATGGCTTGTTTCAACCCATGTTTGGGTAAAATATAGACAAAACCCAGTATTTTTCCACACACTCATATTTAAATGCATACCAAAATGAACGATTAGCAACATTTATAATTACACAAACTGAAGATTTTTAAATTTGATTTTTGAAATTTCTCCTTTTTATCATCTTGCATATTTGTCATTTATTCATAATGATAGCATGATAGCCCATTAAATCATTCAATATTTGTGGCTATTTGGCACTTTTATTTAGTTAATGGCCATTTTATATAGCCTACCCTGTAAGAGCTTTGAATCCTTTGAATGAATTCTTTACAGAATAATTGTGTATAGGGCCAAAATCAGCTTTTATTGATTTAAACACAGACCTCTGTCTCAGACAGACCACTCACAATGAGAATTCATCACATATAATTTTATAGGTCCTCCTTAATCAATAAAATGGTGTATGAGTTGCACTCTGCCAAAGGGTGAAATATCTCATAGGGATTGGGCTTGTCGTATTGTAAACATTATAGCGTTATTTTGTATCTATACAACAAGACTCAAACTTCATATCTGGAAATAAAACTGTCATAACTGTAACTCTTTAAATGGGTGATTTGTATTTATAGACAGAGATGTCAGTAATAAAAATGTTATGTTATGTCACATACAAGACTGTGCGTGTGTGTGTGACATATCAGGACACAAATTTGTATAATGACATGGGTATGACATAGGTATTACAAGGAGAGGGTGACTTATGAGGACATTACCCCATCTCCCCATTTTTGTAAATCATATAGAATGAGTTTTTTTGAAAAAAGTAAAAATGTGCACAGTTTCCTGTGATGGGTAAGTTTAGGGGTAGGGGTAGTGTAGGGGGATAGAAAATACGGATTGTACAGTATAAAAACCATTACGCCTATGAAATTTCCCCACAATTCACAAAAACAAACATGTGTGTGTGTGATTTGTGTTCAGAGATTGGGTTAGAGCTTCTGATATGTCATCCCCATTAGGATGGAGAGTGTGGCCCAGCTGTCAGCTAATGTTTTCTTTGTGGCAGTAGGTTACAAAGCCTGGCCCTGTTGTGCAGTCAACTTGACATTCATGAAAGAATTCTCGTCATCATGAAATATCATTCCCACACACATTTAGCAAAAGACCTGAAATCCATATTTCTGTCATCTTATACCTGAGTGTCCCTTAATCATTGGAATACAACAATAAATTGTGTGTGTCTGTCTTGGGATATCTGAGCACAACAAACTTTACCATATTTATCCTTGTGCTGAGATGAGATGGGAAACAACAAAATAGCCCTTCTTGATAAGCCATAGCAAATTGAGCTTAATGCACTGACAAACAGGCAGGTGGTAGCTTTACTTCTCTGGCTGTCATTTCAAATTAAATTTTGCTCAGTCATGCCTTCAGATCCCACTTTAACACACTCGACATACAAGATCTGCAGCAGCAAGGGATGCTCTGCGTGCTCGTCAAACACTTGATACAATGTGACATTGACATCCACCGTTCTGACCGTGGAACTTGTCAATCAGATTTGACCTCTCTTCTGAACCATTTTTGTGTTGCTGGCTTAATAAAAACAGACTGTGTCTTGTTCTGTGTATTCATTCAAACCCCTCCCTTTTGGTTCTGACGTTTGCTGAGTTAATATTGCCGCAAACCTGTCTGGACTGCAATATTATGTAAGACCATGTCACCATCAGTCCCTTCCATTGCGCCTCGATTTGTGCACAACGGCCAATGAAATGCTGTTTGCTGTGAAAGTAATCTAGGAATCCATTCCACAGTCAGGAGTCATTTTCAAAATACCATTTCCATTAAATTTGTATGGTATAAACTGGAGAAGTCCATTATTTTGAGAAGTTAATGATATTTATGCAAATTGGCATGTGATGGATTTGGACAAAAGGATGATAACCAGGGCTGTGTAGAGTCCTGATCGTTCCAGTTTCAATAAATAAACTTGTACCTGATCTGACCAGATTGTGTTCTGGGTTCGGAGGCAGCCTAAATTTAGCATTTTGGTATATGTTATGATTTCTGCCAACATTTTTTCAGAAGCTTAGCAAACAGAGACTGTGTAACTCAATTTAAATCTTAATTGTGCTACATTATGCATTCCCCATGTGCTATGTATTCAGTTTATTATTAGGTGGGGAAGACTAATTCATATTCTGTTCATACAAATGCAGGCTGTCTCCCCAGGTAGTTCTAAGAATTGCCGTGATTAACCTAACAGCATGATCTTTTCCTCCTCTCATCTCCTCGTTCCTGACCATTAATGCATTAACGGCTCTTGAACTCAGACACAAACTGTTAAGTTCACTCTGTGAGTCTCTATTGATTTCCAAGATAGCTTGGATCCGGTACATCATATGGTTGTAATGATGTTAGCAGTGGTCTATGATACTTGTGATGCATTTTTTATCATTTAGTTTTTCCTCTGAGGTCAACTTTTGTGCCAATTACAGTCACATTTAGGTTTTTCTTGAACATTTTTTGCTAAACACTTTGTTCTTGCCTGTGAGTTTGCTGTAAATATATATATATATATATATATATATATATATATATATATATATATATATATATATATATATATATATATATATTATATATATAAACAGTGACATGGGGCAGTGCAGTCGCCTGTCAATGACGTCAGTTACCTTTGTTACCGCCTTTACTGACGTAGAAACCACATGACAACAGTGCCGTGGACAAATGCGGAAGTAGTGTCTAGCGTCCAGCAAACCACTAGCTTGCTTCAAGCAGTTCCTTATTTACTTCTTGCACGTTTTATGGTGGATGGTGATACTTATTTATGGAACATGATTACTGTTTACCATCTGCCGCTTGTTCTGTCGACAAGGACAGCTCCCGTAAACTCATGACCGGAAAAGCGGAAGCGGCGCCAGCGACTGTGTCATAATAAAAGTCCCGCTGCTCGTGAGGCGTGTGTTGATCAATCGCTCCAGCTCCTCGTTCAGCTCCCGCAGCACTCGCTCCTGCTCTGCTTCATACTACAGTAACGTTAATAATCGCATCCACGAACATGAGTTCTTCCAGACGGCAATCCCTATTCTTTTGCACCGTCCGTTGATATGGAGACCACATGTCCCAAGTTTCCGCTCTAAAACTTGGCGTCATCAAACTACGCCTTAGTTTTGAATAGGCTTCTAGCGACCTCTAGCGGAAAAAAATATCACAAATTGTACCTTTAATATAGATTTGTGTGTACGATTGTTAAATGATTCTGCCAGTGTAAACTTAATAAACATTTACACATATTTGGAAATTGTATAGGCTACACTGCATTTACTAAATGGGCTTAATGCATTCATACTGAAATAAATAGCACAAGTAATATAATGAATTCCAAGGATGAAGAAGTAAACTTAAAAAATATACTCAAATTTAACATTAGATACACTACAACTTCAGGATATTAAATAATGTATTTTTTAAATATACTTTCAGTGCATTGTTACAATGATCATTTTCAGCACACTGTTAAAATATACCTTAAATATATTTTTATAAAGTGCAAATAAATACACTTTTAAAAAATAAACTGAACTTACACTTCAAGTATATTTTCCTAAAATATATTTTTTTAGAAAATATACTAAAGTACAATTATTTTAAAGTGTGTTAAAAGTTGCATTGTGAAAATATGATACTAATATACTTTTTATATATTTAATGATAGTACATTTTTTGTTAGCATATTTGCAGTGTACTATAGAAAAAGGGAATATATTTAAAATACAATAAAGTATACTTTTTTTTCACTAGGGTAACTATTAATTATAAATGCAAGTTTGTAAGTATGGGAAGAAGGAAGAGGGAACCGGCGAACGTTGAACATAAAATAAACAAATACAAAACGAAAATAGTGCTGGCAGACCCTCGGGGACGTCTGCCGGCCACACAAACATAATAAAACATAAAATAATATCCAGGCCTGGTCCTCTCTCGTCCTTTACTGTAGTTGCTCCTCCTTTTATGCTTCCGGAGCTCCTCCGTGAGAGACTCAAGGCCGGTGTGCCTCGCAGGTGGAGCTCATTATCTCTCGTATCACCGGCCTCGCGCCGTTCCCTCAAGGCTCTCGCCCGCCCTGCTCGCCACACTCAATATTAACAACTCAATATTACACACAGTATAGTGTATATCTATATATATATGTATATATATATATATATATATATATATATATATATATATTTATATATATATATATATATATATACAGTACAGTACAGTCCAAAAGTTTGGAACCACTAAGATTTTTAATGTTTTTTAAAGAAGTTTCGTCTGCTCACCAAGGCTACATTTATTTATTTAAAAATACAGTAAAAACAGTAATATCGTGAAATATTATTACAATTTAAAATAACTGTTCCCTTTCAGTCGGTCACGTTCGACGTACGTCAGTAGTGACCGACGAATTGGGATATCGCTTAGAGAGCCCTATCATCTTCGTGTAAACTAAAACAAGCCAATGGAATTGGCGTGCGATATTTGCATAATGCGCACCGCCCCCGACAGGTGTATATAAATAGGAAGCAGATGCAATCGCACGCTGTCTTTCGCTTCGGAGCCATTCACTGGTGTCCTGTTTTAGAAGACTCCTTTCTTCGTTTGTTTTATTCTAAAACATTGCCTCAGAAGAGGATTTACAGCGAGCTTTCAGTGCTGGTGAAAGGGCACGTTCAGCGAGGTCGCGAGTCTCCGAGGAGCTGAGCTATAAGCTCGAAAACTGCTGTTTTCACAGCAACACAAAGAGTGTGTGCGTGTGTAGCGATTTGGGCCGGTTCCTCGGTGTGTCAGGGAGTGGTGTACCTGACACATCGCGTCGCTCCCTGGGTGCTTCAGCACGAGTGAGTTGACTTCCCCTTCTAAAAGAGCTTTACAGACGAACCCTGACAGTATGTCATTTCGTCTGTGCGTTAATGGGTGCGGTCGTTCCCTGGTCCCTGCTGATGGGCACAATCGTTGCATCTCGTGTTTGGGCATTCTGCACGCTGAAGCAGCTTTTGTGGATGGTTCATGTTCCCATTGCGGGAACATGACTATCGCGATGCTGAGGTCGAGACTCTCCTTCCTGAAGTCTCAGGAAGCGGGGGTCCCCTCTCCTATGCCGCGTACGACCGTTTTTTCCGGCCCCGGGAACCGGAATGACGGTACGGCGCTGTATAGGAAGGGTGACCTGAGGATTACGGTCAGGGCTTCCCCGCCGAGCGGAAACGCTCCTCGGGCCCCTGCCGCCTCATCAGCACCGCAACCCATCGTGCCACCGTTGGTTTCCGCTGGGCCCTCTACGGACTGTCCAGCCGTTACCTTTGGTGTGCCGGCGGCGGATCGGATGTCGATCGCTGCATCGGAAGGTGAGCCTGAGTCCTCGGGGAGGATTCGGACGCGCTGCCGCCCGGGACGGTAGCGTTGCCCGAGTCGGATCCCGAGCTCACGGCTGTGCTCTCCCGGGCCGCCTTGTGCGTCGGGCTTGAGTGGAACCCTCCACCCTGTCCCGGCCCATCTCGGTTGGACGATTGGTACTTGGGGGGTCGCGCTGGTCAAATCCAGCGTCCCGCCCCAATGCCTTTCTTCCCGGAAGTACACGATGAGGTGACCAGGTCTTGGCAAGCTCCGCATGGGGCTCGTACAGGGCCTGGTCCCTCGTCCGCCTTCACCTCCCTGGACGGCGGGCTAGCCAGGGGGTACGCGAGGATCCCGCCAGTCGAGCGGTCTGTTGCGACGCAGTTGTGTCCAACGGCCGCTGGCTGGCGCGGTGAGCCGCGTCTCCCGTCCCAGGCCTGTGAATTCTCAGCCGGTCTGACTGAGAAAGCTTACAGTGCCTGTGGGCAGGCTGCCTCTGCCCTGCACGCGATGGCCCTTTTGCTGGTCTATCAGGCAAAAGCACTGTCGCAGATGCCCCAGGAAGGTCCTGACCAACAGCTGCTTGGGGAGCTGCGCGCTGACACTGACCTTGCCCTCCGGGCAACGAAGGTGACAGCGCGTTCTGTTGGCCAGGCGATGTCTACTCTGGTAGCCCAGCAACGCCACCTCTGGCTGACCTTGGCAGACATGAGGGAGACCGACAAACATCGGTTCCTGGATTCCCCCGTGTCTCCGGTCGGCCTTTTCGGCGACGCGGTGGAGAGCTGTGCCCAACAGTTCTCCGCTGCACAGAAGCAGGCTGAGGCTATCAGACATGTCATGCCACGGCGGTCCGCTGCTGCCTCCACCCAGCCGCCCGTGGCTCAGCCTCAGCCCGCTCGTCGCCGAGGGTGCCCGCCTGCGTCTTCCTCCGCCCCTGCTAAGTTGGCAAAGCAGCAGCCTACACCAGCCAAACAGCAGGGTGCCGGTCGCAAACGTGGTGCCCAGCCCGTCTCTGCCAGCCAGGTGGCAAGCGTTCGGGGAAAACTTGGCCCTGAGACGGGCGACCTGGAGCGGAAGGTTCCTGCCCTTTGGGAGAGTATTCCATCTGCTCTCCCACCCCCGGAGGAGGGCCGGGGGGGATTTTGTGGCGGCTGTCCATCTACCGCCGCTGGCTCTCCGGAGTCCAGCGGTACCCACTTTGCCACAAAAAGAGCAGTTTCCTCAAACTCCAGGTCACAACAAGGGGTGTCTGCCAGGGTGCCAGGCTCCGCCTCGCCGCTGACAGCTCCCTCCCCATTCGCCAGCAGGTGGCAGTGTGATGGTGCAGACCGCGTCCCGTGCGCCGTCTCCCATGCACACTGCTGCCTCGCAGAGTCCGACCCCACTCCGGGCCGCCCCCAAGCCGTCCGAGTCGGGTCCCTCTCTGCCTTGCTGCCCCACCCCCGGTGCGTCTGTGGTGCCTTTGGTCACGCTGGCTCAGTGTCTGGAAGCGTGGATCACGCTCCCCAGCCTGTCCAGTTGGCTCATTCGTACTATCAGACTCGGCTATGCGATTCAGTTCGCCCGGCGTCCCCCGGTCTTCAGGGCTGTCCACTTCACTCCGGTGTCGTTGGACAGTGCACCTGTTCTCCGGGTGGAGATTGCTGTCCTCCTGGCGAAGGATACAATCAAGCCGGTCCCTCCAGCCGTTATGAAGTCGGGGTTCTACAGCCCCTACTTCATTGTACCAAAAAAGGGCGGTGGGCTACGGCCAATCCTGGACCGTCCCCAGGATTGGTTTGCAGCAATAGACCTGAAGGACGCGTACTTTCATGTCTCGATTCTGCCTCGACACAGACCCTTCCTAGGTCGGTCTGCGTTCGAGGGTCGGGCATGTCAGTACAAAGTCCTACCCGACATGGTTGTAGCTCCCAGCCGGTTGGGTCTTCAGGTCAACTGGGACAAGAGCAAACTCGCCCCCGGGTAGAGGATCTCTTGTCTCGGTCTCGAGCTAGACTCGGTCGCACGGACTGCGCGTCTCACCGAGGTGCGCGTCCAGTCGGTGTTGAACTGCCTGAGCTCGCTCAAGTGCAGGACAGCGGCTCCACTGAAAGATTTTCAGAGGCTCCTGGGGCATATGGCATCTGCAGCCGCGGTAACGCCGCTCGGATTGCTTCATATGAGACCGCTTCAACACTGGCTCCGCGGCCGGGTCCCGAGATGGGCGTGGCAGTGCGGCACGCTCCATGTCTCCGTGACACCGGGCTGCCGTCGCACCCTTGTCCGGTGGTTGGACCCTTCGTTCCTGTGGGCCGGAGTACCCCTCGAACGAGTGTCCAGGCACGCTGTGGTTTCCACAGATGTCTCTGCCACGGGATGGGGGGCCACGTACAACGGGCATGCAGTGACAGGTCTTTGGACGGGGCCTCAGCTGCATTGGCATACCAATTGCCTCGAGTTGCTAGCGGTTCGTCTTGCGCTGGCCCGCTTCAAGAAGCTGTTGTCAGGCAAGCACGTTCTAGTCCGCTCACAAAGCACTGCGGCCGTTGCGTACACCAACCGTCAAGGTGGTCTACGCTTCCGTCGCATGTCGCAACTCGCCCGCCATCTCTTGTTGTGGAGTCAGAAGGATCTGAGGTCCCTTCGGGCCACTCGTGTCTCAGGTGTGCTCAACCGTGCAGCCGACGAGCTGTCACGGCAGCATCTACTTGCGGGCGAGTGGCGGCTCCACCCCCAGGCGGTCCGGCTGATTTGGCAGCGTTTCGGCGAGGCCCAGGTAGTCCTGTTTGCCTCCCCGGAAACTGCCCTCTGCCAGTGGTTTTATTCCCTGACCGGCGGCACGCTCGGCACGGATGCCCTGGCACACAGCTGGCCCCCGGGTCTGCGCAAACATGCGTTTCCCCCAGTGAGCCTTCTCGCACAACTCATGTGCAAGGTCAAGGAGGACGGGGAGCAGGTTCTGTTAGTGGCTCCGTACTGGCCCACTCGGACCTGGTTCTCAGACCTCATTCTCCTCGCGACAGCACCTCCCTGGCCGATTCCTCTGAGGAAGGACCCCCTGACTCAGAGACGGGGCACCCTGTGGCACCCGTGTCCCGATCTGTGGAACCTCCACGTGTGGTCCCTGGACGGGATGCGGAGGTTCTGAGTGATCTCCCGCAAGCGGTCGTAGACACCATCACTTCCGCTAGAGCTCCTTCCACTAGGAATCTCTATGCGTTGAAGTGGAACCTGTTCGTCGAATGGTGCGCCTCTCGCCGAGAGGACCCCCGATCATGTTCGGTCGGATCCGTGCTTTCCTTTCTGCAAGATGGGTTGGAGCGAAGGCTGTCTCCCTCCACCCTCAAGGTGTATGTTGCCGCTATTGCCGCACATCACCATGCAGTTGAGGGTAAGTCCCTGGGGAAACACGATCTGATTGTCAGATTCCTGAGGGGGGCCAGGAGACTGAATCCTCCTCGCCCTTCCTCCGTACCCTCTTGGGATTTGACCCTGGTTCTCACAGCTCTCCGGGGTCATCCCTTTGAACCTTTGCAATCAGTCGACCTGAAACTAATGTCTCTTAAGACGGTTCTTCTGGTTGCATTGGCTTCCCTGAAGAGGGTAGGGGATCTGCATGCATTTTCGGTCGACGAAACGTGCCTAGAATTCGGGCCCGGTGTTTCTCACGTCATCCTGAGACCCCGGCCTGGATACGTGCCCAAGGTTCCTACCACTCCCTTCAGAGATCAGGTAGTGAACCTGCAAGCGCTGCCCTCGGAGGAGGCAGACCCAGCCCTAGCTTTGCTCTGTCCCGTCCGCGCTCTGCGCGTTTACGTGGACAGAACGCGAAGCTTCAGGACCTCAGATCAGCTCTTCATCTGTTACGGAGGCCAGCAGAAGGGAAAGGCTGTCTCCAAGCAGAGGATGGCCCACTGGATAGTGGATGCCATCGCCTTGGCGTACGAATCCCAGGGCGTGCCTTGCCCGCTCGGGTTGAGAGCCCACTCCACCAGAGGGGTAGCCTCTTCCTGGGCGCTGGCTCATGGCGCCTCGCTGACAGATATCTGTAGAGCTGCGGGCTGGGCGACACCAAACACGTTCGCTAAGTTTTATAGCCTACGTGTAGAGCCGGTATCCTCACGTGTACTCGCATCCACTAGTTGGTAGACGTGTTGTACCCACTCTAAGTGTCGGCTTGCAATGCCATTCCCGCCACTGGCCGGATACGTGCATACTTTCACTCCAGTCGTGTTCCCCGCTTGGCGAACCCTGTCGAGTTCCTCCGCCTCCCCCTTCGGCTCGGACATTGCGGAGTGTCTGATGCCAGGCCTACATCCGTCGCTGACGCTGTCTGTTGGCTGGGGCCCATATGTCGTGACCCCTCTACGTGAGCGGTCCCATATGTGTATTTTCCACGGTTTAAAACTCCCTACGGGCCGAGTCCGTGTCTTTCCCTTAGCAGAGCCAGCTCTGCTGTCACCTGTCAGATGAGTCTCCCCCTACCAGGTGGAGCCATCCCAGGGACTCCATATGCGTACTGCCCCCTGGGCCAGTCCATGTGTGTATTCCCACGTAAACTCCTCCCCCATTGGGTAGGTAGTGGTCTCCGCAGCGTCCCTCACGGGTTCGCTTCCCCAGTGTGTCTAGTTTACTTAGTGGGTAGTGGTTAGACAGCAGTAGACTCTCTCGGTGTAAGCTCGCCCCCTTCACCGCCAGCCGGTGCTATGGGCGGCTGAGCTTGTGCTGGGCACTGGAAGGGGTTTCGTAACTGTGGCGCTTTAGTTGGGATCCCAATTCGTCGGTCACTACTGACGTACGTCGAACGTGACCGACTGAAAGGGAACGTCTCGGTTACGTATGTAACCCTCGTTCCCTGAAGGAGGGAACGGAGACGTACGTCCCGTCGCCACAGTTTCTGTACCCTCGCTGTAGTGCGGACACCAGTTGTCTCCTCAGCGAAAAACAGAGTGCGATTGCATCTGCTTCCTATTTATATACACCTGTCGGGGGCGGTGCGCATTATGCAAATATCGCACGCCAATTCCATTGGCTTGTTTTAGTTTACACGAAGATGATAGGGCTCTCTAAGCGATATCCCAATTCGTCGGTCACTACTGACGTACGTCTCCGTTCCCTCCTTCAGGGAACGAGGGTTACATACGTAACCGAGACGTTTTCTATTTGAATATATTTCACAAAGTAATTTATTCCTGTGATGGCAAAGCTGAATTTTCAGCATCATTACTCCAGCTGCTCAAGAAACATTTAATGTGTACAATTGTACAAAATATTTGTGTACAATATTTTTTTTCAGGATTATTTGATGAATAGAAAGTTCAAAAGAACAGTGTTTATCTGAAATCTAATCTTTTGTAACATTATAAATGTCTTTACTGCCACTTTTGATTGATTTAATGCATCCTTGCTGAATAAAAGTATTAATTTCTTTCATTTCTTTAAAAAAAAATTAAAATAAAAATTCTTACTGACCCCAAACTTTTGAACGGTAGTCTATAATGCTACAGAAGCTTTGCATTTCAGATAAATGCTGTTCTTTTGAACTTTCTATTCATCAAGGAATCCTGAAAAAAACAATGATTTCTGAAGGATCATGTGACACTGAAGACTGGAGTAACGATGCTGAAAATTCAGCTTTGCATCACAGGAATAAATTACTTTGTCAAATATATTTAAATAGTACACAGTTATTTTAAATTGTAATAATATTTCACAATATTACTTTTTTTGTACTGTATTTTTAATTAAATAAATGTAGCCTTTTAAATAAATAAATGTGAGCAAACGAAACTTCTTTTAAAAACATTAAAAATCTTAGTGGTTCCAAACTTTTGGACTGTATATATATATATATATATATATATATATATATATATATATATATATATATATACATATACACTACCCATGTGATATGTGACCCTGGACCACAAAACCAGTCATAAGTCGCACAGGTATATTTGTAGCAATATACATTGTATGAGCAAAATTATTGATATATCAAAAATGTATTTTTGAGTGGATATGCATTGCTAAGGACTTTAATTGATTTTTTCAATGTTTTTTTGCTCCCTCAGATTCCAGATTTTCAAATAGTTGTATCTCAGACAAATATTGTCCTTTGGAAAGCTTATTTATTCAGCTTTCAGATGATGTATAAATCTCAATTTCAAAAAATTGACCCTTATGACTGGTTTTGTGGTCACATATTGTTGTTGTATAGTTTTTAACTTTCTTACACTTAAGAATGTCTTTGCAAAGCCCGAATACCATTAAGTAAGATTCTAGAAAACTATCTGCACTGAAATATGCCATAATACTGTTAAGATTTAAAACTCTTATTGTTAACTCTTCTGGTGTTTAAGAATAAATATCCTCCATTCATGCTTCGATGCAACCTGGCGATTTTGCAGCTTAGTTTCAATAAATTATAAATAAAAGTTTTGAGTCCTGAAAGTTGCAGTATGTTCTCATAAAATATCACCAAAAAATTGTATTTGACTTGTTTTGACCATGACTGGACTTCTTATTGCTCTGATATGAGAGTTGGTTAGCGCCTGAACAGTGGGAGTTTTTAAACTGCCATGGAAACAGCCGTTGACCTGTCTTATCTCATAACCTCTGTAGGGGCAGAGAAAAATGTGTTGACAGATGTTTATGTGTTATCTTTACACCTGTACAGATGCCTAAAGTCAGCAGCTCAAATTCATGTCGTCCCTGGTGCTTCCTTCCTCCTGATTGTGCCTGCCGTTGATTTCATTTTTACATCCGGTTGTTGAAACAGTTTAATCTGTCTTGATTTTAAGTAAGCAACTGAATTAAAAAAAGAAAGAAAAAAGTAAAATGTCTTGGTCTGAATATCACCCATATGGTGAAAGAGATCAGACTATAACATTATCTAAGAACCTACCTCCACAGATGGACCAGAAATTTGTATAGTCTCAGAGAAGAAGACTGCAAACAAACATTGTTTACCCCTCATATTTCTTTTAAAGCATCTGTGAATGTCAACTGCTATGAGCGTGATGACTCAGCTTCATAAACACTTCATATGGGAATCTTATTGGATTCACAGATGAATGTGCATAAATTGTATCCCTTGTGATGTTTCAGCTGCACATGCTGTTCTTCATCTTCCTTTAATTAAAATCTTTTGAAGTTTTGCCATACAAAAGTTCCTCTGGAGGCATTCGTTTGCACAGTGCCTCCCTGACTCGTCAGATGTCCTTGCCCCAGCCATTCTCTGAACCTCTATTTCACAGATGGTACAGCACACAGCAAGAATGATCTTCTGTTGGGCCATGTTCATTTCTGATTTAGGAAGAGAGGGAGCAAACCAAACAAGCTCGGTGGCATCCATCAGCGCTGTGGCCTGAGAGTGGAAAGGTGGTGTAAATCTGAAGCCTCTCTATGGCGAGCGAAACAAGGCTATTACAATATACCTCTCTGATGGATGCCCCCACTTCACTTTGAGTTTTTTTTATCCAGGAACAGGCATATGGAAGATTCAAACATTTTTTTTCTTCCTGGCATCTATGCTGATTAATGTGGGGGATTTATATTATGTAACACGTATTGATTTTCCAATTGGAACACGTGGTTGCTTTCATTAATAAAACAGAAGCGGCAACATTAAATATGTAATATTTTTGTACCCAAATCTTTTTGAGTATTCAGGAAGCCCCTCGGTATGCTTCATTCGATTAATGAATTTATTTATTGGAGCAACCTTACCAGCAGTGTCTGACAAAATATATTTCTGTCACCAATTAGCCTAAACTTCAAAATTTTACTTTATAATGAACAAGGATATCAGCGCAAATCCTAGTCTGGAGGCCTAGTGGATATCTCCGTCACTTTGAATCCCACATGTGCCGGCTTTACTTTGCCATACATTATTTATTATTTTGTCAGGTTGTGGGAGGGGCTCTTGCCTTCTCCTCTCTTGTTTCTGTATGTTTGACTATAAAAGTTATAAACCCACATCTGTATTGTTTTCCACGGGTTACGTCTGTGCCGTGTGGCTAACTTCAAAGAGCATTCTGTTTTAGAAAGAACTTGTATTCTTTCACAAAAAGCACCGGTGATATCTTGCCAGCTTGTCAATTCCAATTATAGTTTTCTCTCCCCAGCTGAGGCTTTGGAGCAGAAATCTTTACGAGCCATCAGATGCCTCCGCTGACTTTTTGAGCAGACCCCTCTTGCCAGACTGGGGGAATGAGAAAAGGATTGTAAAAAGACTGATAGATGGCCGTACGCCTCAGTCTTCTACACGCCGCCTGCTGTCCTGAAGCGTTCCGCCGGCGGCGGAGGGAAATATGACACACCAAAGGACTGTGAAGGATCAATATTTAATCTTTAATGTGCCTCTCCCAAAAACCTGTGACTGAAGACTTTGTTTACAATATATTATCTAACTTAAAGGGTCCTTGTTCCACCTGGGTATTGACAACGTCGGGTACACAAATCACGCTGAGCTTTTATAGCGGTGGTGGGGAATAAGCGAGCTGAATATAGAGAAGAGCAGATGCAGAGTGCCAGAGAGAATGAGACAGTACAAACAGGTTAAGAAGGCCGTTATTAATGACAAGAGAGTGATTAATGGCCAATGGAAACCGCATTAATGAGCTGCCACTTGAATTTTATTATGCTTCCCAAAAGAGTGGTTGATATATTTATTAATATAATACATGTATAATATATGTATCTTGATCTCCAAAGAAGCACAAGAACTCTACAGCCAAAATGTGATTGTAAAAAATATTTTACTTTGTTTTTTCTTCACAAGAAATATACTGAATTCTGGCCCATATACTGCTCCCTTTGGATGAGCATAATGGTAATTCATTGTAATGGGCCTCGCTTAAGGTTCAGTGCTCCATAAATGTTTGACTTGGCCAATGCCTTTTCATTAGAATATTTAGCTCTGGAATGAGCATAGTCTGACCTCTTTCCTTGTTTTTTTTTTTTAACTTGGTAGTACACTGAGACAAATTAATAAAATCAGAAGGCCTCAGAAATGGGCCTAGCTTTGTTGCTTGCAACAATATGACACAATAGAATCTTTAATCCAAAACATGCTGTTCCAATTATTCTTCCCATCAGCTAGGTTTTCACTAAGTTTCTATCCCCTCTAAGTCACGTGAACCATTAAAATTTTGAAACACTTATGACGTAACGAAGCCTTGTTTACTGAAATCATGTGACTTTGGCAGTTTGATACACTTTCCGAACCAATGATTCAAAATAAAAGATTCGTAAAGCTTTGAAGCTTCATGAAGAAGTGTTTTGAAATCCCATCACAAGATATTGTTAAATAAAGTCGTTATTTTGTTTTGTTTTTTGGAGCACAAAATGTATTCTCATCGCTTTATATATGAGGGTTGAACCACTGTAGTCACATGAACTGTTTTCAATACATTTTTAGTAGATTTCTGGGCATCTGAAAGTGTTAATTATCTGGCTGTCAATAGAGGCCTCACTGAGCCATCGGATTTCATCAAAAAAAATCTTAATTTGTGTTCTGAAGATGAACGAAGGTCTTACGGGTGTGGAACGACATGAGGGTGAGTAATTAATGACTGAAATTTCATTTTTGGGTGAACTAACCCTTTAAGAGTTATATAGAAAAAATATTTAGTTTAAGTTTTATAGAAACGTGAATATATTGCATTAATCGGTACAACATAATTTCATTCACTGGGATTATATTGAATGTGTAGATTGATTCAATCTGGTTTGTCCTCTGTGTCCTTTAAAGCAAAAATTATAAATTTCTATAATTTTTCTTTGTTCTTTTCCCATACACTCTTAGAAGAAAAGGTCCTATATAGAACCCTAAACGGTTCTGTCAGGTGCTTCATATTTGGAACCCCTAAAAGGTTCTATATAGAACTCCAATTAACCTTTTTTCTAAGAATCTAGAGAGTGCGATGGCCAGTAAACACATACTGTACATACAGTATGTGTGTACACATATAGACTAAATAATTTAATTAACAGACATGACAATGCAATATTTTTCTGAAATTGGAAAAAACTAACTGTGCTTCATACATGGACTGATTTTGGACACATACTCTTAAAAGAGAAGCTATAAATCCTTAAAGGGTTCTGTCAGGTGCTTCATATAGAGAACCTTTTAGGGATTTCCATCACGGGATCATTATATGGATTTAGTTTTTAATTATTTTTTAAAATACAAAGCTTGTAAACATTTTATCACTAGAAAAAATATAAATAACCAGTTAAACATGAAAGTATTAAGAATTGTCTCATTATATAGAACTTTTTTGGAATAAACTGAGTCAAGAACCCTATAGGGTTGTATACAACTCCAATGAACCCTTTTTTTCTAAGAGTGTATGCATCAACATTTGAAACATTCCTCCAGTATTTACTGAAAAACCTCTTTTCTGCCATAATATCAGTTTCTGCATTAATGATCTCTTTACATTTTCAGTGCATTAAACTCATCGGGGACCCCCGTATATGGTCCCATGGAGCCTCAAGCAGTCTTTTATGTTGTGAATACTGTTGTAATATGTAATATATATTTTAATCTGAGGATTGTAGTTTATCCTCGTTTCTTTCAGTGTAGCACATTTTTTTTTCTCATTTAATGTGCATGTGAGCCCTAATCCTCCGGTTCAATAAAGTGACTGTTTCAAGCAACACGCTCTGCACCAGTCAAACACTTATGAGATTTGATTCCCATGGGTTTACCACATACTTAGTGTACTGCTGTCCTCTGTAATCTTCTGCTCAACAGCAGGGCTTGTGCCCATTAACCACTGTGCTTTTGATGTATATTTATTTTTGTTTTACTTTAATGAATGTAAACTGTTAATGCCTTGTAATTTCCTTAAAAAATAAAGGTTGCCAAGTGATGGCATCTATAAACCATAAACCACAAAATTTAATTACATTGTATGTGAATTACAATTAAATAAAAAGCACATGAAAGGAAACTTCTCTAAAGAATACAAACTTCGTCTGTTGGGTGGCTGTTTTAGTATTGTACTTGACTTTTATCCTAGTTGTGTCTCTTGAAACTGTGATGTGGAACTAAGCTCTTGTTTTTTTAGTGAAAAAGATTTGTGTATGTTTAATACAAAGACAAGGCCAGCATCTTATCAAGAGTCAAGCACATTGCCTCTTGGCTTAGAACAGATCTGCATAAGGAACAGATGTTAATGTGTGTAAGAGCCGTCAACATGATGATCCAGTTCAAAGACCAGCACTTACCCTCTCTAAAGCGTGGGTCCCTCCCTAGAGTGAGTATGTACAGATCAACAGCATGGTTCATGATTCTGGACTTTGGGCAGGAAACAGAACGTAGAAGCCAATGTGGATGTTCGGGCAGATATACAAAAGAGACTAAAAATGAATATTGTGTCAACCTCATGTTGTTCCAAAACAAACTATTTATAGCAGGATCTAAAATCATTTTGTGTTTCATAGAAGAAATACATTCATACAGGTTTTAAATGACACAAATTTGAATAAATGATGATAGAGTTTTCATTTTGGTGTGAAATAAACTTTGAACTAATTTGCATTTTTCATTAGACTACCCAACTCATTTTCTCAACTACGTTTCTTAAAAACACACACACAAGGAATTTTATCTCCGTCTTCAGCCACTTTTAACATTAAAAGTAGATTACTGAGTTTGTTTTATACAAAAATCAAATAAAATCCAAAAAAGGGGCTGCATTCACTTTCTTAAGCTGGCATGAAATCAACATGATTTGTTTATGGAATATTGGAGTATTTATTATAAAAGATTTATCTCTGCACATATTTTTTAATTCCTGTCCCCTTGTAATTTTTAATAAAAAACATTAACTTCCACCTCCCCTCACAACATCTCCTCCCTACATTTTTTCTTATTTGAGAAGCCGTTTCTCTCTAATTTATGTCAAAGGGAAGAAAAATTATCACAACTTCCATTACATGCTGACTTTCTTTTAAAAACTTTTCTTTTAAAATCCTGCCTAAGGGGCCACAAAGAATGTGTTTTTGCATTTAAAAATGCGAGAAGCAGGGCAGTGGAATAAAAAAAAATTGCAGGTCTACATTATAGAGATTTCAAAAGTTGAGAGATGTGTTTTTAGAACTGCGAGTCATGCACAATATACCCTGCAAAAGATGCGAACAGGGTACAAACATGTCCATCTAGGGCAGGGATGGGCAACTCCGGTCCTAGAGGGCCAGTGTCCTGCAGAGTTTATCTCCATCCCTGATAAAGACTCACTTGCCTATAGCTTTCTACTAATCCTGAAGACCTTGATTAGCTGGTTCAGGTGTGCTTGATTAGGGTTGGAGCTAAACTCTGCTGGGCAGTGGCCCTCCAGGACTGAAGTTGCCCATCCCGGATCTAGGGCATGTTTAGAAAAGCAATGCAAAAGTGAATGCAAAAACTTGTTCCCTGTGAACAGCCCTAAAAAATTGTCCAAGACCTTTCTAAAAGCATGCAGCCAACAGAGTAGTCTTTGCTTTCAGTTGATCACCTGTTCACTGTCTAGCAAATGTTGTTTAGGCAAAATCTGTTGCTGGATTCTCCTAGGCTGTACCAGACAGGCCCCATTCTGTGTGACTGAGAGAGTGAGGAGGGCATGATTGCAGCTGGCTGTGAAACTGATGCAAGAAGTTGCAGACAGCGAACACACACTGCGCAGAGTTGCTTGACCTCAAGATGTTTTCCGAAGTTTGCAGTGTGCAGTGTGCGCTTCTACCAGATCATCATTTGCTATTCCGATTGAATAAGCAGCAAGGGGACATTGGCAGAGACACCTCAGGTCCCCTATCCCTGCCCCAGAATGACGTGGGTTGGGACCCGTGTGACGGCATCTGCTGCTCTCCATGCAGAAGGATATCACTTAGTTTTTCATTTTAGGATATGGCTGTATAGCAATATATCTGGAAGAGATGGGTTTTTCCTGGTATGGGACGGACCACCTCCAGGTAACCTCAATAGAGCAGAAAGGAGACTGTCATTCAACACCTTCTACTGACACTGAGATTTAATGAGACACTTACCTTGGTGCTGGCAAGGCCAGTATTAACAGCAGTGAGTCATTCAAGGAGATCATTTCACACAGACTGCAATTCAGCACACACACATAAATGAATACACACTGCATCGTAAAGTTATCCTGACTCCCCCTTGGCAGGAAGCATCTGGCTGGGATAGTGTTGCAGGTGGTGGAGTGTGACACTTGCCACCTGGCACTCCTCTGAAGTGGTCCTCACATACTGGTCGCCATGCTGCCTTTCAGTATTGACCACCTGTTAGATTGGCTCAACCATGGGACGGTCTCCAACTCTATTATTACCTTCGCAGGTATTGTATTGTCATAGGCATCCTAATGTCTTGAGAGCGCTTGTCAATGTTGAAGAAGTATGAGGTATGGTAGCACATTTTAAATCATGTGCAGGGTGTTCGTTTCAGTGAAATTACTGAGAAAAGTGTTTGTTTTCAATTAGTTTGCGTTCTTTTGATCTTGTCAATGAGACGAGAAAAAAGTGGACATGATGATAATAAATTATTTTAATTAAAACATGGCAACTGTTGACAAAAAGAAACAATAACATGGCAAGATTTTTACATAGTATTTGAAGAAGAAAAATTCAAGAAAGAATAGAGTGCAACAGTTGCGATCCAGAAATAAAAATCCTATTCATTTTCTTATAGGGGAACTGATTTATAATGATAATGTACGAACCATTAAAGCCAGAGCTACAAGGTTGTTAACTAATGGTATATGCTTTTGTTGAAGACATCATCATGCATTATTTTGTAACTTATATAACTTATCTTTTAATGCCCGTCCACTCCCATGAAGCACTGCAGTCAGTTTCCCTACACTCTCAAAATACCTTAAATATTTGTTTGCAATAAAAGTAAAATATATTGTTTCTATATATAATCAATCAAATAATCTAATTCTTTAAATAGTTTTATATTTCACCACTGTTTTTAATTTGATTATGTCATTATATATATATATTTTTTTTTATTTTTTTATTTATTTATTTTTTTTATTTATTTGTTCAGGCATAACATTATGAGCACTGAGAGGTGAAGTGATTTTTTGATGCTGTTCAGTTTATTTAAACAATTTATTTTGATTCAACACCATTGTATCAGGTTTCTGGTTTAAATGTGATTGATTCATGTTAAATTGACTTGAAACGATTACTCTTTGACTTAACTTGATGCTTTCATATTGGAATAACATGTTTAAATCAAGTAAACCCAACCAGGACTCAATCAAACAGGATTTTCACTTCCCATCATGCTTTGCAAAGGGGCTGAACTAGGAGTGTAAATCTTGAAATAAAGTGTTATTTTAAGCAGTTTTTAGGAAGATGAGAAAATGGAAAGACTTTTTAATGTTTCCTGTTCTATTATGTTGGTATTTAAAGTTTCTGTTAATTAATAGTTTTAGGGTTACCATCGTGGTGAATTGTTGCACTTGTGCGGATTGAGGACCTGCTAACAATCTTTACAATTACTTTAATAAGAAAGTAATCACTGTGGTTGTGCTCTGGGTTGCATTTCCCAAAAGCATTGTAAGTCTATGTTGATTGTAAAACCATTGCCACCAATGGACTTATGATCAATTTAGGCTTTACAATGTTTTTGGTTAAGGCAATTTTGGATGAATCCAGTATCACATCTAGATTTCTAACACAAAACATCACAAAAGTTATATAAATCACAAAATTGAACAAGAAGAATTAATTGTAAAAATCAATATATATGGAAAAAAATATATTATTTATTTATTTATTGCTTTTTATTTTCCAAAACATTGCAAATTAGTTGGGCTGACACTATTAAATTAAACTGTGCCCAACCATAGTAAATAAGTTGAATCAACCTTAATAAATTAAGTTGACCCAACATAAGTACATTAAATTTGAATAACTGAATTGCATAATGCTGAAATAAAGCAACTTAATCATGTGGAAATCCCTTTTTTTATCCTGATTTTTTTTATGTTTGTTCAAAGAGATTTTTTTTTTTTTTTCTGAGTGTAGTGGGTGGGATATATTAGGCAGCAAGTGAACATTTTGTCCTCAAAGTTGATGTGTTAGAAGTAGGAAAAATGGGCAAGAGTAAGGATTTGAGCAAGTTTGACGACTGGGTCTGAGCATCTCCAAAACTATAGCTCTTGTGGGGTGTTCCTGGTCTGCAGTGGTCAGTGTCTATCAAAAATGGTCCAAGGAAGGAACAGTGGTGAACCGGCGACAGGGTCATGGACCAAGGCTCATTGATGTACATGGGGAGTGAAGGCTGGCCCATGTGGGCCGATCCAACAGACGAGCTACTGCAGCTCAAATTGCTCAAGAAGTTAATGCTGGTTCTGATAGAAAGGTGTCAGAATACACAGTGCATCACAGTTTTTTGCGTTTGGGGCTTCATAGCCGCAGACCAGTCAGGGTGCCCATGCTGACCCCTGTTTGAGGTGTTGACTTGGCCTCCAAATTCCCCAGATCTCAGTCCAATCGAGCATCTGTGGGATGTGCTGAACAAACAAGTCCGATCCATGGAGGCCCCACCTCGCAACTTACAGGACTTAAAGGATCTGCTGCTAACATCTTGTGGCAGATACCACAGCACACCTTCAGGGGTCTAGTGGAGTCCATGCCTTGATGGGTCAGGGCTGTTTTGGCAGCAAAAAGGGTGGGTGGTAAGTCATTACGTTATGCCTGATCGGAGTATATATATATATATATATCCCAATCTTGTGGTCCAACATCAGATCATGACATGGGGTGAGATAAGTTCACTAAAATGAGGTAGAAAGGGAACACCTCCCATGGGCCTTATAAATGGTCTCATAGCTTCCAAACAACAACTGACAGTGAAATCAGATTAGGTTTTTTGTCCACTGACCTCAGGGGATGGATGAGGAGAATCTTGTCTGTATCCTGTGTGGGTGGATGTGAAGCCTCACCACCTGTGTGCCACATGTCTCTAGCCCCTGCCAAACCTTTGCATGCAATTCCACAATATGGACATAAAATGGAAGGAAGGGGACGTGAGAGCATGGGGAATTCTGCTGTGTTTGGGCTGACAGAGGGTTTTTTTAAATATAGTATCATATGCAGACACCACAGGGACAAGATTCAAGATGATGTCAGCGCTCAGAGAGTTCATCCAAGAGAGGCAGGTTTACATCAATACTGCAGAGATAATCAAAATAACAATATAAATAGCGATAGTTCACCAAGAAATTCTGCTATTATTTATTCACTGTCATGTTGTTCCAAACCTTCTGTCAGTTGATGATAAAGTGCACAGTTAGACCAAATTATCAAGCATTTTATATTTAATGTAAACATCTAAAACTACCCTTGTTGTGAAAACCTGTGCTTTAGTGCACTTTTATACGGAAAGAGCCTATTTACAATGTGAGTTACGTTCTGACAAGCACATCATTTACTTCAAGTTCACTTATGCATTTGCATTGTTTTGTGCAGATGTTGATTGTAATATTACGTTTATGTTGTGCATTTTTCATTTATTTTCTAAATGGATTTTAAAAATGTAAAACACTAAAGGGACTTTAGTGCAACATGCAGCTATTCTGAGTTTGTGAAGGTGCCAGAGACCTAACAAATTACCCTCAGTGCTTTGGACATGAGCCTGCCTATTTAACAATCATTGTAACTGGACTGACAAAAACACGCACTTGAGTGTGTTCGCCAGCAACTAAAGTGTTAGGAAAAGAGCTATAGTTTTTGTTATTTTTGTCTTCACTGATGTTCTGTTTTGGAGGAAAAACCTTGTTATTCCAATTAATTCCTTCCGTCATCCCAAACGGACGTGACACTGTGAGTGATGGAGACACGAAAAACACACGCACCTTCTGCCATACCCTCCCTGCAGTCCCATTAGTAGCAAGTGTCTAATCTCAGCCTGAGCCATAATTAAAGAGGCCAAGCAGAAGCATGAGGGAGTGCTTCTCTTGAGCAGTCACAGCTCCTCCTGCGCTGCATTCTGTCCAAACGCTTGGATGAATAGTCTGCATGCTGATGACCAAGGTGCGAAATGTCCCTGGAGTCTGCGACACATCACATTCTCTGGCCCACTCGCTGCTAAAGGCGTGGTTCCTCCTGCTCCGGTTCCGTGAGCAGGTTATGAATACGAGCTGGGGGAGGGCCTGGTCCCACAGTGCTGGGCGTCTGTTTGACTGTAAGGGTGTTGACAGAGCAGGCAGGTGCTTTGATGGATCTGTGTCCTTCATTTGGGTCAGAGCGGGAGTCCTTCAGCATCTCAGGTGCTATTTTCAGCAGGCCTTGTCCCCGTCCCACTGGGAATTTCTTCAGACTTGTTGATATAAGTATACTGAAAAAAAAAAAAAGAAAGAA
Source organism: Chanodichthys erythropterus (assembly GCF_024489055.1). Lineage (NCBI taxonomy): Eukaryota > Metazoa > Chordata > Actinopteri > Cypriniformes > Xenocyprididae > Chanodichthys > Chanodichthys erythropterus. The sequence goes on from NC_090223.1 coordinate 33,930,755, forward strand.
AAAAGTTGCCTGTATTCTGCTTCTACTATTTATTTATTTATTTTAATATTTATTTATCTATTTATTTATTTTTGCTCAGAGGGTCTATAAAAGTTGCATTGGCTGCACACAGTCTGCGTCACTGGATTCAGTTTGATGATAAACTACCAACGTCAATCATAGCTGGTTGTTCCAAAAATAGTCTGGTTTGGCATACTTTATTGTGTACGAATCGCTGAACCTGGCACGGCTTGCGTCAGAGGTCAGCTTCAATCTCCCAGCTTTATGTAGTGCTGGTTTTAGGCATAATAATTAAAGAAGATGACATCAGTTGTAGACTAATGTTTACTCTGGATTTCAGCAAGGCGCTTTTGACATAATTAGCTCTTCTAAAAATAACAGACAAACCTCACAAGAAAACCATCTCTCTTCCTGATGTTTCGTGGCATCATACATGCGTACATTTCATCTGAGGTGGGAGATCAGGGGTTTAACAGCAAAAGATTCTCCCCTGATCCCTGGTCTGGAAGGAGTCCAGGACTTTGTGTTTTCTTGTGCCATTCATCTGTGTGAAGCTTAGTGATTCGACAAGTAAAATACAGCCCTGGCACAAACAAGCACGAATACAGCAACTGCCATGATGTAACTGAAAAAGACAGAGAGCACGTCTTTAAGGCACGTTGGCTACTTTATACGAATAGGGGACAAAATAGGTTCTGGAAATCTTGAAAATTAGACACAATGTTCTATATATGATTACATTATATGAAGTTTACAATTCTATTCTAAATTCTAAATTCAGTTTTAAACCTTGAATTGTGTCTTGAACAATTGAAATGTTATTGTCTATTGTCTAACTTTGAATTCCAGAAATGTTGGTACGTTGTTTCAATTTGAATAAAATGAAAACTAAAAGACTTTCAAATCACATGAGACAATATTTTATTCACAATAGAACATAGGTAACATAACAAATGTTTAAACGGAGGAATTTTACACGTTTATCCACTAAATGAGCTAATTTCAAATTTGATGCCTGCTACAGGTCTCAAAGTTGGCACGGGGCAACAAATGGCTGAAAAAGCAATACATTTTAAAAAGATTCAGCTGGGAGAACATCTAGCAACTAATTAAGTTAACTGATACCAGGTCTGTAACATGATTAGCTATAAAAGGGATGTCTTAGAAAGGCAGAGTCTCTCAGAAGTAAAGATGGGCAGAGCTGTGAAAGAGTGCATAAAAAGATTGTAGAATACTTTAAAAACAATGGTCCTCAATATCAAATTGCAAAGACTTTCAAAATCTCATCATCTGCAGTGCATAACATCATCAAAAGATTCAGAGAAACTGGAGAAATCTCTGTGCGTAAGGGACAAGGCCGAAGACCTTTATTAGATGCCTGTGGTCTTCTGGCCCTCAGACGACACTGCATCACTCATCGGCATGATTGTGTCAATGACATTACTAAATGGGCCCAGGAACACTTCCAGAAACCACTGTCAGTAAACAAAATCCGCTGTGCCATCTGCAGATGCCAACTAAAGCTCTATCATGCAAAAAGGAAGCCATATATGAACATGGTCCAGAAGCGCCGTCATGTCCCGTGGGCCAAGGTTGATTTAAAATGGACTGTTCCAAAGTGGAAAAGTGTTCTATGGTCAAATGGTTCTTGTTGGAAATCACAGACACCGTGTCCTCTGGGCTAGGAGGTAGACCTTCCAGCATGTTATCAGCGTTCAGTTCAAAAGCCTGCATCTCTGATGGTATGGGGGATGCATAAGTGCATACGGTATGGGCAGCTTGCATGTTTTGGAAGGCACTATGAATGCTGAAAGGTATATAAAGGTTTTAGAGCAACATATGCTCTTCTCCAGACAATGCCTATTTCAGGGAAGGCCTTGTGTATTTCAGCAGGACAATGCCAAACCACATACTGCAGCTATTACAAAAGCATGGCTTCATTGTAGAAGAGTCCGGGTACTGAAATGGCCTGCCTGCAGTCCAGATCTTTCACCTATAGAGAAAAATATGTCAAAGACGACCACAAACTCTTCAGCAGCTGGAAACCTATATCAGGCAAGAATGGGACCATATTCCAACACCAAAACTCCAGAAACTCATAACCGGCTCGATGCATAGACATCTTCAAACTGTTTTGAAAAGAAGAGGAGATGCTACACCATGGTAAACATGAACCTGTCCCAACTATTTTGAGACCTGTAGCTGGCATCAAATTTGAAATGAGCTCATTTTGTGCATAAAATTGTAAAATTTCTCAGTTTAAACATTTGTTATGCTATCTATGTTCCACTGTGAATAAAATATTGGCTTATGTGTCATCTTTATTGTATATACATATATCTTCATTGGACTGATTCCACTCGTGTCTTCATGTGACTTTTTGAATGATTCATTCATTCATTGTCCTTCCCACAAATTGTCTCCATTGACCAGTAGGGTGAACGTGATTTCACCAAGAACAACATGGTCCTGAATCAACATCATTGTAGATCCTGGAACGACATTCCAATCAACCATTCACATTTGAGGGACAAGTTTACAGTTTATGTCAAGTTTTGGCTTACAAACAGGGTTAGGTGCATCTACATCAGTGTTATTCACTTATCATTTCCCTCTGATTTTGGGGATAAGTTATGGGTAGCATTTTTGGACAGGAATGATGTTCCAGGATTAACAAAATATATTGATCCTGGAACATGTCAAAATCAGGTAGGAAACCGAATAATTGCAGCATTTCCGGTTCTTTCATTTCAATTTACAGGTGTGTTCTGAAATAAATTGGTAAATTATGTTTTTTTGCACAAACAAAGCACTCACATCACCTAATAAAATTCAATTTAAGCCACTGGAGTTACATGGTGTAACTCCATATAAAAATACCTTGGAGTGGTAGTTTCATTGGATCTCTATGGAGAGACAGAAAGCCTCAGACTTCATCAAAAAGATCTTAATTTGTATTCCGAAGATGAACGAAGGTCTTACGGGTGTGATTTGTTAATTTTAGATTTGTCTGATGGTTCTGACACCAATTTCTACCATATTCTTATCATAAAACCACATTTAAGAGCTATTCCTACCAAAACAATTCTGAATATCTGCATAGTCCCTTTGAGAGGGGAACAAGATATGAGCTTCTGTAAAATTGAAAACGGCTCAAGCAGAGACTTGTGCTGCTGTCCCTGTGAGTCCCAGCCCCATGAATCTATTACTGCTGCCTCAGATCTGTCTGGGAGTGTGGCTGCTCTCATCGGATCAGCGGACGCTCCTGTGGGCAACCGGCATTTTAATGAAATACCTGAAAAGTCAATTTGCACATCTCTTCTCTGTCCTTTCTCCGTCATTAATTACAGCACCACAGGCAGAGGGGATTTAAAGTACTGTTTTAAAATGGAAATCTTTAAACAAATGGGTTGACAGAAAATTTGGTTGAACTGAAAAATAGGGACTTCTCATGCATAATTGAATACAACAGATTGGCCCTAATTTGCTGTTACATTTTGAGAGGTTAAAGAGAGATGCCTTGTTAAATGTCTCAACTTCATCTTAATGCAGTTCAGATTGCAAATTTCTGATCACATAATTGTATACGAAGCTTCTCTTTTTTTGTCAGAACTTAATACATTTTGAAGGACCTGTAACCTTAGCTACTGAAAGTCTAGTAATTTCATCTTCTATATAATTAGTGTAGTTTTAATGGCAATCATTTAAAATTCTTGTGAATATTAAAGAACATTTTTACCTACTTAGCACATTGTTTCAGGGTCATAATATACTCATTATTATTTCAACAACACAGTCTTACAGAGTGCATGAAAATGCAAAGTGTCATTTGAGCACAAATTTAATGTTCCGATAATCGGTAAAGTAATTTGTTGCTCAGCTCTCCGTCAGCAGGAGTTACTGGCTGCAGTTTGTAATCCAATCCTCAGACCCTTTAAATCTTCTTATGAGAAGAGAGCATGGCGGAGCATCTTGCTCAGGTTTTCCTCAAAACTCATTTCACGTGTGGCTAAAACAGCAAATGGAATTTGTCCACCCTATAAAAGGTGCCACCTCATTTAATTTAATAGTGCCATTCAGTAACCTGATGCTATTTTAGCCTCCCAATCAACCCGTCACATTGGCCTTGTACCCTTGTCAGTCAAGGCCTGAAATTTTCCCTCCATCCACGTTTTTCCAATAAATAAGATTTATCTGCAAAATAAATAAATAAAATAGCAGGGAAAATGCATTCGTGGAAGTCATTTCTTCAGGCATTGTTCATGCAGACCTGTTTGCATCAGCGATGGAGGAGGTGAGTATCACATCCAGTGAGTTCCACAGCCAAAAGGAGGACAGAATCTTAAAAAGGGAACAGACAGCCTGAAGGAAGCCACAGGGAGGAGCAAAGTCTGGTGGGTAACACAGAGCACATATAGAAACTATTTCAACCAATCTAATTTAAAGAAATCTTGGGGTGTTATACCCCTAATAAATGGGATTTATATATTGCCTATATATGTATTGCATCTGTCTCTCTCTATACACACACATATGTGTGTGTGTGTATATATATATATATATATATATATATATATATATATATATATATATATATTAAAATAAATCGACCAAACTGTAAATGAAATGTAACTATAATATATTTACTCTTTCTGCAGGTCACATTGTTACACCAATAGTTGATGACAAGTGTCTATATGAGTGAGTCTTGAATAATACATGCAACTGATTCGTTTGAACCAAACTGATTAATTTAAGAACAACACATTGTGTGTTACTTAGAGACACATTTCATTTGAGCTTGCTTTTACTTTGTTTGAAACTGTTTTTCGTTGTTGGAACAAAAATAGACTAGGCTAAGTAATAGCAGTATTGTGTCTAAATGTATTTTACTCAATATTAACTTCTTGTTTATTATGTTCTTGTAAAAATATTTGCTAAACTTTCTCCACATTTAACACATCTTATAAAAACGACTTCATATAAATCAAATGGCAAATGTTTTAATAATCTGCACTGTCATATGATCAGATACTACAAATTTGCAGTCTGTTTTTTTGACCCCGTTGGCGGGTCGCTTCTCAGATTAAATTATCACATCATCCATAAATGTCTAAGACATTCGGATTCATGGTGCGCTAACAGGAACTATGCCTTGGCGGAGACAGTTTAACAGCACAGCGTTGCATTTTGGCATCTATTTGTCACCTGGCATTTCTCCAAGATATGTTCCAAAAGGGTATGTCACTTTTGTGAAAATGCAATGTCAAAAGCTCAGAAAGAAGCAAAACTTTCTGAGAACTCTAACAATCTCCGAGCATTCAGCATCCAGCTGAATATAGGACATGTGGCACAGCTACATTTATAGTTCTGTTAAACATTATTGCTTATCTCGGTCTGGTTTTGTCCATTTGAAATTAGAAAATCCACAGGTTTTTGGATCACAGGATTTAATTCCCTGTCTCCATCTCTCTCTCTCTTTTTTTTATCAAAGCACATGACAGCAGGCTGAGCCTCCATCACCATCATCTCAAATGGTTATAATCTTTTGACAAGACTGCAAAGACATTCTTGAAGTTGAAAGCTGTGAAAGAAGGGGACCACTTAATCTTCTTTCCATCTCCCTTTTATTCGATTAATCCCCGGCACAGCTGTTTGAAACACTGTAAGATTGTGTAATGTGTCCCATCCCACCCTATGCCATAATTGAAAATAATGATCTCTCTCAGTCAAGTGCAACCAGAGCACTTCTTTAACTCCCACTGAATGTCCAGTGTGGTGTTTCCTATTATTGATTTCACAATTATAAGAATTAACTTTCATGAAATATGCTCTGACATATTGTGATTGAGATTTTTGTCTAAACCTTGACAATAGCACACTGCTTTATCCAGTGTATTAGATATAAAAATCCCTCCAGCATTAAATGTCAACTATGTTATGAAGTGTAATATTTTAATTGTGTGTTGAATTGAACACACCTGTCACTATCAAATCATTATTTTGATTAAGCAATGCTATTTAGTATTTTTTTACTTCCAACACTGGGATTTTTATGATACAATATATTTTTAATTCAATAAATTTGTTTCCACTGTATAAATGAGAAACTGTATGGCTAATATTTTTCCTTTTATTGTGTGGAGTGTTGGTGGAGATTTTGCACAGAATTTTTCTCGTCTTTATGAGTGAGTATTGAGAACGGACTTGTTCAAAACATTGATTAAAGGTGCTAAAGAGGATGTTTTGTTTTATACATTTTTGCAATATTACTTGAAACAGTCTTTACTAAGTGATAAAAGACTATTTATTAGGTGCACTGAAAGTAATGATATTAATATACATCATCTGTGCACGAGGTAGGGCCTTAAAAACATCAGCCAATCGTTTACGCGATCATCATGTAAACGATTGGCCCTCTGGCTTGTCAATCACTGCCGTGACGTTCCTTGTGAGAGATGTGCGTGGCTGCGCGCTCCAGTAACTTTCCACACTCCACAGGCGCCGCATGCAATGTTTTTGTCCGGAGACAGGAGTAACAACTGCAGATTATGAGTTACCTGCGGTGAGTCCGACATAATGAATCCACTAACATGACACAGTGAATGCCGGTGGTAAACACTTGTGTTGCAATACGAGTGTTTATGAGTTTTGGGAGGCGTTCCTTCGAAGGAGGGGGGTTGTTCTTACGCATGCACTCATTTCATAAACTCAGTAACAGTCTTTGGTTTCTCAGTCGACGAAAAGATCCTCTTTAGCACCTTTAATTCAGAAACTAAACAATTGACTGTCAGAGTCTTAATGAATGAGTCATTGAATCATTCACTCAACAGAATCTTTCAAAAACGATTTATTTGCCACCACTTCTGTGTTGCTTTAACTTCCTTAAGATCTGTTTTTGTTAGCGAAGCAAAAATAGACAAAGTAACTTTTAATATTGTATCTAAAATCTAAGTTACTTGATATTAACTTCTTATTTATTGACCAATATCAACATTGCAATCGTGCGCACTGCTGTTTCGGCAATTGGCATAGGTGCCTATTTGAAATAGTTAAAAAGCAGCACTTTGAAATTCTCTTGTAACTTTAATATCTGTTATTTCGCTTGTATTTTGATCTGCCATGTCTGTCTACCATACAATCTTTTCTTTTCATATGAAATCCCTGTCACTATTGTATGTCCCATTAAACATCTGTGCTGTCAGATATTATATAAAAATCCTCAAATGCAAAGAGATATTTGTTGCTGTTTTTAGATAAGGATTTTACGGATCCTTTAAAATGAAAAAACAAAAACAAACAAAAAAAAAAAACAATGAATTCCTGCATGTCAAATCCCATATGTGTAAGGACTTTATTATTCATAGCTTACAGTTATGTAAAGCATATGGCATGACAGATCAAGCTTATAGAATTATCCTCCCCATCATTTTAGTGGTTCTGAGTTAAATATCTGACCTCAGTTCAATGACTGAAAGTAAAACTGTTTTGTGTTTTCTATGAATTTTCTCTTTGAATCCCTTTGTTTTGCTCTTTCATTCTGATTTATTTTTACTTGGACAAAAATAATGCTTTGGTTGCTCTAGAAAATTGAATGCAAATCAAGTTAGGTTGAGTCATGCAGAATAAATGTTTTTGAAGGACAGTGAACAGCATAAACAAGAAAAGCCATATTTATGTTTTCCATTTATTTGTATCCGATTTCTACTTATTAAGGTTCAGCTGTACCCTCTGCCAGTGTCTCAGTGAACAGTAAATGGACCCTTCTTAGTTTCTGTAGGGTCACAGTAAGTCCGTCTGGCACAAAATAGCCTACCAAGAATGGTGCACTTGAAGCACGACTCTAATTTATTGAATTCAACATACTCACAAACCCAGATGCCAGAGATGCTGAATGTTTGCAGACTTTTCTTTAAATAATCCCTTTCCTCTTTCAAATGTATTTGTTAAAATCTAATAATGCTCTTAATTTGGCCTTTTAGGTCGAGGTTATTGCAGTTTGTTGCTTTGATGTTTAACCCGGAAATGAGTTAACATAATTCTTCAGATTTTATCGTCTTGGCAGCGTCTACAGTTGTAAGACCTCCAATATCTTTGGATTAACTTCTCAGTCTCCTAGAGCTTGTTAAATCTTTGGTCAAGATGTGCACTTTGATTGGAACTCAGTCAAGATTAAAGCGTGTCTGTCACTGCTTTTTACTGATGTGTGCCCTCTCTCATGGGGGGTGACTGTACTGACCATGTTACATAAAGATGTCCAAGAAAGACATGAAGCAGAAAAGAAAGAATTAATTAGCATTTATAAAAACATACTTAAGAAATTAGAAAAATGTGGACTTTCCAACTACAGCAAATAACAATTTACCATATCATATCACATATGTTAATATAAAGGTTTAATATTTATTAAACAGAGTGAAATACTGGGAAATACCTTATGGCAGTGATCTCCAACCTTAGGCCTTAGTGGATAAAAAGATGGAGTACCACCTGTTACATATTGTATAAAACAGTGTTGAATTTAAACCCTGTCCAGTAAAAATACTAGAGTACAATATTAATGTGATGTTTACTTTGCACAGAGTAATGCACACTTGCAATGTTTCTGGTATTAATTTATGATATCATGTGCATTGATCTCTCATCTACTTGATAGCTTGATAGTTGAAATCATTACTGCATTGCTGCCATATATCCAGTATGAATCTATTATGGATTTATGACAGTAATTCCAAATGCCCTCAGAGTCAATCCCCAGAGATCTTTCACGCACACATTGCAGTTCACTTAGCTTGCAGTAGGAGGTGCTTTTTTTAGTGCCATGACATTGTCTGAGCACTGGCCTTGAATCAAACGAGAGAGCTCAACAGAAACTAATAAATGTGGAACTTGATCATTCCAGTGCAGTCACTGTCCTTCCCAACTTCTTAAAATCGCCATCTCAATTTTACAATTGAGCTTTTGATTATGCTCTGTAAATGACTGAGAAATCAATAAAAGATGCCCCTTATGGGCATTTTCCCAGAACTAGGAGACTTGCATGACATAAGTGGTCCATGACTCAAGGTTAAAGCAATACCAGTTGTTCAAGCCATATAATGAATAAATGTTGAAAATGGTCAAAATACTTTCCTCTGACCCTGGTTTGAAAGCTTCTTTTTTAAATCAAAAGTCATCAATTAGTATTTCATGAGGCGTATCATATCTAAATTTCCCATGCGTACATGTTTGCAAATGCAATATGTTCACTGCATGTGTTCATACAGCATCTTTAATATATTTCTATTATGTATAAGACTTAACATTTATATGAGTAAATGAAATAAATCTGTAAAAAGACAAAGACCTCAAGTTTTTAAGATGCATTGAGGACAAGGCCTCTGCTTCTGAAAGTATGGTTATTTTGTCTTACATAGCTTTTGTTTCATTGTTCTTTGCATCTCTGAGGAACAGGCATTGTAACATCTCTAGCTAATACTGAAATGCTTTCTGATAAAAACTGATTATCAGTCAGATTTATTACTAAGCCATTTTTAAAGAGATATAGTGCATTTAAAAATGAAAATACCATTATTTACTCAACCTCATTGAAAACCCTAGTCCCCAGCCACTATTATCGAATGGAAAAGAGCAGTGTGAACATTCTTCCTAACATCTCCATTTATGTTCCACAGAAGGGCGTCATACAGAGTTGGAATGACATAAGGGTGAGTAAATGACTGAATTTTCATTTTTGTATGACAGGTGTTTGTTAGCCTGCATGTGTGCTACAGTATGTATAATGCCATAATGTGGATAAGCAACCAAGGAAGATTTGACTTGATACAGTCACACAAGACTTTCAATAACTTTCAGATTCCTTTGCACCAGTGATGGATTACAGTCATGAAAATGAATTTACAGCTCAAGATACTTATGGGAATAAGAGATGAAGATGATTATACAATGTAGGGCTGTTTAACAATTTTTCTGCCCGCCTTTGAGTGAGATGCTTCATAAATCTTCAAAGATGTAAGAGACTTCCTTCTGAGAGTTATGATGCCTCTGTCATCAAGTGTACATTTATTTTTATATTTTGTGCTGATTTTGTCTGTTAGTGTTGTTCTGTTTGGACATAGATGATATAACGGACATAGAAGATGTGGTAACTGGTAACCTAAACTTATTATTTTGAGAAAAAAAGACTAATTCGAGAATTGAACCAAAGCGACTGAGAAAAACTGTAACATATACTCACAGAGAGACACAACATTGTATTTCCTCCTGGTGGTCACACATAAGCATCACAGTCTGTGGTTTGTGGGCCTCGTTCGTGAAACATAAGCAGAATTTTTGTGTAAATCAATTGTAAAACTGCTTACATAAATTGTTTTATTGAATTGAATGCACCAATTTACGTAAGAATGTTTTTATGAATAATTTAAATCGTTTCATAAATGAGGTCCTGTATAGTATATGTAGGGTCACAAAATGATGTATTTGGACACTTTAGACACCTACGAATGAATGTCTATGTGTTATATAATTATATATATATATTTGATTTTTGATCATTTTTGATCTATGCAATGAAAAACATTTATTGTATTTGGCCTTGATGTCCAGCTGACTCTTAGCACTGACTCTTAATTTTATGTGTTTTAATGAGAGGGTACATTTTGAATTATAGTAATAAAGTGCTACAGAAGACCTTATATTACCAAATTGCTGGCCATAAATTATGATATAAACAGTGTCAAATAAAAAATTGACCTCTTGTCTAATGCTGCTTGGTTTTCTTGATTCTTGACTGCAGAAAATCTGTATAAGATAGATAGATAGATAGATAGATAGATAGATAGATAGATAGATAGATAGATAGATAGATAGATAGATAGATAGATAGATAGATAGATAGATAGATAGATAGATAGATAGATAGATAGATAGATAGATAGATAGATAGATAGATAGATAGATAGAAGTTCAAATAAATAATGAAACAAAAAATGTTTTTGGAAGTGCTTCTTCTAAAGGTTTTTGTGATGCTGAGTAAAGAGAATGAGACAAACACAAATATAATGAAAGCTAGTTGACTATTACACAAAATAAACACCACACTATTATGCACAAAGCTAATTATGTCAAAAGTTAGCTAACACACCGAAACTTAGGAGTGAATGCAACAGACTGAATTTATTATAGCTTACATGAGATGGCAAATATGAACCAAGAGATATTAAGCATCTAATTACCATGCTCATCAGATTATAAGCATAAATACACAATGGAAAAACACAATTTATTTTGTTCCTGAAATGTTCTTAGCTTGTACATAATCAATTTATACCTGCATGAGTCATTGATCATTTTGAGAGCTGCAAATACCACATATCACTTCACTGACAGTCATGCATATTTGAATATACTCATACAGACTAATTCCAACTACAGGTTTAAAGTCAGTGAAATGAAATACTCTTGTTCTGAATAACAAATGCGGGTAACACTTTAGATTAGGGTCCAGTTCTCACTATTAAGTAACTATTAACTATGACTTTTGCCTCAATAATCTAATTACAGCTTATTAATAGTTATTAAGGTAAGTTTAGATATTGGATAGGATTAAGGGATGTAGAATATGATCATGCAGAATAAGGCATTAATATGTGCTTTAGAAGTATGAATATAACAGCCAATAATATGCATGCTAATAAGCAACTAGATAATAGCGAGAACTGGACCCTAAACTAAAGTGTCACCCAAATGCATATTTGTTTCTTTTTGATTAGGAGTAATAGAAGGTATTCTAAAAATAAAGTCCCAAGTCAACAGCTGTGTCTATTATTTTTTGCAACAGTAATTATGAGCAGGCTGTCACATTTTAAATTGCTGCTTTCAGATAAACCACATAGAGGGACATTCACCAAGTTCAGCATATTGTTTATTACCTGTTTCCCAGCAACATACAGCAACAAGATGCCAAAAGAGTGAGAAGCTCAAAGAAAGACTGTGAAACGAATCTATATGATAGTCGTTTGCTGTTAAGAGAGACCCAGCTCTACTCGAGCACAGAGCTTTTTAGGAGACAACAGGCGCCTTCTTAATGACCCGTCTGCGCACAGGGTTAGCAGGTGCTGCGCTCGCGCTGGCCCTCTCGGTCTTCAGTTCATCGATAAAGGTTTCCAATGGTCCAAACTTCTCTGTCAGCTCACCAAGATGAGTTTTCAGGGCATTGAACTCTTTGAACAAGTCATCTAGTGCCTCAGAGAGAGGTTGGATCCTGGAAAGAGTTAAAGTGAGAAAGAAATATGAGAGAAGGAACAGTATAGCGCAGTCGCTGGTTGGCATTGAGCATTGAGGAATATGAAGATGACTAGTTTCCAAACCATAAGGAGACAGGAAGTTCCCCATTAAGCACATAAAATATTTTGCAAAGTCTGCAGCATAATGAAATGTTCTGCTCTAAAAAGAACACAGTCCACATTTTGACATAACTGCTGATACCAAAATAACAATGTTGTGTTCCTGCTTTTTTTCTGTCTGTGCAAAGAAAGAATGCCTGAATCTGAGAGCTTGTTGTGAGACATTGAACCTCATGAAAGTCTACCTGGAGTAGTCAGGCAGCAAGGACTGATGGTCGTTCTGCAGGAGTCCTTTAACTTGGTTCAGGATGTCAAACCTCCAGTCATCAAGCACTTGAGTCAGATTTGCAACTCCTCGCATGCTTACTTTCTCAGCTGAGGACCCAAACAGCAATATTGTTTACATTCTTATCAAACAAAACAACAGTAATGTTATCTAGCGTATTTTTTTTAGGTTCATATGAATGAAAAAATGTGAAACCATACTTCAAAGCATAGCAGCCAGAACATATAAATGCAAAAATAAACCAGTATGTGTTTTATTAAACAAAAAAGACATCCGCTCACAGCCGTCACGGTAGTTCCACTCCTCTTTTGCAGGGCGTCTCCTCTGACCACAGACTATGACCACCACGGTCATGGTTAGGAACAACAGGCTCACCCTGAAACTCATCCTAGTTCTTGATGTTTCCTGCACAAGTACAACCAAAAAAACTCCTGAAAGCAAATGTTAAAATCACTGCCCAGGTCTTTTTCTTTACTCTTCTGAGCAGATGATGTATGTTTACTGAGAGATCAATCAATCCCTGTGCTACTAAACTCACAATTAATCTTAATCCTAAAAATAATATTGGTGCATAAACACTATTTGGTTTCAGGGCACAATCTGTGCTGACTTGCCTGATAGCTGTTCATGAAATTTTCTTCAATGGTCTGTAAGACCATGTGCATGTAAAAATAGAAAATATATCTATTCTGTTTTACATGCATGAAGAAACTGATACAAAGAACAAAAACAATCTAGATTCTTGGAATAATAAATAATAGAAGTGTGCAGGTCTAAATACCCATGTTTACATACCAGTCAGAGAGTTTGGGAAGATGTGTGCTCTTTACAAGTGCCCCTGCAGTTCTGTGTCAGAGTTGTTGCTTCAGTCTGTCCCAAGACTGCAGAACACTCCCTCCTGCTTTAAAACATTCCCTCATCACACACATCTTTTCCAAACACTTGGCTTGTATGAGCAAGCCACTATGGTTTGAATGTCAAAACTCGTCCTTGAGATCCAAAGAGTTCTGTGAGGATTTGATTGCTTATTTGTGACTTGTTTGTTTGTTTGTAGCCTGACACGTTATTTTTTAGTATATTAAAGAGATTTATAAAGGCTTTCATTTTAAAACTGCCTGGAATTTGAGAAGTTGGATATAATTGTTTTAGGCTATATATAATGAAGAACTTCACAGCCATATTCCAATATCTTATGGAGAGAAAAAAAATCATAATTTTATTAAGATTAAAGCACAAATAAGATGTCTTTCAGCCAAGCAGAGACCCACTGGAGTAATGATAAAATGATTACGTCACATCCGTTTTGGGGACGGTTGCTTAGCGACAGGATGGTTGCGTCGTGTCTCTGAAAAACAGAAGGTTGCATCTTTAACTTTAATCATTTTGTTTATGTTTGTTTATAGGATAAAGTTACATGTAGCGCTTGTGTTCGATAATGCCGCTAACGACGATTAAAGACGGAGAATACACGGCCACCGTGTACAAAATGGTGAGTTATTAGCTGCAGATGCTAACAGGCTAGCTTAGTTACCACTGGTCTGTTATGCTGGTTGCTTGCATTCACGCTTTTAGCGAAACGTTTGTCGTTTTATAGAAATGATTGGCTTTTTACTAATCCTTATTTCTTTCTTTATAAGATCAAAGAAGGGCGATATGGAGACGCAATTCACATTCTGAGCAAAGAACATCAGAAACATACTAAAGTAAGTTACAGCAGTCAAACTGGTCTCGTTCTTTACACTGAATAAATCAGTAAACGTCTTGCTCTCTGTTGTTAGGGAAAACAACCTAAACCTGCCTATATATATATATATATATATATATATATATATATATATATATATATATATATATATTATAGAGAGAGAGAGAGAGAGATTTTATTTGACAATCTCTCTGTTTCTGTCCAGTCCAGGGCTGCTCTGTCTCTCTTAGGCTACTGCTATTATCACATGCAGGACTTCACTAATGCAGCAGAATGTTATGAACAGCTGACACAGCTTCACCCAGAGGTCGAAGACTACAAACTTTACTATGCCCAGTCTCTATATGGAGCGTGTGCATTCCCAGAGGCCATGAAGGCTACTTTTCTCTTGGACAACACAGCTAGTCATACTAAGGTGGACGCACATATCAACTTTTGTCACATCTGCAAAGAGCCTATATACAATATATATATGTATAATATGTATATATGTATATAATATGTATATATAAAAAAAAAAAAAAAAAAAAAATATATATATATATATATATATATATATATATATATATGTATATATGTAGCTGTGTGTTTTTGTCTGGATAAAAATAGGATTCCTTTTTTTCTTGCATATTTGAATGGTTATTCAGTTGCTTGTAGCATCAAATTTGAAGATTTTTGTTCATTTTATTTATTTATTTATTTTGGTGGCTTATTTTGAGGAGTTTCCCACATATTTTCACAGTTCTGGGGAAGGTAAAACAAGGTATCCTAGATTTTTATGGTAAATTTTGCATTTAGGTAAATGTTAGAAGATCCATGAGTGGCTAAAGTCACACAGAAGCTCAGCATCTGTAAAGATCATTAGGTAACCCTTTATAATACGGTTCATTAGTTAACATGAACTAATAATGAACTGCACTTCTGCAGCATTTATTAATATTTGTTAATGTGAATTTCAATGTTTACTAATACATTGTTTAAAGCTTATTAACATTAGTTAATGCACTGTGAACTAACATGAACACACAATGATCAACTGTATTTTCATTAACTAATGTTAATCAAGATTAGTGAATACAGTAACAAATGTTTTGCTCATGGTTAGTTCATGTTAGTTAATACATTAACTAATGTTTAACTAGTGAACCTTATTGTAAAGTGTTACCGATCATTATTAGACTGCTATTTTAGTAAAATGTTTGTATATTACATCAATTCCTCTACCATTCAAAAGTTATGGGTAAGTTTTTTTTTTTTTTTTTTAAAGAAGTGAATACTTTTATTAATCAAATATGCATTAAATTGATCAATTGATAATTGTTACAAAAATCAAAATAAATGCGTTTAAAAATGTTTTTGTTCATCAAAGAATCCTGAAAAAATGTATCACAGTTTCCACAAAAATATGAAGCAGTACAACTGTTGATAATAATAAATGTTTTTTGAGCAGCAAATCATCATATCAGAATGATTTCTGAAGGATCATGTGACACTGAAGACTGGAGTAATGATGCTGAAAATTCAGCTTTGATCAAAGGAATAAATTACATTTAAATTTATTAAAATAGAAAAGTTACTTTAAATTGTAATAATATTTTTAGAAAAATCGCAGTCTTGAAGGGCATAAGGGATTTCTTTTAAAAACACTTAAAAAAATCTTACTGACCCCAAACTTTTAAACAGTAGTGTCAGTTGAAAGAACAGCTTTTTACTGTTTACTGGGAAGATCCTAACATGTCACATTGTATTCCTTATATTTTAAAAAGAAATATAATTATTTATCCTATCTCTAAACAGATGGTCAAACTGCAAGCTGCAATTAAATATGGAGAGGAAGATTTTTCGGGAGCAAAGGTAAAGGTTTCTTTCTTCCATCATTTTTTCACCCTCATGCCATTCCAAACCCTTTCCTTCTTCCATGGAACACATTTGGAGAGCATGTAGTGGTCCGGAGGAATTTATATATTCATATGTATATGTTTCTAAGTGCAGATTTTGGATAAAAAAAGCTTTTTTGAGTGAACTATCCCTTTAAGTGTCCAAATACTTTTTGTGGCCACAGTATACATGAAATATCAAGTAAGAACTCTGAGGCATGCCACATGTGGAAAATGAATCACCATATGACCACATGAATGACGGTTTGTTTTGTTGGAATATTTGGTTTTGCTTCTCCAGACTCTGGTTGAGCTGTTGCCTCAGGATGATCCAGACTACGATGTGGATCTCGGATGTTTGCTTTATAAGGAGGGCGAGTATGAAGAGGCTTGCAAAAAGTTTATGTCCTCCATGAATGTACTGGGCTACCAGCCAGGTGAGCATGAGCTTCTTTAGCACTGGTTGAGCTGAATTATAACTTTGTGTGTTTGTGGTGTCTACATGCAGAAGCTTAATAGACAAAACAGACAAAAACACAAACTGGTCTTTCCCAGTAAATGTTTTGCCAAGAGTAACAAAACATAACATTGACTGGTTGACCACACCGCGTAAAGGTAGTAATTTTGATTTTTATGGAAATGAATGTGGAAAGGAGACCTTTTGACACACTGTGATGGTTTCTAAAACTAGCTAGATTGTTTTTTCCGTTACAGATCTGGCATACAATATAGCACTCTGCTACTACAGTTTAAAGCAGTACGCTTCAGCACTCAAATATATTGCAGAAATTATTGAACGAGGAATCAGAGAGCATCCAGGTATGTGTAACAGAAAATCTTTTAAGATGTGCGATGTTATACAATTAATTTCAGTTAATGATTCTTATGTCTATAGAACTCAGTATTGGAATGACAACAGAAGGCATTGATGTAAGAAGTGTCGGCAACACCCTCGCCCTGCACGAAACCGCTTTGATTGAAGCCTTTAATCTGAAAGCGGCTATTGAATACCAGCTGAAGAACTGTAAGTATAGATAAACCATCCGACCTGATGTTTCACTTAGGCGCCTTCCTATCATATACTTTTTGATGTGCACTCTATTAATAAACCCCGAATCTGCCTCCCAGGATTACTAATGGCATTTGTATTAAGCATTGAAGTCCGCAGCAGTGTTTTGCTCAGTGGCTTTCTGCAAAATTTAGCATGGAGTTCTGTTTTGACTGCTCAATGTAGTGGTAACTACTGTTGAACGTCAGAGAATGTAATTCAGTGATACTGGCCTGTTATCTCTAAATCTTTTTTGCAGATGCTGCAGCACAAGAAGCACTGACTGACATGCCCCCCAGATCAGAAGAGGTACTAATAATGTCACTTCCCTGGTAACCCCTTGCCCCCTTGACACTTGGCGTTCACATGCATTTTGTGTCCGGATAGTTTCTGTTTAGCAAAATAGCATTTAAGTGTGTCTGTTTGCACTTATCCATTCGTTAGGAAAACAGCACTTTCATATTGCATCAGAGGTTGCATTTACCAAACATTTTCTGCCATTTAACTCATTTTTAAAACAGTAATGGATCACTCAAAATGCTTTCTTTCATTAGGTATCTTGTCTATTGTGATTTTCTGCTTAAAAGTAAAGGATGTTAATAGGGATTCAATCGGAAGAAAAAGGAGAAAAGTACATTTTAATGTGCTCTGCAAAAACAGACCATGAGGGAGACGTGAGAAAGGATTTGGGGAGAGATATGAGAGATTCTAAGTGTAGTTGAGTGAAATAATTCATGGGATATTGTTCATTAAATTGGGCGAGCAGATTGCAAGACATCAGTGTCTGTTGACTTATTCATATTTTGCAAGCAGAATAAAAAGAGAAGAAGCTGCAAAAGCTGTTTAAAGACTGATAAAATGGAGCATGATGGAAAATGCACAACCTAGTCCATCAAAGTGATGGATAATTATTATTTGTAGCGCCACCTCATTATATATTACTTAATCAACGTGATCATTAGATATTGCTTTAATCAAAATGCATTTGCATTTACACCTTGTGGCATTTATACTTGTCAAATACTATCTCTAACCATCTCCGAAGGTGGTTATTCAGTGATGCAAGCACAATCTGATCATGTCGGGTGCATTTACACTTGACTTTAAATGTATTCAAGTGCTGTCCGATTGTAATCTGATCAACAAAAGCACCTGCTAATGTATTTATTGCACTTTTCTATTTATTCAAGTATATTTCCAGGTGATTTAGATAAAAAGATCCAAGTTCTGTTTTCTCATTTCTGAAGCAATTCAGAAAACAAAGGCTGCCAGATAAGATGAGATGCCTGTCAAGAGAATACTTTCTTCATTAGTTATGCTGTTTGATCTGAGCGTGCTCACTCTTGCAGGATAGCTTCTTATGAAGTCATAGGCATGCCAATTCACATGCACACTCGTGGAACTTTTATCCTATATTGACAGACCATGTGAAAGACCATGTCAGTTTGACACTTGAATAGCACAATTTAAGTTGATTTTCCTAAATACTTACAAGATTGTCTCTAGTTATGCACTGGGAATTTTCTGTTTTTGTGATTCCGGTGCAGGTTTAATCCTTTTCTGCAGGGGTTTGTATTGTGAGAGCTGGTAAGCCCACACCTGCTGGCTGGAATGAGGGTGGGCTGCAGAGACATGTTTTTGTGCTAGTTTGTGCTGCACCTAAAAGTTAATGAGTCCAAACAGTGATCCGTCTTACATAAGCACTTATTAAATACACTGTTTCTTCCCGTAGGACAGGTATTTTTAAACACTGCATCAGTAGCTAGGACTATCGCAAGGAATGCACCAGATTTTAAAAAGAATTTCGGGTACTGCACTAAGTAATCTTCACAGGGTTATGTTATTTCCGTGAAAAACATCCTAAATAGAAGGAAAATGTCTTACTTAACTGATTTATGATTGAACTAATAATTATACAGTGCAATTTTACTGTTAAGTTTATATATAGATAACCCTCCATGCTGAAGTCTTTAGTTTATCCAGAGAAGGAATTCTGCATATGTTTTGAGAAATGCACATGCGAACATAGCCATATGCTGCCCTCTAGTGAACCAGAATGTCACTGTGATGATTTACCATAAATGCATTAGACAGTTTAAAGTTTTTATGTCAATAGCAAGTTATCCTTTAGTATATTTCACTCCTTTAGTCTCTTTCTATGTGTAAGAAATGCTTTTAGATTAGAAAGTTGGTCCATATGATGATATAATGATTATGTCCATTGTAAGTATCTCTTTTTTTTTACATTTAGGAGCTGGATCCAGTCACTCTTCACAATCAGGCCCTAATGAACATGGACACCAAGCCCACAGAGGGTTTTGAGAAACTTGCTTTTCTTCTTCAGCAAAACCCCTTTCCTCCTGTCACTTTTGGCAACTTATTATTGCTTTACTGTAAATTTGAGGTGAGTGTACTTCATTAATGAGTGTTCAGTGGCATAGAAATGACACACGTCAGCTTTAAAGAAACTATAAGAAACTGTATTATATTTTTCTTTCAAGAAGTGAGGTTTCTTTGTTTTGTTTTGTTTTGTTTTTTTTGTCTATAGTACTTTGACCTCGCCGCTGATGTCTTGGCCGAAAATGCTCATCTCACTTACAAGTTTCTCACACCGGTAAAGCAGACATTTTATTTCCCATTAGCTCTGCACAGAAAATGCAATCATGTAGAAACAAGTCTCTACTTCTTATTAGCTCAGATAGTTGTTCCAGTAATAGCATCCACATTGATTCCTATTGCCATAAGGCATTTGCAAGTAATAACACACCAGGTGATAATTACAGAACTGCCTCATTCATATTGACATATCGGTCCGAACTCACATCAAAACTATAGGGCTCATTTTTGTTTTTCTTTATAGTATCTCTATGAGTTCCTGGACGCCATGATCACATGCCAGACAGCGCCTGAGGAAGTGAGTGATCTTTTGCAGAATTTTCTGAGTTGGCAAGTATCTAGACAGCATTTGTTTTTTTTAACCAATTTAACTTTGTATGTCATGCAGGCTTTCCGTAAATTTGATGAAATTGCTGGAAAACTGACTGAGCAACTACGCAAGGTTACGAAACAGGTTACAGATTGGCATTTTGCCTTTCAAGAATTCACAGCATTTGCAACACTTATGTCAAATGTTACTCCCTGAATACACCATTAAATCAATGTCTGACACTGAAAAGGCTAATTTAAATTCTCTTTCCTCCAAGGTGCAGGAAGCAAGGCACAATCGGGATGATGAATCCTTAAAAAAATATGTCCAAGACTACGATGAGGTTCTTGAGAGGTAAACTTAAGACTCATTTATTATATTTATGCGTTTAGCAGATGCGACTTTCAAAAGAAGAGATTACTAAAGCTTCATTCTTCGATTTCTGTTCCTTTATTTATGTAAATGCAAGTAAAATGGGCACTGTATGTAAATATTTTTCTTGAACTGTTTTAAGGTACATTCCCGTGCTAATGGCACAGGCCAAAATCTACTGGAACCGTGAGAACTACAGCATGGTGGAAAAGATCTTCCACAAGTCACTGGAGTTCTGCAATGAGCATGATACTTGGAAACTTAATGTTGCTCATGTGCTCTTTATGCAAGATAACAAATATAAAGAAGCCATTGGTTTCTATGAGCCCATCGTTAAAAAGCATTATGAAAATGTAAGTATAATATTGCTGAATACGCTTTTTTTTTTTAGATAAACTTACGAAATAAAAGTCCTCAGAAAGTCTGCACTCTGAAAATCAGAAGGATAGTTTAGTAAGAATCAAGGTTGAAAATAAATTGTGTACATTTTCCTTTTTCAGATATCTTAGTGACTAAGTAAAGAAGTAAATATTGTGTAAAATTAGTGACATTTCATCAGTTCTATGTATATCTGCAGATATCTGTATCTGGAATGGTCATTAAAAATAACCTAAATCAGTCAACCAGTAGTGTTTAGCATAAACAGTGGGATCCTGATGTATTTTTAAAACATTAAAATAAGATAATAGCAGTGAACTTAAATATAATCTGAAGAGATGTAATTTATCTTTGATGACTCATGGATATATTGTGTATAAGATTTCCTGTGATGGTGGGTGATATTTCTATTTCTAATTATATAACAAATCTAAACATTTAAAATCAAAACATGTTTTTTTACTTCTCTGCTTGCTAGCTGGAACAGTGTAACATTCAAGAGTGTCCCTGCAAAACAAAACCCTCGGTAAAATGATCTGTGACTCTAGGAGTCTTGCTGTGTGACTGCATGGAGTTTGCAGCATGATGGGGTTTTTTTTCCCCCTTTTTTTCTTTTTTTGGAAGAGTGTCTGTTATTAGAATCCTTTCAATTGATTGTCACATTTTTTTCTGTAGATCCTTAACGTTAGTGCGATTGTTCTTGCTAACCTGTGCGTGTCATACATCATGACCAGCCAAAATGAAGAGGTAAAAATTTTAATCATATTTAAATATAAATATTGATACCAATAGAGCAGCCTTGTTTCATCATATTTTTCTCTTTCTTTTTTTTATTTTACCCATCTGGTGTGCATCTATGTGTGTACAGGCAGAGGAACTGATGAGGAAGATAGAGAAAGAAGAGGAGCAGATCTCTTATGAAGAGCCAGACAAAAAAGTCTTTCATCTGTGTATTGTCAACCTTGTAATAGGGTACGTACAATATTTTTACATAATTGTGTTGAATCAACTCATGAGAACAATCATCACAAGCATCAAGTTATCACTTTACTTTGACTTTCTGAAATATCACACAAATAATACATCTGAAATATCAATATAACACAAGATGACATTATGAGAGCAGTCTTATGTAAATTACTACACTGTTCAAAAGGTTAGGGTCAGTATCTTTTTTTTTTTTCTAAAGAAATGGATACTTTATACATAATGGATACATTACATTTATTAAAGTGACTGTAAAAAATAAGGATTTCTATTTCAAACTGAACTTTTTATTCATCAAATAATCCTGAAAAACAAAAAAATGGTTTCAACAAAAATATTAAGCTGTTATCAGCATTTAAAAAAATAACAATAAGAAATGTTTCTTGAGCAGCAAATCAGCATATTAGAATGATTATCTGTAATACTTATAATTTCTTCCAGGACTTTGTATTGTGCTAAAGGGAACTATGACTTTGGTATTTCTCGTGTCATAAAGAGTCTTGAGCCATACAACAAAAAGGTAATCAATATATCATTTAATGTTTTTAATAAAAGCCATCTTCAGACAGCGCATGAACTTTCAGATTCCTTGCTTGCTGTATTTCTCTCAGTCTAGCTCAGTTACTATCCTCAACATGTTATTTTTGTGTATTCAAAAAAATGTTGAAGAGGTCTTCACTGTATCCAGCTGCATAAACAGTGTTACTCAAGGAGTTCTCGCTCTCATGACACTGTAGCAGATGTACAGAACTGGATTGCTACTGCAATTCCTTTTGTCTTCTGTCACACATTTACATGAGTCTGTACTGAATATGTAAATTTAAATTATGTTTGATTAGATCAAATCAAAGTCAATTAAAGCATGCCTATGTCAAAATATAGACATGCTTTCTAAACACGTTGAATTTCCTACGGTGGCAAGGTCTTTAGTCTCAAGTTGTTCTGGTTTTACTGATGTGATTTCCATGTGATATTATATAGTAATTTTGAACTTGGCGTGACAATGCCATCTTGTGTTTTCAGCTTGGAACAGACACGTGGTTCTATGCTAAGAGATGTTTTCTCTCATTACTGGAAAACATGGCCAAACACATGATCATGCTCAGGGATTCAGTGGTGCAAGAGTGCATTCAGTTCCTTGAGCACTGTGAATGTAAGTATTTCCTCTAAAGAAATGGTCTGATCCCACAGATAGTAGCTCTAAAACAGGTGCTGTATCCTGTTTCAAATGTAGCAGGACTGTGTCAATGCAAAGCTATAATCCTCCTGTAATACGGAAAGTATCAAAATCTAATCCAGTGATTATGAATTTCCTGTTGTTTTGATTGTTTAATTCAGTGGGGATGAAATCCTGTTTTTTGAAAGTTGATACACTAATTAATTTTCAATCCTGAGATTCTCCATGGGACTAATTACTTTTTTGTAACCCTCCTTTCTAGTGTACGGCAAAGATGTGCCTGCCATCATAGAGCAGCCTCTGGAGGAGGACCGCATGCACATCGGCAAAAACACTGTCACATATGAATCACGCCTGATAAAAGCTCTCTTCCATGAAGTCACAGGATGGAATGAGTAATCCTTAAACATCAAATGTCTATATTAGAACAAGATATTGGGCAAGTATTCATCACAGACCACAATTTTTATAGATGGACTGTGGTTTGACTAATAAGACATCTCAACATGGCAACTTTCTAAGCAGCTTTGGAGAGATCATGCTGTTTCTGGACTCAAGTCAAACATGCATTTTTAAGCATGCATTCTCTTTAATAATGAGCCCACAGGGGTTCACTCCCTCCAAATATGAAAGAGAAAATATTAACCAAAGAAGGGCATTTTTGTTTTTCTTTTAATCTAAGCTGTGGTCATGTTAAAATGATGCTTCTATTTAACCTTTTATGCCCAATGCATTATCATAGAAGGCATTCAAATTGTACAGGCTTGGTTATTTTTCCTCATAATAAAAAATGCATAATTGTAGATTTTCTTTATTATCAAGTATACATTTTCTTTATTTGATTTTAATTTTCCTGTAATTTATCATCAAAACCTGTTTTCCTGGTTATTTGCCCTTCTTTGCATCATGTTGTTTTCACTTATACAGCATTAAATCTACCACACATTCACAGAGAAGTGATCACAGAGGAAAGAACAAATACCAAATTCATCTAAAGCCTGATCTCATTAAGCATGGGCCTTAAATTAAGGGTCTCTTCGTTATGTCCTGCTCTGAAAGGTAATAGTTGAGAAAACCTCCCAATGCGCTCACTGCAACTCCTGTCATATGACTTGAGCAGCCATCTATGAAAAGAAACATATATGAGTTAGTTTCAGACAGTATCATTGTGTGAGGTTAACTAAATAATTCTTCATTTTTATTAACAATTGCATTGTTAAAAGCAAACAAACACCTGTCAGTGTTTTTTCCCTTCTTTTCACCCGTTTGTGGGGTGCATCCAAAAATTCCTCAAAGACCTGGGAGATGTCTTCTGAGGGGGAAATACAATATTGCAACTGACAACTTAAAAGGTCAGGCTTAAAGATTATTTTACATTCATTATGATGAGATTTTTTTCATGTATATTAAACATGATTACTATAATTTTTACTGATTACAATACCTCACCTTCTTTGCCAAAACATCCCACTTCTTGATCTTGCCATGTCAGAATAGACTGTAACCAATCCAGTTTATAGAAGTCTGAGAATCCCACTAAACCACATAAAAGAACTGTAAAATAATATAAAAATATATTATATACACTTTTGTTATAAGATGTGACCAAATTTTTCTCCATTCATTTGTTCACTCTATAGCATATACTAACTGTTTTCTATAAAGATGTCCTGCATTTGGCCAGTAAGACCATTCTTGAAAATATCCTGGTTGCTTTTCATCATGTTGGAGCAGAAGATTCTCTTATAATGTTCCACAGTTATGTTGACACGAGACAATCTCAGGTCCCCATTGAGCATTCTGGAGCACCCTTTCTGAGGACACAAGTGTCAGACTGAAGGCACACAGATTTACTTCAGGCAGAGTACACCAGAAATGTTATACTTTCTCTGTTCTAAAAGGGATAGTTCACCCAAAACAAATGATGAAAATTGTCATCATTTACTCACCCTCCTGTTCGAGTTTCTTCTGTTGAACACAAAAGAAGATATTTTAAAGTATGCTGGTAATCAAACATTTGACAGTAGCCATTGATTTCCATAGTATTTTCTTCCATGGAAGTCAATGGCTAACGTCATCTGGTTACCAACTTTAAAATATCTTCTTTTGTGTTCAACATAAGAAAGAAACTCACACAGGTTTGGAACAACTTGAGGGTGAGTAAGTAATGACAAAATTTTCATTTTTGCGTGAACAATCCCTTTAAAGGTGCTACAGAGGATCTTTTCGTCGACTGAGAAACCAGAGACTGTTACTGAGTTTTTTAAATCAGCGCATGCGTAAGAACAACCCCCCTCCTTCACAGCTCATTTCGAGGGAACGCCTCCCAAAACTTGTGCATGAGTATTGGAACACGAGTGTTTACCACCGGCATTCTCTGTGTCGTGTTAGTGGATTCATTATGTCGGACTCACCGCAGGTAACTCATAATCTGCAGTTGTTACTCCTGTCTCCTGACTAAAACATTGCATGCGGCGCCTGTAGAGTGTGGAAAGTTACTGGAGCGCAGCCGCGCTCGTCTCTCACAAGGAATGTCATGGCAGTGATTTACAAGCCAGAGGGCCAATCGTTTATGTGATGATCGATGATGTTTTTAAGGCCCTATCTCGTGCACAGATGATGTATATTAATATTATTCCTTTCAGTGCACCTAATAAATAGTCTTTTATCAGTTAGTAAAGACAGTTTCAAGTAATATTGCAAAAATGTATAAAACAAAACATCCTCTGTAGCACCTTTTAAAGGGTTAGTTCACCCAAAAATGAAAATTCTGTCATTACTCACCCTCATGTTGTTCCAAACTTGTAAGACCGTTGTTCATCATCAGAACACAAATTAAGATATTTTTGATAAAATCTGATGGCTCAGTGAGGCCTCCACTGACAGCAAGATAATTAACACTTTCAATGCCCAGAAAGCTACTAAAGACATATTTAAATCAGTTCATGTGACTACAGTGGTTCAACCTTAATGTTATGAAGCGACAAGAATACCTTTTGTGCGCCAAAAAAAACAAAATAACGACTTTATTCAACAATATCTAGTGATGGGTGATTTCGAAACACTGATTCATGAGGTTTTAAAGCTTTACAAATCTTTTGTTTCGAATCAGTGGTTCAGAGCATGTATCAAACTGCCAAAGTCACATGATTTCAGTAAACGAGGTTGAACCACTGTAGTCACATGAACTGTTTTAAATATGTCTTTAGTAGCTTTCTGGGCATCTGAAAGTGTTAATTATCTTGCTGTCAATGCAGGCCTAACAGAGCCATCCGATTTTATCAAAAATATCTTAATTTGTGTTCTGAAGATGAACGAAGGTCTTACGGGTGTGAAGGTGAGTAATTAATGAATTTTATTTTTGGGTGAAGGTAAACAATCATTTGCTTATATTTCAGTAAAGATTAATAGAGTGGTTACCATTGTTCCTATCATGAAGTACAGTAGCTGGTGAGACAGGGAATAGTGTGGACATCCAAACTGTGTCATTGTGTCTCTACAAGACTTAGTCACAATACATGGGGTTCCATTGTCTTTCCTTTCAATAAAATAACAGTTACCGTATTGACTTATTTTATCATTTTCTGATTATATATATTTTTATTTTAGTCAACCATTTTCTCACCATGTTCCTAGAAGCAGAGTCATGCACTTGTCACTCAGGTGCTCATCGTAGCACTCCATAGACCTCACTGAGGTATAAACCAGCGAGGAGTCTGTGGAGCTCCATTCTGCAGGCAGGGACCAAAAGGAGCTGTCCAAAATGGGCTCAAACTCTGTTCAGGGGAAACACTTCAGGTTTTCTGTCATTATTAGACTATTTTGAATAGTGTTTCTGTTCGAAGAGTATTACCTTTGAAGTAATTGTGGTCTGTCTCCTGAAGAGCGTGGACGGCAGTAGAAAGGCTCTTGTTCAGTCTCTTCAGCATAGAAACGGCAGCTGCGCGCTGAGAGAGACTCAGAAAATCTGAATGCGGCCAAGTTCGTGTTGCCTCCCGCAGCTGCTCTGAATTATATAAGCAGACATACGCCTAATGGTGAACCAATGATGGATTATTTACTTCAGACCATCAGATTATGGAGGGTTTGAGCCCCTAATAAGCACTGAACCCTCCAAAGAGAGGTCAAAATAAAACGTTGGGGTTAAAAATGTTAACTTTTTTAAATAAATAAATATATATATATAATATTTAAACAACTTTTTCAGACAATGTGTCAGTAAAGGTTACAGAAACCAGAACAGAATCAGTAGCGTTCGCCTGAAGGTGTAACGTAACCATAGCAACACTGTTCGAGCTCCTGGACGGTAAAAAGACAAAACTGTCGTTATCTTCTTTATTAAATTTACATATCACATATATAATCGTGAAAAAGCTTTAGTGTTTTGTTTAAAAGGTCCTTAAGGTAAATGATGGTTAGGCTATAGCTAACAGCGCAAGAGGCACCAAAAGACGATTTTAATTGCGCGAGGAGAACCTGCGCCACAAAACAAATTACTGACAGAAATTCAGTTAGAAATCGACACTCTTTAATCAAACTGTGTTCAATTAATTTTACAACCGAGTTCAGTGTCAAGTAAATCTTTCCATTAAAATAAGACTCTCTAGAAAAGATGAAAAGAAAACATGGGATATCGAACTTTTTGTTCTGCACATTGCAAACGTATCGGCTAATCAATAAAAAAAGTTGAATTATGGCACTCAAACGAGTAAACAAAGTGATTTTTAAAACATAGCCTATTCAACCTGTAACATAGTGGCTTACCTTGAAGTATTATGTATCCAACAACACCGTCCAGGTTGATGTTTCTGCCCTGCATCTCAAAGTATGTGATTCCCTTGAATAAACTCATAAGTATGTTATCAATCACTTCCTGCTTTGATAAATCAACTGTAGACGAGAGAAAAAGAAGTACAAGGAAAGGAAACCACATTTTAAGAGCTTTAAGAAAAGCAAACAAACGGGGAAACCGTTATTGGACGAGCAGTCTACCCAGTAGCCTTTTTTCCCTCTTATTTCAAAGGCGAAGGAAGCTGTTTGGCAAAACAAACCCATCACGTGGCTCAGATTTAGGGCTGTAGAGACCCTGGGGTGCCACATAGTTTGAATATTATTGCTTTTGCTGAAAATATTCCGTTTCGGCTGGTCTTTCTCCTCATTTCGTGGACAGTTTAACCATTTCCCGATTTCTTTCTTTCTTTCTTTCTTTCTTTCTTTCTTTCTTTCTTTCTTTCTTTCTTTCTTTCTTTCTTTCTTTCTTTCTTTCTAAAAAAGATTCTCTGAAATTGTATTTTCTATTTTAGCTAAAACTTAAATAATAATAACAATAATAGCAAGGCGCAAATATTGGTAATATTTTAAAAATGTATTATATTACAGTAGATATGTTTTACCCGTGACCAGTAGGCTCTAATTTGATTTTTTTTTTCCTTTGGATATGGAATTTAATAGGCTAATATTCCTAACTAATATTCCTAATATTTACTTGTTTCTGCCTACATGTGTCGTGAATCTCCTTGCACTTCGTTGTACTATGTGTGCGCGAATGGAAATTCAGAGAATTATTATGACATCCGAAATTATGTCATGATGTTTAATTCATTTATTGGTAGTAACTATATAGGTTTAAGCGACCTTGAAGAATGTTAATGCAACTATAATTAGCTGTATTCGCCTGTGGTTCGTGTCTCTTTAAATTTCCTGTCCTACTTTCAGCCACGTCATATTCAGGAAAACACAATGGCGGATGCCAATGCGGCAGTAGCTGTAGTGACAGTTGCATTGGTTGTTTTAGGGTTATTATCGGGGTTAAGCTTATCGTGGGCTCTTCTGCCAGTCGCTGTAGTGGTGCTTATTTTTGTACTAGCCAGTGGATTAAGGGGACGCGATGAACTTGCACATTTGAACGTTTGCGTGTTGGTGCTGGGAGATATAGGGCGCAGTCCTCGCATGCAGTATCATGCGCTCTCTCTCAGCAGACATGGATACAGTGTCACCTTAATTGGCTTTCTTGGTATATACATTTTAACGCATGCACTTCTCATTGCATCATTACTTGCTTTTATGCATGTTACAAAATGCCCATTAATGTAGCCCCCATGTCTGAATTTAAGGCATGCTAATAAACTGTAAATATGCATTACATATACAGGTCACAGTGCTAGTTTTTAGCACCTCTAACACTAGCATGTTGCTCACGTAGGTACTAAACCTCATCAAGACATTCTTGAAGATGACAGGATAGACATACTTCCAATTTCAGAACTAAAGGGGCTTAGAGGTAATATAAAATATGTTTAAAAAGATTACTGTCAAGCACAGCAGACCAAGCACAGTCATTCTGATATAAAGAACGTGATCTGCATTTTCCTTTCAGTTGGCCCCAAAATTTTCAGGTACATTTCAAAAGTGATACTCCAGTCTTTCCAGCTGTTCTATGTGTTGATGAAGATTGAGGACCAAGGCTATATCCTTATGCAGGTGTCTGTCTCTTGTATTTAGCAAAGTAATTTCTATATCTGATGATCTCTTAAAGTGACATTCTGAGTCACATTTGTGCATTCTGCAGAACCCTCCTGGACTGCCAGCTATAGCAGTGACATGGGTGGCGAGTCGTTTCAGGGGAAACCAGTTCATCATAGACTGGCACAACTATGGATACACCATAATGGCTCTTACTCATGGAGAGAATCATCTAATTGTCAAGGTGGCAAAATGGTACGTAACACATGAAAATATCTCTTAAGGACAGTGTGTTTTAAGCAGTATTTGGGAATCGTCTGAACTATGCTATGTTGTTGGCAGGTATGAGAGGCTCTTTGGCTGTTTCTCAGATCATAACTTATGTGTCACTAAGGCAATGCGCGAAGATCTTCGGAAGAACTGGAATATTGAGTATGCTGAATTAAAATTTTTTATCTAATAATATTTGGTCCTTTATTATTTTTTATTAAATCATAAAAACTTTAATTTCTTTATAAGACAAGGCAGTTAATCAATCTTGCAATTGTAGGGCAACCACATTATATGACAAGCCACCCTCGATATTTAGAGAAACACCTTTGAAACTTCAACATGAGCTGTTTGTCAGAATGGGCAGTGTTTATTCACCATTTAGGCCTAGGTAAGTATTTTCATGTAAAGCCATTTGCTCTCATTCCATTAAGTCGCACAAATAGTATTTAATACAACTCAGCTCTGTTGTCATTTAGGTTTGTCATTTTATTAATATTTTACACATACCACTTTATGATTTCTTAGTTGTGATGTCACTAAGGAGCACATGGAACTGACAGCCTTCACAGAGCGTAACACTCAAACAGGTGCTGTGACGCGCTCTGCTGGACGACCTGCTCTGCTTATCAGCAGCACCAGCTGGACTGGTCAGTGCCGTTTACACTGAGCTCTACGGATATTATCCTTTGTTTGTTTAATTGAAATGTCCTAACATTCATTATTTGTATTCTCTACAGAGGATGAAGACTTCTCAATTCTTTTACAAGCCCTTGAAGGTTATTATTTTTGTTTATTTATCTTTCCATATACAGTACTGTTTTAAGATTTTCTTTAAATGAATACGTTCATTCAGCAAGGATGCATTATATTTTACAAAAAAGAGAAAGAAAATACAAATAAATTGTGTTCTTTTGAAGTTTCTATTCATCAATGAATCAAAAAAGTATTAGTTTCCAAATAGTAATTTACAATATTATTGTTTTTACTGTTTTTTTTTTCGAATAAACTTTTTAATGAAATATTTAAGAAATCTTACTGACATCAGATTTATGAACTATACCCCCGGTTTCACAGACTAGGTTTAGCCTAGTCCCAGACTAAAATGCATTTTTGAGCTGTTTTACCTAAAAACAACTTGCACTGACATATGTTAAAATATGTCACTGCCATTGTTTTGTCTCAGGATGCACACCAGTAATGTTTTTTTCTTTTTCTTTTTCTAAGATACATTTATAAAAGCTACTGAAATGTCCTAATTGAACTAAGGCCTAATCCGGATTTAATCTAAGTCTTGTCTGTGAAACCAGGCCATAGTGTACCACAACCTTTTCTGTAATTTACAGTTGCATTACAGTTAATGTATTCAAACCTATTACACTATGTAATCTCCAACATTTGATTTCTTTCCATCTCTAATAGAGTATGAAAAGTTTGTTGAGGAAGAGGACAAACTTCCATCATTGGTCTGCGTGATTACAGGTACACAACACTAGAGTTGGGTATCATTTGAATTTTAGTGATTTCGATTCCACTTCCGATTCTGCTTATTGATTCCGATTCTTATCAATTCCGATATGATAAAAAAAGTCAAACATGTTAGTCTATTTATGTCATATTTCTGTCTTTTTGCAAGACATTCTTTTGCAGCTGAATACAATGAAAATCAGCAGCCTAAAGAACAAATAACTAATAAACTAGACTAATATAAATTTTAAAACATATATATATATATATATATATATATAAAGACAAGTATACAGTCAGTAATACAATAAGAACAAATTAGCAATACTGCTACAAAGTTAAGAAATTGAAATCAAATGTAAAATAACACTGCATAGTTTTCTTTTTATGAATTATAGATTAATCCTTATTAAAATTACAAACATTATTCAGTCAAGATCTGTGAGTGATTTCCTTTTTCTTTTGTTACTGTTCAACATTAATGACAGATGTCACTTTAAGACCTAATGCACGGATCCATAATGCAGTTAAACATGCGTTTTCTTTCTCAACTGTTTATGTACACTGAAGACATAACCAAATGTTTAAAAGGATATTTTGACATAATTTTTTGTGTATTTGTCCGTTCAAGTGCAAGAATATGTGAAAGAGAACTCAATTCAGTATTAGTACACTATATGAGAGTCGCCTTTTTGTGCACACTGATGTGCCCAGCCCAAAAAAACAGTGCACAAGTGCCTGATTGAGTTCTCTTTCTGTGTTCTTGAATGGTTTAAAACTACATTAAAATGCCCATACAGAATCGATTAGTGGAATCGAAATTTAATTTTATAACAAGTTTCCGATTCCAGAATTGGAATCGATTTTTGATTCCCAACCCTACACAGCACTGAGTCTAGTATGTATAAATGCCCATAAAGTCATCCGTGGACCAATGCCTGTTTGTGTTTTAATACAGGTAAAGGTCCTCAGAAGGAGTATTACAAGAAGCTGATTGACTCTAAAGAATTTCAACATGTCAAGATTTGCACTCCATGGCTGGAAGCAGAGGATTATCCAGTTTTACTTGGTAAGAGGAACTCATTAACAGCAATTTAAAGGTCATGGGTCAGGTGTTCATCTTTGCTAACTGCTGATTGTATTGGCTTAAAAAACATGCATTTACACAAGTGTGCTGTTCTTTGATGTTTTCGACGCAGGTTCGGCTGATCTTGGGGTATGCTTGCACAAATCATCCAGTGGTCTTGACCTTCCAATGAAAGTGGTTGACATGTTTGGATGTTGCCTGCCAGTCTGTGCCATACACTTTCAGTGGTAAGATTGTGAGATTGATCTGTAATGCTAACATATGTTAGGTGTCATGCAGGAAACGATTACATCAGCTCATTCTGTATCATGTTAGCTTGCATGAGTTGGTGAAACATGAGGAAAACGGGCTCATTTTCAAAGACTCCAGCGAGCTGTCTGAACAGTTAAAGGTAAGACTTATGTTAATAAAAACCAGCATGAAATACAAGATCAAGACTTTTTCTTAAACATCTTGAATCCCTTGTGATAAATGTTGATGGCTAATTCTAGTATCTCTGTAGCTTCTGTTTTCAGACTTCCCTGGTGATCAGGGGAAACTGGGCATCTTCAGGAAGAATCTAAGGGAAAGTGGGCAGCAGCGCTGGGATGAGAACTGGGACCATAACGTTCTTCCGCTTATTAAAGAGCACTGCGACTGAACATCTTGGTGATGGGCTCATGTAGCATCCTCTCAAATCCTTTGACTCCCATTCTATGGAAAGTTACTGTCAGGTATTTGCACAGGGTACATATTTTTAAGCTAACAGTCCCCACAATGGGACAATCAGCATTCCAGCAATGCCATTGGGAAAGACTTGAATATGAGAATAAAAAGCACACTTTCCTTGTAAATAATATGTAAATAAACACTTTATTACAAAGAGATTGTTTCTGTCATACATATATTTTGGTCATTTCTATAGTAGAGGATCGGTTGTATGGAAATACTTGAGTAATAGAATCTTTCAAGATGACATGTCTCAGTCCAGCTCTTTCTGTAAATAAAAGAAATTTATCATTCAAATCATTCATTATGAAGAGAATAATGGATATGTTTTAAATTAAAAGTGTAATGGAATAAAATATTAATATGAAACCTACCTAATTCTTTCTTGAAACAGTCATACGTCTGTGGGTTACGTACAGCAGATGCAATGTAAACATCAGGACGGTTTTTTTGAACTTTGTCATTCAGAAGCCTGCTCAGCAGCTTCACCAAACAAGCAATTACATCAGGATCGTACACCACATCTGGTTCAAATAAACAGCAATGTTACTGAAAACTTCAAGCATTATACTTTCATTTCAGAGTACTTCTAATCATTAAATGAGAATAAATCACATTTGAAAATGTGTGTGTACATTTTATGTATGTGTAATCTTGAAAATATCCCTGGGTTTTGTGTCACCTGCAGCAATGATGGTGTTGGCCTGTATTCTTTGCAGCTGCTCGTCAGACACATTTTCCCAGTCCAGTTCCTCCACGCTCACTGAAGCACTGTTGCTGTCAGAGTTAGTTAAGCAGTTTGTGATATTGTCCTTCAGCCTCTGAAGCACAGTTTGATGGCAGTCGCTGAAGATGTATTTGGTTGGGCTGGATGACCGACATACTACAATGCCTGTAAGTCCAATTCCACTGCCCAGCTCTAGCACTGTCCTGCATGTACAGCCCAAATGTAAAGTTATAGCAGCATAAATGTAATAATTTAAACAATTAACTAAACAAAGTCACTTCAATCACTCCTTTATAAGTAGCTTCAGTCACTCTGTTCTTGTTTCTCATACTATATACTACATTACATCATATATACGCTATTGTTCAAATGTTTGGGGTCGGTTAGATTTTTTTAATTTTTTTTTTTATACTGTTTTTGAAAGAAATCTTATGCTCACCAAGGATGCATTTTATTTTATCAAAAATAGAGTAAAAAATTATATTGTAAAATCTTATTACAAATTAGAATAGCTGATTAAATATAGTTTAATATAAACTTTTAATATAAAGTTTAATTTATACCTGTGATGGCAAAGCTGAATTTTCAGCATCATTACTCCAGTCTTCAGTGTTACATGATCCTTCAGAAATCAATCTAATATGATTTGATTTTCTCAATGTTGAAAACAGTTGTGCTGCCTAATATTTTTTATAGAAACCATTTTTTTAAGATTATTTGACTATATCTTTGGCAATA
Organism: Chanodichthys erythropterus; assembly: GCF_024489055.1. NCBI lineage: Eukaryota > Metazoa > Chordata > Actinopteri > Cypriniformes > Xenocyprididae > Chanodichthys > Chanodichthys erythropterus. The sequence goes on from NC_090223.1 coordinate 33,965,314, forward strand.
TATATAAAGTTCAAAAGAACAGCATTCATTGGAAATACAATTTATTTTAGGTTTTTTGCCTTGACCCATATTCCACTCCAAACTATATGTTAGAATGAGCTCATCCCCAAAATGGCTTAATTATCATAGAGAATTAGAAAGTCATCAGTTATCTTGTTTCTGTACCATTTGGGGTGATCACATCCTGAGCAAATGGTCATCAATTGTAGAACAGGAATAAGTGTGGGATACCGAGAACCATCTGAGACAATGGGAAATCTCAACTTTGTTAACATACAGACCACAGCCGTTACAACAGGAGCAACTTTATATACATGAGGAGTGGTAATCTGTAACAGGATAAAAGGTTTGGGATTTTGATATTCAGGGGTTCATTCCGACTCCATTGAACCCAAGTACTTTGTCACTGCTACACTGCAATAAACTTAAAGATCTTCAATGTCCACATCATTTTATCTTACACAGTGTAGAAGTCAGAGTCATTTTTGATCAATTTAATGTATCAATTCTGAAAAAAAAAAAAAAAAATTCTGACCCGAAACCTTTGAACAGTATATATGTATATATACTATATATGATTAGAAACAATTGTAAATGACTAATTATGTTATCAATAAAATAATGTAAGTGGATTTTTATATCATTGCTATTTTTGTATTTTCTAAATATTACTTAAACATTAAATGGCAGTAATCCCAGATTTTTAGTCTCAGATTTTTGGAGATGTATCCACTGTATCTCATAAAATCATATAATATAAAGAAATAAATGTAGGTATGAAGTGTCAGACTTGCTTGCTTTTGAAGATGTGTGTATTTTCCAGAGCCCATTCAGCCAGGTACAAGGCAGCCTCCCAGGTAACCAGACCGGTGGTGCCCTGAGAGATGAGGGCCACGTTTTCTGCTAGACTAACTGCATCTCCTGTTGGCTTTTGAGATTAAACACTTTCTGATATTAAATTCTGTTATAAGGAATAAGGTACAGGGCTGAAGTGATTTAACTTACCAGTAAGTAGGTTTTGTAGCACAAGTCCTCCTCCTGAGCAAACATGAGTTCTCCTAACGCTTCATACAGTACATCCAGAGGTTCAGCTGCTATCGTCTCATGCTGCAAAAAAAAAAAAAAAAAAAAAAAAAATTAACTAAACAAGCAGTATCCCAAAATCAGTAGAACATGTTTGAAACATGTTTTATGATTGTAAAGAAACAAAGCCAACCCTTTTTATCAATTCTCTTAGGAAGCGTCTTCTGTACTTTAAAGAGGGGGGATTCTTGAGACAAATGGGATGCAAACATGTCTGCGAAAAAAAAAAAAATCTTTAATTTTACTGATTGACTCATTCATTCGCTTTCACAATAGCTTCTTTACCTTCTGAAGAATGTCTATTATGATGTCTGAAGTTTCTGAAGTTGTAAGTTCTTTGTCTAAAAACTACAAAAACATTGCGTTATTCATGAAACAAAAGATGACCTAAAAATACATTGTCGCAAGTAAAATGTGCTACTTACATCCCATGGAAATGCATTTAAAAGACCCATAGCGAAGAAGTTCACTTGAAAGGTGTGTATAACGTCTTTTCTAGTTGTATGGCCCATTTCTTCCTCCTCTTCAACTTTCATTGGAACTAATCTCTTTAAAACACACAAATATGCTTGCTATTAGAGACTGCGGAAGAAGCATGTGTGAACTCTATGGTGAATTTCTTCGTGTGTCTCAGTCCACATATTTTGTGGTTCCAGCGCCACCTGCCGGGTTGGTTGGGCATCAACTTTAAATCATATGGCTGTGTCCGGTAAAATCAGCCAAGTATAGTTTTTGTTCGTTTCTAAAAGTATCTTATTAATGTATTTAACTTGAGTTGAACCATATATTACAAAATGTTCTTCATCTGGCTTGCTCATTTTAAAGCTGCAGTCCGTAAGTTTTGCCTCTGTTTGAAACCTGCAATTGCAGTTATTTGCGGAATTATCATCTTTACGTGGTGGGTTGTGCAGATTAATCTAATGTTTGGTGTCAGTCACCACATCGGTGTGGATACTGTACTTCAGAATCACAGATTCTACATCTTGAAAGTATGACCAAAATAAGAATTTTCACCGAAAAATGCCATCTGAACAAGTAAATAACACGTCTACACTTTTGTTCTGACCAACTGAGAAAAAAACATTAGCCTACAATAAATCATGCTGCCAATGATGATTAAATCTAACAATCGCTTAGCTTGGATCACGTCAAGCTGTGCAAATTATTATTATTGTTATACTAAACATCAGCTTTAGTGTGTATTAGTGTTACCTGTAGATTTCAATTTCTGTAGCCACTCCGCACTCTGAAGTCTTTTGCTATTGACTACAGGTGAATCTCCAGTTGTTACTGATGATTGTCATTTGGACCTTTCTGGATTACAATCCACCATCAAAATAAGTTTAAAGGGTTAGTTCACCCAAAAATGAAAATTCTGTCATTAATTACTCACCCTCATGTCGTTCCAAACCCCTAAGACCTTCGTTCATCTTCAGAACACAAATTAAGATATTTTTGATGAAACCCATTGGCTCAGCGAGGCCTGCATAGACAGCAATGCTACTTCCTCTCTCAAGATCCATTAATGTACTAAAACATATTTAAATCAGTTCATGTGAGTTCAGTGGTTCTACCTTAATATTATAAAGTGACAAGAATATTTTTTGTGCACCAAAAAAAACAAAAAAAAAAACATTTTAACAATATCTAGTATATGGCTGATTTAAAAACACTACTTCAGAGCATTATGAATCTTTTGAGTCGATTCAGTGATTTGGATCGTGTATCAAACCACCAAACTGCTGAAATCACGTGACTTTGGCACTCCGATCCACTATTTTGATCCGAAAAGCTCCAAAGCTTCATGAAGCAGTTTTTTTTTTTTTAATCGGCCCATCACTATTGTTAAAAAGTCATTATTTAGTTTTTTTGGTGCACAAAAAATATTCTCATCGCTTTATAATATCAAGGTAGAACCACTGAACTCACATGAACTGTTTTAAATGTTTTTAGTAGCTTTATGGATCTTGAGAGAAGTACCATTGCTGTCTATGCAGGCCTCGCTGGGCCATCGGATTTAATCAAAAATATCTTAATTTGTGTTCCAAAGATGAACGAAGGTCTTAGGGGTGTAAAACGACATGAGGGTGAGTAAATAATGACATTATTTTTGGGTGAACTATCCTTTTAATTATTGCAGCTGCTGTGAGAAATGATCCGCCATCCTCACATGTGATTTAGCATACTAGCTGGGACTCTTCTTTCTGTTTACAGATGTGAAGTAATGACACAAAGACGAATGGCGGAATGCTCGAATTTCCCGTGGAAACCTACCAGTACCACCCGAATTATAAAACATTATTTTAAGCTTACTGTTGTGAATCCTGCTAAGGTAAGGAGATCGCTTTGAACACTGGCTGGTTATGTACTTGCTCAAAATTTGATTTTGAAGAATTTTAACGAAAAAAAAAAAAAAGATACGAACTGCAGCTTTAAGTATTGGCCTACAATTTATGTAGAAGGCGTTCTTTGCAGATATAACGGGCGTGGTTGGTGTTGGCGTATCTTTGCGTGGGCGTGGCTTGGACGTGCAGGACGCACAGTAGACTCTTCTCCTGAGCATCTTGATGATGATATAATAAAGATGGGCATGCAGCTACTGAGGTTGCTGCTGCCAAAACATTTTATTGCCTGTGCATAACTGTATAAATACTTTCTAAATATTTTCTCTGACTGACCAGATGACAAAACCCAAATCCTGAGATGAGTTATTATTTTTCATTTTCTCAGTTGGACATCTATTTTATTTTATTTTTTAGTTAATCGGTGTTTTCGCTCTATGTGAAAAGGGGCATATACTATTTGTATATGACAATGTTTAAAAATCAATAAAACTATTATCTGTAAAAATTTACTGAATGACATATTGCAGATATTTATTTGGGGGCATTTCCTCAGTTTGCGGTCAGTACTCTTAAGACACATCCTGGAGCCCTATAAAAACATTTTCTTGCCGTCACACTAATAAATAACTTGCTTTCAAAACAAACCTGTTGCTATATGTGCTGAAATTGGTTTTACAGTTCAGATAAATAAGTACCCTAACCGACACAGTCGTGTTAAAATGCTCGTCAGTTTCGCAAAGCAGCGCAAATGGTCAGTACCACACCCTTATGTCAGCTCCAATATTACTAAGTATTCCAGCACTCAGACCACAAATACATCACCTCTGATAACAACTCATCATTACGAATTTTCCTTAAATGATCAATGTATTTTACAACGTGTGACATTTTTCAATACCTTCATAAGCCTGTCATTTTTATTACGTGTTTAATTGTCATGGAAACTGAAGCCAGTTATTTTAATAAAGCATTAATAAGTAGATTAGTTATGGGGTACAAGCGTATAACTACATTAATTATGTTCTGCTCGCAACGTACAGCAGCATTAACTGTGGGTAAAGCTTTGTTTTAATTAGTTAAATGTATTTATAGCGTATTACCAGGGTATGCCTAGAAATAGACTCCATACAGCAACTCCACATAACTCTTTTACGATTGGTCGAGGTTGACTAGACAAAGAAATCCAATTGGGTGAAATAAAGATCGGTCATCTGAAGATCTGAACACTCCTAGCTCGCAGTGGACATAAGAAGCCCTCCACAGCACGCAACTTTTCTCCCAGACACTTGATTTCACTTCACAGTGGGTCTCGAAGGAAGTCAAAATGAACGTGAGTAATTTTAAAAAAAACATCGTCGATACATTATTCCTTTCGTTTTATGTCAAATGGTCTATGTGAGTTGTTTAGAGAGAGCATATGTCACAGTGTATTCTGCATATCATAAGTTACATCAAATGGCTAATATCTTACAGTATGTAGCTACTCGTTGCAGCTGGAGTCAGGTGTTTATGTCTATTGATACTGTTTGTGTGTTTGCTCCATAGTTATGATAGAATCGTGTCTACTGATATGCATTGCTCATGGGTGTGACCTGCTCATATCTGACTGCACTTAAACGGTCACTGTGATTTTGCCAACATGGTGACCCACTTAAACCGTTATACTGCTAAATTGTTAGTTCCATCAGCAGATTCATTTTCTATCATAATGTTGTACTGGTCAGTGACGTTTTTCCCCCTCGTAAATATTAAGAAACGCAATTCATAAAAAAATATTTTACCTCAGATACAAAGAGTACCTAGAAAATTGGAACAAAATAGTTCGAAAGATTTTTCTTACGTAAATTAATACTTTTATTGAGCAATGATGCATTAAATTGACCAAAAGGGACAGTAGAGACTTTTACGTTATATAAAAAAGTAACACTGTTTCCACAAAAATATTAACTGTGATAATAAGAAGAAAAAAATGTGAGCGTCAAATCAGTATATTAGTGCATTTTTGAAATATCACGTGACACTGAAGACTGGAGGGAAGACTTTTCTTTTCTTTTTTTTTTCAGTTTAGAGTCATTGAGTTTAGTTTTATACGTGAGCCTTTTCATTGGAGCAATGCAGCCATAATCAAATAATAGAAAGTGAATTATGATACATTTAAGACAGAGGTTAGCTTTATAGCTTAGGTTATTGGGTTTGCAATGCATGTAGTCTGTAACCCTTTGGAATTTTAGGGTAATTTATCATACTTTAACATGTTTAATCCTCTGGCATTTCTACAGATGAAGCAAGACTGGCCAGTTTGAGCCCAACTATGGTCTAAAACCAGTACCCAGGGGCATTGAAAAGGAGACCTTTAGCTCACTTTCTTTCTTCTTTCTCTCACTTTCTCTCTTCTCTTCTCTTTCTCAGAGGAAGCAGTGTGACTCATTCTTTCTTTGCAAGTATCACCAGCCAGTTTCCCTTTTGCAGTTAAATTAAGCAGTTTAAAAAAATGTTGAGAAAGAAAGAGCGAGACGTAGCGCGCTGCTCTGAGAGTGTCGTTCTACACACCGACTAATGTGGAAAGAATTCACCTCTGTTACACACCTGTTCTTTCGCATTCTCAATCTAAGTGCCCTTTCCCTTCTTTTCCTTCTCCATTCTCTCTTTTGACCATCTTTTCTGTCCACTTTTTCAGCCAGCTGTAGCCAATCTCCTTTGCCATCTTTAATACAGCTGTAAAATCTACTTTCCTTGGCAGCTGTGAATCACAAAAGAGCCTTTGTATAATTTAACTTGTGATTTTGCAGCTGCTGACCCAACTTGGCTTCTCAACTTACCCCAGATCTGCACAGAGATGGCATGGCCACTGGTTTTTACAAGATTGAATGACTAAGTCGTCATGAAACGGAAGTTGAGATTGTCTTTTCTTCCCTATTGTGATGTAGGGATATCTGAGTGAAACGGCTCCTCAAACAAGAACAGATGTAGGGCGGGACTTAATTTTGCCCATTGGGAATTGACCCTTTGCCAGAAGTTTGATTGACAAGCGATCTAACCAATCATAACGCCGAATCTGCCATTTTGTCCGACAGAGCAGTCAGGAGTTAGAAGATTAACCTCGGTGGACTTGAACTTGAAAAATGTACTGACGTCTTTCCGCATTTGAAATAACATTCCTTCTCATGTTCATTCATGTTTATTTGATGCTATAAATGAACTAGTAAGAAGAGATGATCGGTTCACGAGCCACTTGAGCTGAGGCGCTACAGAGTTCTGTCACGACACATTAAAGAACAACAAAAAAAGTTTTTTATTGTTCGAATTTCTTAAAAAATTACACAATTTGAAAGCTGGGACTTTGTTTAATATCATAAGTAACCTGTTCTATCGACGTGTTGTCAGTGTCCTCTTTGCTCCGCAATGTATTTTCCATTGTGTGTCGCGTGACAGCGCCAGGCTTGTTGGACAAAGCAACAGTAACTAAGGGGGGCGGGTCTTTTTGAAGGGTCAATTGATTAGATTGTTGGATGGTTGTGGTTGCTATTGATGTGATGTCATGTGAGGGACAGGTTGTCCCACTCTCGTACCAGTAAACACATCACCAGAGAAGAGAAGAGATGTCACAGCAAAAGGGAGAGGACATGATTTTGATATCTAGTTATTTTGAATTTTATATAAAAACAAAAATGAAAAAAAAAATCATTAAAAAAAAAAGTATTGTCCATATTGATTTCATGCTGACTTTAAGCTATAGCTCTTCTTGTATCCATCTTGTAGCACAGAGGTTTTCCAATAGAGCAACCAAGCCACATCTGCAGTTTTTTGAAGTCTGGCTCTTTGCCTTTTACCATTGGGCCAGGATTTTCCTTTCAATGCATAGGAAAATGTGACTTTTGTGAGGCTGATTCTGTGCACTCCATCATTACAGTTACAATCTCTCTTTGGTCTCTAGGGAAAACCAGGCACAGTGCCCAGCTGTACAAGTCAAATTTAAGTGGATACACATGTTCTGCTATTTATACTAGTAGTGTGTATCCCAAACAAATCAGTCTGTGAGATATACAAAAACCAAATGACTGTAGATAGAATAAAGAGTAACATGAGCTCTCACTCTGTCTAACAGGGTGTGATTGTGCAGAATATGTCCTTCAAGGTGGGACAGACTTTGACTGTTACGGGAATCCCCAAGGCCGATTCTACAAAGTAAGCCTCTGCAAAGTAACTTTTCGAATTCAAGATGTTAACAGCAACAAGAGTTATACTGTATCTCTCATTTGCTCTATTGCAGTTTTGCCATTAACATTGGTCACAGCGCTGATGACATCGCTCTACACTTGAACCCTCGTTTTGACGCCCATGGTGACCACCGCACTATAGTGTGCAATTCATTCCACGGTGGCAACTGGTGCGAGGAGCAGAGAGAGAGCAGCTTTCCATTTAATCAGAATGAGGATTACCAGGCAAGACACAAGACTTTCATATATATCTTAATGAAGCTTAAGCATAAACTTAAAGATAATAATAATAAACGAGCTGTGGGTGAAATATAATGGCCAAGATTTTAAAAAGGAACTATTATGCTTTTTTACATTTTCAGCTTTATTTTGTGTGTAGTGTTACTGTTTGAATATGAAAAAGGTCTGCAAAGTTACAAAGCACAAAGTGACTCCAAAAGGAGTTATTGTCTATATCAGTAAGCTCTGTTTCTGAAGTCTTGAGTTTTGTTTTGGGAACGAACATGTCACAATATTCCTCATTTAAATAATTCCCACCAAAGCATATGCAAAAAAACTCCAGCTTGGTTTGAGAGCAAGAAGGTCCTCTTTAACTAGCATGCTATCTTATTTCTTTTCTTCCTTTAGATAAAAATCACATTCACCAATGAGGATTTCCTGGTGACTCTTCCTGATGGTTGTGAATTTCACTTCCCTAACCGTCAAGGTGCTGAGAAGTACAAGTATATGCACTTTGATGGCGAGGCCAAGGTCTATGGATTTGAAATCAAGTAGACTAATCAAAATAATAAAAAAAGGCTCACTGTTGTATCCTGAATGCTGAATGATTCTTTGCCTTATTTTGTCACTTATCCAGCTCTGTTCTTCCACAGTTTTCACTTACTCAATATGGAGTGTCTCAATCACAATCCTATCATTTGTATGCCAAATCAGCATTATAATTTTGCTGTGGCACTGCCTATCTTAATCACTAGAGGGAGCGCAACTACAAAAAATTGCTGTGAGCTTTAGCGGTAGGACTACATGTAAACCATTATCAGAGGTGGTTGACATTTTCCAACCGGTTTATTTTTCCTACTACTTTTCTTTAATACAGCATCATGTTCTTAAATCTGGTTTATAACTAAAGCAAATTCACACACTATAGCTGTTGGCAGATATAAATAAAAATAAAAACCTGTTTTCACCAATTAACTAAGCCTCTTATTCTTTTTGTCTGTTTAAATGTGTTCAGGCAGAAATGTCTTTTCTTCATGTTATGTTTAAGTTTAGTTATGCTTCGTTTTCATTATAAGACGATAAACAAACTGATGGACAACATTGAGATTGAAATAAAAGCTTTAATTACATCAGGTGCTTATCATACAAACATTGCAGAAATAGGAAGTCCCACTGCCAGTTTAAAATAGGTCATTCATGACATGAATTCAATATTCAGTGCATGAGAAATAAACAGCACAGTTCAAAGGTTTGAACACACACACACACACACACACACACACACACACACACACACACACACACACACACACAGGTTTGTTTTGCTATCAAAGTGACAATGTCTCCATTTCTACATTTTTAATAAAACATTGTTTAGTATGTTTTAAAGCTATTTTAAATATGAGGACTCATGAAATGTCCTCATGTTTCATGTTTACGTCGTAATACCAGTGTAATACCCATGTCATTATACAAATTTGTGCCCTCGTAAATCATGAAAACAAGTGAACACACATATATATATTTATGTGTGTATGTATATAACATCACTTTGATGGTATGATTAAGTATTGGTTGAAAATGTATGATTAGACTGACAGTTCAAGCTCTGCAGTTAATGAGTGCACTGTATTGTAAAATAAAAATATTACATGATGAACTTCCAATGTGTTCGTCATATACTGTAAGTTCAAATGTTGTTTTTTTTTTATCTGTGAAAGAATATCAATGATTTCCATAAGATTCAATTGTTTTTTTGTTCTTTTTTTACCATACAGAGACAATAAATTAACTTGTGTGTGTGTCTTTTGTAGTCCTGCTTCAGAAAGTAAAAACAAACAAACAAACAATAAAAATATTACATGATGAACTTCCAATGTGTTCGTCATATACTGTAAGTTCAAATGTTTTTGTTTTTTTTCCATCTGTGAAAGAATATCAAAGATTTTCATAAGATTCAATTGTTTTTTACCATATAGAGCCAATAAATTAAATTGCATATGTGTCCTTTTTAGTCCTGGCTTCAGAAAAAAAAAAAAAAACTGCACTACTTGGAGAGATTGAGAGAACACTCAACTGATCCATCCAGTTACAATGAAATTGTAAAATGCTTACTGTCTCTTCAAAAGGAAAAAGCAAATGCCCTGCATATTTCCTGTCTGCCAAAGAAATCTTTTAAAATAGACACTTCAGATCTCAACACCTTCTTGGCTTTGGGAGATGAATAGCCAGCATACCTTCACAGAATCTCTTATATAAATTGGACATACTGTATGCCTCAAATTCAGTCTTGGCCAAGGGTAACCTGTTCAGTGCCTTGATTTTAACCTTTGAGGTGTCAACTGTTTTTTTTTTTTGTTTTTTTTTTTCACTAGCATTTTAGACTGCATACAGAAACACACTGAAGTAAGGCTCAAGTATTATTGGAAGTTAAAAGTGTAGTTATACAGTAATAAAAAATAAACATGCACTATTACAAGAATTCACTTTATTTTTTCAATGCCCCAATTATACAAATTGTATCTTTTTTATTAATTAAAGAAACAGAAATTATAATGTACATTAAAATGTACCTTCATTATAATTACTGTTTCTTTAATTAATAAAGATGGGCAACTAGATTATTTTGCATTTAGCAACAACAAGGGGCTCCAATCCTTGTTCTTTCATCTTTTTTCATTCTCTTTGATTTTCGAAACTAATTACATGATATTTGCCTCTAGAAGAAAACATTTAAACTAGAAGAAAACATTTGACCCTGATAAAAAGGCCTATATTAAATACAAATGTTGCAATGAGATGAACATATACCTCGACACAACATAAATCCTAAACATGGTGATGATCAACAAATGTTAATTCAGTAAAAATATGAACTCTGTTCAACAGTGACAACAACAGCAGCAGCATACATTTAGCCAGTAAAAATGCAAAGCAATGATCTTTATTTCCAAGCTGCAATGGATGCTGGGAACAGACACAACATCGTTCAACATAAAATTGTTTGAACTGTAGGCTACAATATGACTCGTGTCTACTGCACCGGTCCGGATGGGAGTAGCGCGACAAACCCATTATAATCAGGGATGTTGTCTACACTGGAAGCGGCGCAGTTTTGCCAAGTCCGCGGTTTTCCAGCGGAATTGGGCTACTTTTACACTGTTGCCGCTGGTGGTTTTTCACGTCCGCGGGTTGAATCGACCCAAAATAACGTGATATTATAGCCCCCGGAACGCGAATTGTACCAGGGAAGCCAACTGAAATGCGATTGGGCTAGTTTTGAGGGGGAGTTTCGTTGTGAAAACCTGGCAACCCTGAAGCGGCGTGACTCGGGCGACAAATCTCCGACAGTAAACTCGTTCTATTTATGACGTTGGCCTGCTGATACGGAGGACAATGCTTTGCAACCGGCGCTCAGTCGCGTCAGTGTACACATCTTGTGTATCTTGCGTATCTACAGTATCTTGCGACGCGAGCGACAACGGTCGCGTCCGGTGTAGACACGGTAACGGCTCGAGCGAACACGACAGCACCTTGACCTCTAGAAATATGCACGTACAGAGCCGTTATATCGTACAATTCAAATATAAACGTCAAGATACCCACTAGTCGCTGACGTTTTCCAACGGCTCTGGCTTAAGTTAAAGGACAGCACACAGTTTTGTACACAATTTGTATTTGCGTTTCTGTAACTCTCACTAAAGAGGAAAGAAAATATGAATAAGATGGATTTGTTTATTGGCAACTAGAAAATGGAGAAGAAGCAGAGATGTTGTTGTTGGTAAGAATTTTTCTAGCTAATATTAGCTTAATCTAGTCGCTTTTGTATGAAAGGCATTAACCCTCTATGGTACGGAGCCTCCAGGCAACATGGTCTATTTTAGTTTGTTTTTAATAAAATAAGGCACCAATTGATTGATCAAACGTATCTCAGGACAGAATAACTCAAATACTAATCAATTAAAGTGCAAAAAAGACCAAAACATGACCAACGGGGGTCCATTTGTGTCTCAGCATGTCACATGACTCCATATTTTCATGAAAAGTGCTTTTTTTACTTGTTTGTATCCATTTAATCACCCACAAAAATATGAGTCACCTTCACGGGCAAGTAAAGAAGTATTTATAAAAACTTTACATTATATATCATCAAATGTTTTAGAGAAAATAACAAAAAACTGTGTGTTGCCTCAAGGCAACATTGTACCATAATGGAATCGCATAAGGCCATACAGCCATAATAGGTTTGAATACAAATGCATCATATTTGTAAGGAAAAGAGTGAGAATTATCTCTAAATAATTGCATGTTCACATGATTTTGTAATGCACTTATAAGAATAGTAATTCACATACTGTATCTGCATATCTGCACATTTTCTATAGCACTTCAAAGAGGTATAAAACACAGGCAGTTGATGAGGGTGATGATGAGGGGTCATACTGTGATGAGGAAGATAAAATCATAGTGACAGTCCTTCAGGGAGAGAGTGAGGGTGAGAGAGAAGATGGAGATGAGGATGAAGATGGATATGATAACTTGATATAATAACATAATAATATGATGGTTTGCTAATACTTGTGTTCCACTATGGTACAATGTTGTTATTTACAATGCAGACAATATATAATAGGTTGATAATTACTAATTCTGGCTGTTAATGTTAATAAAGTACAAGATGTTTTGGATTCTTTTAGTTTCATGTAGCATACATGAGCTGCAAATAGGCCTTCATACACTGTTATGCTTTGTTTTGTTCAGATGCAGCTTTCGTAAACATCATTACAGTATCACTATACATTGTTTTTGTTTTTAGCACTGCTGAACCAGGACAGAAGAGTTCTGTGCTGTTTTACATATTCCTCAACAGAGGTAAGTGTATGGCTTCAATATCATATCTTGACATTGTTAACTCCATGCTCTACCAGTTGAACAACAGGAAGCAACAATATAACCCTTGTTGGTTATAAATAATATATAACCCTTGTTGGTTATAAATAACATGATCACGTTGAATAGAAATATGATTACCTTTTGCTGTTGTCACAGTGTCATATATTTATACCCGTACTTTGGCGTACTCATATTATTTCTAATGATTTCACTCACTTTCCCTGCCTATCTGGATTTTTGTACCATAGGAAACTTAGAACATCTTTAATTTACAAACTGCATGTAAAGGAGAAGAAAGAGTCATTTTTATTTGAATAACTGACCCTATGATTATAATAATGTCACACAATTATTTTTTAATTACTAATTTCTGGAATGTGTGTTTCTCTGCACAGTGAATAGCTTACATTTCCGCTTTACAAAAGTGTTCATTCTGTCACAGTATCATAATAGCAAATTCACAAATGCTGGGCTCCTCTGTCTCTGTTTTTGCATTTCCTTTGATCACTTTGTTGTTCTATTGGATGTTAATTCATTGCCATGGAATGTCTTCTGTCATTGACTGGGCACTTTTAAGGGGTCTGGTTTCCATGGAGAGCTGACATTCTGAGTGTTGAGAGTGGACCTGCATAATCGGGAAGGACAGTCTGTACTGGGCATGTGCGCAGAGAAGTGCAGTGGTTATTAGCATGTTTTAACATTCACAGAGGTCAGACTGTGGCATTTACCCTAAATCATCATCTGCATTGCCAGCCACAGCAGTACAGGCAAGGGGCAAGACAAGTGATTAGCTGTCTGACTGTGTTATCACATAAATTAAATAATACTCACTCTTGTGAAAGAGATACTGTGACGTGCGATGCTTGAAGAATGAAGGTCTTTGTGGTGGAACTAAATAACTCTTTTAAATAGTTATTTTTTAAGTCTTAACAATGGAGTGTATGTCATTCTTAAATGAACTATATAATTTTGACCAGTTGATCAAAGCATATATAAGATTATACTAATTACTATAATTAAGGAGCGGAAAATCAAGTTAATGGGGCAATCAGTGCAATGATTTCTTCATTTTACGGTCTTTTAACTACTGTGATGAATCAGATGGCAGCCAGCTCGAGGAATGGGGTGGCCTTACTACTTACAATTTATTATTTTAGTTTATTTATTGCAGAAGTTATATACATTTCTCTTACAGTATATCCCATAAAAAGTGGAATTTTCTATCTTCACCAGTTCCTTTTTTTCTATTGCCTATGCAGAAAAAGATCATTTAAAGTTGTACATTAAAATTTCTACCTCTCTGACACAAAATACGGTTTCGAAAAAACCACTAAGATGCCACTAGGAAACCAAGAACAAGTAACAATATTGGCATCAATGGTCTTTCTTTTGCTTTTGGCCATTTGTACATGGTGTGACATTCTGTCTCAGGCTGTACCTATTGTAAAGCGTCTTAAGCCTTAGTCAGGTAGATGCCATATTGAATTTTACTCTGCTGAAAATGAGGCTGTGAAGGATGAGGGTTTTCGATGGCATGAATTTTTTAAATGTTCTAGATTACATGTAACTTTCAAAACTCTTTTATGGAGTTTTTGTCTACTAAATGTGACACTGGATCACAGAACCAGCCATAAGGGTAAAAATAAGCTTTCCATTGATGTATGGTTTGTTAGGATAGGACAATATTTGGCTGAGATACAACTATTTGAAAATCTGAAATCTGAGGGTGCAAAAAAAAAAGAGAAAATCGCCTTTAAAGTTGTCCAAATTAAGTTCTTAGCAACGCATATCCATATTTTTGATATATTTATGGTAGGAAATTTACAAAATATCTTCATGGAACATGATCTTTACTTGATTTTTGGCATAAAAGAAAAATCGATAATTTTGACCCAGATAATATATTGTTGGCTATGGCTGCAAATATACCTGTGCGACTTATGACTAGTTTGGTGGTCCAGGGTCACAAATGTTTTTTAGAAAAATGTTTCATTATTGACGTTGAACGTACAATCCATTGAACTCACTGTACTTCTATCTCTCCTAACTGCTTCGTTTCATTCCTGGAAAAATTAAATATGGTCATACCCTTTGCAAAGGTCTGTGCTGTGTACAATCACATTTTCTTTCTCATGCCTTGTCTCATCATCACTGTGGTTTCTGTATCAATCATGTCATGCACCACATAACATAATCTGAAAACTGAGTCTTATTTTATAAAGATCAAATCGTATGACTTGCTCTTTTCTCTTTGTCTGCATTTTTCTTTTTCTCTTCCACAGTCACGCAAAAAGACTGCATATGCATTATCCGTTTAAACGGATGGAGTGACAGTGTAAGAGTCCTGACAGGAAAAACAAATGGAATAAGTAACCAGTGCAGAGAAATGTGTTTAGTGGCAGTGAGAGAGTAAGGTGATAATGGGACCCATCCGTTACGTCGGTGCATGCGTGCTGGGCTGAGTCTAAGTGAGATGGATAACTGTGTGTTCAAACCCCATTGAAGCTCTGAGGTCTAAGTCCTACACAGACCCTCTCAGCCAAGTCTATTGGAGAAGAGTGCGCCTTTACCAAGGCGAGGGCTGTGTTTAGAGGGTTAGTTCACCCAAAAATGAAAATTCTCTCAATTACTCACCCTCATGTCGGCCCAAACCCATAAAACTTTGTTCATCAGTGGAACAGAGTGAATCAGTCTATTCACTCTGACGCTTTAAAACATTCATAAATAGATCATAAAACAAATTCATATCAATTGAGTGGTTCAGTTCAAGTCTTCTGAAGCGACATAATCATCTTACAATGATAAACATATTTAATTTAGGCTTTTACTCTCATATAAACGAACATACATGGAGCACTCAAATATGTTAAACAGGCTGATGCAAATTAAGAAATTAAGATAAATTCATTTGTGTTTTGAAGATGAACAAAAGTCTTATGTCTTTGGAATGACATGAGAGTGAGTGAGTAAGTGATGATATAATTTTCATTTTTGGGTGAACTAACCCTTTAAATTCTTTTGATATCTAAAAATGCATTTCTCAACATACTCAAATTCTGTCCTGTTCATCCATGTTAAATAATAGAGATGTCTGTTATTTTAAGCAGTGGTCAGACTCTGAGGAGTCATCCAGACGCCTGTCTCATGTTACAGCGTATGCAGAGCGGGAGTCCCTTGTTGCCCTTGGCTCTGATCAAAAGCCTGTAATTGACTCATTTATTCAGTGCAAAGCTGGGAGGCAGAAAGAAGAGAGTCCGTGACCTGACATGGTGGTTGCAGCTGCTGGATGCTCAGGCTGCAGCAGTGGGATGGAGAGAGGAATTTTTTCCCTGGGTGGTGCTGCCTTAGGCTCCTAGCATGATGTGTTGCTTTTGCTGGCTGATAAAAAAGAGCTGCTTGTTTCAGTGATACGGGGGGTTGTGTCCATAGTGATTAAGAGCTGCTGGCCTTTCTGGTTCTCTCCTCTCTCCTCATGTTATCATCAACCTTTTTGTGTGCTCCTGAATCACTTTACTATTCCACCCTTTCGGGATCAAACTATCTTTTTTTCAGTGCTTTTTTTTTTTTGCCTCAGTTCCATCCTCTTTCCTCTCTGCATCTCCCTATCGCAGTCCGTCTTTCACGTCCCGCTGCACTTGACTTGGCCTCATCAGATCCTCTTACTCTTGTGTCACTAGACCTCGGTGGCTGTAATTTACTGCAGTATCACCAATGTGTACTGTATGCTTGTATCTGGCTCCTAATCATGTAATCTGATGTAAGATAATGCAATCTCTTGAAAGTCCTTGGATTACGGCTAACAAATGAGAGAGTGGGCAGACAAACAGGACTCATTTGCAACTAAGCAAATACAAGATGCTTTTTTGGGCTTTATATTAAATCCTGACTCGTTTGACAACGACGTACACAGGCTTCCACCAGGTCTACAGTATATCTTGGTTGAGAATTGAACGGCATTAAGAATTTATTCAGTGAGCTGTATGTCCGCTATTTTTCCTGACGTGACCCTGCTGAAAGGACCAGATGAAGTGCAGCCATGTTGTGTTTGAGATGCTGGTCCCCAGCATGCAATAAATGCGATTTTTGGTTCTCCAGCTTGAAATACTGTCCCAGCAGTCTCTTCTCATAACTCAAGAGATGCTACACACATACACAGAGAGACTGCTGTCTGTTACTTTGTGTTGTGTATATGTATGATTACTCATGAGAAACAGTGTGATGGAGACACAGATGGTGTGTGTGTGTGTGTGTGTGAATGGAGGACATGTTCTTTCTCTTGATCTGAGTTTTTGTTTTTACTTGTCTCAGGTGTGTGCATGGCAATCAGCTCACTTGGGTCAGAGGTCATCTCCCTGGAGAAGTGCAGGGTTTTGGATACCATGACGACCAGGTTACTGCCTCCCATGTCACTGCTTTCTTCTCGCTCTCCCTCTCTGACTATGAATCTCTTCCTGTTTTTTTGTTGTCAGTGGTGTAGTGAGTAGTGTAGCTCACACAGAAGTCACTTTCAAACCAAGCAGCTTTCTTGAACTTGTAGAATTCGTAGGCTAAATTCCTGGTCTCATGGATTCCTATTTAAATGACTTTATTTTACCCGTGAAAATTTGTAAAAGAACTGTAAATGTGACCACACCTTTACGATGTGTCATAACTACACGCCATGCAGCAAAGTGACAAGCAAAAGGAGTTATTTCTAAGTAGTTTAATTTTTTTTTCTAACCACCTGCAATAATCGATAGGACTTTTGTCATTCTTGGGGGAGCACAAACGTCTTTGTGGGGGAACGCAGTTTCTCGGAGGAACGCAAATATTTGCGAGAAAGCAAAAGCATGTTCCTCCCATGATCTATTTTTTTTTCAACCACCGTGTCCTCTTAAGGGGCTAAAATCACATTTCATATTAACATAAAGCATTAGATATGTTTTATTTGGTTGTTATTGTGTTACTGGAAACTTAAAAACACACATGGTTAGGACAAAGTGTTAGCAGAGCCATCTATTTTTGAAAACTTAGTCAACATAAAATAAAAATTCACACCTTTTTTCCATGTTATTCGTCTTACTGTGAACAATTCATCCTTGTATACATATACATTTTTTGAACTACTAATTTTTATTTAAAATGTCAACTTAAAATACGTAAAATACTTAAAGTGTCATAACGTAAAATACTTTGAATATTAATATGAGATTGATAGTAATTTAACAATATAGAATATTCAGAGTATCTTCAGATTAGCCGATAGTGATGACTTTATTGTTATATTTGGGTACTGAATTGCGATTTGGTCGTTCTTATGTCTCTTTTAATACTGAATTTTGATTAGCATTGTCCTTTTTTATATATTTAAGTTTCAATTTGACTTTACACTGTGCAGTGACTGCTTGTCTTGATTCTTCTGTGCAGGCGACCGAAAACAAGACAGGCAATATTTCCATAACTAAAGCTAAAACTTAAAGGCATCTTTAACACATTTATATTGCTGTCTTGCAAAGCTCTGTTATTTCTTTCAAGATGTGCATATCTATATTTTTTTCTCTTCCATGGTTCACTTAGTGCATATTACCATGCTAAATTCCTGTGCAGGTGTACGGTACATGCTAGTATAGAGATTGTGTGGGTGTGTGTGTTTGTTGCATCAGTGAGATGATGTTTGTAACCTTGTTTTATACATGTGTCAGACAGAAATTTTCAAACCAGACGACTGTTTTTTTTTTTTTGTGTGTGCGTGTGTGTGTGTGTGGGGGGGGGTCTATGTGTGCGTGTGAACTCCATGAAAGCGCAAAAGCATTGAGTTCAGCAGCCAGATATTTTTATCCCTGTCCTCGAGACCTCTCTCTTCCTTCGCATTTCTCCTCTCTTCCTCGGGCCTGTCCTCAACCCTCCCCACTCTGATATGTGTTTATCTACGTATTTGTGTGTATGTCGTGAGTGACAGCAAGAGAGTGACAATAAGAGTGAGTGATGATTGAATTCATCAGTTGGAGCAGTTGTTTCCAGCATAGCATTTTGTTTGGAAAAGCCCACCTTCCTAATCGTTTTCATTAAGATATGATCAGTGTTATTATTCTCATCAGCTGGACCTCTTAAAAGCTGACCACTCAAACGCTTTCATAAGCTACATTTATAATCAGGTTGATGGCTCAAGTGCACTGAAATGCATTTATATATACACCACAGTTGATCTGATTGAGCTTGATCCAAATGAAATTTCGATCAGATTAAAAAGGGTGTTGTAAACCTGAAATAATTTAATCAGCAGGAAAAAGTGAAGCATGTAAATGCTTGAATCAGACTATTTTCTCAATCGGATTCGAAAATACCTTGCGCACATGCGCAGTGCTGTGATGTGTATGTTTACATGTTTTACTTCTTACAAATGCACTTTTGTTTATTTATGTCTTATAAACTGGTCAGTGGAGGAGACATTATTCTGACATTATGTCAGCTTATGTTTTAGACATGCCACCAATGACGGTAGCTCTGGTGACATTGTGGTGGCTTTTTCTGGTTCTGAACATGCCAACTGGCCACAACGCATGTGCTGAAGTTTTGTTCAACAATACTTATAATGCAATACTTGTAATGCATGTATTAACAAATATGTGAAGCTGAGTGCAACATTTAGCCTTCATATAAACAGAACTTTCAGAATCTGAAATCTAATTGAATAGATTCCGAGTCTGACTGAGGAAAATAAACACATTTTCACAAAGTAGCAGAGGATGCAGAAATGTAAATTGGTTTAAAGGGATTCACCCAAAAATGAAAATTATCCCATGATTTACTCACCCTCAAGCCATCCTAGGTGTATGATCTTCTTTCAGATGAACACAATCATCAGAGGTCACTCTTCCACCGTAATTCGATGCATACGGCTGTTTGCCAGAAGCTAGTTATTATATTTTATAAAGTTTTATATGGATTTATTTTCTTACAAAACCCATCGCTTCACATCAGAAGGCCTTTATTAACCCATGGATTACTTTTATGAAGGATCATGGATGCACTTTTTTGGGCTTCCAAACACAGTGCCCCATTCACTACCATTATGAAGCTTGGAAGAGCCAGGATATTTTTTAATATAACTCTGACTGTGTTCATCTGAAAGAAGGTAGTCATACACCTAGGATGGCTTGAGGGTGAGTAAATCATGGTATAATTTTCATTTTTTGGATGAAGTATCCCTTTAACATTAGCTGAAAGTCATTGTTATTATCTCACATGAACAGGTATATTTAAGGGGGTAATGAAGTCTGAATATTTCATATATTCAAGCAGCACTTGTACTTCCCTTCAATGGTATGTGCTCCTGCCTTATCATTCAACAGATGGCAAAGATTTTGCCATTCCTGTTTGATGGGGCTAGTGTGAGTGTAATCAGGTTAATATGTTTGACAGCAGTGCTGCCACAGTATGTCATTATAGATATTACACCCACCCTTACTAAGAGCAATTTCCCACATCGCTGAATTTAGAGGAGATTACACAGCACAGGAGTGAGCATGCTAGTGAATGTTTGTGTGCTGTAAGAGCTAGAAATGAAGATGTACAACTCTTGTTTATATGTTGTGTACTTGTGTATGCATTTACGTACTATTCAGATATGACTGAAATCTATTTCGTACTTTCTTTGCAGGCCTGTTTGATTGTATTTTTAACAGCCGTAGGTTATTGAGATGTGATTCGAGGTACAGAGAGAGAAAGAGAGGGCGGGTGTGTGAGAAGGAATCTGTGGAAAGGAGTTATTCACCTAGACTTACATAAACCCTAGCTCTATATTTAGACAGCGTGACTTCAGATTTCTGCACCAGAGTGATCGACCACATTGATATGCGTGTGGGCTTCAGTGTTCCTCATGCACAAACTGCAGTCGGAATGCTTCTGCCTGGCTGTATCAGGCTATATGGTGCTTTGTTGTAGATAAATATGTATTGGACTGCTGCTTTGCTGTGTGTTGCTGTGTATGAGTCTGTTGAGCATCTATAATACTGAATGTTAGTATTTATCAGGCTGGTGAAGCTCAGTGCTTTGTTGGTGTTTATCAGACTGCTGCTGCTGTCGGCTGATTGTGAGCGTGTTTTGATTAGGAGCATAGTGTAGAATAGACTGGTGTGTAAAGTGAAAGTGGCATGTGAAGGCCAAGCATGGTAACCCTTACTCGGAATTTGTTCTCTGTATTTAACCCATGCAAGTTAGTGTACGCATTAGGGTTAGGTATTGATTCAGATGTCCCAATTCGATTCGTTTCCGATTCTCAAGGTCTAAATCTGATTCGATTTCGATTTTTTCGATTCTCGATTCGATTTTCAGATTCGATTCTTAAATTTTTATACATAAATTTTCACTGGCCCCACCACACCCTATATTGTAATAAATAAGGTTATGACACACAATATTTTAGATACGAGTGAAATTTAACATTTTCAGGTACATAAATTGAATAATCAAATGTAAAATAACTGCAGAAAAAATCTTCACTGTACACATTAAATAAAGGTTAATCCTTAAAGTAAAAAAACGTTATGTAATGAAGAACAGGGTGTGATTTTCTCTTTTGTTTGATTAACATTGAAACACAGACAGCTGCAGGAATATTCGGTTGTTCTCACTTTAAAATTAATGCACATACAATAATGATACACATGCCTTCTTTCTCTACTGCTTATAATAACTGTAACTGACTATGTTTACCTAGATACTCGCAAAGGTGGGGATTTTGAGATAAATTTGTGTGAATTTGTTTGTTTGTATCACACTTGTATCACATTGGCTTTAAAAACAATGACAGATATTTCAAACTGCTTTTTGCCATTTTGACACGGGGTAGCATTTATATAAAATGCACAGGGTTAGTTCACCTCAAAATGAAAATTCTGTCATTAATTACTCACCCTCATGTAATTCCACACCCATAAGACTTTCCTTCGTCTTCGGAAGACAAATTAAGACGTTTTTGATAACAGAATGCTGTCAGCTTTCCTTCCATTGACTCTCTACCACTTTTGACGCTTCAAAAAGTTCATAAAGAGATTGAAAAACTAATCCATATGAATCAAGTGGTATAGTCCAAATTTTCTGAAGAGAATCGATCGCTTATCATGATGAACAGATTTAATTTAGGCTTTTACTCGCATGTAAACATTAATCAGCGAACGTAAGCAGATGCTCAACCAAGCCAATCAAATAAATCAAGTAAACCTCTTTTGGAAGCTCAAACGTGCTGCGTAACACACAGTTAACTATTGTTATAATGAAACCTTATTGTAAAGTGTTACCATTTTTTTTTACAACCGTGATCCTTTTGAAGGATTCTTTGAATGGAAAGCTCAAAAGAATGTCAATAATAATAATAATAATGAATAATTGTTATTGAATAAATGAATAATTGAATAATAATAATAATAAAAATCTTCTGTTGCATTTAAAAATGACCTTCAGAAAATTCTTTTTCAGAAATAATTCTGAGCCGTATATGTTATTAACAGGTTTGTACTGTAGCTTTTTTATTCTTCTGTTAATTACTAATGTTTTCCCAGTGATAAAACAAAGAAGGTGTCTTGTCTATTATAAAGATTATGAAACTCACAACACAGCACTGGGTAAGACTAAAAGAGCTCTTGCCACAGCAGTTCTTGTGGTGATGAGATGACACTCAAATAGCAAGCATTACAATATTTTACTGACAGATAAAAGTGCAGCATGAAGGAAAATTTACAACCCACTCCATCAAAATGATGGATAATGGTTATTTGTAGCGCAACCTCTGTTCGTGAGTGCACAAAATGCGAATGTGTTTTGTTTGTTTGTTTGTTTGTTTGTTTTTTGCTGAAATTCCACAAATTTAGCATACTCAAGGAAAATAGAGAATCCATACACATTTCTGACCTGATAAGGATGTAACTGTGATGTTTTATGATTTAGTATACCAGTTATCATTTTTTTTATTTTGTATTATCAGTTCAGGAGAATAGAAGTTGTTGATGTTCTCATATCAACAGGGTACCCGCGGGGTCTTAAAAGCATTGAAAAAGTCTTAGATTTGATAATCTAAAATTAAGGCCTTAATAGCCTTGAATTTGGTATACAAAGTCTTGGATTTCGTTACAAAGGTCTTATTTTTATTTATTTTTATTTTTTAACTTTTCCTAGGATTAAGTTCATACCGTAACAAAATGAACTGTTACTAGTGTAGGCTAATTAAAAATTCATGCAGCTTAATGTTGAGTGCGTCGTTTTAAATCACCGAAACGCGTCCGATGCTACCATGTCAAGAAACAGAAGAGTGTACAAATGTATTCAAGGGTTGTATTTGTTCTGTACAGTGTTGTTCAGTGCAAGATTTTAATTTTATTTAAGCTAGCATGAAGTAAAGGAAAACAGCCTACTTCCACTAAATGTTAAAAACTAATAACAATGAGAGATTTTTATTTTTTGGCAAAATGAAGTTGATATATATAGCTTCAGTTTTTTTTATTTTATTATTTATTTTTTAGGGTTCAAAATGTATACAGATTTGACATTTTCCCCTCATACTTTTGTCAGAATGGGTACGAAGTTGGCATTGAATTTCATTTAAAATGGTATTAAAAAGGTCTTAAAAAGCCTTGAATTTCATTTGGAGGATCCTGGGGGTACCCTGACAAAGATAATCAGTGTAATCACATGTGATGTAATCTCTCAGACTGCAAATCCTTATTAATAATAACAATAATATCACTTCTAAAATTTTATAGGCCTAATAACAGTCTTTAGGTCTGAACACAGCACAACAATCAGTCATTGATAAAAATCAAAAGCAGCTTCAAACACTGAGAGAAACACTGTTTGAGAGAATGAATGCACCATGCAGCATCATGGAATAATTGACTGTGGTATGAAACTCATTCACAGGCATAACTCTTGTGCAAAGTATGCAAATTGCATGTGTGATATCCAGGGGCTCGCCTTTTGAGTGAAATATTTCTATGCAATGTGACATTTTTCTGCATCACCAACTCCATCTTTGCTCGTAAAATTATAAAAAAAGATTCCCATGATAATAAGATGAAGTAAATAATTAGGTAAATAAATAAGCTCCTAAGTGCGATAATATTGTGTATCAATCTCACATGCTGATGTCACATGACATATGACGTGGAAGCATATAACCCAACACGGAGTAATGGAAGAAGGTCACCTGGTCCGATGAATCCTGTTTCCCTTTTGTGGGAACTGTCGATGCTGCGTCATGATGCATTGGGAACCTTCTGCATGATTACGTCATTGAAGCACTCTTGTATCTAACCAATCGTGTAGCGAGACGTCAGAGGCAGTTGACGTCACGGACTAGGAAACTATAAAGCATACCGGGATTCAGAGAATGCCAGCTTCTGTTGTCTTCAGCAAGCGCTCTATGTTATCTCGTTTGTCTTATTTGGTGTTGTTTGTCCCGATCTCTTCGTCTGAGGACAAGAGCATCTGTTGCACCACACTCATATATATATAAATAAATATATATATATATATATATATAAATATAAATATAAATATAAATATAAATATTAGGGGTGACCCTGAATAGTCGACGATTCGAATCTTCGATAGGAGGAGCCTGATTCGACTACCAATCTCACAGTCGAATCGTCGCAGAGGTGTTATGAGAAGACGCTCAATATCTGATTTTACATACAATAAAAATACATACAATAGGTTAATATACAGCCTATTATGTTAATACTATAGATAAAAATGTGAAAAGAAAGAAGCTTTTAATAAATATTTTTTAATGTGCGTGAATAAATCCAACCACCACAGTGACCGATTTAGGTTTCACTTCCCTGATCCGTGACCGGCATGATAAGCATCTTAACGGCAGGGATTAAATCTTCAACAATGTCTGGGATCAAGTGTACAATTAGATGCACTTTGAAATGGTAAAAGATGATCAAAAAAAGGTATAAGGTATGATGCAAGTTGTGCCAACAGCTCATATCCTAGAACTCAACAACGACAAACACTGTGGCGCGCTTCTGCCGGCCAGCGAGCTGACTGTAGCGCGCTATTTGAAAAGACTCAAACAGACACAGGCAGATTGCGTGAAAGACTGGATTTTTATCTTTCAATCAGTCTCGAGAGACTGGTTCCCTTAGTAAATTTTCTGGCAGAATGGAAAGTTCTACTGAGCATATCGAAATGGGTTCTGCTTATCAAAGAAAAGGGTTACAGAATTCAGTTTGGGTCTCGCCCGCCCAGATTCAACGGGGTCCTTCCCACAGTGGTGACCCCCGAGCAGTCTCTGGATATGGAACAAGAGGTTATGACGCTCTTGCAAAAAGGAGCTATAGAAAGGGTTTCTCCTCCCAGCAAGCTGTCAGGCTTTTACAGCCGTTACGTAACGGTATACCGGTATGGCGGTTTATCGCGATATTGACATGTGCGATTATCATATCGTCAACATTTGCTTATCCACGGTTTTGGAAAACAATAAATAAATAAAACCAGATCTCACCTGCGCTGCAGTGCATATGCACCTTCATTCCACATGACGGCTTAGACTCTACTCTTACATGTACAGCTGAGAAGATGTCAGAGCCAGAGGCTGCAAATTCTAATCTCTTTTCCCCGCCGAAAAAAAAGTTAAAATCTGCAGTATAGGAATACTTTGGGTATCCGAAAAACGAACGTGGGGTTTTCCTTGAAGATGGATATCCAGTTTGCAAGATGTGTGGACGAAAAGTGGCTGCAAAAGGAAGAAATACGTCTAACATGTTCTCCCATATTCGCGAACACCATCCCTCCGTGAAGATAAATGTATGTTCTGTTTATAACTTAAGGCCGTATTATTTCCGTGATGCAGAGGGAATCCAGTAATGAAAATGGAATTTAGGCCTACAGTAACGCATATGTCACGCACAATGCGAGATTTGATGAATGAATACTAGGGATGTCCAGATCCGATCATGTGATCGGAAATCGGGCCCGATCACGTGGTTTCAGACTCGATCGGAATCGGACGTTACCTCCCGATCAGGACTCGGATGTATTAGGGGTGCAACGGTTCTCGGTAAAAAAAATTGAACCGTACCATATGGTTTGTTTAAAATAGCAACGTGGAAAACAGACAGACAGAGTTCAAATAATGTACGTTTCAGTCGATGGATGCGCAAAACGTTACAACAACGATAATCAGAAAGCGTGGACAAAACAGTCACTCTTTGTAAACTGTTAACTGTGAGTGCCGTCTGCTGCATGTCCAGTCATTTACGCCGTCATCACCCGGGTGTTGATACAGGTGAGACCTGAACAGCACACGTTGCTATCTGTGTTTAAACTAACTCATTTAAGCCTTGCTGATTTAAACCTGATTTAAAGAACAAGACGCGAAAGAGAACTCGCGCACTGTGAGAAGATTTGTGTGCGCTCATCCGAAGCGCGCACACGCTTATTCCAGTCAGCGCGCAAATACTGAGTTCTCTTTCACGTCTTGCGCTTCAGCGGACAAATTCATACAAAAATAATTTAAAAATGCCAGTCCTAGCGAGTATCCTAGCAAACATAGTCTGTTATGTCTTAAGTGAACGTATATTAGTCGAGAAAGACAGCGCATGTGGAACAGTAAAGGTATGTACTGGATTGTGCATGTCTTAAAGGGAAAACAACTATTCCTGTTGCCTGTTTTTAATGTTAAATAAAACAACAAATAACAAAGAAATCACTTACTGCTCTTGACTGAATAGTTTTTGTAACTTCAATAATGATTAATCTTTATTTATTTTATACAGTAAAGATAATATGCAGTGATATTTTATATTTGATTACTTTATCCATTTTCTGTACGTGAAAACGACTGTTAGATACCTGAAAAACCTGAAAAGCACTGTTCCTGGATCTGTTTTTTCGCTCTTCTTTATTCTTTTTCATGTATTATAGAAGTATCGGATCGGGACTCGGTATCGGTAGATACTCAAAATCAAATTACTCGGACTCGGACTCGAGGGCAAAAAAATGTGATCGGGACATCCCTAATGAATACATCAAAATTATAGCTGTGCAATAAATCAAATCTAGATATGCGTGTGTATGAATATACAGCGCAATACTGTACATCTATATTCTGTTTGTTTTGCTTGTCTATGTGTGTGAATGAGCAGCGTCATTTCGTCAAGTACATACTTAAGTACGCGTGACATGTTTAAAGCGTCAGCCGGTTTAATTTAGCAAACAAAAAAGTTGTTACATTTCATCTGATTTCTTTTTCAAGAATATATTTGTATTAAATCATAGAATCCAGACAAATTATATCAGACAACCCAGAAGTTCGGAGGAAATAAAATACATTTCATAGGACTATATTATTCTTAAAAAATAAAAATAATATTAATTATTAATTCATTAATAAAAACATTAAGTATAAAAATAAGTTAAGGTTTTATGAATTCAACTGATTAGACAGATTAGATGTTGTCAGATATTATCTGGTTATATGTACATGTTTTTTGTCATGTTTATAATTCTTTTAATTCTTTAGGGTCAAACTACCTCTTCAAAGACACTTCCTGATCCAGCTCAACCAACTGTCTCACAGTCACTTGCTAAAGGAATCAAGTTAGATCCTACATCCAAACAAGCCAAAGAACTGAATCATGCTGTAGCTTATTTCATTGCTAAAGACATGATGCCCTTTAGAGTAGTGGAAAAGCCTGGCTTTCTCTACCTGATGAAGAAGGCAGTCCCAATGTACAAGGTACCATCAAAAACCTATTTTTCCACCAATGAAATCCCTCGAATGTACAAAGAGGTAAGGGCCAGTGTTGAAGAACAGCTGAAGGAAGCTGTGTGAATTTCACCAACCACAGACCTGTGGACCAGCAGTAGTGGAGGAGGGGAGCCATTTATAAGTTTAACAGTCCACTACCTCTCCTCAGATTGGCAGCTTAAGTGCCACTGTTTGGAGTCTCATTTCTTTCCTGAAGACCACACGTCAGATAACATCTCAGAGATGTTTGAAAATATGCTCCAGGAATGGAAGATTTCAAAAGAATGTCTGTGTGGAATTACCACAGACAATGCAACAAATATGAAGAAAGCCTTTGCAGAGTTCCCATGTGTTTGGCTCACTTGTTTTGGCCACAATTTAAATCTTGCCATTAGCAAAGACTTGAAGATCCAAAGGGTTGAATCTTCTGTCAGGGCATGCAGACACCTGATTCAAGGATTTTCTCGGAGTTGGAAAAGGAAAAGAGAATTGAAAAAAACAAAAAAAACAAGCAGACCTGGAACTCCCTGAGCATGCCCTCATCCATGACGTGGTAACAAGGTGGGGATCAACTTTATGAGATGATCTCCAGGTTCCTGGAGCAACAACAGGCTATCTGTGCAGTCCTGGCTAGTGACAGGAGTACATGGCAGCTCATGCCAAAAGATAATGACATTGCCACACTTGAGAATGTCAACCAGCTCCTTCAACCATTCTATGACCTTACTGATGCCCTGGCATCGGAGAAAAAAGTCACACTGTCCTCACTCACACCGGTACTGGAGCACATTGGTAGTGAAATCCTCTCTGAGCAAACTGAAGACAATTCACTCATCAGACAGATGAAGCAAGTAATGAGAGAAGACTTGCAAGGAAGATACAAAGAGAAGGTGGAACGAGTGCTACAGATCTCCAGCTTTGTGGATGCCCGATTTAAGAGAAGCTTCTGTAAAAACCTGGAAGACACTGTTGAGAAGTTCCTTTTGATAGAGAACATCCTCAAGCAGAAAGAGAAGAAAATTGGACAGGAGAGGGAAGCGGCAGTACCACCACAACTAAAAAGAAAGAAAAAAGTTTTTCTGGTTTGCTACAGCGAATCACTTCATCTAGGCAGAACAAAGCAACCCCAGGAGGAAATGAGAATGTCAGTGATAAGGTGCTGTCTGAAATGAAGATGTACAAGTCTCTTCCAACCATCAGCACAGACACTGACCCACTGGCATGGTGGAAAATGCATGCTGATGAAATGCCTCTTCTAGCAAATGTGGCCAGAAAGTATCTTTTTGTCCCTGCCACGAGTGTGCCTTCAGAGAGGATGTTTAGTATAAGTGGACACATTCTCTCACCACAGCGGTCAAGAATGAGCCCTGAAAATCTCAACATGCTTACATTTCTTCATCATAACCTGGCCTGAAAAAAAGCAAAGACATGCATGCTGCTATGATAATCTCAGGAAAATATTAACAAACATGGCCCTGCACTTTTTGCTCTCCCATTTATGCTGTTCAAGAGCAAGGACAGTTTGGTTTATTCTTGTCTCATTTAAAGAGAAATAACTTATTCTTTATTTTGTTCAAATGGGAGATTATTTTTCTTTCTTTTTTTTTTTTCAAAAGGTAGACTCATACTTCCATAAAGGTTTTTTTTTTTTTTTTCATAAAAATGTTTGCTATAATAAACCATATGTTCAACCAAAAATCCCTATCTGTTTTCATTCATTTAAGGGTAATTTTAGCTGATGATTATAATAATAATGATTGTTTAATACCGTATACCGTGAAACCGTGATATTTTCTGAGACGATTATCATACCGTGAAAATCTCATACCGTTACAACCCTAGATGGAGGACTACGCCCTATCATAGATTTACGTGTGCTAAATCACTCCATACCAAAGCTCAAATTCAAGATGCTTACACTCAAACAGATTATCCCACAGGTCAAGTCCGAGGACTGTGTCCATCCATCCTCATCACAGGAAGTTCCTTAGGTTTTCTTTCGGGGGCGAAGCTTACCAATACAGGTTCTTCCTTTCGGCCTATCATTATCACCCCGCACATTCACGAAGTGCGTGGATGCAGCTCTGGCTCCGTTGAGACTCCAGGGCATCCGCGTACTGAATTATATTGACGATTGGTTGATCCTAGCTCAGTCAGAGCAACGTGTGGCTCAGGACCAGGGGGTTTTCTCCGAGGGGAAATCCTTTTCCCATGATCAAAGTCACGCGGCGATGCCTTCGTGCTCTGGTCATGTAGAAAAATCCCTGGTTCCTGTGCCAGGGACCTGTGCTGGGGACTTCTCGTCGTCGCGTAATGCTTACGACAGATGCTTCCCTCATGGACTGGGGGGCGATCGTGAGTGGTCGCTCAACTCAGGGTATATGGGAGGACCATCAGCGTTACTGGCACATAAATTGGCTGGAAATGATGGCGTCATTTCATGCACTAAAATACTTCCTCCCATACCTGAGGGACCACCATGTGTTGGTCCGTCCGGACAACATGTTGGTGGTCTCATATATAAACCATCAGGGGTCTACGGTCTCGCCAATTTTATTACTTGGCCCGTCGGATCCTCCTGTGGTCTCAGGGGAAGCTTCTCTCTTTGAGAGCAGCTTATATTCCAGGGTATCAAAATGTGGGAGTAGACGCCCTGTGGAGGCAGGGGCTGAGGTCCGGGGAGTGGAGACTCCACCCCGAGGTGGTGGAGCTCATATGGAAAAATTTTGGTCAATCGGAAGTCGACCTGTTTGCTTCAGGAGAGTCAACCCAGTGTCCACTGTGGTGCTCCCTAACACATCCAGCACCTCTGGGTCTGGATGCCATGGTGCAGACGTGGCCGAGTCTACATCTGTATGCATTTCCCCCGTTCACTCTGCTCCCGGGAGTTCTGGAGAAGGTACACCAGGAAGGGGCCAACCTAATACTGGTAGCCTTGTACTGGCCAACCAGAATATGGTTTTCGGACCTAGTGTCCTTCTTAGACGGCTCCCCAATGGAGCTTTCTCTCAGGCAGGACCTCCTGTCTCAAGCGGGTGGCACGATAATACATCCTCGCCCAGAACTATGGAAGCTATGGGCCTGGCCTCTGAGGGGGCCAGATTCATAGATGCTGGTCTCCCAACTGAGGTTGTGGAGACCATCCTTAACTCCAGAGCTCCCTCCACAAGGAAGCTGTATGGAATTTATTTGCTACTTGGTGTAGACAACATAATACGGACCCTGTCCATTCTCCTATTAGCTGCGTGCTACAATTTCTCCAAGAAAAATTTAAAACTTTGAAAAAAATTCAACTTTGAAGGTTTATGTTGCAGCTATCTCAGCCTATCATGCTCCTCTGGGGGATTCCTCGGTAGGTCGAAACCCCCTCATTACACGCTTCCTCCGTGGTATACTGAGGTTGAGGCCTCCAGTGCGTACAAGAACTCCAACCTGGAACCTGGCTGTGGTATTGGAAGGGTTAGCCGAGGCTCCCTTCGAACCACTAGAGGAGGTTCCAGAAAAGTTCCTTACTCTAAAAACTATCTTTCTACTAGCTATCATTTCTCTGAAGAGGATAGGAGATTTGCAAGCACTTTCAGTTGCTCCTTCTTATCTTGAATTTGCACCAGGAATGGTAAAGGCATTCCTAAACACTAGACCAGTCTATGTGCCTAAGGTCCCCACCAACATCCCAGGCCCGATTGTACTACAGGCCTTTCCATTTGAATCTTCGCATCAGGAAAAACTCAATCTGCTCTGCCCAGTGAGGGCTTTAGATGCTTATGTCCACAGAGCTGCCCTGTGGCGTAGGTCAGATCAACTATTTGTCTGTTATGGGTCCCCTAGGAAAGGGGGCCCAGCATCTAAGCAGAGGATGAGCAAGTGGGTGGTTGAGGCCATCTCATTTGCATATGAAGTGGCCGATCAGCCATATCCATTAACTATCCGCGCCCATTCTACCAGGGGTATGGCGGCATCAAAGGCTTTGATGTCAGGAATTTCCATCAATGATATATGTGATGCAGCTGGATGGTCATGCCACCAAACATTTATTAGGTTTTACAACCTTGATGTTGGCTCCACTCTGGGGTCGTCTGTCTTGTCAAGCTAACATAAAGCAAGTACTTGACGTTACGGCATAGTTGGGATTGCGTTCCCAATGCATCATGACGCAGTGTTGACAGTTCCCATGAAAGGGAACGTCTCAGGTTACGTATATAATAGTGATGCTTAGTGATAGATGTCGGCTTTTTTTCCAACCCGCGGGTCCCGCTTTTATGAAATGATTTGGCCCGCCCCAGCCCGCCCCGCACCACTGTATCTATTTTTACAACCCGAAAAACGAGATATTCTCCATTTGTTTTAACCAATACAAAATTGCGACGTTCAGACACGAATTTCTTCTCACGTTTATATTTCATTTAATGCGGGTTCTATGGCGTTGTTATAATGTAAAATGTCGAGAGCGCATTATTGTATCACGAGAGCGCATCAAATGCGCGAGCAGTGTGGGCACCCACCGGCAGAAACATTAATCGGCGCGTATGCCAAGTTTGCCAACAAGTGTAAATCACTATTTACATTTTAATTTACAAATTTATCTGTCTCACGTGCCTCGCATTGTCCCGCAAAATCACATCTACTGTCCTGCAACAGATCAATAGCCAGGTGGTCACCCTACATACTAGGCATTGTAATATAAATGAAAACAGTCTTTATTTCAGCCTGGAAGTGCTTGGAAACATCGCCCTGTAAACAGGCAACAACACACGATTATGAATATGAACCATAAATCAGGTCATATTAATATAATGAAGATAATGATAAACATTTTCAACATAAAGCAGCGTCTGTATTCATCTAACAGGCTAAATTATTTTTTATTTCAGATTTGATTTGGCCAACAGTTTACAGCCTACGCTACATAACCACTGAACTTTTGTTTTATTTAACACACGGAAAATATGTCTTGACATGCTGGAAGTGCTCATTTTGTGGCTCTCGTGTTTGTATATTTTTTCACACGAGTTTCACACGAGTTGCACTTCACATAGTAGCGATAATGTCTCGATTGTCTCTTGCTGCAGCTATTTCTGAGAACCGGTCCCAAACATTAGATTTAGCAGCCTGAATTTTTTTTCTTTTAATTATGTAAATTCCCGACCTCAATTTCTCCCACACCTCCTCTTCCATCTTCACTTTTATTTCTCTGTTTTTGTTGTCGTGGCTGGCGCCGGGAGCTGCTTGGTGTGCCGCTTTCATGACGTGACGCCAAAGGTTTGGGGACATCACGCAAGTTATTGTTACGGCCTTCGTATTGTAACCTTATCAAAGAACCTAATAAAATATGAAAATAGATATTCCCAAATATTTAATATAGGCTATAGGGAATTGCACGCAACAAACATTTATTTATTTATTTATTTTGTTTTTAATGACCCGCCCCAACCTGCCCCGCAAATAAAGCGACAATTTCTTTACGCGCCCCAACCCGACCCGCAGGTTACCCACGGGGTCCGCAGGTTATGAGACGACCCGCGCATCACTAGTAAAAAACCCCTTTTCCCTGAGTAGGGATCGAGACGCTGCGTCGCCTTGCCGTACCCCCAGCATACTTGCAAGCGCTTACTTCAGACTTATTACAGAAGCTGGCATTCTCTGAATCCCGTTATGCTTTATAGTTTCCTGGTCCGTGACATCACCCGCCTCTGACGTCTCGCTACACGATTGGTTAGATACAAGAGTGCTTCAACTACGTAATCACGCAGAAGGTTCCCAATGCGTCATAACGCAGCGTCTCGTTCCCTACTCAGGGAACCAGGGTTACATACGTAACCTGAGATGTTTTTTTTTACATCACGTGGACGTTTAGCTGGGGAAGAGATGGCATCTTCATGCACTGTGGGAGGACGACAAGCTGGTGGAGGGAGTGTGAAGCTCTGGGCAAAGTTCTGCTGGCAAACCTTGGGTCCGGCCATTCATGTGGATGTAAATTTGACAGGTGCCACCTACCTAAACATTATTGCAGACCAGCTACACCCCTTCATGACAATGGAAGTGGCCTCTTTCAGCAGGATAATTCACCCTGCCATACTGCACACATTGTTCAGGAATGGTCTGAGGAACATAATGAAGAGTTTAAGGTGTTGCCCTGGCCGCTAGATTTCCCAGACCTCAATCCAGTTGAGCATATGTGGGATGTGTTGGACCAACAATTTTGATCCACAGATGCTCCACCTTACAACCTACAGGACTTGAAAGATCTGCTGCTAATGTTTTGGTGCCAGATACCACAGGACTCCTTCAGGGGTCTTGTAGAATCTGCTGTTTGGTGCTGTTTTAGGCACTGTTTTGGCAGGACCAACTGCATATCAGACAGGTAGTTACAATGTTTTGGCTCATCCATATATATATGCACAGCATAAATGAGTACACCACCTCTGAACTAATACAAAATATGTATTTTCTTTATGATAACTAATCCAATTCATGGAAAGATGGCAAAACAAAAATATATTAAACATATACACTACCGTTCAAAAGTTTGGGATTCTTCTTATAAAGAAGTTTCGTCTGCTCACCAAGGCTGCATTTATTTAATTAAAATACAGTAAAATCAGTAATATTAATTACAATTTAAAAGAACTGTTTTCTATTTGAAAATATTTGAAAATGTAACTTATTCTTGTGTTGGCAAAGCTGAATTTTCAGCATTGTTACTCCAGTCTTCAGTGTCACATGATCCTTAAGAAATCATTTTAATATTGTCACGATTACGTCTGTTCCTGTCACATCCCGGACTACATTTCCCATGATCCTCCATTGCTCATCACCTGCACTCACTTCACAATCACTCCACTCTAATCACCACACCCAGCTGCCACACATTACCTGGACTATAAAAGACTCATACACACACCACCTCACCGCGAAGTCTTGATTACCCAGTGTGTCATTTCTAAGCGTTTCCTTGTTTCCTTGTTTCCTTGTTTCCTTGTTTCCTTGTTTCCTTGTTTCCTTGTTTCCTTGTTTCCTTGTTTCCTTGTTTCCTTGTTTCCTTGTTTCCTTGTTTCCTTGTTTCCTTGTTTCCTTGTTTCCTTGTTTCCTGTCTGCCTGTGTTTGATCTTGCCTAATTCCTGTTTTACGACCCATTTCTGCCTGCCTCGATCCTTGCCTGTACCCTGACTACGACCCTGCCTGTTCCTTATTGCTCCTGTTTGTTCCTGTTTGACCCTGCCTGTACGACCACGCTCACTTCTAATAAAACGCTGCATTTGGAACCCCTGCCTGAGTCTCCCTTCGTAACAGAAGACTTCGTCGTCCACGATCCAGCAGCTTCCACAATCGTTTCCAGCTTCAGTATGGACCCAGCTATATGTCTCATCCACCTTCGTCAAGGTAATAGTTCCCTGGAGGACCACATTCAGAAGTTTCTGGATATTGCCCACTATGCAGACTGGCCTGACTGTGCTCTTATAGACTTTTTTTGCGATGGCATAAACCAACCCCTTCAGAATAGACTGAGACAAGAGGGACCACGTTCCTCACTTACTTGTTTTTTGGATTATGTGTTACTGACTGTTGGCTCTCCATTTACTGTGGATGTCGCGGAGGATTCCGACACCACAGAGAATCACGTTAAGGCCGCCGCGCCAAGGAACAAGCACAAAATGGCGGCTACCATCACAACAGCAACAGTTCACGTCTCCGCTGATCGCCCAGAGTCACGTCACGTCTCCGCTGATCGCCCAGAGTCACGTCACGTCTCCGCTGATCGCCCAGAGTCACGTCACGTCTCCGCTGATCGCCCAGAGTCACGTCACGTCTCCGCTGATCGCCCAGAGTCACGTCACGTCTCCGCTGATCGCCCAGAGTCACGTCACGTCTCCGCTGATCGCCCAGAGTCACGTCACGTCTCCGCTGATCGCCCAGAGTCACGTCACGTCTCCGCTGATCGCCCAGAGTCACGTCACGTCTCCGCTGATCGCCCAGAGTCACGTCACGTCTCCGCTGATCGCCCAGAGTCACGTCACGTCTCCGCTGATCGCCCAGAGTCACGTCACGTCTCCGCTGATCGCCCAGAGTCACGTCACGTCTCCGCTGATCGCCCAGAGTCACGTCACGTCTCCGCTGATCGCCCAGAGTCACGTCACGTCTCCGCTGATCGCCCAGAGTCACGTCACGTCTCCGCTGATCGCCCAGAGTCACGTCACGTCTCCGCTGATCGCCCAGTGTGTCACTTCTAAGCGTTTCTTTGTTTCCTTGTTTCCTGTCTGCCTGTGTTTGATCTTGCCTGTTCCTGTTTATTGACCCGTTGCTGCCTGCCCTGATCTTTGCCTGTCCATTGACTACGACTCTGCCTGTTCCTCACTGTTCCTGTTTGTTCCTGTTTTGACCCTGCCTGTACGACCACTCTCACTTGTAAATAAATGCTGCACTTGGATCTCCTGCCTGAGTCTGCATTCGTTACAAATATGCTGATTTGCTGCTCAAACATTTATTGTGCACAGGTGTACAAAATATTTGTGTACAATATTTTTTTTCAGGATTCTTCGATGAATAGAAAGTTCAAACGAACAGCGTTTATTTGAAATATAATCTGTTGTTACATTTTAAATGTCTATACTGTCACTTTTGATTGATTTAATGCATCCTTGCTGAAAAAAATATTAATTTCTTTAAATTCTTCTCAAAAAAATGAGAACTCTTACTGACCCCAAACTTTTGAAGGGTAGTCTATAATGTTACAAAAGCTTTGTATTTCAGATAAATGCTGATCTTTTGAACTGTTTTTAACATTGATAATAATAATTATAAATGTTTGTTGAGCAGCAAATCATCATATTAAAATGATTTCTGAAGGATCATGTGACACTGAAGACTGGAGTAATGATGCTGAAAATTCAGCTTTTCCAAAACAGAAATAAATTACATTTTATATTATATTCCAATAGAAAACAGTTATTTTAAATTGTAATAATATTTCACAATATTACTGTTTTTACTGTATTTTTAATTAAATAAATGAGAAATATATGTTAATAGCCATAAAATAAGTAAATTAGCCAATTTTGTTTAAATTAAGGTTTGCAGAAATGAGTACCCTAGATTTAATTCAACAAATGTATAATATTCTAGTACTTAGTATGCTCGCATAATTGTCACATAATTGTCAAATCTGTCCTGTTTAACTCCTGGATGATGAGCTCCTTAAATACCCTGATCTTTAATGGGGAGTTTTGCTCAACTCGTCTCTACAGAATCCCCCACAGGCACTCAAGAGTGTTAAGACTGAGTGCAATACATGTCCACAGAAGGTTTTTCACCTTGAGAGAATGCATGTCCTCATTGTCATGTTGAAAAAGTGCCCAACAATGCAGGGAATGAGAAAAGGGTAACATCTTCTGTTTCAAGTTTGTGTATTAAATTACACAGTGTTGTGGGAATTCATGACAGCATTGATAAAGCACAACTCCCTCACAACTTCAGCACTCATACATCCCTATATAAGAGCTTTACTACCACTGAACTTTACTGTGGGAACCAGGCACTTCTCACTGTACTCCTCCTCTAGCAACACCAGAATATTTTGGATGCTGTTAGATCCAAAATGATTGGTTTGGCCTCATTAGGCCAGAGTATTGATTCCCAGAATCTATATTTTGTAAATATGGGCTTTGGAAATGGCTAACTGACTTTTTTGTGCTTTGGCTACAGTAGGTAGTTCCAGTGAGAACAACAACCATGAATGTCATTTCTGCAGGCTGCATCTTACTCTGTGAGATAAACAGACACTCTTTTCATAGCTTTTGCTGGCTCTGAGACACTTGCTTGGTATTTCTCCTGGTATTTCTCCTGCTCTCAGAAAATGTTTATTTTGTTTTATTTAGTAACTTTTGGGAGGGTGTACTCATTTTTGCTACACAACATTTTATCACCTTGATAAGAAAATCTTATTTTGCTGAATAATTTTGATATGCTTCTTTGGTAATTGATTAAGCAGACTTGTTGGAACATTACATCTCTAAAGAACCCTAACATGTCTTCTAAGTAATTGAATAATTGCTGACTTTCAGAAGTTTCAGAGGGGGTGTACTCATTGCTGTGTACTCATTACTCAGTGCCGTGCACTGTATACCGTGTCTGTTATCTTTAAAATCACCTAGTTTATTTGTGTGTCTGTTCCATTTCTATGTGCATGTTTATGCATTTTTGACCACACTGACCTTCATCCCTAATGGTGCCATTGAGGTGGTGTTAAATGTGTAAAGACGTGCTCCCTGCTGCTGCCACTCTCACTCTCAGTGAGATCACTCCTGCAGCTGTGCATGGAGCCCCTGTTCTAATGTGACCTTCAGCTCTCTCAAACCAGCCCTTACTATTCCCCTTCTGCTCTCCCTTTCAATGTCACACTCATATACGCACAGTGTGAGACTCCATGTAGAACAGCAGACTGTGATTAAATCATTTCCTCTCTATAGGATGCTTGGCCAAGGATCCCAGTAGCCTTTAATATTAATATGCAATGAGATTAGACCTACAACAACTAAAGCTCGTTTAATGTCTCCTGCTGGCATTCCAACTAATCCATTACAGTCCAAATTGAGTGCTGGTGAGTTAAAATGAGCATGCCAATGCAACAAAGCTTTATATTGTATAATGGATGTCTTTTTAAAGCTGAATCTCTTTTAATTTTAAAGCTCTTTATGCTTGCACTCAAGTACCTTACACTGACTGAATAAATGCTTCCTCTGGTAAGGCCATCAGATACCGGATATACTACACAAATACTCTAATTCAGTATCTCTAATGCACAACATAGTTTGTAAATCTTTGTACA
This sequence comes from Chanodichthys erythropterus, assembly GCF_024489055.1. Lineage (NCBI taxonomy): Eukaryota > Metazoa > Chordata > Actinopteri > Cypriniformes > Xenocyprididae > Chanodichthys > Chanodichthys erythropterus. The sequence continues at coordinate 34,003,630 of NC_090223.1, forward strand.
ACAGCAATAAATTCTCTTAATCTGGCATTAAATATTAGTCTTAATTTCTATTTATAGTGGATTATTCGGGGGCCTACACAGTATGTAACAATATTTCAGCATGCGTCAGTTAGAGAGGTCCTGGTGGTCATGTTCAGTACCAGTTTTTATTGGCTACCAGTGCATCAGACCTCAGCTGCTCATTGACCCAGACAGATAATGAAAGGTAATGAAAGTCTGTTTATATAGCTTTGTGCTTTAGAGAGAGAGAGCTGCCTGAGGGCAGAGCAATTCATGACAATACCTGTATGTGGCTGAGTCTGCAACCACATCCAAGCACAATGGCAATGTTTACATGGAACCCAGTGTTGGTATCGAGTTATTTATTGGCTTTAAGATAAGACAGTAATACAAAAATATTTACACAAGCAGCTTAAACTGTTTCATATTGTTTTCATAAATTTAACATTTCCCTGTTGAGGACTGGAAATACTGAAAGTTAGAATAGGAATCAATCATATGTAGTTTGTTGCTAAATATCCAAAGGCTGTAATAGAGAGTCATATTCTTGTGATTCTGCCTGATTATGGTTATGGATTAACCACAGATATGGATCTCATTGTTTATTCCATATCTGTGGTTCTCAGCTGTCTTTCCTTTGGGCATTATGTCATGGTCAAATATAGTCCCAAAGTTGTTTGTTGCAAAGTAAACAAAATCCTTACATTTAATTATTGAACTTTATCTGATGAAAAACAACAATCTTTGGTTTTTAAATCTTCTTAAATATTTTCATGCTCTCAGCCAGTGATTCACTGCCTAAGACAAATTCTGGTCGACACAAAGCAAATTTATCCTTATTGCTTGTGAACTTATCTATAACAGTCTTGTCCATATTTGCTTTTGTCTTACATAATTTATTTTGCTTGGTATTTGAGGATGAGGGCATGTCATGGCGTCTGCCTTTAAATGCAAATAATCTTGTGCTTCCCGCCCCAAGCTCGCCAAGTAGGGCTCGCTCGTCATTCCAATACATTAGGCAAACATAATACAGAAACTCACTAACTCACAAAATGGATCATTACAAACTGTTTTGATAGTGTGCTGCAAGGCTAACGTGGCTAAAGCTACACACTGTTGGAGAGCATTAATAAGAATGAAGATGCATTTATGAATTATACAGACTGTTTTCAGGTTAAAAATGAAAATAACGACATGGCTTTGGTCTCCATGAATACGATAAGAAACAATGGTAACTTTAGCCACATTTAACAGTACATTAGCAACGTGCTAACAAAACACATTCAGAAAGACGATTTGCAAACATCACAAAATATATATGAAATTGGATCATGAACAGTTGGTATCGATCCATCTTTGAGAAACAACTCTTGTGCAAATCCTGTGTTTTACTGACCCTCTTGTGCAAGCAATGGTGTAAAATACCTCACACATACTGGTATATAAATTTATCTAGACACATTCCCTTCATAAATAAAATGACACCACTGCGTCCTTAGTGGCTCAGATGCCAGGAGTTTATGGAGACTGTTTACTATGTTTACTATTATAGCCTTTAACAGATCAGTGATAATGTTTACATGTTTAAGTAGCTGAGACATCACGAGCTCAGGAATGGTCGTTCTTGAGTGATGCTGTCCTACAGAGTTTTGCTCCGACACAACTCACCTTGCTTCACGTAGCTTTAGTAATCCTGAAGACATTCAAGTGTGTTTGATCAGAGTTATAGCTAAACTGTGCAGAACAGCTGCATTCCAGAACCAGTGTTAGTGGTACACCGTTGTCGCTTACGAAAACATTGGCGGTGCCGTGGGTGGAACCATACAGATTCAGAAGGCGGTAATATTATAATAAGATCCCCTTCCTACGTCACAAGGGGAGTGAAATCAGAATGGCCCAATTTTCCACATGCTTGCAGAGAAAGGCTTACCAAAACAAAATTACTATGTTATTCTTTTTCATGTTTTCTGTGTTGGTAGATGCACCGGAGACCCGATTATAGCAAGGGAAAAGTCATATTTTCAAGACTAATAAGTCTATTCATTTACGAATTACATTGTTAGTTGCATTTTTTTTTTTTTAATTTGCATTTAGCAGTTTTTTTTCTTCTCTCCTTGACTTTATCAGAACATACTTGTTGCAAATTTTTGGGTCGAGACATAACTACTGCAAAAATATGATTCTGCTTGGGTTAAATATAGAGCTCAAAACATTCTATTTACATTTCTTACTCAGTATATTGCCAGTATTTGCAGTCATTTACCTTCCAGCATTGTTCACAGTCCACACACAGTTCTACTGGAAACTTCAGTATCTCTTCACGTTTGAAATCGGCACATTTCGAAACCGTATTTTACACCAAATGTATCTGCGCTCTCTGTTGTCAAGGTTTCATTTTATCAGTTGTGTGCATGAGGGAACTCTCGCCCTTGAGAGCAGTGGTGGGTAACTCCAGATTTTCTCTTTTTTTTCACACACACCCTCTCTGTCTATCACACAGTGTCTCTTACTTTCTACTGCTAACTCTCTCTCTCCCTTTCTTTTTTCTCTCATCTTGTCACTTTCTCACTCTGGTCCCATTTGACTCACCGGGTTCGAGCTGATAAGCACCTTGTCATCTCCGTCAGGCCACCCAGGTGCTGTAAAGTCTCTTTAAAGTGTAAATGTGTGTATATGCATGTGAAAGTCTTTGTATTATCTGTGTGTTTGTAACTCAAAAGTTTTTCGTTTTCAGGGTTTTATCAGCTTCAGTCCGAGGTGGTGCTGTCTCACAACCTTTCCGTCCTTTCCTGAAGGTGTAATACAATCTTTCCTGCTTTCTCTGCCTACTTTGCTGTACTACCCAAGGCAGTGGCTCTGCAACTGCCACTTTATCATTTTAATTCTGATTGTAAAACAAGTTTTAGTAACAACCAGGATGAAAGTGAAAAAGTTGGCATCTTGCTGTATTTCCCTAAAGCACTCTGTGACTACAGGACAGGTTTGGACAGGAAGAGAAGAGTGCTGCTAATTTTGTTGTCTCATCTTCAATAAGACAAAGTGCTGTGAAAAATCGCATTGCCATCTCACATTCTACCCTTCAGAAGACAGGAGTGACATTTGAATAATTCTAATCAATGCCACATCATCGTTCCCCACTGAGTTTAGAGAATGCTCATGTCACTCAGAGTAATTTGTGTCACTTGGGGTTAGCGACGGTTGACTTTTTATTCCACCTCTTTTCGGTGGCCCTCCTGTACATCCTGGGTGACTTGTTTCTCTCTACTCTACTGGAGAATCAATACCGCAAATAGCCATAATAAAATTACTAAAGAACAAACTACTCTCTGTTTACTTTCCCTCTGACCCTGATGGGATGTGTATGGAGAAGGGAGCAGTATGACAGCAGGTGGGAAGATGCAGGGCTCTTTAGAGGAATGAGCACCAATCAGAGCTCGCCTCAACATCTCTGCAGGGGGAGCAACACAAGCTGAGTTAGTTCGACTTGTGTGAAGTAGGAAAGTTTACAAATAGTGGTGTTGGTGGCTTGCCAGATTCCACGTTAGGGATTTGTTTGTGTCTGTCTGTCAAGAGCTGGAAGAGGCCATTCATCATCTGAATGGAGTTTTGAGTGATGCTGATTGGACGATTAATATCATGCATTGGTAAGCATGTCAGTAAAATGAATGCCATGTTGATTTCATAATTAACTTATTATTAGTGATTTTGAAAATAGCTGAGCCTTGCATCATTTTTAATACCTTGCTGCAACAGGCTGTAAGGTCCATTTTATAATGGGTCTGGATTATAGCCAGATTTTAGTAAGGCAGACATGTTTCCAAAGATTCATTCACATGTGGAATGCATTCATTTATTAATTTGCTTATTCACTTGCAAGAATTGAGAATGCCCCTAAATTTTAGATTAAAAATATCTCATAAAATATTTTATATATCTATGAAGTAGGCTACATAAGCACGTATTTAGGACTTTTTTTGTTCAGACACTATTGTCACATCAACAGATTAGAGGTCATTTGTATATATTGAATACATTTATATGAATCTGACATTCAGGCTTTTATTCTAGTTATGTAACTTTTTTTTTAAAGTAACTTCACTCTAAAAACTACTGGGTTAAATATGGACAAACCCAGGGATTGGGTTGTTTTCACCCAGCCATTTTTTTCAACCAATTTTGGATTTATTTTTTTAGCCAGCAATATAGTAATATAGTAAAAGGCATGTTTTTGCTCACCCCCAAATAGGGGAAAATTTGTGGGGTATTTTAAGCTGAAACTTGACAAGACCAGAGACTTATATTACATCTTTTGAAAGAGGGCATAATAGGTGCCCTTTAACCCAACATGCTGGGTTTGTCCATATTTTACCCAGCTTGGGTTGGTTTTACCCAGCATTTTTAGAGTGTTAAGGGACACTGGGGAGTGTTGTAACACGTGGTGAGTAGATGTCAGTAATATTAGACGGTCCAATCTCCTTTTTGAGCTCACAGTTGAAGTGACGTGACTGTCAGCACCATTGTAGATTTTCTGACAAAAAAAGAAAGAAGCATTTTCAGGGAAGAAAGTACAATTTTTTTTTTTTTTTTTTATCGAGATTATTTTTTTCCTAGCAATCATTGTATTATAGATACAATAATTTGACTTGCATATCCTAAAGTAGCCATTTCTTTAGTTTAATTTGATGCTTTGCATTCATGCTAACTTCAAACCCACATGCTAAAACTGTTAGCTATGTTTGGCTGTTTGGGTTGGGGATAGTTATATATATATATATAGTTTATAATAAAATGTTACAACCAACCCCTTATGATGATTTCAATGTGTCCAGTTATCTATCTCATCCTTAAGGAAAATTTTTTTGCACATCTATGGATTTTTGTGTTAAATGTGTTTCCATCGTAGTTTATATGTTTATGTCTTCTTATCAAATAAAAACATTATAAATTGAGTATACATTTTTGTGCACATTTTTACAATTTATGCACATCTTGGAGTTCACATCCAGCATTTTATTTTATTTTATTTTATTTTATTTTATTTTATTTTATTTTATTTTATTTTATTTTATTTTATTTTATTTTATTTTATTTTATTATTTTTGCTATAATTTACTTAAAATAGGTGGAATACAACATAGCTAGTGACTAATCCCTATGTGCCAGGAATACACACTCACAAACACTCACACAAACACACATAGCAGTTGTTTTTGTGCTGAATTTTAAGTCCTAAATGAAATGCATTATGTTTGGTAGCACTTTACTTTAAGCCTTTATGTATAAGGATAATGCATAAAATGCATTGTAATAAGGATAATGCATAAAATGCATTGTAATATTTGCAGATTCCTTGTTACATCTGAAATTGTTGTTTGTCATGTGTTTTAATGCATTATACTTTCCAAATGTATTCAATGAATAGATAAGTGTTTTATAATGTATTATAACCATTGTTACAATGATTTATGAGACCATATAATGCATTATATGGAGCATTACTTTTTATAATGCATTATACATAAAGACTTGTTTTTTGTCACTTTAAATTGTTCACTTTATTCAAAACTGATTATTCATTGTTAAAATTGTTACTACATTGTTAAAGTTTTTGCATAAATTAGATAGTGTGGATCTTATTTCAGCAAATAACCTCTCTTTGATACATCTATCCCCGGCTAGTGTTACAACTCACCCCAGTAGTGGGGTAGGTTTTAACAACTGAACTCTTTGTATTTGACATTAAATCACATAATCTGTGATTGTGAAGTACACGTCCAAGTGAGTTTTAAATGTAGTAGACAAATGTGGCTACAGTGTATTAAAGTTTGAGTGATCTAGCACAAACAACCACTGAATTACTGATGCTCAAACAAAAAGTGTTACTTCCATCCCTGGTCTCCCCTATACTTTTATTCAGACAGGATGTATTAAATTTATCAATGACAGTGACAGCAAAGACATTCATAATGTTATAAAAGATTTATATTTCATATAAATGCTGTTCTTTTAAACTTTTTATTCTTCATAGAATCCTGAAGAAAATGTAATGTAATGGCTGATGATTCTTCTTTTTTCAGAAACATTAAAAAAAATCTTATTGACCCCAAAAATTTTGAATGATAGTGATATTATTGTTCATTATGTAATGAACATAACCATTTAATGTACATTTATACAACTTAAAATGTTATAAATGTATATGTTACATAGAAATCAACATTAACCAAAAGTAATAAATGTTGTAAAAGTATTTTTCATTATTTCATGTTAGCTATTGCATTATCCAATAATAATGATGATAATGAATAACAACTTTGTTGTAAAGTATTAACATTATTTGTGACAGTGTATTGAATAACACCTAGCATTATATGCATGGAACAGTTGTGTAATGTGATTTACTCCCCGTTTTTAGCAGGAAGGATGTAGGAGTGCTTCAGTCTCTTTTTGGCAACAGCGTCACACTATGGTTTCTCTTCTTTTGCATTAGGGCGATGAGGATCAGCTGACTGTGGCATTTGAACATGCACTTTTGGCAGAGATGCTAGGTAGCACTATTTGATTGTGTGTCTGTAGATGTGTGAGCTCTGGTTTACTCTCTCTGATGATGGACGTTTAAAGACAGTACAGAGAGTGAGAATAGAACCCAAAAATAGGCGCATTGTTTGCTTTATTCTCCCAACAAAAAGAGAACAGCTGTAGACGCCCCTTTGCTGTGAATATTTTATGAAGGCTTATGGCTTGGCTCTAGTGCTGGTACCCTGTTTAGTGGAGGGGGTTGACTAGCCGATGACAATAACCCTGCACAGCCTTTTTACTTATTTTTACTTGTTTTACTATTTTAGAGAATTGCAAGTCCATTGAACCTTGAAAGTGGCTTTTGGAAAGCAACAGAAGGAACTACTAAAGAAAGTAGTTGCTTATTTATTTATTTTTTTTCTCTTGAAATAAGCCAATAATAATACCAAATCCACAGTCAAATCCAGATCAATTTAATCTTTATTTCCCCCCAAAAAGATCTTAATGAACCATATTTCCCATTATTTAAATCCATCAGAATTCTTTAACTGTTCTTTATATTTATACTTTAAGGCAGTTGTTCTCAGGGGCCCACTAGGGGGCCTCTGTAAACTTCCAAGGGACCCTTAATAAGTCTTAAAATTATTTAAATTTAATTATGCTACCACACACACACTAAGAATGTGTACAACATTAAACTTGATCTGTGTTTATTACATATCAGCTTAGACAGGAGGGCCTTTGATTATTGTGTAGGACAAGGTGAAAGTATAGTCTATAAATTGTGCATGTTTAATATTTCTCCTGTCTACACTCCTAAGAAAAATGGTTTGTAAACAGTACAAAATTAGGGTTCTTAGGCTTGTAACAATAGCAGAACCCTTTTTTTGTGCTAAATAAATTTTTTTTTATAAGGTTCCATAAAGAACCATTCTTTGAAAGTGCTATCTAGGTCATCAATGGTGTTATAAATAACATTTTTATTATAGTTTATTTAATATTAGTATATTTACAGTTACAGTGCGTCTCTTCTATTTGTTTATGTAAAAACAATTATGTTTATCAAGGCCAAAATAGCAAATATGGGCTGTATGTGAGCCTTTTACAATATTAAAAGGAAAAAGTGATATATAATGTACTAATTAAAAAATATCTAACAATATATGGATCATAAGTTCAATATCTCTCTTACTTAGTGGAAGAAGAGAATATAAGTACACTTAACTGAATAGAGCTGCTCACACTTACATGTTCTGTTAAACTAAAAAGAGAAAAGGACATGACTAGTAGTAAACTAACTTGAAAGTTAAAATGTATAGACATTTTAAGAAAGAAATAATTGACTTGTTAAGTGTTTGTTGACAGTTTGTGCAATTGGATGGCTGCTGAGCTCCAGAAAATCGGTAATGAGGTGGCTTTGACAGTTACAAAGGCGGAAAAAAGTGTACCAGTTTGGATTTTTTTTTTTTTTTTTTTTTTGCAGTTCTGTTTTTTGTCGCTAATGTACAGAAGTTACAGACTACATTTGCATTATATAGAGCCTTTGTACACTAATAGCTTGCCCAGTACGTGAGCTTTGGTGTCCTGTGTATACAGCTCTGAATCTACTGAGGCCTGGTCATGCTTTGTCCTTTTTGAAGATCCATAAGCTCTTTTTGGTGTGTGTGAATTCAAGCGTGCACCTCCAGGTCATGGTTGATTACGTTTTTCAAGATTTAACAGAAATTTCTTCTAGTGTCCCAAAGGTAAGGGTGTCTAGAGAGAGCTTGCCTTGTTGCTTGAATTAGTCTGCAACGCTTGCCACTGGAATTCCTGTTGATATTCCTTGCTTGTGTGGTCATTCTGAAATGTATTTATAAAGAAAGGCAGCTCTCGAATTTTTAAAGGATCAGCTCAATCTATTGTGCTTGCAGAGAATCAGGAGCTAACCTCATTTTTAATTTTGCACACCAGACATGTATTTTTGTTTCAAAAAGCATGATTTATTTACTGCAATGAGGATAGGGATTGCATGCTCAATTAGACATCGCTTTGATGTGAACGCTTAACATGATTTCACTGCAGTTAAGATGCAGCCGAGACGAGAGCTCCCAACCACATTATTATCAGCTGCTAGCGGTTTATCACGCGCGCTCACGCGTCAGAAATGTGTTGCATTTGTGCAGCACCACGGACAGCGCCACTCGTTCCCTGTCCGTTGTGCTGAAGTAGTACGCAACAGCTTGTGCAAAGTAGGCAAATCTATCCTATCCTATCCTACTACACTCCTTCTCTGATTAAACTTATAGAGAGGATTATAAAATGGCAGTTTAGTCCTTTGTCTAAAGACGTCTTTATAAGTTGAATAGGCAGCATCATAGCAGCCTTAAACTTTGTTTACAAGATAGACATAGATTTGAGACATTTTCAGCCCATTTCATGTACCTTTGCTCGTTTCATATTTAAAATATTAATTTTATGACACGTATACTTTGCTGTAATTCATGTGTAAATGCTTTTATTTAGCATTAAACGGTTTTTGTAAGAGCTCATTTTCAGATGCAGCTTTTGCGTGGCTTTGTAGTGTACAGACGCCTTCACAATAAAATACATCCACGTGTTTGTGAACCGCATAACATATCAGTCTGACTTAATCCATAATGGCCAAATAATGTTTCTCAAAACGGATATTATAGTACTGTTGACCGTTTCCTCCGGTTGATTTTTTTTTTTTTTTAGCGAGTAAATTTGCGCAATTCTATCTCCCCAAACTAAAAAGCGCAAACATTGCCTAACGAATGGCACAGTTTCCTCATTCCAATGTTGGATATAAACCCATTTTATGAGCTACCTGCGCTCAGCACTACATTAGCAGAATTGTGTTCTCACACGCAAGTATGCCACAACGACATGCCACAGCACTTCACTGCGTGTTTTAATATTCGTCAAACGCGTATCCCCCGCACGCCGTCACAGTTTTGTGGTAATTGTATTTTTTTCTGCTCATTTTTTCTCTTACCGTCTCTCGTAGGTTCTTTTAAACATGGCACTGGAGAAAAGGGGAGTTGCCGGTACACACATCTCGAGAGCAAATCATTCATGTGTGTGCAACATGCTCCATCTCGTGAGACGCAGGTGAAAGGGACTCTGAACTCGCCAGCGTCAGGCGCGTCAGTGCGCGCTCACATCCGCGTCGCTCAGTTGGAGTTCTTCTCCGCAGTTCAGCGAGCGTGAGGCAATGCGATTTCACCTGCTGGAGCACTGTGATCACACTGCGGGGGAACCGAAGTTAGTATTTGGTTTATAAAATATGGTTTTCACCACATAATATTTGGAATTACGGACTTTTTGTGTGGATTGAGAGTGCAGATAAATTAGAAACATCCCCGAGCAACTGAAGCAAGAACACTGAAGGAAAGCGATGCAACTCGCTCCCTTCCACCAAACCTCGAGACGAAACAGGTTTTTCTTTTTTCTTTGGGAATATATACGCAGTGTGGAAAAGGATTTGGGAAGATTTGCGTACCTTTGGGAAACAAATCCAGTTTCGTTTAGAAATAGGAAGGACCAGTAAGTTAAAACAGCAGACGGAGGCAGTACACACGGTCAGACTACTGAATGCGATTTCCCTTCCAGACAAATCGGTTGCATTCTCGTGGCAAACTTAAGGAGTAGACACCGTCGAAAAAAATGGAAAGAACATCAACGGATAACAGCGATCATTTGGATTTTCTAGATATGGGAGTACAGATTTAATTTTGTTGGTCTAAATGAACAAATCGATTGGGAAAATACGAAAAAGACTCAGAATTATCACTGAGTTTTGGCTCGTAATGTAATTGGCTGAAGACAAGTCATTTTGTGGACGGTTAAGCAGAGGTTATGTAATGCAAGAACTGAGAATGACAATTCCTTGTCACAGAGCTGCAAGCTGGAATTTTGCCTCAATTTGATTAGACGCTGTTTTCGTATAGGATCGTTTTTGGAAATCAACGTCGCTCTTTTTTTAGTGCCCTGCGGCACGCAATTTTGATGTCAGAGGAGGTAAGGCAACTCCTTATTGCAGTTAATGTTTAGTCTTAATCCCTTTATTCTAAACACACAATGTCTTTTACTCCTATTTAATATCTCTGGCACTGCTCAAAACACCCTGCCGTTAGTTTTTGGGTTGAAATACTGTTCTGACTTTTGAGTTTTTTAAAAATCCTATTTTTTTTGGCACATTTTGTCTCCAGTTCCGTTGCAGAAGTAACGCTGAGTACTTTGCTTCTAATTAGAATGATACAAAAATTCTGTGTCGCGTTTGAAAGATAAACTAAACGCGCAGAAAACATATTTCGAAATAAATTAAAGTAAAAAATACGACGCGAGGACAATCGTATGTTTGTAGACATGCTGTTCTATTACCTCACAGAAACTTAGAAGATAAAAAAGTACCTGCTCTAACCAAGCTAACAATACCGTGAGATACTGGTTCTACGTTGTGTGGCTGAGCTGCATTATAAGACGGACAGTCACACATTTTCAGTGCAACAGTTAGAATAGGAAAAAAAAAAATCTCACGCTGTGCTAATTTCACAAGTTAGATTAGCATTGGGAGGTGACTGCGGAGACTCCGGTTTATATTGTTGACGCAAATGTAACAGCAGGAGTGTTCTGAATATTTTTGTAGATGTTATAACACGAGAAATGTTTTGGCTCAGGTCGTGCCCATCACTGACCTATAGGCCACCTGCCAGACTAAAGCTGAATATTATTTGGCTTTGTCATGAATCTGCTTGTTTATAAACGTTCAAGGACCATGACAGCAAATATGATCAGCTTAGAGACAAAACATTTACCAAGCTACATCTAGTGACATCTCAACTTTTGGGACGTTAGCTATTTCATTTTCTGCGTTGTCACAAATATACTGTACTGTAAACATTTTCATATTTAAAGTAAAGTAATTTATACTTTTCACTTTTTTAACAATAAAAATACATACCTTACAAAAGGGTAAGGTAACTTGCAGTTTCATATTTTTGTCACAATTGCATGTTTTATTTTATTGCTTATAACATTATTTAAGGGTCTGTTCACCCCAAAATCAAAATTCTATCATTAATTACTCACCCTCATGTTGTTCCATACCTGTAAGACCTTCGTTCATCTTTGGAACACAAATTAAGATATTTTTGATGAAATCTGAAAGGTATATGATTCGTCCGTAGACAGCAATTTGCAACCACTATCAAGGTCCAGAAAGGCACTAAAGACATCATTAAAATATACGAAGTGACTGCAGTGGTTCAACCTTAATTTTATGAAGTGACAAGAATACTTTTTGTGAGCAAAAACAAAACAAAACAAATTACTTTATTCAACAATATCTTCTCTTCTGTGTCATTTTCACATGCTGTTTACGTCCAGCGCTTCTAGGTTCTACGTCAGAACGACGGCTCGGTATTGTCCAAGGCTGTTCAGGTGAGCAGCACAACGCATTCGTGTGATGCTGATGCAGGAGACGGCCAATAATGAGTCGGTGTTCTGACGTAGAACCTGAAAGCACTGAATGTAAACGGCATATGAGAATGACACAGAAACGTTAACAGTAAACAGTCACATCGACATTTTAACAATGTCTTTAGTATTTTTCTGGACCTTGAAAGTGGTTGGACAGATCCATGGACAAGTCATGTACCTCTCAGATTTCATCAAAATATCTTAATTTGTGTTCTGAAGATGAACAAAGGTCTTACGAAGGTCTGGAACGATATGAGGGTGAGTAATTAATGCCAGAAATTTCATTTTGGGTTGAACTAACCCTTTAAGGATCGCTACACAGTTGCTGGAGAGGCCAATTTTTATGTAGTTTTGAGTCGTCATGTGGCCCTTCCATTGTAACACCTGTACTGATTTATGTATAAAAGCAAGTAAAGTCACCTTTATTTATATAGCGCTTTTTACAATGTAGATTGCGTCAAAGCAGCTTTACATTTATATAGTTATACATACAGCCAGATTAGCCATTAAAAAGGCTTCACCCCCAGTATACAGAGTCCTGGAATTACATTTTACTCCATACAATTTAAACGTACAAATTTACATTTTAGTACTGATATTAAAGTGTAATTTTTACAGATTTTCAACCCACTTTGTATTGTATTGCAATGTTGGTAGTATATGTAAATGTACAATGTTTATACATTCTCCGTGTTACCTGGACCAAGAAATTCATGTTTATTTGTCAGCAAAAGTTTTTGTCACCTCCAGGGCTTTTGTGAAAACTAAAAGTTTGCTAAGAATTATTTCCTACCAAAGCAAGCCAATATTTGACTCTGATAAGCCTATCCAATGTGGACCAGTGGAAGTGGCCTTGGACGGCCCAGTGCATTATGGGTGTAGCGATTTGGCAAAAGGGAAGACAACAGCCTTTTTTCTCTGTTTTCTCTAGTCAGGCATCACTGATTTCAGTTGTTGTTTTTTTTCACCCTTTTACTACATAGGCATGCCAAGTTTAATTGAAAGCCCATTTTGCTAGTGAAGTACCCATTTAAATATATGCCATATGTTAGGTTATATGAGTTATGCATGCATGCATCACGAGAGACAGTGAGGAAGACGGATGGTGAAAAGGGTTGTTGTTGAGTCTGCCGATACAATATAAGGTGGAACAAAAGAGCGTGTGGTAATCTAATAACCAATAAGGACTGGCAGTGGCAAGACGAGAGGGAGGGAATGAGGAGGACCTGCTTGAGTGCTCTTCACTCTGCCCTCACTGCACACACACACACACACACACACACACACCTGTACGCTCACTGCGGGGTCTTTTACTTTAGTCAGGTGCTCTTCAGCTCTCTAAGAGAAAATAACTCAGGACAAAATCACTACTCCAGAGTCCAACCACCCTTGATCTCCTGCCCAAATCAAACAACACTGCAGAATTCCTTTGTGATTTGTGTAGTTCTTGTGCATGTTATTATTACACAAAGCATATTCCATATTACCTGGAAGAGATGTCTAGTGCTTAAGATGGATTCGTTGACCACAGTACTGATCAGTGGGCTGCTGCACCTGATACATTGGTGTCTGAATTCCTCAGTGACCATAAATTCATAAAAGAACTGTTTCAGCACTGCTCCTGCTCCACGTTGTGTTGTTGCTGAGGGTCTTAATAACTGAGTGTAATTCTCAAAGGTCTTTAAAACTCATAGATGTTCCATGGCTTTGAACACATTCACTGGTTGTTCTTGTTGTTGAGTTGCCAGGATGTGGGTATGCGTCCCCCAGTGTGGCCACACTTTCAGTGCTGCTGTCTGACTGCACTCACACTTCCTGAAAACTCAGCACTGCCTTTGGGTGAGTGTGTGGTTGTGTATTTTTAAGGATTATGAAAGCAGTGGAAAAAGAGTGTGTCATTTGCCTAACTGAAGCACTATTTATTGTAAGTTAAAGTTCCCCTAAAATCAAAATTTAAGTTTTGTAGATATTAGTATGAATATGTTAGCCTTAAGGTTATGAATAAGCTGGTGTGTTCCAAAACAATGACAAAATTCACATTTAGGAAATATAAGCATTCAAAACTGAGTCTCTCACTTCCGCTAAAATGGATCATAGATTTTCATCACATCACCATCAAATCTTCTGTCCAATCAAATGCTCTCTATAATCTGAAGTCCCGCCCCCTCCTACACTATAAACAGATGCTGAAGCTGTGGCTGAAATGTCATTTGTTCACACATGTACTAGTTTCTACATGGTGAATGGCACATAGTGCACTGTATAAAGGATAGGGAACAATTCAGACAGTGTAAATATGCTTTCCACTGACTCAATTGAACTCCGTTTTCGCGTTAGTGTCACGTGAACTATATGTTCGATATATCCTGCCCTGTCTTCCTGTTTCAGTTGAAATTATGTCAACACATTGAATAATGGTGCAGGTTCCAAGACACTTCAGTGGGCCTTTAAATAATTGCTTATAGAGAGATGGTATGATTAGGTTTAAACAATATTATAAAGAACATTTAGTTCAACATCAAGACATTAATACATTTATAATGTTACAGAAGATTTCCATTTTAGAGAGACGCTGTTCTACTGAATTTTCTATTCATCAAAGAATCCTAAAAAATGTAACAAATTTAAGCAGCACAACTGTTTTCAACATTGATAATAAATGTTTCTTAAGCAGCAAATCATCGTATTATAATGATTTCTGAAGGATCATGTGACACTGAAGACTGGAGTAATGCTAAAAATTCAGCTTTGCCATCATAAGAATAAATTACATTTTAAAATATATTCAAATAGAAAATGGTATTTTGAATTGTAATATTTTACAATATTACTGTTTTTACTGTATTTTTGATCAAATGCAGTGGTGGATATAGATTTTTTATTAGGGGTGTAACGATACGCTCAGGTCACAATACGGTATGTATCTCGATACCGAGTTCACGATACGATACGTATCATGATATTTTGAACAAAATGAAACTAAAATTCAAATAAGATTTATTTTAAAACATTAACAAAATTCAATAATTTTCCTTGTTTTACATACAAGATCACATTTCAAGGTTTAATATAAACCTTCTGTATTCAAATTAACAGCTGAATAGGTCTGTCTGTCACTGAAAAAAACGTTATTTGTTATTTAAAAATGTTAAATTTAATATGAACTTAGAGTTAAGAATCCTAAGGGACCGTTCACATATTGCGTCTAAAAACGTGTGGAAGGCGCGGCCGCACCGCTTCTCCTTCCTTCCAAAGCGCTTGGCTACATTTACTACTAGATATATTTATGGAGATAAGATATAAAAACCACCTGAGATTTTGATGTTTTGTTACGGAAAGGCCGAAGTTGATCGGTTGGTTCTTGTCACATGACCTGTGGTGTGCTTGCGGCATTCTGAAAAGTTAGAATTTTTCATCACGATGCACCTGGAAAACGCACCGCGTGTGCGTCGCGACCGCGTTGCTTCCATTATGAGCGCACCTGTCGCGTGGCTACATTTGAAATAACCAACTTGCACTCAGAAAAGACGCAATATGTGAACAAACGGCCCCACAGAACTTCTTAAAGCAAAGCATCGCAAGCATCTTTTGCTCTTCTGTGAGCACAGCTGTTGCTGTGGCACTGCGGTGAAAGTCACGCCACGACTTTTCTCACGCAACCAAGCAAGAGTCTGACAGTAAACAGTCACATCGACATTTTAAACCTTTAAAAGTTTAAACACTTACTGAACTAGAGAGCTGATTAAGACACACCCTTAATATGCGGTGACAACCGGGCTTCTCTCAATGTTGCAGAGGAGGTCACGTCGGCAGCTCAACCAATAAGATTAGACTGCCGTCATATCGTAAAAGTATCAACATCACTCTACCATACATATCGTAACATTTTTGCATCGCGAAATATAGTAGTGCGATATATCGTTACACCGCTATTTTTTTATTGTAGACAAGGTATCAGATATAAATTAATTTTTATATATAAAAATTGGCACCTTAATCTTTTTGTAGTCGTTAACTTGCTTCTTAAAAATAATGAAATTGTAAGTTTTTATTGTAAAGCTCTGACAAATGTAGTCTAGAAAGCAATCTTACTCTCTCTTCTCATCTCTCTGCTGTGATGGTAGGGGATTAGTGCTGAGTTTAGTTTCAGAATCCGTGAACCAAATCACACTCTACTCTTTCTTAACTGCTCCTAATTGATCGAGTTAGGAGGTAGCGAATGTGAAATATTCCTCATGGCCACCAGCTGTTTACTCTGGAAAGAAAGAAGCACACTCTGCATACAGAGCAGCTGCAGGTACTGCTAGTGCTAGAGGACCTCAGTGAGAACACTGACATATTTTCTTCCTGCATCCAACTGTGGAGGGCATAAGATCTCTACCTGCCCTCGAGCCAATCAAATCTACCAGACTTCTTTTATTTTTCTTTGCAAATTATTTTGGGGAAACTTAAATTGGACATTGCAGCTCCACATAATGTGTTTTGTGAGAGAGCTAAGCTTGTTACAACAGGTTTACAAAATGAAAAATATTCACAGTGACAGTGTCAAAAAGAATTTTCGATTAGGGTTGACAGGTGACAGGTGAGCGTGCTTGTAGGTGGAGTTTTTCTATGTGACAAAGTTATGCAAATGAGCAGTGATGTGATGTTGTGTCCAGCAGTGTTTTTTGTTTTTTTTAAAAAGTGTTTTGTGGAAACTTGTGTTGTCGGCATTATAAATGACTTTGATTAATATGTTGATAATCAGTCACTGTTCTGTTCACAGTTGTAATTTATATACAAAAATATTTCTTAAGCAGAATGCTAATTTTTATCAGCAAGAAAACCCATTGATTTTAAAAATAACATTAGATCTTATTTTTTACCAGCAATGCATTCTTATCATAAGTGTCATTTACCATTTTTTTCTCCACCATTTTTTGCCATGGATATCTGTGTCCCCCACCACTTTATAAAATACAGTAGTTTGCTGCAGGAATGCATGTAATAGTGGAAGCATCCCCACTTGTCATGCTAGAGCTCATTTTGTTTGTGTGTTTAATATGGAGCAGTGATCCAAATCTGTTATTGGTTGGCCTGGTTTCATTAAGCCAGGAGTGGGCCTTAGTACAATTAGGACATTTAAGTAGCATTTATAAATGTGGTTTAGAAAGAAAATTACTGGTGTGCATCTTGAAACAAAACAACGGCACTGACATATTTTAAGATATGTCAGTGCAATTTGCTTTCAGTTTAGTACTGAAAAGACACCGAGCTGCCGTCGCACCCTTGTCCGGTGGTTGGACCCTTTGTTCCTGTGGGCCATATGAAGCAATCCGAGCGCCGTTACCGCGGCTGCAGATGCCATATGCCCCAGGAGCCTCTGAAAATCTTTCAGTAGAGCCGCTGTCCTGCACTTGAGCGAGCTCAGGCAGTTCAACACCGACTGGACGCGCACCTCGGTGAGACGCGCAGTCCGTGCAACTGAGTCTAGCTCGAGACCGAGACAAGAGATCCTCTACCCGGGGGCGAGTCTGCTCTTGTCCCAGTTGACCTGAAGACCCAACCGGCTGGGAGCTACAACCATGTCGGGTAGGACTTTGTACTGACATGCCCGACCCTCGAACGCAGACCGACCTAGGAAGGGTGTGTGTCGAGGCAGAATCGAGACATGAAAGTACGCGTCCTTCAGGTCTATTGCTGCAAACCAATCCTGGGGACGGTCCAGGATTGGCCGTAGCCCACCGCCCTTTTTTGGTACAATGAAGTAGGGGCTGTAGAACCCCGACTTCATATCAGCTGGAGGGACCGGCTTGATTGTATCCTTCGCCAGGAGGACAGCAATCTCCACCCGGAGAACAGGTGCACTGTCCAACGACACCGGAGTGAAGTGGACAGCCCTGAAGACCGGGGGACGCCGGGCGAACTGAATCGCATAGCCGAGTCTGATAGTACGAATGAGCCAACTGGACAGGCTGGGGAGCGTGATCCACGCTTCCAGACACTGAGCCAGCGGGACCAAAGGCACCACAGACGCACCGGGGGTGGGGCAGCAAGGCAGAGAGGGACCCGACTCGGACGGCTTGGGGGCGGCCCGGAGTGGGGTCGGACTCTGCGAGGCAGCAGTGTGCATGGGAGACGGCGCACGGGACGCGGTCTGCACCATCACACTGCCACCTGCTGGCGAATGGGGAGGGAGCTGTCAGCGGCGAGGCGGAGCCTGGCACCCTGGCAGACACCCCTTGTTGTGACCTGGAGTTTGAGGAAACTGCTCTTTTTGTGGCAAAGTGGGTACCGCTGGTCTCCGGAGAGCCAGCGGCGGTAGATGGACAGCCGCCACAAAATCCCCCCCGGCCCTCCTCCGGGGGTGGGAGAGCAGATGGAATACTCTCCCAAAGGGCAGGAACCTTCCGCTCCAGGTCGCCCGTCTCAGGGCCGAGTTTTCCCCGACCGCTTGCCACCTGGCTGGCAGAGACGGGCTGGGCACCACGTCTGCGACCGGCACCCTGCTGTTTGGCTGGTGTAGGCTGCTGCTTTGCCAACTTAGCAGGGGCGGAGGAAGACGCAGGCGGGCACCCTCGGCGACGAGCGGGCTGAGGCTGAGCCACGGGCGGCTGGGTGGAGGCAGCAGCGGACCGCCGTGGCATGACATGTCTGATAGCCTCAGCCTGCTTCTGTGCAGCGGAGAACTGTTGGGCACAGCTCTCCACCGCGTCGCCGAAAAGGCCGACCGGAGACACGGGGGAATCCAGGAACCGATGTTTGTCGGTCTCCCTCATGTCTGCCAAGGTCAGCCAGAGGTGGCGTTGCTGGGCTACCAGAGTAGACATCGCCTGGCCAACAGAACGCACTGTCACCTTCGTTGCCCGGAGGGCAAGGTCAGTGGCAGCGCGCAGCTCCCCAAGCAGCTGTTGGTCAGGACCTTCCTGGGGCATCTGCGACAGCGCTTTTGCCTGATAGACCAGCAAAAGGGCCATCGCGTGCAGGGCAGAGGCAGCCTGCCCACAGGCACTGTAAGCTTTCTCAGTCAGACCGTCTGAGAATTCACAGGCCTGGGACGGGAGACGCGGCTCACCGCGCCAGCCAGCGGCCGTTGGACACAACTGCGTCGCAACAGACCGCTCGACTGGCGGGATCCTCGCGTACCCCCTGGCTAGCCCGCCGTCCAGGGAGGTGAAGGCGGACGAGGGACCAGGCCCTGTACGAGCCCCATGCGGAGCTTGCCAAGACCTGGTCACCTCATCGTGTACTTCCGGGAAGAAAGGCATTGGGGCGGGACGCTGGATTTGACCAGCGCGACCCCCCCCAAGTACCAATCGTCCAACCGAGATGGGCCGGGACAGGGTTCCACTCAAGCCCGACGCACAAGGCGGCCCGGGAGAACACAGCCGTGAGCTCGGGATCCGACTCGAGCAACGCTACCGTCCCGGGCGGCAGCGCGTCCGAATCCTCCCCCGAGGACTCAGGCTCACCTTCCGATGCAGCGATCGACATCCGATCCGCCGCCGGCACACCAAAGGTAACGGCTGGACAGTCCGTAGAGGGCCCAGCGGAAACCAACGGTGGCACGATGGGTTGCGGTGCTGATGAGGCGGCAGGGGCCCGAGGAGCGTTTCCGCTCGGCGGGGAAGCCCTGACCGTAATCCTCAGGTCACCCTTCCTATACAGCGCCGTACCGTCATTCCGGTTCCCGGGGCTGGAAAAAACGGTCGTACGCGGCATAGGAGAGGGGACCCCCGCTTCCTGAGACTTCAGGAAGGAGAGTCTCGACCTCAGCATCGCGATAGTCATGTTCCCGCAATGGGAACATGAACCATCCACAAAAGCTGCTTCAGCGTGCAGAATGCCCAAACACGAGATGCAACGATTGTGCCCATCAGCAGGGACCAGGGAACGACTGCACCCATTAACGCACAGACGAAATGACATACTGTCAGGGTTCGTCTGTAAAGCTCTTTTAGAAGGGGAAGTCAACTCACTCGTGCTGAAGCACCCAGGGAGCGACGCGATGTGTCAGGTACACCACTCCCTGACACACCGAGGAACCGGCCCAAATCGCTACACACGCACACACTCTTTGTGTTGCTGTGAAAACAGCAGTTTTCGAGCTTATAGCTCAGCTCCTCGGAAACTCGCGACCTCGCTGAACGTGCCCTTTCACCAGCACTGAAAGCTCGCTGTAAATCCTCTTCTGAGGCAATGTTTTAGAATAAAACAAACGAAGAAAGGAATCTTCTGAACAGGACACCAATGAATGGCTCCGAAGCGAAAGACAGAGTGCGATTGCATCTGCTTCCTATTTATATACACCTGTCGGGGGCGTGCGCATTATGCAAATATCGCACGCCAATTCCATTGGCTTGTTTTAGTTTACACGAAGATGATAGGGCTCTCTAAGCGATATCCCAATTCGTCGTCACTACTGACGTACGTCGAACGTGACCGACTGAAAGGGAACAATAACTTGCTTTGTTCTGGTTTCACCTCACTCCAGTCTAAACCTACTGATTTTATAGATAGGCCTAATTTACTACACATTGTCATTTAAATAACCTGAAAAAACTGTGGATTATTAAGGCCAATTTTACTAAACACTCTTGCTAAATGGGGTAAGCACACTTATGTTCTCACTTCAGAGTTGTCCGAGTAATTGATTCATTATAGACCGTGTGGACAGATCAGTTGTTGTCATGATTCATTAAAATGAATCTGTTCAAATGAGTCATTAGGTCGCGAATCGGACATTAGTGGATGTTGACGTGTTGTTGCGAATCACGACTGTTATTAGGATATCGCAAAAGATTTGTCAACACAGAAATCACTGGATAGGATTTTCTTTTTGTTTACTGAAAGTGTGGTTTATGTCAGCTGCATGTGCAGGACTCCTGTCAGAGAGGTGATGTTCTTTTGAGCACTATTCACACCCAGCGGTTATTCAGGAAAAACATTCTCCGAATGCAGCAGGTGAAACATGAATTTGGTCTTTTGAACTTTTAGCATCGTGTCATTTGATTTAGATTATTATGTGCGAGGTAGAGAGAGAGCAAAGACAGTGTTTGCTTTGAAGACAGAGAAAGTTTGTGCGCACGAGGGAGGAGCTCTCTGCTCGTTCTGTCCGTCAGCGCAGCAGTCATCTGCATCACTAATAAACAACTCTTAATAACTGATCAAATAAGGCTTTGGTGGAACAATTTGAGCATCATACTATTGCAGTAGCTAATTAAACACAAGATTGAAATACTTTTATTGTTTAAACATGATTAATAAACAGACAACTAAGACAATATATCTGAGTTCTTCAAGCCTTCTTGGGTGTTTTCATGATAATAAAGTATATTTATTTTTCAATGCTCATCGACATAGCCTTTATCACTGTATAGAATACTATGAAATATGATGTGTGCCTTATTCTGTTTAGGAAGCCACATCATCTCACAGAAGGATGTTTTCAAACACTCTGATGTTATGAAGTGAGTTTGTAATAAAAACATGCTATTAAAACTTGTCTTTTTTTGGACAAGAGATTCATAAATGCGTCTCATGTTTGGAAAGACGTTTAACGCGTGTTGCTTTCAAATGTACATTATAAGCAACTCAAAGTTGCAGTGCTTCACTGACAAGCTACACATAAAAAACAATTGCAGCCTTTGCAATTTCATAATCGCACTAAAGGCTGGTTCACACTGTGCGATTTTGGCCAAGATTTGGTCGTCTGAGACAAATTTTGCTAATCCTAAAAGATTCCTGTAATCCTAGCCTAAAATCTGTTGTCTTTGATCGCTAGTTTGACATGTTCACCGACAGCCGGTAAATGACCGTTGCGATCAAATTTTACCTCCGACGAAATTCTGGCAGTGTCAGAAGATTTGGCGCACAATCCTCCAGTGTGACTTCTCCTACGACGAAAGTCAAATTGTCTTCTTTTTTCAAGACATGCCGTGATCATAATTAATGATAGAGATGTCGTTGTTAGCCACTATTTCAGTCCCGCGTGTAATGCAGCTCACTGTCAACGAATGTGTATGTTTTGATGATGTAAAACTCCAGACAAGTTTTCATTTGCACGTCCGTTTTTAACGCGTTTTAACGCGTTTTGACGTGCTGTCTGACATTAATGACAGCTGAGATCCCACAGTGTAACATGAGGATCATGTTCATACAGTCTGACAAGTAACCATCGCAAAGGACTATTATAAATCGCACAGTGTGAACCCGGCTTAAGCCAAATCGGGTTAAGTGCGATTTCATGTTAATTGCGATTAATCGTGCAGCCCTACTACAACCTGACATAAAATGGAAAAAGAAGAACAAGATAATATGTAGCTACTATAGCCTCACAAAATCATGTTGGCGAGATGACAGTGTGTTTTAGATTGTGTAAAAAAGATGGGGTGTTAGACATGCCAGTTTGCTGATCAACACTTCTTTTTTGTATACTTTTGTACAGTCTTGGTCACAAACGCTCTTTCTGGCTCATATTTTGAGTGTGATTCATTAGCCAATAAAAGAAAACGCAAAATAAAAAAAGATGAATTTGACTTTATTTATTTGTTGATTGCTTGCTAGCTTGCAATAATATCATTATTGTGAATTATTTTGGCCACATATTGTGTAGTGAAAATCTGATATTGTGAATTTGTGACAACCCTAAGAATGCCGTTACCATTCATGTCCCTTTTTCATAACAATTTGACACCCCTGGCTGCTGTCAATCTTTCGTCTTTTCTCTCTTCCCCTGGGCCTTAGTGCTATAAGCTCTTATTGCTGTCTCTGTGCCGAGAAAATCTCAGCTTTATAGGAAGGCAGAGCCGAATACTCAGAACACTAACAGAAACAGCACAGAAATGTGAAGTGCTCTGAGTGATCCAGTCTGCTGAACTTGCTGACCGGCAGCTGTAATCCCTCCTGGCTGGGGTTAATTAGATCCCCCTCTTTAATTTCACCCTGTTAATGGGCCTCTGAGGGGGGAGAAAACGCCCGGCTTCCTTCTCACCTGCTTTATGAGCCCAACAGGTCTGCTCATGTTGATTGTGGTCGGCACAGCGACCTCACTCTATGCATTGGTAATTTAATTGTGGCTGGCGTCTTCATGCTCTGTTTTCCAAATCAATCTCAGCTATTGTAATCCAGATTCAATTAGAGGCACGTGTGGAGATGGTGATGCGTAGAGGGGCTCTGAGCGTGTGTGCACACACGTGTATGGGTGGGAAGGATTAGGAGGGCATTTGTTTGTTTTCCATGGCTGTTTGTTTTGGTGGCTTCGGTTTCGCGCAGTACGCAAGAAGGAGTTCTGCGTTTCCCTGTAGCATCAACAGAGGGTGTGATAAATGTAAAGAAATTATGCTTTATTGTACTCTGTAGACTCACAGACATTCACCTAGAGGAATGTTTCTCCTATGTGTCATTTCAATGGGTTTAAGAGCAAGAGACTGTAGGAATGCATGTGATATTTATGAAGTGAATCAAAAAAAAAAAAAAAAAGTATAGTGCTTTCAAAACATCTCTCTGCACATAACCTCTTTTCACTCTTTCACCCCCTTTTGTTTTCTCCTCTCTCTCTTTAATTCAGTTATGTCCTATGTCTTCTGGTCGATAAGGCATAACCTCTTAATGCATGCAGGCATTAGTGCAGTCGACTGAGAGATGGGGGCATGTTGGATCACTTGCAAAATGATCAAAAAACCAAAAAGTTCTGTTTTTGCTGTTTTATCTCTTCTGTATCTTTATGAAACCAAACTATTGTAAAAACTCATAATTCTAAAATTCTAAGAGCTATTGGTGTATCTAAACCACACACTATATAGAAAACTCTTATTGATCATGTTAAGCCCTTTTATATTAAGGTTTGAAAGCCCATACATTTTGAACATTAAGGAAAAAAAAACAGTTTTTGTTAAACATTAAATCAATGAAAAGTATATAGCTGAAAAGTAGTAGTTTTGACCCTGAACACACTTGTGAACATACTGTACAACCCCATTTCCTTAAAAGTTGGGACATTTTGTAAACTAATAAAATCAAGAATTTTTGATTTTGTTATTTCTCTCTTATCTTTATTTAATCGACAAAAGTACAAAGAAAAGATTTCCAATGTTTTCAATGACCAACTTAATTGTATTTTATATATATTTTGATTTGTATATAATTTGATTGTATTTCTGATACATTTTGATTTTGATGGCTGCAACACAATCCAAAAAAGTTGGGACGGAGACATGATTACCACTGTGTCACATCACCTTTGCTTTATACACTTTTTATCGTTTTAGTTGTAGTTTTGCAAGTGGAATTTTTGCCCAGTCTCGCCTGATAAAAGACAGTTGCTCAACAGTCCATGGTTGTCATTAGGGCTTTTCACACTTGACATAGTTAACCCTGGGTCATTCTAAACCCCAGGTAAATGGAGTCCTGGGTTATCTTTATTCACATTTCAAACTGCTCATACTATACCCGGGGTTACCAGTTAATCCTTGGTATTCATATGCTGCAGTTTCACACTGCACATTCCTAAACCCCAGGTTAAAGTCCTTCTGCATATTTGTGGTGTCAGTGTTACTGATTGGACAAATGCAGCATGTGACCTGTTTACATAAAGGCTCTAGCATTGTGCATCCTCATTGCTGACTGTAATATCAAGTTTTTTTTCTGAATTAACTTTTCGAACTATAAAGGTAAGAATGACGGTCTCTTCTTGAGTCCAATTGTCACGTTTTTTATCGCTGTTTTGACATTTTTCTTATCACACACAGATTCGACTGTTTATATACGGTACATTGCATGGCATTTCCATGACTGCCCAAAGCACGTGAATATAAGGTATGCGGTTGGTTGTTACATCTAATTGTACATTCTAACACCGCATCATTTCAAACCGTTGTTAGTTTGGCACCACAATGTGGAGTTAACACCACAAAAGTGGTGCTAACCCTGCTCCGGATCAGGATTTCATAACCCTGGATAAAAACCGGTGCTAACCCCCCATTTAAATTACAAGAGTGAAACGCTCCTTTACCCGGGGTTGAAAACGGTGTTTAGAACAATGATAACCCGGGGTTAAGCGCAGTTTGAAAATACCTATTGTCTTATTCTCCTTTTCATAATGGGCCAAACATTTTCAATAGGAGATTGATCTGGACTACAGGCAGGCCGCCAGTCAAGCACATCCACTCCATGGTGTAGAGGTGTAGAATGAGGGCTGGCGTTGTCTTGCTTCCCAGGAAAGCTGTCATCTTGATGGCAGTATATGTCTGTGTACAATCCCAATCTTGCATTGAGAAATGTGATTTTTGAATTGTTTGACAATTCTCTCATTAAGTATGGCACAAAGTGGTGAACCATGACCCATCTTACTTGCAAAAGCCTTTGGTGTCTGGTCCTTTTATACCCAATCATGGTACCCTCACATACTATCAATTCAATTGCTTATTGTGGACTGTTTAAAAACAATTTATCTCGGATATTCTATAATCTTTTCACTTTTATTTTGCCTCTGTCCCAATTTTTTTTAGAGTGTGTTGCAGTCATCAATATCAACATTAGTTTATATGTACAAAATACAATTAAGTTGGTCATTGAAAACAGATTCTTGATTTTAATGAATTTTACAAAATGTCCCAACTTTTCTGGAAATGAGGTTGTATACAGAAAACATACTCCTGGCTAATCAAATGTTTTATGCATGACATAATGAAATATTTTAATACTTCATATTAAATACTTGTATTAAGCAGTTGTTATTTGCTTATATCTGTCATGGCAAATTGAGAATGCTTGATTTACATTATGATTCTGGAGTATTTACCCTAGTTACAGATCAGGTAAATAAATGTGCATTCTACTTCATAACAGATACAGTGGTGTCTAGGGATGAGAATTGTGTTTTAATAGTGATTTAATTAGATAATTTATGTTGTTCCAGTTATTGTATTCTCAGGTGATAAATTTAAACCAGTTCTTCGGCAAAGTGCCACTTAAAGTGTGTCCTAGCTACTGACATGTTTACTCGTTGTAGCTTATCCACATTGTGTGCATGAAAAAGATGCTGAAGCAATCAAAACACATCATCATATAAGCATTAATTTGATTTCACTGGTTAATGAATTCAGCTCTCCAAAATATTTTAGCCAAAAAAAAAAAAAAAAAAAAAAGTTTATTTATTTGTTGTGGTTGTGGCAATATTGGATAATGGAAAATAGCAGTATTTATTATAAATAATGTATCCATGCACATCATTATTATTACTAAAATTAATTGCATGCCTTTTATCAACACAAGCCATCCAGCATTTATTAATATGGTATTCTAATATCGATCTTACAGCAGTGTGCAACAAGTGTCTCACAGCAGCCGGCAAGTAAACGCAAAGAGTAAAGTTATAACATAATTTTCAACACAGTCAGTTGTATCTAATATGATAAACAGAGCTGCGTTACCTCATACCCATGACCGGAAGAAGCAGAAGCGCCGACTGTGGCATAATAAAATTTCCGCTCCTGCGAGGCATTTCGCGTTCGTCTCTCATTAGCAATCGCTCCAGTGGCCTCGTTCAGCTCCCACAGCACTCAGCCCTGCTCTGCTTCATACTACAGTAACATTAATAATCTCATCCATGAACATGATTTCTACTCGAGTCCCATCCCTATTCTTTTCTACAGGCTGTGAGGTGAAGACGTCATCTCCCAACATCTCCGTCATCAAGCTACGGCTTTGTTTTGAATAGGCGACATCTAGCGGTGAAAAATGTTGTTTATATATTGTTGCTTTAAATAATTAAATAAATTAAATAATTGAATTATTCTTAATTAAATTTAAATTAATGCTGCCTAAACGTGCAATTATTAGAAAAATACTTGAATTCTTTTCTGTAAAAACAAGCAAACAAGCAGCAACAACAAAACCTCTAAAAAAATGCAGTCACTTAAAGCCGAGTTTAGACAGCACGATTTTCAAAGTAGTCGGGTCACTGTTCTTTTCACACTGCATGACTATCTTGGCCAGCATTCAGTCGCTGCTGTGTTCACACTGCACGATGGATCAGCGAGGTTTCACACTGCATGACTTTACAATAGGAAGAATCGCCGACAACAAACTACGTTTCACAACCAAACACAGGAGATGTGACAAACAACGCAATATCACGCATGCAAGACTGGAGTTCTCACGTGAGACTGGGATTATTATTAAAATGGTAGCCTGCAAGAAGCTTGCAATATGAATTGCCTGTGCACTGATTTGTAGCGAAAACAAGAAAAAGAAAAGAAGAATATGGCGGAGGAAATGGTTAGGGAGACGCGAGGAACAAGGATTGTGTTCTGCAACGAGAGTGGTCTATAACTCAACCTCCCCGAACTCCCATCTGCTCTGTATCTTGCTCTTTCATTGGCTGTCAGTCATCGCCGATGTAGTTTTCAGTCAGAACACTTTTCACACAGCAGGATTTTGAATCGCTGACGGGTCCAGATATTTAGCATGCCAAATATCTCACGGGCGTCGGTGACTCGTCGGTGATTCTCTCAGATTGCGTCTTTGCTCATTCACACTGCGTGATTGTCACTCGCGTGAACGTGCACCAATTTGCCAGTGATTTCGGGCATTTGTTGCAATTTCTCAAAACCTGTCGGCGAGCCAAAATCAGGGCTAAAATCGTGCAGTCTGAACTCGGCTTAAGTGAGCCAAGCATGTGATCGACTAAAGACAAAAAAGAAGGAAAACCAGAATCTACCCCCCCCCCCCCCAATCCTATTATTATTATAATATATATATATTTCTTTTTTTTTTATCAAGCTATAAAGACATCGGTAACACATTACAATAAGGTTCATTAGTTAAACATTAGTTAATGTATTAACTAACATGAACTAATACATTAGTTAATGAAAATACAGTTGTTCATTGTGTGTTCATGTTAGTTCACAGTGCATTAACTAATGTTAACAAGATTTTAATAATGTATTAGTAAATGTTGAAATTAAAATTAACAAAGATTAATAAATGCTGCATAAGTGCAGTTCATTATTAGTTCATGTTAACTAATGAACCTTATTGTAGAGTATTACCGACATATCTTACTATTGCAATAATATACACTGTTGTACTGTAAAAATGTAAAAAAAAAAAATGTTGTAATCCATTCATAATAATGTTACATTAACACGTTTTGACCTTGAAACCGGTACCCGGCCTAGGCCTATTAACAACATAATGCAGTTGCAAAACTTGCAAGCTGTATGTGTTTAATTTACTAAAAAGAACAAATTTATTAAGAGTAATTTGTTTGAGTATCGTACTACACTGGTCGTGTATAATAAACAAATTAATTTTGTAAAGTGTTCCATCCATATCAGCAGAAGAATGCAAATGCAATAACCATAAATGAGTCATTTTGTTCTGGTATTTTCCTTTTCTAATCTTAGTGATTTCAGTTAGATCCCACTTTTGTTATATGTTTGTCTTGTTTGGTAAAAAAAAAACAAAAAAACAGATCTGTCCACACAGTTATTTGAAAACATTGCGACAGCTCTGAAATGATTAGGTCATCTGTCTCTCGCAGAGATCAGGGTATGAAATGTGTGCCTGTTGAAGGTTTATTATTGAGGGATACGGTTTACCCCATTCTGCCTCAACTCCTTCAGTTTCTCAGTGTCTAACTCTCCCTGCCAACACTTACCATCTGTCCCCACTCTGCTGGGGAGCATCCAGCTCAGCTGTCCTGAGAGGGAGAGAGGGAAAGTAAAACAATGTGTGTGCGTGTGTGTGTGGTGGATTTGTTTATAAGAAATACTTCTTATTGCTTTTTACTCTTTTTCTAATGTTCACCCAGCGTCTTTCAATTGCTGTGAGACTTTGTATCTTAT
This sequence comes from Chanodichthys erythropterus, assembly GCF_024489055.1. Taxonomy (NCBI): domain Eukaryota; kingdom Metazoa; phylum Chordata; class Actinopteri; order Cypriniformes; family Xenocyprididae; genus Chanodichthys; species Chanodichthys erythropterus. The sequence goes on from NC_090223.1 coordinate 34,032,465, forward strand.
GCAGAGGTCTTTGTGGTCTCTAATGTTCCTAATTTGTCATCTTGATATTGTGCCAGATATAACTTAGCAAATCTGTGGCTGTACAGTCTGCCAACCGAGGGAATCTGGATGTAAATTGCACTTTTTCATTTTAAGAAGAACATTCTGTCTAAGCGACGAGAACTTTATCATAACCCATTCGCCCAAAGATTTTACTCTAATGAGATGCCAGTGGCTCTCAGAGTCAACACGAAAGCAGGTTTTTATCTTGGACTAACGTCAGCATCTAACAGCATCCCCGGCAAGATCCAGAGGGTCTTGAGAAGAAACAATACAGAGTTCATCCACCTCCTCTTTTCTTTGTGAGCGAAGAGAGACCCACAGGGTGCAGTTAGTTGTGTGAATCGCCACAAGTGATTAGGGAAACTGTCTAATATGCTTTCATCTCAGGGCATTCATGGTTAAATAGACCATGTTAAGTATTGCTATTTTTACAGTCCCCTTAGGGATGAGGCACCCATGAATACAAGGGAAACATTCACCCCGCCTCTTTCCACCTCATTTCTTTGTCTCAGTTACTCTCTCTCTAGTTCCCTTGGTCACGCAGTAATAGGGACCGTTTAGACAGGACGTGCTCTTGCATTCCTCTGTGCTGCTTCTTGTTTTTTGATATAAATGTTCAGTAGGGCTGCATGATTATGCTTAAATGTAATGTTAATTATTTATTTTCTTTTAATTAATTTCATATGAATTGTTACATACTACCTGGCTCAGGGCAGCGTAACAAAAACGGGGAGGCCACGCTCAACTCAAGTTAACACAAAACACACATTTATTTAATAGATGATAAACTAACAAACAAAATAACAATGACACATAAACTGGTGCTGGAGAGAGGTCAAGCTCAAGTGAAAACAGGAACCCAAACACGGATCCAAAGCCCTCTGGAAAGACAGATCCTTTAATCAGTCCACTCATCATAGGCAACACCTGCACCTGCTGCCTGACTCCACCCTGCAAACTAGTGGTTAAACAGATCACAAAACTCACGGTTCAGATCATATCACGGTTATTAATTCACAGATCGGATCATTTATCAGATCAGCACAAAAAAATTGGGGGGTAACTTTGCATTTATTACTTAGCCCACTTTAACTACTCCGATACCACAGCAGGAACTACTAGCCTAACTAATACATTATTAAAAGCAAGTGAACAGACTGTAAAAAGAACAAATACTGTACACCAATTACAAGCATAGATAAATACAACATAAAGTTACATAAAGTATAAGGTCTAACTGTAGTATTAATTTTCGTGTACAGAAATGTAATAATTAAATGTAAAATGACTGTATAAATCACTGTATAAATTAAAATAGATTAATCTTTGTTAAAACTGTGTTTTGTTGTTTGATTTACATGACAGATAACAGCAGGTATTTATAGGTTGCTGTCACTTTAAGAGTAAGACCCCAAGCATGCACACATCCGATAGATACACATCCGAATTCTCACCTCGTTCAAGTAAGACATAACCGAATGTATTTACGAGAATACTTGGATTAGTATTTTGACTGACATAATGCGTGTATGTGTCCATCCAAGTGCATTGAGGACACGAAAGAGAAATGAATTTGGAATTCGCGAGCTATCTGAAACGCATCTCGCGCCTTATGTGCATCTGTGCGCACCGATAACAGCGTGGGGTGCGATACTAAAATCCTCTTTTGCCTCTTCTAGCGCTGGAATGGTTTTATATCTATTTAATGTGTAAACTAGCAAGACAAAACACGTGCAAATGATAATCTTTCACTCGATTGCAATTGATCCGTGAATCACATGCGTGCCGAACCGTGGGTTTTGGTCGCTATGGATCACGCATCAACAACGATCCGTTTAACCACTACTGCAAACACAAAAACACGAACACAGACACAACACCAGGAACCTAGGACGCCACCTAAAGGCGAACAGCTTCCGTTTAGGGAACAGGTGTTACCCTAAACCGTAACAGAATAAATATATTTGTATAATATATTTACATCTATATAAATTTAACCTATTAAATGAAATTGAAATTCATCTAGATGTAGCTTGCATTTCAAATATTCAGTTAACTTGCATTCAGTTAATATTTTGTGTAAGACAAGTGCATGTAATATTATTTGTTTTACATCCAGAACAAGCTGAGAATGGTTTCTGAATTCTGAATTACTTTAAAATTTAATTTTATACATCTCATTACACTTTTTTACATTGCACACTTTTTTCTCATTACACTGTTTTAAACATCAGTGCTATAATGGGAATGTTGTAGTGTTGTGTATGTATGTAGTGTGTCACTTCATTTATATTTTTGGTTAAAATAGTTTAAACTACAAAAATGACAGTTGTAATCATAATCTTGAACTAATTGTTCAGCTGCACTACACCATCTTTTAAAAACATGTCTTGGTGACCTGTGTTTTATTATATTGTGCTGTTTTTAACGCAACACTGTGTCCTGTCAACACCTCCTCGTGATGTAAGGCAACTTAACACTGTTGTATTGTGACTTAACTGAACATAACACTGTCGTAACAATTGTAGTCCCCAGTGTGTGTTCTCCTCTGTCATTCCCCTCTTTCACACAGCTCTGCTCTTACATCAGTCTTCAGCATCAATATTTACTGAGCAGAAGACTAGACCCCCCCCCCTCTGGCTTCACCCCCCCGTATCACTCAACAACAGCCCAGTCCCACTGGAGAGCCTCAGTGCTGTGTGGGTGTCTGGACTATACCAAATGCGCTGGGAGAGGGGTGTGCTTAAAACTCAGTGGGATGTTAAAGCATCGGTGCCGGCTGAGAGGCCACTGTAAAACAATGAGATCACCTTGAAGAGGTGGATGTACCTCTGCTTTGTTAATATGCTACGCCCACTTCGTCCTAAAGTTGGTTTTGAGCTGAGATACAGGCACCCACAACTTCTATTCGGTCTCTTTCTCTTCCACATTCTCCTCTTTCCCAAGAGGGCTCTTGGATTTTGTGCTGACAGATATAACTATGCATTTCTTTAGTGTTTAAGGGTACACAAGAGGCCTGATGCAAGAGATCAGAGGGTTAGATCAATCCATCTTCAAAGCTCAATCTAAATCGATTCATCAGAGACAACACAGCACCTGTTCATCTGAACTGCATCATGAAATGCTGCATGAAGATGAATGAATCACCTCACTTCAATAAGCATGACGCATTTCAATCTCATTTAAACATTTGATAGCTATAAAACAAGCAACTTTCATTTCATTTGTAAGCTTAATTAACACTATAAAACTCGTATTAAAGGGGTAGTGTGCCCACTGATAGATCAATTCTGTTGGCATTTACTCATCCTCATGTCACCCAAAACCATACAAACTTGTTTTCCCATGGAACATGAAAAGAAAAGTTTTGAAGAATGTTTAAGCTGCTCTTTCTTCACACCTGCAAAGTAGTCGCTTTTCTGTGAAATTCACAGTTTTGAATCAAAATATGTCATTTATATGAATGGTGTAGATCCGAATTCACACACGAATTCAGACCATAGATGTTTCTCGAGTTGTTGTGCTCTTTAAAGGGTTAGTTCACCCAAAAATTAAATTTCTGTCATCAATTACTCACCTTCATGTCGTTCCAAACCATAAGACCTTCGTTCATTTTCAGAACACTAATGAAGATATTTTTGGTGAAATCCGAGAGGTTTCTTTAAAACCTCATATAGAAAGCAACAAAATTACCACATTCAAGGTCCAGAGAAGTAGTAAAGACATCGTTAATATAGTCCACGTGACTACAGTACAAACTCATTGTTAAGAAGCGCAGATAATGCCTTTTGTGAGCAAAAACAAAACAAATATAACAACTTTTTTTAACAATTTGAGCTGTTGTCATACGCAGTTGATGTAGTGAATGCAGTGCAGGCTTTCGTGTTTTCGTCCAAACACTGACTCAATAATGAACACGGAAGCCTGCACTGCATTCACTATGTCAGCTGTGTATGACAACAGCTCAATGAATATGTTAAAGGGACAGAACATATAAAAGTTACATTTATAAAGATTTATTGTCCATCAAGCTAATCTGTCCAGTTTCATTAATTTAATTTCCGTTTTTGTTTAGCATTTGAGCATTTGTCATCCTGTTTCTCGCTCTCTCAGTTATGCATGAGAAATTGTTCCCAACCGTCGCTTATTTTTCCAACACTTTATAGCTTTGCAGGCTGATAAACGGATCTTTACAGAATTCGAGAGTTTGTCTGCTAGTGAAAACACCTTGGACAAATTGCAGACTAATGTTAATTAATTTTAATATGTGAGAAAAAAGTGCAGTGAGAGACAACACTAGCATAGCTATGTAGGAAATTGGTTGATAGGAACAACTATGAAAAATACAGTGGCCATTATACAAAATATTTGACAGCAGAATGCCATGACTGACCAATCCGAATGAAGTATTCAATGCTGTTTGAAAGTTTTATGAGTTTTGAAGCAGTTTGACTGCATTTTCATTCTTCACAATAGGCTGGCAGCATCTCTAAGCCTTTCGATTAGACATTCAGTGACTCGTGCTGCTGATGGTGTCACTTGTCAGTGCTGAATGAGAAAATTAAAGGGTGCATACACTATAGAATAATGAACGCACTCCAATGAGCAAGTCTATTTTTACACCAATTCTTATCTGATTGTTGTTTTGTGAGGCCTGTAGTCTTTTGCTTACTAGAAAGGGAAAATCAGAGATGTTATGGAGAGATAAAGAAGAGCATGAGTCATGCCATAGTCAGGAGACTGGGAGGAGGTGTCTCAGCTTTGAGTCGCTTGTTCTTGTATGCTCTGCTTCATAGGCAGGCATACACCCCTGTTAGTTTTATGCTTTTAGATAGGTAGGCACCAACTCAATAGTAAATCTATACAATTACTTAAATTTTATTTATTTATTTAATTGTAATTTAATATTTATTAGAATATTATTTTACATTTTTAAATTTGCATTTTTTATTTAATTTATTTTACATCTTTAATTTAATTTACATCTTTAATTTTAATTTAATATTCATATATATTTTTTTAATTGTACATATTTCATACATATTTTTAATTGATTTTGATTTAATATTACTTTTATATTTTACATTTTCTATTAAATTTACCTTTAAAAGTTACTGGTATTGGTTGTGACTACTGACATGATATGATATCGTGACATTCCTACTTTAAGATGTCATCCAGGTAAAGCAGACAAGCAGAAAACAAAGGAAATTAAAAAAATAAAACATTTAGAGGTTGAGAGAACACAAGAGGGAGACATGAGGTTTATAAGGAAACTATGGAAACTGTTTAGGATGTAACAGAGCGAGGGAGGGATGGGGTAAAAGAGAGAGGCTTTGAAGATGAGCAGGTGGGCTTTTGCCTTTGATACATGTAGCTGCTCCTTTTAATTCACATCACGCCTGTATTATCTCTATCTGTAGACAGAGAGCTGTCTGTGACTCTAGGCTTTAGCTAAAGGCCCTGTAATGATGATTTATTGGTGGAACCTCAGGCCATACCCCATGCCCGTGTGTATGCGGATATGTTCCGGATGCATCTCTCGCGGGTACATGTGCACGAGGGAGGGAGAGAGCTTTGTGATATTTCATTGTGCCTGTAGGGAAAGGAGTCTCTTGAGGGAACGACAGGGATGATTCCAGGACAAGGAGGATGGAGAAATGAGGGGTGGAGTAGAGAAGGAAGAAGTAAAATGGAGTGAAATAAATATGGGAGGAGAAAAGAATGGAAGTGAGGAGAAAAAGATATGAGAATCCATTTGGTCCTTGGGTGATGGTATCACACAAAGCAATGAAAGCATTGCAAATAGAATAGTGTCTGTTAATGTTCAAGTATTGAAGCCCCCCTCTAATCATGAGGTGGAAAGATTTCATTCAGGCAAACATGTTCAATACTGCTGCTAAAGTTTAATGATGTCATTTTTTTCCTGACAGTTTTTCAGTTTAATATGCACATTATTGTTTGGCCTGTGATTTATGCCCAGACATGAAGTCATTTGTTTCATGTTAGTCATTACGTGTTGCTAACCCCCCTGGGCTCTGGCATTTCTCATGTACTGAATGAAAGCCAAAGATGACTTGACTGGGAGTCTTTGTCTGTCTGTGTCTCTGTAAATTGGTAAGTTCATGTTTATGTTGGTGGGTACTTGTATAAAGGATATTTAAGGGTGCTTTAGTTCATCCCAGAAATAATATTTGAATCCCTCATGTTCCAAATGTGTGTGTCTTTCTGTCTTTCATAAAACAAGAAAGCATAATGGTTACACTGCTCTTTTCCAGACAATTAAGTGAAAGAGATTGAATGCCCCTAGCCCTGCACATTTTGTCTCCCTATTTCTGACACACCCATTTCAGGTCTTGCAGTCTCTACTAATGAGCACATGAGTTGAACCAGGTGTGATATATCAGGGAAACATACAAAATGTGCAAGGCTGGGGGTCCTCCAGGACAGGTTTGGGAACAACTGCTCTAAGTGAATGAAAACATCCTGCAAAGTTTTAAATCTGAAAGTGCACCGTATATAAAAGTTATTTTCTCTCTAAAGTAAGAGTCAACTCTGAGTCAATTAAACGAGTCATTTGTAAAATGAATCCCAAGCCGTTTCATTGTGACGTCACAATGAAACATTAGCATATTGCCCGCCCACATATTGCTAGTTTAACATATGATTCACAAAACACTTGGTCTTAAAATATGCATCAATGACCAGTTTATTTGGACCAGCTTGCTCCTCTCAATCTCAATCTGTAAGTATGATTAATAATTGATGTTTATATTTTCTAGCAGTCGTTCAAGTTCATAGTTTTGTATGTTATGTTGTGTAATGTACACCTTAGTCTGTCTCCAGCTAACCGGCTAACTCACATTTCTGTAGTTCTGCTATTCAGATGTGGGTCCAATATTGTCTAAAAATGTGTCGATTAATGCAGCTTGTCTGTCTTATTACTTGGAATAAGGATCAAGGATGGAGCATGACTTTTGCTAAACAAAGTGTAATGCATTATCAGCTATTTTCCTCTGCGTTTTTATTATTACAGTAGCATGGAGCTCTATCTGTATTGTAATAGGATGTTAAGATGCTAGTCCACGCTAACTAGTTGAAGTATTCTCTCTGTAAACAGTAAACACCCACTGTAATAATATAGCCATTTCTCTTTGTTAATAGGTATGACGAAAAAGTCTGTACACATCTGGCCTAAATGTTTATCTTATGTTAGAGGTTTTCAGCTTTGCTTGGCATTCTGATACAGTTCCCACAGGTGCACCTTCATAAAGTATAACAGTAACGCTGCTATCACGCCTTATAAACAAATAAGGTGACACTTACGTGATTGCGAATCAGTTTCTGGTTGATCGACTACTTCAGACGTTTCATCGTCAGACTTAATTGATATGGTAGTCACTGATCAAAAGCTTGACTTGACTTCAAACTTGACATGTTTATGAGATCAGACATAACCTATGCTTTTGACATCATTGACTTAAAATCTGCCACAATGCATCTTTATGTGCTGTATTTGAATATATATGAATAAGAATTGAGAGCTGTGGTCTGTTTCTCACACAAATCTTTCAAATAGCTTTAGAAGAGACAGTCCTTCCATATTTCTTTGAATGAAATAAATTAAGCTTAATATGGTGGCTGTACTTTTGCTTTACAGTTAAGAGCAGATTGCCTACTGCATTGAGTTCTTTTCCATGGCTTATTGCTCTCAACCCATTTAACATTACTCTTCTTAACCCTACGTATCCACATTCAGTTTCATTGTATGGATAAGAGCAATCTTCTACATTTCTTGTTTTTGTGTTTCACAAATACAGTCGTACTGGTTTGGAATGACATAAGGGTGAGTAAATGTTGACTTTTTTTTATTTTGGGATTAACTATTCCTATAACTTGACATTTGCCTTGTACTTGGTGTTTTGTGCTATGTAGTGTGGTACAGACAAATTTCAATACATGAATTTAATCCACGTATAAAACTCATAGATGATGTCCTGTATCGGAGTACTTTTGGTTGACACAAATCAATATCTGAGATTTGAATAGTAGGCAGAAGGCCAGTACACAGTCCTGCCAAAAGCGGTGTGAGATATTGATGTATCACTGAATAAACAGCCACCGTTCATACACAGACTGCTGAACTACAGCAACCTCACAGACTGCATGTGATTTGCTAGTTCACATCGCATCCTTTAGATTAAAACACTTCCTCATTTCCCTGTTGCATCACCTGTTGTGGTGAGTGTATGTGCTTTACGATGCCTCAAAGGCAGATAAACATGTTGGATAATGTCATTGAGGATCTGAACCAGCACACTTTGCAGAGTCCCAAAGGACTATAAGGGTTTACTGCATTGTAAAATACTTAAATGCGAGTCGATGTGTTTTTGCCACAAGAGGTTTTTAGATCCAGCGTCATTCTCTCTCTCTTACTCTTTCTATTGTGTAGGTGTAGGGTGATTGCATGAATCAGTGTGTGTGTGAGCATTTGTCATGGAGTTATCTGAGAAGACTGGAAAAACATTTGACAGAAACCCATGCCTTTAGTCACAGAACATTTCCAGGATCATTGAGAGTGGACTGATGATGGCGTTCTGCCCCTGTCTGACCTTCAAATGAGAAGATACAAGCATTTAAACTCCAAAAAGGATTGGTGATACTGTTGAGGAAGAGAAAATAGATGTGAGAGCGGGCGAGGGAGAACATTTTCAACAAAAGACTATTGTGGGGTCTATAGATCAGCGTGAACTGCTGAATAATGCCCATTTAGGCAACAGTTTAACTGTTGGCTTCTGCAAGACAGAGGAAGTGGCTGGGTAGAAGAAAGAGAGATTAGTCAGATCCTCAGGCAGGGATGTAAATGCTGACAAATACAGCTTTAGCCTGGCATCTTCGCTAGCCTCCCATCTCCAGGCTCCTGACTCAGACAAGTTTCAGGGAGAGGCGGCCATCAGCCAAAGCCATCCTGCAATGTTCCTTCATTAATCTGCTCGCTGTTTGTAGCCTAATTGTCTGGACAGCTGAAAGGCTTACTGCAGTGCCAAACATGACTCCTCTTCTCATCCTGGCCTATGCAGCAATGCTGAGGTTCTAGCTTATTGCTGAGATGGAGAGAGACTATTAATTTAGTGTGATTTTTATCAGTATTAAAATACTTTCCCCTTTCCCAGCTTAATTTGCAGAGACAGCTGTAAGTAATGGGCATTCACACTGACAGAGATTTGCAGCGCCGAAGCAACCAGATATCATTCCTTTTCAGTGAGAATCTGCGATTCCTGACAACAAAGTTTAGCAGAGCTAATTTCTAACTGATATGATAAGTTGTTAATTATTATCATGTTGAAATTCTGTATACTGTTTTGTCTAAATAAACTAACACACTAGAACAGGGGTGGCGAACTCCGGTCCTGGAGAGCCACATTCCTGCAGAGTTTAGCTCCAATCCTGATAAAAACTCACATGTCAATAGCTCTCTAGCAACCCTTCAGACCTTGATTAGCTTGTTCAGGTGTGTTTAGGGGCTTTCGCACTGAATAGTTCTTGAAACTCAGTTCTAGGAACTAGCCACTAGGATAGTTCCCTGGGAACTAAAATTGTTCCTAGTTCCTGCGGTGCAAACACGACAAAATCCAGGTACTTCAGCCAATAGTTCTAGGAACTATGAAAAGGTTCCTCCGGTGCGAAAGCCCCTTCTGATTAGGGATGGAGCTGAGCTCTGCAGGACTGTGGCTCTCCAGGACCGACGTTAGCCACCACTACACTAGAAGCTAAAGTCAATTGTTTTTAATTCTACAAATGAATTGAGGCATGACATTGCAATGTACAGTATGGACATTTTTTAGCATTTTGAGATTTGCTAAAGATTGCATTTAATGGTGTTATTTAAATTTGTTCTTTTAAAAGTTAAAGGTGCAGTAAGCGATTTCTGAGAAACACTTTTGATATTTAAAATTGACACCCAAACAAGCACATCCCTCCCTTCATTGCTCTGCCCAAAAAGTAACAAACACACTATGCAACACAGGCAACCACCAACAGCTGCCACATGAGTCTGATCACTCAAGTATGGAAGTTTTTCCATCACCTTACTCGCATATCGAGCTGAAAACAAAGCACACTTAGCATTTTTGTTCAGGCCTTCCCACTCTATAACGTCTCTCCAACGCTGGAAATCTTTTCCAGTATTACCGTGGGGTCCTAGTTGTTGCTCGATCATTATCCTTTTCCTCTTTGGGAATATCTCAGCCATCTCTCTTTTTACAGTCTCTTTTAAATATCCTGTTTACTCACTCTCTCTCCTCCCTCATCTGGGATACACCCCCTATTGCTGAATGGCTATAAGAATGTTTTGGTGCTTCTCTGATTGGTGTGATGCACTTAGTTTTTCTCCTATTTACACAGCCAGGACTATGTATAAACATATTTTTTCCCCCAGCACACACAGAACAGACATCTAGCAAATATTCAAAAAACAAAAAATTTGTTTGTTTAGGTGTTTAACGAGTTTGTTTGCCCATAAAATCTTTAGGATATTAGGTAGGGCTGCACGATTTATCGCATACAATTGTCATGCGTGTCTCATCAGTAAAGCCGGTTCTGTGATTAGCGGTAAATGCCCATCACCTGCTTTCAAATGGAGCGGCACTTAATAAACAGAGCCGTAGTTCGCGGACAAGCTATGCAATATCGCGTTCATAATCACAAACAGATGAATCGCCTTCGATTATGAACGCGATATTGCATAGCTTGTCCGCGAACTACGGCTCTGTTATATTAAGTGCCGCTCCATTTGAAAGCAGGTGATGGACATTTACCGCTAATCACAGAACCGGCTTTACTGATGAGACACGCATGACAATCTCATGCGATTAAACGTGCAGCCCTAGTATTAGGTTAGCTAATTTGGCTTGCTGTGAGGAGGGGCTCGATAAAGCATCTTCAACTCAAGCTCTGATACAGCCCCCCAGTGAATAAATATAGGATGTGATTACATAGGTCAAGGTACCTGAGATGAAGGAGGAGTTTGGGGAGGTGGAGGGATGCTGAAACAGCTGAGACTGAAGAGAGGTAAGCAGCTGCTTATATACTCTGGCTGTTGATTGGAAGATTAGATGGGCTCGCTCCTCCCTAAATTACGTTTAGGAACTTCACAAAATTTTCAACAGAAAATTTCTCAGAAATTGCTTTCTGCACCTTTAAATTTAAGTAAGCGTTAGATGAAGGCAAATGTATTCTAAAAGATGAAATTCACTACACAACTTTTAAAATCTGAACAGATTTTAAAACACTAGGCATCATAAACTTGTTCGCTTTGTAAATGGTCACAGAGGAAAAACTGGACATTAGACACTAAACAAGGATCACAAACTACCAGACTTTAAAGTTCTTCTGCATGCAACAAACATGTGCCTCGTTGCTAGGAGACACCTGACAAATAAAAAAGAAATGTGTTTTACTGTAAAATCAGATCAAAATATCAAATACCAGTAAAATATCAAATACCAGTAAAGAGAAAAAAGCTAAGAAAAGGAAAGAAAAAAATTGTTATTCATCCAATCACTGATTGTGCTGCAGTGAGAGACACCCCTAAGAGCCAATAGTAGCAGCGCATTCATTAGTGCCGCTCACTGGTCGTGCCGGTGCCGCTTTCAGCATGAGCAGCAGATGAGAGAGAGGCTGTATCCGAAAACCTAGGCAGCTGACTCGTTGCCTCGCCTGTAAGGCAGTAAGGCAGTGTTTGTGCATGAAGGGACCTCACGAAACTGATTTCATTCAGGCAGACTTCCAAGGCAGCGTAACAGTTTAATGATCTACTGCAAAATAGCGCGCACTTTGGTGAGAACTATACAAATATTTAATTACTACAGTAGTAATTTCATCAAAAGTGGAAAATGTTGGTCAAAAAAGTACATTTAGACAAACTGACGCCACTTTCAGACGCCATCTTTATTTTTCTAGCTCAACTGTCACAGAATGGAAAGCACAGGATTGTGGGATATCAAAGGCAGCGAAGGACACCTCTATGTTGCATTCAAAAATCGATCAGACGAAGGGAAGTAAGTAAGAGACGGAGCAGTTCCCAGAGTGTTGAAGTTCTGAATAATCTTCCTTCGCTTCCTTGTGAATATATGATTCTATTTCACTTTGGTTGGGTTTTTCTGTTTTTCTTTCTATGTGAACGTGATCTCCTGCAAGAGTTACCTGTTTTGTGCCAAATATAATCCTTTGGAGAGAAATCGTCTGTGTATTGGACGCATTTAAATGTGCAAGAATGGTGAGCTGCCCATGGACCTGTTTCCTGTTTCCAGTTTGAACTGTGCTTTGAAATTCCAATTTTTCCTGTTTTTTGGACACAAAAGACTTTGATTCGTGGAATTGGTTTGATTTTTTTGGCCTTCAAAAAGGAGAGACTTTATCTTTTGAACTTGAACTGCACAAAAGAGACTTTTACAACTATTTGAACTGAATCGTTTGATTCACAAACTTTGATCAACTGAGTTGTTTGATTCATGAACTTTGTTCTTTTGAATTCATTGTTTTTTTGCATTTCCAATTCATACTGTTGAATGTACTATTTATTTTTTGACGGAAAAGTGGCTTATTTCAAGAAATTCTGAATCACATTCTGTGTTTTGGGTCAAATTGAACATCCATTTATATTTCTTTTTGTATATTTGTGTTATTGAATGTAATATTTTGTTGAAGGTTTTATTATAATAAACTACTTTGCTCAATGTGAAAGAAACAGAAACAGTATTGGTTTTGGACAATTCACTCAACAGTTGCATCATTTCCTCTCTCCAGTAGACGTTTCTTACTTCTGATTTAATTGTCCCATACTGAACTTCATTACTGGGTGTAGCACGTCAGTTACGTTGCGCACTACATGCTACACAAGCATTTGATATCCTCTAACTGGATGAAATCATAGTCTGAGCCTAGAAATTTCGGAATCTGTGCCGATCATACACATGTGATTTTCAACTCTGACTGTCCAAAATCTGCAGATTGGTTATGACTTTTTGAAACTCACGTTGACTCATCCAGACGATGAGTCAATGAAATGAGCATCACATTTAAATATACAATATCATTTAATGGCCGATAGGGTTCAGATATATAATTATTGTGCAACCAACAGCACAGGGCCTCAGCAACCTCTGGCAATTTAATCACTGTCAGTATGAAGGGGGTTTAATTAATTTGTACACTGACTTAAGAATTTCCAAACATTGCTTGTTTGAGCAGTCATAAGTCCCAAAGCCTGACTGAACCAATAGTGTAAGCAGAGCCCAAAAATGACACTCACCAAAAACCAGCTATGAGCAACAAAAGTAAATGGCTGATATGAAATATTTATTTATTGAACCTTGAGTGTAAGTTTGGAGCAGGACTACCTGTTTTGACTGAACGATTGCAGATGGGAACAGTGTTTGGTAAAGTAGTTTGAAAACAGTCATTGTTTTTGCAATTCCATTCGGTGCTGCTAATGGTGCAGAAATTACACATTTCGCCTTGAAGGAATGAGAAAGGCATATAAATGTGTAGCGCTGTCATAGTAATTCAAAGGTAATTAATATGAAGTGGTTTCAGGATGATTTTGTAATAAAATGAGCTTATAAATTTGATCTGTCTGACCTACTGAAATCAGTCATTCGTAAAGGAACAAAAATCAAGGTTATAGGAAACTGGTCCTGTGAACACTCTATGTCTGTTGTTGCTGTAGAGCTCTGTTTTCAGTATTACGCATGTGGATAGAATAAGATTTGTGAGTCTGATTTATTCACGTGCAAGCAGGAAACGTTCACATGATTAATTTTGTTATACAATTGCGTGACTGGAAAATGCTGCCTGTGGTCTTTTCTCTCACCGCTGCATCCAGGAATGTACCTGTCAGCGGATCTGTTTATTGTCCCTTTTCCTTTATCTTTACATCTGAGCTACTTAGAGCTATATCATACCACTATGATTTTGTCTTCCCTGGCAAACTGATGCAATGCATCTTCTTGTCTGCACAAAAAACATGTCAGTACATTCATTAAAACAAAATGCAATTCTTTCTCTCTTACTCCTCGGATGATTACCTGTAAGATCTTCTTAACCATATCTTGCGCTTTCCTCCTGAAATAGCTGCCCATTCCGAATGGATCTACTGCACAGATATACCCAGTGGACTACTGGACCAAAATAAATCCAAGCTAAATTTCAGACCACACAAACAATGTCACCACAAAGAGCTGTTTCATTAAATCATATCCTACTGATATTGACCATCCCCTAAATAGTCCCAGTCTATATTAAACCAGCTTCCGCAACCGTAAACCTAACAATACATAACTGCACCATTTCCCGCTGTGAGTTTGCTGGTCTTGCGATCTTGTCCTGCAGTCTATTCTGATCACCTGCAGGTTTCCTCCCATGGGCAGCACCAACACCTGGTTGCCATGGCAACACCCTCCTAATTGGTTGACTGGGCTGGACACAGTGTGATTGCTGTTGTGGTACTTCTCTTTCTTTTTATTACCTCTGAGGAATCAGCTTTCCTAAAAGTCAGGAATGATCTTCCAGTCAGTGTGTTCATATTTAAGTGTCAACTGATGTGTGTTTATTGGGTGATGTGTGAAGGAATGGCCTTCTTGTCATCTCTCTCTCTTTATCCGGAGAGCTTAAGGGACTGACAGCACCCAGTGGAATGCAGCCATTCTTTGCCTCCACAAAGAGAGCATGAGAAGGGAACAAAGAAGGTCTTTGTGTCCCTTTCCCACCCTCTCGCTTTCTCCCCCTCCTTCTTTCCCTTTCTGTCTTTAGCACCATCTCTCTCTCCTCTGCAGAGGCCATTGTGCTCTCGAGTAGCGGTGTCAGGAGTCACGAGCGCTGAGCTTGTTCGCTGTTTTATTTCATTCAGCTTTTCACCTGAGAGTCTTCCAGCACATGTGCATGTTAAAGTAGAACTTAGTGAACATATCCACTTAATATATTTACTTTGGAAGTGCATAACCAAAACTTGATATTTTCTTTTCAGTATAACTGCTTCTTCTACTATGGGCACATTTGACTTAGAGTTTTAGAAATTCCCTAAAAGCACACTTTTCAAACTCATTGATTTATGTCATTTGCTTGCTTTGAAATACTGTTCTAACAAAAGCCGCCTTTCCACCATTGGGCTGAACGGTTCTCAATGCGTAACCGTTCCATTCCGTGCCGATCCGGACCAGCTGGTACGGTTCCGGTTCCATTTTCCACTGTGGGGCTGATAACTGATAAAGCGTCAGTCGTTGCCTTGGTAACGCAATGGTTTACGTATGATATGAGATGTAATAACGGCCGCGTTATGGCAGATGATTACATATTTCTTTTAATTTTATTATTAATTTGTGTTTACATCGCTGAAATAGAGCACTTAGGCAGCTATGGAGAAACTGGTAGCCAGGCAACAGACAAATGACCAATCCTGGGTGTCGACTTCACTTCACGGATTCTATTTAGCACGATTAAGCACAGTTAGACAACCGTGCCCGAGAATTCTGAGAACGGTTTGTAATCGTGCTGTGCCATACCAGTGTCCAGTGGAAACACAACTGGAACCGTTCTATACCATTCTAAGAACCGTTCGGCCCGACGGTGGAAAAGCGGCTAGAGTTAGATTTTGTATGTAACCATACTACACACTGATGAATAATATTTCACACTTTTTGCATATTCTGTTCTCAAGTGATAATTAACTTCTTTCATTAGTTTCTTCACAAGCCACATCTCATTTCATCTTAAGCATGTTCTTTACTGAGACTGTTGTCTCCTTTGTAACCAATGCACTAATGTTTGATAACTTTACTATTGTCAAAAAGGTTGATTGTTGTGGAAAAGGTGTGACAGCTGGGTGACAAAATAAATATTAATATGGTTGATTTCAGTCTTAGATTTTATTTTCATTTTATTTTATTTGGTCTTATTTCAGATCATTTTCACACAATAAATGTTGGAATGGTTTATTTCAGCTTTTAGGGGTTTTTAGGCCCCGTTTACAGTGCGTTTTCGTTTTAAAACAGTATTTTAAAAATAAAAACGATCCTCTTCTACACTACATGACTGAAACACATGTCACATGACCATTCATACACACTGGGTATGCGCTTAGAAGTGTAAATCGTCAAGGATACGCAGAGTAAACGTGGGCAGCCATCAGTTTATACTGAAATGCAACCCTGGCATTTTCAAACTAAAACGGGTTCAAACAGCATTTTTGAAAGTCTCCATTTTCGAGGGTTGAAAACGCTGGAGTAGTGTAAACGACAGGCATAACCATAGCAAAAGTTTTATGCTTTTCTCAGAACGAAAACGCACTAGTGTAAACAGGGCCTAAAATATTTATTATTTTATTTTTAAATATATTTCATTATTTCAGATGATTTTAACATGATATCATGTTGAAAATGGTTTATGTCTTCAGTTTGTTTGTAATGATGTCTTTATACCAAATACATTTCACACAATATTTTTTGAATTAGTACTTTTCAGTCTTGTTTTTTTATTTTTATGTTTTTTTTTTTTGAGTATTTTTAGTCTTACTTCAGATCATCAAAGTATTGTAAGATTGAAAATCTCGGTCTGGGAAAGGGGGCTTTCATACTGGGCATGTTTGCTGCGGTCTGAATCCGAGCGCGATTTTTCCCGTGCTCCCCACAGCATTGGTCTGAATTCACACTCAAATTGATTCTATCGAACCCTGGTACACTTGTGTTCATCTTATGTCATCATAAACATGCACGCCGCATGATAGAACACAGAACAATAAATTGTGTTTTTTATTAATTTGATGCTATTATGCGCAGCAGAGTAAACGACACTTGGGTTTATTGTATGTGCGTTGCATGAAGGTGACTTTCTGCTGCTTGCAAATGGAATATTTAGAGGAAACAGTGGATTGCCATTCAATTGCCACCCTGATTGCACCCTGCTATGCGCGATTACACTGCAGACTCACTCTCGCTCGTATCCAAGGAAAATCATCAACACTATCATCCCTTACATGTGTTTTATTGAACTAAATACATAGTCATCGATTTAAACCTGCACATGCAGGTTACTTTTCTTCCTGAACAAGTGCACACCTGAGTCCGTGTTGCTTTCACATTCACGTGAATTGCGCCACAGTTCTCTTTCAGGTAGTCTCACCGGTGTGCACCCAGGTCTGCACGACAGCTTTCACATTAGCAATTTTTAACTGCCAGTGTGAAAGCACTACTAAACAATCCAAATCTAATTTTAAAGGCCTTTCAAAGTAAATGATAACTTAATTAAAGAAAAATCTGTACACTGACGTCAAAGTACCAGTAGTTGAAGAACCACATAACGTGGCCAGTCAACAGCGTTTCATTTATAGAATAGAGAGGGATGAGAGAAAATCTTGTTTTCTTCTCTAGACCTTCCTTTCATCTCCCCCTCTGCATGTGTGCTTGTCTTTTCTGCATGACACCATCCTTCATCTTTCTGTCCTGTCCTTTTCATGAGAGAATGCTTCGTTTCCAAATCCTTATTCAAAGCCAATTTCACAGCACTGGAGGAAAGGAGCAAACCGCTGACACAGCACAGCGATAGAGGGATGACAGGAAGAAAAGAAGGAAGGAGAGGAAAGTATGGATAGGGAGAGTGTGCAGAGTCAGGTTGAGGAGAAGAAGATAATGATGTGGATGTAAATATTAATATAAGAGATTAGGGTTGGGAAGCAGACTATGTGAGTAGAGCGACAGCAATTTCCCCTCCTTGCACAAAGTAGTCAGCAATCCCTACGCTCCAGATTTCACCGGGGTTTTCCATTTCCTGCTGCTCGCTTGCTCCACACTCACAGGTGAAAGAAAGCCAACTCATCTGCTTCAGACCAAATTTGCATAGTTTTTTTTTATGATGAAGATCAGCGGAACATGAAAATTCTTCAATTTCTAACCTTCATGTTATTCCAAACCTTTATGACTTTTCTTCTGTGGAACACACAAGTGAAATTATGTTACCATGTTTTCCTCAGCACATTCCACACTGGCAATGATTTTCATAATTAATCTTCATAAAACTTTCGGTAACACTTCACTATAAGGCAAGATAATGCAGCTCTGCTCCCCTCTCCGCACCGCTGACAGACTGTGGTAGCAAGATTCTGAGCAGGTTGGAGGAGAACAGACAGGGAAGCCAAGCCAGAATGGATTGATTTTGCCCTGAATGTGGCAGGATGGTTAATTGACAATGAGAGGTAAGGGAAGGAGAAAGGAAAAGAGCAGTTAGTGGTGGGAAGAATGTAGAGAAAATGTAGAGTGCCACAACTGAATCACACAAGCAGAGAAGATTCTCTCCCGCACCCTAACAGCACGTGTGAGCGTATCTGCCGCAGTCACCCCCCTTCCTGTTAAATACACGCACATCCTCTTCTCTTGCTTCCCGATTATATGCATGTATATGTAAATCAGGTCATTAGGAAGATGCAGCGTGTTCTTCTGGGGTAGGGGCAGATGGAAGATGAGGGAAGGAAATAATTTTCTCCTTTTTCAGTGTTGTAGGAAGTTTAAACTCTGCTGTACTAACTTGCTGCATCACACTTTACATCTCTGATTCAGTGTGCTGGAGTTTATGATTCCAGTGACACAAATCTTTAGTCTCTATTCACTTAAAAGATTTGTTCAGATTCAAACACTCGTTCGTTCTGTAGGTTACATTTTTAAGCCAGTGGCTGGAGACTAGGGCTTAATTCAGTCATTAATTCACAAAGGTGAATTGGTATTCCTCTATGGTATTCCAAATCAAAAAGTGTGAAGCTGCAATGTGCCAAAGAGTCAGATATGTTATTGAATGAAAGTCAAAGAAAATTTTATGTTGTCTTAAAATATTTGTTCAAAACACAAATTTGTTCACATTCTCTATTTCAGTGTTTGTGAGTTTGTCACTCAATTACTCTGGCAGTTCCTGACTCTAACATTAAGCTGCCTTGTGATCTGGACTGTTTGGGTTTTTGTACTGAGAGAGAACTCTGGTACATTGTGTTCGCTGCAGCTAAAAGAGATTTGCAACTCCTTTATACCATCTTCCACCCTCTCACTTTTCTCTTCTTTTCCTACATTCCTTGTTCTTTCTGTCTCAAAAGCCTAGACAGTCTATTGAAATGAGTCAATTTTAAAGCTCATTTTCCATCCTCTGATTCTTTCCCTCTCATTTGCATGTTGTCTTCTCTCTGCTTCTTTTTTCACACATAAGAACTGATGCACAAATGCTAGTGCGGAGGCATAAAAGCATACTCTGGCTGTCTCGACATATAACACACTAAACCCAATAGAAGTCTGCAAATGTGCACATATTGTGTTGTCTATACATTTTGCATCAGGTTTTTTTCATAGCAGATTGATGACATGCATGCAGTCTTTGTTGAATATGAGCCTGGCATCAGTCATGACACTCTCACCATTATCTTTTACATCGTACTTGGAGAAGATGGCATGAGTTTTGCTGATAGTTTCTTTGCTAAATCCATTATATACTGCTTTCTATTTTCTATTTGTTGAAAACATTTCCAGTGAAACAACAGACCTGTCCCTGGTGATGTATACTGAACTTTTCCAATTACTTTTCCGCTTAAATTCACCCCTTGTGTAAGTTAAAATGCTTTTTTGCTTTTTCTGATGATTCCTTTGAAACTATCAAAATATTGCTCTGTTTTTGCTTTCATCCTGACCAACTTAACCAATGGTATAAGTTTTGTCTGAGCAATGGTAGATGTGGGATGTTTGGGAGGAAAAACTGCTTTGAAAACAATCGTTTTTTGCAGTTCTGTTTTTGGAGATTCTAGAAAATACACATACTTTAATTTTAAGAGTGTACAAAAATGGACAGTTGAGTTTCTCATGTATAGCGTTTAATTTTAATCTGCAAATAAAAACATTTGCCATTTTGTCAGATCTTTTCAGTACTATCTCCTGTACATTAAGGAGGATGGTATATTCTTTATCTGAAACCTGACTAAAGCTGCCTGAACCAACTTCATTGCCAGCCATTTGTCAATCACACCAAGTGTCATGCCGACAGGCCTCTTCGGGGCAGGATTAGTGTACATATACTGACAGGTATAAAAACTGCGTTATCCTGACAGCCAGGTGTGGCAGTTTTAACCATCATAGTACTAGAATCAGCATTACAGACATTTGAATACACTCACTCATACCACTCTTACATGACTGCAGGGCCTTTAAGATACAAACCAGGGTGGAAATTTAAAATAGCTCCTATTGAATAATGTGTCAATGAATGAGTCATATTAGGACATTTGAAGAGAATTCCTATCTGTACTCTGGAGGCATAATATCTTCATTACTCACATACTGAAATAGTATAAAGTATATTTTTGGCGTTTGAGTTAAAGTGAGGTATTTAAAACTACTGCAAGATCACTTACAAAGAAAAAAACGTCATAGTGTTAATTAAACAACCCCTTAAGTAAATTAATTTAATTAGATAAAAAAGTAAAAAAAAAATTTCTTTGGTTTTTGTCAACATTAAAGGGTTAGTTCACCGAAAAATGAAAGTAATGTTATTAATTACTCACCGTCATGTCATTCCACACCCATAAGACCTTTGTTCTTCTTCAAAACACAAATTAAGATATTTTTCATAAAATCTGATGGCTCAGTGAGGCCTGCATTGCCACCAAGACAATTAACACTTTCAGATGCCCAGAAAGCTACTAAAGACGTATTTAAATCAGTTCATGTGACTACAGTGGTTCAACCTTAATGTTATGAAGTGATGAGAATACTTGTTGTGCGTCAAAAAAACGAAAATAACGACTTAATTCCAAAATATCTAGTGATGAGTGATTTCAAAACACTGCTTCATGAAGCTTTGAAGCTTTACGAATCTTTTTTTTTTTTTTCGAATCAGTGGTCTCTCACACCCTCCCAGTGGTGAACCAGTGAAATTTCAAAAAACTCTTATTAAGTAACGAAGCCTCGTTTACTGAAAACAAATAATTTGTAAAACTTTGAAGCTTCATGAAGCAGTGATTTGAAATCACCCAACACTAGATATAAAGTCGTTTTTTTTTTTTTTTTTTTTTTGGTGCACAAAATGTATTCTCATCGCTTTATAACATTAAGGTTGAACCACTGTAGCCACATGAACTGATTTAAATGCGTCTTTACTACCTTTCTGGGCATTGAAAGTGTAAATTATCTTGCTGGCAATGCAGGCCTCACTGAGCCATCGGATTATCAAAAATACCTTAATTTTGTGTTCTGAATTTGAATGAAGGTCTTACAGGTGTGGAACGACATGAGGGTGAGTAATTAATGACAAGATTTTAATTTTTGGGTGAACCAACCCTTGACGCTTCTCACCATACTATCTGCTCATTATCTCAAAATAAACCTGACAGTGTGATCAGGACTCTAAGAACAGAGGACTTGTATCATCCTGAGAGAGGTTTATTTTGCAATAATGGCCAGATAATATAGGCTTGCTTAAGAATCTTGATATAGACAGAATAACGATATTGTTGACTGTACATTTTTATAAAATAAATGTATATAAAATTTATAAAATACAATTTATATAAAATACAATTTATAAAATACATTTTGTACTTTCTAGACCTCTTCAGTCTTTTTTGGATTCAGTGTGCAGTCAGCAATTTTTTTCCGTTTGACTGTACATGTTGTCATGCTTATTCCATGGCTGCCTACCTGCTAATAAAATAAATAGACTAAAATGTTAACCAAGTAGTTTAAATAGGTTGAAGTTGGAAGGTTTTAAGGAAGCACATGCAGTTTATCAGAAGGTTGCTGGGTTGATCTTGGTGGTTTCTTTAGCCACATTTCCACTGTCGGCCGAACGGCGTAACCGTAACTGTAACCGAACCATTCCGTGCCGATCCGGGCTAGCTGCTATGGTTACTGTTTCGTTTTCCACTGTGGTCTGATAACAACTGCTCTTTGGAAAGTAATACAAAAGCATCAGTTTTTGCCTTGGTAACACAACTGTTTACTGATGATATGCGATGTAAATAATGACCGTGTTATGGAGGATGAATAGATATTTCTTTGAATTTTATTATTAATTTGTTTACGTCTCTCAAATAGAGTTCTTAGCCAGCTACAGAGAAACAGCCAGGAAACAGACAAATGACCAATCCTGTGTGGCGACGTTACTTCACGGATTCTACCAGCGCGATTCAGCATGGATAGACAACCGTGCCGAGAATTCCAGGCCGAGAGCGGTTTGTAATCGTGCCGTGCGTACCAGGCTCATGTGGAAACGCAACTGGAACCGTTTCATACCATTAGTGTTGTTTTTGGCGGCCTGTTTTAATTTTAGTTTTAGTCTAGTCTTTGTGTCAAGTGGTCATTTTAGTTTTTATTAGTTTTAGTCATGTTCATACTCTTTGTAGTCTAGTCAAGTTTCAGTCTGAGCATTTTAGTCTTATTTTAATCAGAATTATCCATGACTATTTTCATCTAGTTTTAGTTGACGAAAACTGATGACATTTTAGTCTAATTTTAGTCAATGAAAACTGCTGATAAAAGACAAAAAAAAAAAATTATATATATTTTTATAATTTTTAATTTTTTGACATGGAATAACTCACGAAAGCAATAAGATCAGAGAAAAATTATTTTTTGGTGATGCTCTCCTACATGTGAGCTGCATCTGGTTCAAATTTTGTGGCATAAAGTATAGTTAAATAAAGTGTTGTTCATTTTTTCGCAGCTAAATGGCGCCCACGGACGGTAAACTCGGGTTTAAAAGGCACTCATTAGGAGTTTTTCAAAATGGTTAGATGCATTAAAAAGCCGAGTTTCTAAGCTTTAAGATGATACCTATTTTGTGTTATTCCACGTTGGAAAATAAACATGGATGGGTCCGGGATCATTGGATACACACTGCATCCCGGAAAGATGAGACATGTTTTCAGCCAAGTATGTTAAATCATTTCCTGTGTAATATCTTGTGAACAACGCAATATATTATGTTGATTTTGGATTCATTTCGTAAGAATCGTAAGAATCTGCTTTAAATAATGATGTGCATTTTCTATGATCTGTGCAATTTTCATGAAGTTATGAGCACGTGAAATCTACATATTTCCCTACATATCGGTCCCTTTCTTACTGTCTATGGTCAGACCTAACTTTGTTTGTTGTCATTTATGCTAAACTCACCGCAGCTACATCTTCTAAATAATGCCGCGAGTGGGGCTTGAAGAAGTGACGTCGCCTGCGTCTGCGCAGTGCGACCTGATGCAGCTCCTGAAGTGAGACACAGGAAACAAATACTGCAAAATAATGCTGCGTTCCAGGCAGGTTTTTGAGGCCGTAAGTCACGATTTCAAATCACGACTCACGACTTTCTAGCGTTCCAGGAAAGTCACGCCAAACTGCGTAAAAGTGTAAACAAACCAACATGGCGGACCGTACGGGGCTTATGCTCATTAATTAGTTCTATTGCCAAAGGTGCTTACTCCTTGCTTATTTGAGGGAAACAGAGGAGGAAAACGGTGCATAAGGCAAGAGAAGCTGTTATACCTTTTATTTTACGTTATTTTACCGCATTTATGCATAAACACCGCATCCGTAGGGGCTGCCATTGTTGTTTCGCGGGCTATGTGACGTCAGAACTCATAACTGGGAGTACATCGATATAGTACGAGTTTACGAGTGGGAAGTCACGGCTTTGACTGCAGTTCCAGTGCACTTTCACGGGTAGAAGGTTGGAAAAACACGGGTTACGGGTTGCCTGGAACGCGGCATAATAATAATAACGCAACTAAACGAGACGTAATAACGTTATAACATTTCGTCTTGTCTTGTTTTGGTCAACGAAAATTAAGAGACATTTTAGCATAGTTTTTATTTTGTAAACCACATTTAGTCTCGTTTTTATTTGTCAACAATATTGCATTATACGATTAATTATAGTCATCGTCACATGACCAGAATTTACGCCGCGTCTCGTTTTCGTCAGGTGATAAAGGTTCGTTGACGACAATATTTAGTAATAATTTTCGTTGACGAAAGCAACACTGGCCCGACGGTGGAAAAACGGCTTTTGGTTTGAATTTAAATTTTTTTTTAACCTTTATTTTTTTTTTAATTCGTGTCATAAAGTAAGACTGCATAATGTAATGAAAACTAGAACAGTGCAGTGTAACAACAGTGTTGTTATTTTTTGGCTGTAATTATTAATGTGTTTTAGAATTTAAAATAGATATTTTTTGTATAAGTAAATGTTTTAAAGCTTTTGAACCGGCTGCCAGCAGAGCTGCTTTGAGCAAAGGTTTAAATCAGGCTGAAAGCATTACTGAGATGTTTTGTTTCTTTTTGACGTGTGTGCTTAAATGAGGTCTGTTATTTAAGCTGCAGTCATTTCATGGCAGTCCACTGAATTGAATGAGCCGTGCCTCCACTGGTTCCCATTTAAATGAGCCTGTCTCTTTTAGTATTATCTAATAAATTCACATTAACACTCCTGGACTTAGTTTCAACTCGAAATCTCTGAATGTCAAGCTCTCTGATGCTAATGCCCCCTAAACAACGTTGTGCAAGCCTGGCACAGCAATGCAACTGATATGATTAATGCTGCGAAACAGATTGCAATAACAAATCGCTAATCCACTGGCATCCACTCTCTGGAGCCCAGACGTGACTTAGCTCATTACAGGGGCCATCTCTTAGGAAATAGGGAGGAAGAGGACAGGAACGGTAAGAGACTGCTTGAGAGGGGTCTAGTGCAATTCGTGCATGCTGTGAGAAAGGACAGGATTAGAGGTGTAGAACAGTCAGACACATGATCAGGTGCTTGAGAGATGCTTGAGAACTGTAGGCATCTTTGATGTTTATGCTTGGGCTGCACAATATTGAGGGGAAAAAAAATAACTTTGCGATATTTAGTTTTTCTGCAATATATTGTGGTATGAAAAGATACAGGAATTTTTACCAAATGACTTGAATAGCTTTGGAAAGAATAAATCATTCTAGAGTGAGTGGGGAGATGTTTTTAGAGAGTGCTGCATAAAATAATAATAATAATTATAATTATAATAATAAAAAGCTGATTTTTTTTTTTTTTTACTTTGAGGACTTTTTTGAGTGTGAAATCCTTGTAGGGCTGAACATACTTGGGTTTACTTTTTACAAGAACCAACTCAAACCTCTTTCAGTAAGCATAAAATACTGCTGTACTATACAATAATGTATAAAATTAGTCTTATTATTGCTTTGTATCAGAAACAAAGTCACAATACGATACGTGATGATACAATATGATATGGGTCTGCACTAAATTACACCTCACCAGAATTTAGTAAAACAGCTGTTTATTAAACACTATATTGTTATACAGTACTGTATTACTGTATAACAATAAAGGTATTGGCGTAGGGTACATGTTAACATTGGGTACTCCCCACCAGGTACAATATTCTGATTGATTTCTTGTTTTAAGCTCATAAATAATAATGTACTCATTTTAATAAATATAAATATATTTATGTACTCATTCTAATATATTTTTATAAAATCATCTTTACATTGCTGGTAGGTTATTATTGCACAAATTAATACACTCTGTACATGTAAGAAAAAAATAGAAACATTCTAAACAAATGCACTTTCTTCACTGTAGCTCACGCACACATATTCAGGCAGTAACTCAAGCGCAAAGAAACTTCTCAATGCTGCCCTGCTATTTTTATCAATAAAATAGCTTCACAACTGAAGATGTACATTATCATTCTCACCAAGGAGTTGGTAACGTTAGTGTTTTTGAAGCAGTTAAACTCACCACTTACTGTCAATAGAGAAACACTGCACAGACTGTGGTAATTCATACATACACATTCTCTCTCTCAGGCCCGTGAATGAACATAGACTTGATGTATTCCACTTTTATGCGAATAGAATATCAAACTAGAGATCACTAAACTGTGAGCTTACCCGTGTTTTCAGAAACGCTTTTATCCACAGTGGAGACAGAGCCCATGCGCATGGTTGCCAGGTTTAGAAGAATAAGTAAAACACTTTGCAGATATGCAAGTGTGAAGCTCTGATTTGGGGTCTTTTGAAATCAGGCAACCCCAGTTATGTTCCTCTGTGGGCCAGATTAAGCCTTGTTGTAGCCTATATATTATATTTTATTCATTAATTTCAGCACTTTTCCTTTTAAACATCAGAACCAGCTGTATCGATACTTGTATCGATACTCATATCAACAAGTAGTATGTGACGATACATTGTCATATTGTTGTATCAAACATAGCCCTAAATACTGTTATTTCATTTTCAAATAGTAAATCATCATGCTTTCATTTTAATAGGTTGCTGGCAAATAAAAATATGGCATAACTGGTTTCAGAATGAAGTGCCGTGGAAACACTGTATCATGAACTACATGTGTGTATAATGCCACACTTCACTCTAAAACAGTAGACAATCACACTAAGCCATATTTTGATTTTGATTTTATTTCAATACATCGTGTAGCCCCATTTTAGGCATATTTGTTTCATGAAATATGGCCTAATAAGTCAGTATTTGCTGATGATGGCCTGTGACTGCATGTGTTCGGTTTTGTTGAAATATGACTGACTTTGTAATTATCAGGGTTGAAGAAAGCTTAGCATGCCTGTGTTTGTGCTGAGGGCTCGGCTCCCTACTGGGCCCTAACTACAGACGGAGAATATAAACATAAATTGATGTCACACTGTAATTCTACCAAGAATTTCCGACAGACTTTTCTGGCACCCTGTAAAGACGCTAGCTTCTCTGCTGCATTCATGCATTGATAATCAAGAGCCTGCAATGTTTAGTGCTCAATTATAGAGAATGCTGGTTATTTCTGCAAGCGCACTAAGCAGAGAGTGTAATGTTAGTCTAAAGCACAATGACAAGATGACCAGAACCAAAACTTATTCACGCTCCAACAGTTAGCTCTGCATTTCCATTTCATTCATTATTTCTTCAGTATTAATTACTGGGGTCCATAAACTTATGTAACATTAACTATTGAAGTAAATTATTTGATTTCTTCCAATTTCTTTCACTTTCAGTCTCTCAGTGACATTAAGTGTTTTAATAAAACGTGTGATGCTTTGTGGAGTAGTGGTTATCCTTACAAAAATGCTGAAAGTGACAGTTATGATGCCGGCAATTTAATCTGCTTAGCACACGGCCATAGACAATGATAGAGAAGTCTTATTGCGATGCAACTTTTGAAGCTCCAAATTGAATTGTAAGGCAGCCAACAACCTCACAATGGCTGTTTTGAGCATATGAAAGCCCAAGACTGTCCAGACGTAGCTGTCAGCACAGTCAGGTACTGACAAATGTCTTATTCATAGTAAAGCAGCATTACATTTCGGAGAGTACACATTGTTTTATAATTTTACACACCTTGCTATTGTCCGAGGAGACTAGTGTGCAGGGTCTGGCAAACTGCTTGCATTGTTTAGCGTAGTTTAAGGATAGGATGACCAGAAATGCAAAGCAGCCATGTGATATCCATGTAATTATAACACAATTACAATGGTTTCTTGGTCTCATTACCATACAAACACCTATATGTGCATAAAACCATTTCAAATGCAGATTTTGCGATAAATTATTACAACAGTTGTGTGCAATTTTTTTCTGTAAGAATTATATTTAAATTTATTTATAGCATACTATTTATTATTATTATTATTATTAATAATAATATACTTGGCTTTACTTGATCTTGCGGCATGTGCTCTCAGGTGACAAGATGTGTTTGTAGAAAGTACCAAATGACTGTACAGCAGAGGTTTGTGTAGGCTATATACAGCTATGGAAAAAATTAAGAGACCACTCCAAGTTCAGAAATCAATGTTAAGTGGTCTCTTAATTTTTTCCATAGCTGTATATATATATATATATATATATATATATATATATATATATATATATATATATTATATATATAAAAGATGGTTTAGGCTTGTATTGTGTTAATGATTAACTGTAGTCTTTATCAACATGAGAAAAAGGGTGAGAACAAATTTGTTTGTATGCAACTGTTGTGAATCCGATCTTATTCACCTTATTCAAATCTGCTCTTAGCTGTGTTTCAGTCTTTTAAATGTCTCTTGCAGTTTCATATGTTCGAAAGAACAAAACAGTACTTGGAACTCAAGGACAGTTCACATGTTGATATAATCTGTTGGTGTTAAACAGAAGAGAAATTCAGACATGAGAAGCAAATAAAAAGGTAGAGAAAGCCAGTCAGACGCTGTGGCCTTGTTGTAGCTTTTGCTATGTAAGTACTGTCCTGGGAGAGCACTGAAAAAAGGCACATGTACCATGGTCTAAAGGGATTTAAAGAGCTTTTAGTATGTGTGAGTTTGTCTAGTGAAAATATCAAAAGGCTTTAATGTGTTTGGCCATTTCACTCAAGCTACAGCTTTTACTTTCTCTCTCAATTTAATTAAATTCAGTTCATATTGCTTTATTGGCATGACATACTTAGGTACATATTGACAAATATTTGCACAAAGCAAAACAAAAACAAACAAAAACATACTTAAAATACATCTGTAAGCATATTAATTGTACTGCTAATGCGGATGTGTTTACTCAGTACCTCTTAGTTTGTGGCATTTATAATTATGATGTTCTACTAAAGAGGAAGCAGGTCCTTCAAGTAAGATTTTAAATTTGTCATTTTCATGGAGTGACTGGAACTCAAGAATAGTCTGCTCTCTCTCTTTCTTTCTCACCTTTTCCTGTTTAACTTGTGGTGTCTTGGCACTGACCTTGGCCAAACCTGTCGTGTATCGATACAGCATACAAAAACATCTATATGTTTGATGAGTTTCAGAGCATCTAAATATAGACTACTATTCAATTGGGATGCAAGATATAAGAAGACCGTATGAGTAAATAGAATATATAATTACTATATACTGTGTGTGTGTGTGTGTGTGTGTGTGTGTGTGTGTGTGTGTGTACCTTGAATTTGTAGATTAAATAAAGTATTTAAATATTTTAATATTTATAATTGTTCAAAATATTTATACATATATTAGCATTTAATAAATGTGCAAAGTATATCAAATACATGATATATTATAATATGTTGCATTTTTTTGTTTTTAAAATCTCTTAAAATTTGGTTTAAATGGAAAAAATATCAGAACGTTGAACAGATGTGGTTGTTGTTTGAAGTCCCTTTATTTATTTTTTAACAGAAAATGGTACAGTAATAGCCTTAGCATGAAAATATGTATTGCAATTAGTAAATAGTATCAGTCAGAATGTCTATATTTGTGTATCTGTACTATTCTTTTTTTATTTCTTTTGGGTTAAAAATATTGCAGAGTGATATTTTATTCACATGAGAGTACTGAGTTTGTAAATATTTAACTGTAAGGTAAATGTGTGCTTAAGCTAAAGGTGTTTTAGCGTGCAGCTGATTTAAACAGAAGCATCAACACAAGCTCTCAAGGGCTTCCTGCAGCTTTTAGTGTTGAATGTGAGAGTGTCTATTCTCCCATTAGGAGTGCTAATGTGTTTTAGCGTTAACACACAAGAGAGAGGCTTACCACAGCGCTCTCCCTGCAAGAGTGAGACAAGAGGGAGGCAAGAGCAGGAGAGCGAAGAGATTAAGATGCTGCTAATTTGCTTCATTTTGAGTTTCTCATCATCTCAAAAGTTTCATGAAGTGCCAGATGACAGTAAGAATTAATGCGAGATAGATGATTTTGAAACCATAAAAATAGTACACTGTAGTCCTGTTGTTATCGGCTCATATCCTTTCTTTTTTCTCTCATTAGCTGCATTTTAACTTCTCCTGTTTATTTGCATTTGCAATCATAATGGCTGCAAATAGAGGCTTTTTAGATGTTGGCACCTCAGCATCTACTCGGGGAGAGGGGAAAAAGGGAGAAACTGCAAATTAGATTCAGCTCATCACCACAGCAACACTGACAGAACTGTAGGTAGATTTTGTGTTCCAGGACAAAAGGAAAGTGGCTTGTTATATTTAATTGAAGTGAGTATGGCTAATGGAAGCTTGTGGAGTACTGGACTTCAGTGAGAATCGCAGTCAGGTGAGGGATGCGTCTGATGCTGCAGAAACTCATCCACGCTTGCTTCTCCTGCTTTATGAGTCACTGCTTGCAGTGAGTGAATGAACGGGGATGTAGCGCAATATGTTGCTGCATTCATTACGGATTTGGAGTTGTTTTTATTCCAGTCCTCATGAAAGCGGAGCAGATGACAGAGTGGCTCAGCGCTGGCACATGAACGTGACACCAGCACAATATGAGCAAATCGAAAGTTATCTGTTTCCTTGTAGCTTGTATTTCAGACTATCCTGGCATATAGATCACATCAGTAGGGTTTTAGAAGTAAAAAAAATTCCAATTTTCTCCAGACAAAACATGTTTTTAGCAATAATATGAAACTTTTATAAGAGACGCTTTGAGATTGCTTCTGCAGATGTCACAAGCCAAGTGCAGTTTCAACTTCTTTTATTAAAATGGGTTTAATAGCGACTATCCCTATGTATGTTTACCCTCAGACATCCAAGCATTGACAGTGGTGATTTATCTAGTTTTTATAATTTTATAATTTCTTACAATATTTTTTTTAATTACAAAGACAAAAAAAAGTCCTTATCTTTCGCTGTAATTTATATACTGCTACTTCTAGCAGTCTTTGACTACAGACTTGTGTACAGCTCTGTGTGTACTGTTTACTATGAACAGGCTAAATATTGAAAATTGTGCAAAAGTTATTGATATTGTAGTTTTTTTTTTTTTTTTTTTACGATAAACATTGATTTATCACCCAGACCTAACCATAACTACAACTAAATCAGTTGAAATTAATAATTAAAGGGTTAGTTCACCCAAAAATTAAATTTCTGTCATTAAGTACTCACCCTCATGCCATTCCACACCTGTAAGACCTTTGTTCATCTTCGGAACACAAATTAAGATGTTTTTGATGAAATCCGAGGGTATCTGATCCACACATAGGCAGCAACGACACTGCACATTTTGACATCCAGAAAAGTAGTTAAAAACATAGTTAAAATAGTCAATGTGACTACAGTGATTCAGCCTTAATGTTATGAAGCGACGAGACTACTTTTTGTGCGCAAAAACAAAACAAAAATAACGACTTTATTCAACAGTTTGAATCGTTGTCAAACGTAGTGAACTCACTGTAGTCATGTTGACTATATTAGCCATGTTTTTAACTACATTTTCTGGATTCCAAAAGGTGCAATGTCGTTGTGGATCTGATACCCTTGGATTTCAACAAAAAGATCTTCATTTGTGTTCGGAAGATGAATGAAGGTCTTGCAGGTGTGGAACGACATGAGTGTAATTATTGACAGAAATTTTATTTTTGGGTGAACTAACCCCTTTAGAAAAATAAAAAAATATACTTGCTTTGAAAATGACTAACTTTGTTCCAGAAGTATTAGCAATAAGCAGTGACCTTGTTGTGTGACTCCAGCAAGCAGTGACATTCAATATGTACATATTTTTTCCCCCCACTACAACCCTTGCTGTGATACATTTCAGAGTATCAGCTTCTGATATTAGTATTAGGAGTATTAGTATTATCTGTATTGAGGAAAAAAACCTTGAGTTTTCGGAACACTGACGTCTCTTTTTCTTATCCTTCCACAGGCTGACGCTCCGTCGCCATGACGACCGAGGAGTGTCCCGTGCCGCTTGGCGTGAGCCAGGTGGGGGCGGGGCTGTGTGAGGACTTCGGCCACTCTCAGGTTGATGACATCATTGAGGAGGTGGGGCCATGCGATGATGCGGGCAGTGACATCAGCACTTTGGTCGTGCCGTTTCCCGATTTGGCGCCAGTGGTTTTCTTCTGCCTCAAGCAGACAACCTGCCCACGCAGCTGGTGCATTCGAATGGTGTTGAGTCCATATCCTTTATTAGCTGGCGCTCACAGGTCGTGAGTAGAGTGTGATTTTCTAACAATGGCTTTCACACATGGGTTGACTTGGAGGAAAGGTATCTAATTGACAATAGCCAGTCGACTTAATCCAGCTTCCTACTGCTTTTTAGTCAGCAAGGCAGTGATTAAGTGTTGCGAGATCGCAGCGACAAGCTGATCTAAACACACTACGAGTGACAGCTTGAAGCAAGCGGCTTGGCGTTGTGCATGTCGTTGTCAACGCTGAGACTTTCAGAGTTGTCGCCAGTGACAGTGACATTGAGTTACAGTGTCAACATGTGAAAATGCAACTGGAAAGTCAAGAAACATACAGTATGAATTGTGCAGTTAAATAATGAATTATCAAGTTGAAATATTAATGAATAACTTGAATTACATAGGTAAGGGTTTAAAGTGCGTCGATAATGTATTCTTGCCGCGGTTCGCAAAGCAGGGCTGAGTTTTCTCTGTCGTTTGAAGTTTGAAAGTTGATTTTTCTTTCCTTTTTGTGCATTTCTGCCAGCTAGCTGTGGCTGCCTTGGGGACTCAGACTTCTTTGGAAAGTGTCTTAAATCGAATTTCACGTCTCTGCGTTGGTTTGGCTGACACTCTCATTTGGCTGATCTCAGTGAAAGCCTTTTATTCATGATGGGCACAGGTCTTCTTTTCCCCACAGAGGCCCAGATCTCCCATTTCTTGAACAGCCACAGGGCGCTAATCAGCACCGCTCGCTGTTACCACAAAGACAAGCACGCTCAAACTCCGTTGTCTCCAGCTACTAGCCGGCTAGTGAGTGGTAGCTGGAAATCTGCAAACAGAGGCACTTTCTGAGAAGACATTAGCACTCACACACATCTACACAGCATGCCAAATTTATTTCAATGCCTTAATGGGATGTCTCAGTAACTTGTTATGATTTTATTACATGTAGGTAGCAAGGGAGGGGGAGAGAGTGAAGGATGAAAAGATCCTTTGATGACTTTATTTATGGTCAAAAGTGTGCTGAGATTAATTTTACATGCTTTAAATAAGAGGACATTCGAGCTGTGAATTTGCAATGATGTAGAAGCAGAAATGCATTTCACACTTCTGGGGAACTAGAGGCTTATTGATATTGTATGCTTTACATTTCAGAAATATTGAAATTAAAGTGGAGTACTCTTTATCAAGCCCAAGGGGCAATTTGCTAATTATTTAGTAATAAGAGAGATTAGATAAGGGAGGAAAGAGAGGAAATTATCTCCCTTCTCTTTTCCCTGCATATTTAATATGTTGGCAAAATGAATCATTATCTTTTTAATAGTTTGTGCATATTGTTGCCCTTGTCAAAACACTTTAATTGGTGATTTAGTGGTTTAGATATGAGGTCCCTGAGTGTTTGCTATCACTTTGTTTGCATTTGAGGTACAGTTTAACTGCGGGGCTTCTTACAGTCAATTACTTTTGGATTTACATTCAGTCTGCCTTCAGTGAAATTTATAGAAAACTGAACCCTTTTACATCAGAACTTTTGATCCACTTTAATTTGGATTTTATCTGCTAACACTTCAACTATGAACTAGCAATATGAAAGTTTAGATGTAAAAGAAATAGTTCACCCTGAAATAGGTTCACTTCACTCACACAGTTTCAATAAAAAAAATTCTCTGTGGAACTCAGTAATAACATTTAGTGTATGGGTTAAAAAATTGTTTTAATTAATTTGGGTGAACTATTTGTAAAATGTCAGTAGAATTTCAATGGAAAAGCAAAATCGGAAAAAGATCGATCACCCGTTGGGTTAAAAACTGCCCATTTTGCAAATGGTTACCAGTGTGTGTCTGCATTTACTTTAATTTTTACTTTAATATATATATATATATATATATATATATATATATATATATATATATATATACTGTATATAATTTGTCAGTGTTAGACCACACATTCTGTCTAAATCCTGGAGAGTCCCACAAATCTAGAACAAAACAGCCACATTCAATTGGCTCATTGCAATGCTCCCTAGACAGCAATCCCCTCCCCAGAGCACACCAAGTATGACAACGCCCGTCATCACAGTGCCCTAATGAAATAATGATATTCCAAACCTTTGACTCCCAATACGAGAGGGAAAATTAGAATCTGTCAACACTTCTGAAACCATTTAGTATCGGTTTTCAATTCATATCCATGTTCCTTCTTTTAGTCTTTTTCTCTTTTCAGAGGCCTTTTTAGTAGAATCTATGGACTCAAATGCCTGTCTGTGTTTCATCTTTGTTCTTTATATAAAAGGTCTTGCCTCTTGATAGTATGATAGGATGGTGAAATAATTGTCATTCTTAGTTTAATATGTAGTATTTGAACAGTGGCTTGATTGCTTCCGGATGTCTCTCTCTGAATTGCCAAGAGCCTTGATTTCTCTCTCTCTGTAATAAAGGTGTAGCTAATAGACCTCAATCCCTCCTCACACATCACTTTGTCTGTGCCAGACTGTCTAATTCAGCCCCCGTGTGTCCTGAAGAGATCTTGGGAACACGAGGTTAATACTAATCTCCAGTCCTGACCGGTCTGTGTTGCTATGACAGCTCATCACACAGGCAAGACTGATGCTCGCTCACCTTCTCAACCTGCCTCTGCCTGCGTCTCTCGTGTTTCTGAATCCTCCTTTTAACCCTTTCTCTCTTCCCATATGCTTCTCAGGGGCTGAAGGATCTTAAAGCAATAGTACACGCCGATAATGAAAATTCTGTCTTTGTTGAGCCTTTTGATGTTCTAAACCAGTTCAAAATAAATATCTTCGGGCCTGTTTACACCTGGTCACTTCATGCGTTTTCTCTGATTGGATAGCTATCCAATTGTGAAAAGACTAGGTGTAAATGCCCTCCAAAGTGCTTTCAAACCGGATTTAAATCTGATCACTCAAACCACTTCAAGTGGTGGTTTGTAAACCAAAATGAAAAAATCAGAAATCGGAACTGGCCGCAGCATATCTAGAAAACCGGTCACAACACAAAAATTATTCACACAAATGCTCCCAAATATATTTTGAGGTCGCACAGACTAAACTTCGGGAGCATATTTGACCAAAATGGTCACAATTTCAAGCCTTGTATATGGCTTAATATTTTTCTGGAAACTGTAATACACTTTTTTCAGGATTCTTTGATAAATGTAAAGTTCAAAATAACATCATTATTTGTAATGGAAATGTTTTGTAAGAATGTCTTTACTGTCACGGTTGACCAATATTTAATGCCTCCTTACTAAATGAAATGGTTAATTTCTTCTTTTTTTTTTTTTAAAGTCTCACTGACTTAACTTTTGAACGGTAGTATAATTATTTAAAAAAATTCAACTTTTGTTTTCTCTGTAAGTCATACAAGTTTGGAATGACATGATATAAAGTTTTCTTCTTTTTTTTTTGGTGAACTGTCCCTTTAAGATCAGTCAGCTTCTTCCTGTCTGTCTAGACCTTTCTTTTTATCTTTTTCCCTCCCTCCATCACCTCTGTCTCTTTCCTCACCAGGCACTCAATACGAACTCTCTGGTGTGTGATTTATGTCACAGCATGTTAAAGTAATTACTGAGGACTACCATCTCTCGCTGTCTATCGCTCTCCTCCCCTCCCTCTGTTTCGACACAATTTGCGTGTGTGAATCTGACACTGTGCAGTAAATTCAGGCAGACCGCAGTTGAGTCCAGAGTACTGTTGTAATAGAGCGTTATAGTCAGTAGATCCTGAGTGATGGTACGGCACTCAAATTTCAGATCAGATGGACTTTGGGCAGAACGGTTGTGTTTGTACTTCTGAACTGAGCACACTTAAAGAAATCCAGCAAAACAGTGAACCTACTATATCAGATAAATAGTTCAACCAAGAATGAATGTTGTTGACTTTGAATGACTTTATTTCCTTTGTGGAACACAAAAGACCTTTGTTTAACTCTTATGATGTTTTGTATGATAGTATAAGGTGAAGATTATGATAGTAGAGTGAAATTTAAGAGTCAGACCATGTTTAAGATACACTATATTGCCAAAAGTTTTGGGACGCCTGCCTTTACGTGCACATGAACTTTAATGACATCCCATTCTTAATCTGTAGGGTTTAATATGGAGTTGGCCCAGCTCAGCTATAACAGCTTCAACTCTTCTGGGAAGCCTTTCCACAAGGTTTAGGAGTGTGTTCATGGGAATTTTTGAACATTTTTCTAGAAGCGCATTTGTGAGGTCAGGCAGTGATGTTGGCGAGAAGGCCTGCCTCACAGTCTCCACTCTAATTCATCCCAAAGACGTTCTATCGGGTTGAGGTCAGGACTCTGAAGGCCAGTCAATTTCCTCTTCACCAAACTTGCTCATCCATGTCTTTATGGACCTTGCTTTGTGCACTGGTGCACAGTCATGTTGGAACAGGAAGGGACCATCCCCAAACAATCCCACAAAGATGGGAGCATGAAATTGTCAAAAATGTCTTGGTATGCTGAAGCATTAAGAGTTGCTTTCACTGGAACTAAGGGGCCAAGCACAACCCCTGAAAAACAACCCCACACCAAAATCCCCTCTCCACCAAACTTTACACTTGGCACAATGCAGTCAGGCAAGTACTGTTCTCCTGGCAACCACCAAAACCAGACATGTCCATCAGATTGCCAGACAGAGAAGCGTGATTCGTCACTCCAGAGAACATGTCTCCACTGCTCTAGAGTCCAGCGGCGGTGTGCTTTACACCACTGCATCCGACACTTTGCATTGCACTTGGTGATGTAAGGCTTGGATGCAGCTGCTCGGCCATGGAAACCCATTCCATGAAGCTCTCTATGCACTGTTCTTGAGCTAATCTGAAGGCCACACAAAGTTTGGAGGTCTGTAGCTATTGACTCTGCAGAAAGTTGGCGACTTCTGCGCACTGTGCGCCTCAGCCTGCGCTGATCTTGCTCTGTGATTTTACGTAGCCTACCACTTCATGGCTGAGCTGCTGTTGTTTCCAATTGCTTCCACTTTGTTATGATACTACTAACAGTTGACCTTGGAATATTAGTAGTGAGGAAATCTCACAAATGGACTTATCACACAGGTGGCAGCCTATCACGGTACCACGCTTGAATTCACTGAGCTCAAGAGAGTGACCCATTCTTTCACAAATGTTTGTTTAAGCAGTCTGCATGCCTAGGTGCTTGATTTTATTCACCTGTGGCCATGGAAGTGATTGGAACACCTGAATTCAATGATTTGGAGGGGTTTTTATGAGTATTTTTATGGTGCCTGTGACCCTATTTATTGAAATTATGTGGAAAACAGTAGCCATGAAAATCTTAATGTTTGTGTTAAATATCCATTTAACGTAGAGGTGCTTTGACCTTTTAAAGTGAGCTTTTTTATAAATTACGCTGCTTTCAGGCAAATATGCTAAATCTCATCTCAAATTTTGGATTAGAGAAAAAAAAAAAGAGTGCTTTATCTTCATCAATGTCAGTAAAATGCTGTTGCTCATATTCGTCTTCCCTCTGAGAAACAGATGGTGTTGTAAAGTTTTATTTGATACAGTAAAGGTGTCAGACAACTGAGGTGTGTTGGAGTAACCATCATGTGGGTGATGTAAGTGAAACATAGCAACAAATGAGATCTCAATGCTTGAGATTTAGGTGTATATTATTTTAATTTTACAGCCATTTATTAGACTGTTTGAAGTGAAATTTTGTTTTTCAGGTGTTTGCTGTTGGCGCTGAAGCTAGAAAACACTTTCTGCTCTTGTTTCTGGCTGGTGATGGGAAGTGCAATCTGTTCTCTTTCCTTAGCTCAAATTGAGGTTTTTAAATGGTGTTCTGTGCTAACAGATGTCTTTTGTGCTGTTGAACTAGACCCACAGATCATACTTTCTGAAACTGGATTTGTCTTCAACACAAACTTACACACACAGTAGTTGTAGTAGATTAGTCTTCTGGTCCATCTGTAACTGCTTTTAAGTCTTTGTGGTCTGTGGTCTCAGGGCTCTGTGTTGAACAGCCGTTTGAACAGATTGTTTTGCTTTCAAACAGCACCTCTAAATGCCTGCACACACTTCCTGTCTCTTTCTCAGACACACTCACACTTGCCTTATGTGGGTATAATTTCATGGGTTATTGGCATCAGAAGTTTCACAGTGCCTCTCTCTCCTGACCGTATCGGCACAATACGGCTCGGTGTCATTGTCTCGGGTCAGAGCAAAACTTATGTTCTTGAATTCCCAGCCTGAGATGTGTGTTTATTTGTCATGCTGGGTGGGTATCAGAGATTCCATTAGACTTAAATGGTTCTCTCTCCATCAGCGTATTTCCACACCCTGCCTTATAGGGTGAATGGCATAAATTGATATCAAGCATTTAGTAGGCCTGTCTTGTTATATCTTGTGTGCAGTGTGTGTTTCTATAAGGATGCATATTAAAAGATATTCAAATTCTGATTGATTAAGATAAGCTGAAAATTATTTTCATGTAGTAAGTAACAGTAACTGATGAAAAATTTGACTATTTTGTCTAAATGACACTTGAACTGTACATTATATCACTTCAAAGCATCACAGCATTATAATGTACAGTATGAAAAATGGAAATTCATTTTGAGTTTTGCTAAAGGTTACATTTAACAGTGTTATTAAATTATTAGTGATTTTAAAAATGAACTTCAAGTTAGCATTAGATGGTGAAAAAGTCATCTAAAAGGGGGGGAAATGAGCATGCACAATTAAATAACCAATATCAATAATTAAAAAAAAATAATGATACCAAATACGATACCATTGCAACTGTAGTCTTTAAAAAAAAAAAAAAAAAAGACCTTTGGTTGTACGTGCTTGTCTCCGTTTAAAACAGGCTGGGTATTAGGATTTAATACATTTGTCAGAGAAATTAAGTTTAGTTTTAGCATGGCTGGTCACCAGCATTTGTTGGGACCAACATTCTAGTATGCTGTTATCCCAACCAGATAACCATAGTCCATAGTCGACAAACTTAACCAGTTTTACTGCAAGTGCATGTCTAAACATGTCTAAACTGATCCACCAGACTAGACCAGCACTAACCAGGCCTGACACCGGTTTCACACCGCAAGCGTGAGCGGCAGGTGAACAGCACGAGAGCGTAACTACAGTGTGAACTGCAATTGCAGAGATGCGCAATTATTCACACTGGAAGCGTTTGTACAGCGTCACATCAGCGGATCCAAGCTTCATATAAGTATGCATTTCTTTACAAAGACAACTATAGATTTTTTTTCATAAGTTGGTCATTTATAAACTTGAAAGTCTTGAAAGTTTGTTAACATGGGGAGGTGTACAACATTCTCATGTAAACGTAAATAAC
This sequence comes from Chanodichthys erythropterus, assembly GCF_024489055.1. Classification (NCBI taxonomy): domain Eukaryota; kingdom Metazoa; phylum Chordata; class Actinopteri; order Cypriniformes; family Xenocyprididae; genus Chanodichthys; species Chanodichthys erythropterus. The sequence continues at coordinate 34,071,784 of NC_090223.1, forward strand.
AAATAAACAAACGAAGAAGCCTTGTGTCATATTGCTGCACATGAATGAGGTAAGCTTTGTGTTTACATCATCTGCCACATGTACATGTTTACAAGACTCAGGTTTGATTTGGGTATTGCTGCCTATATAGCATACCTGTCACTGTAATAACTAAAAAAAAAGTTACTGAAAAAAAAAAAGTTTATATATCATATTTTCTTTACTCACCCAAACTGAATAATTAAAAACATTTATATCTTCTATAAAAATTTTTTTAATCTTAATTTTCTTTTTCTGACATTCTCTAATTCTTGTTAAAATCATATTTATTTTGTCCTTCAAAAGTGTACTTTCACTTTAATTGAGCGTTAGCAGCACAGCAAAAATAGACCCAGCGCTGAAGTGATCGCGGCACTGCTGCTTCTGCTCTGCTCCTGCTAAGCGATGCTGCGCAGCCTCTGTGTGCAGTGTGAATGCTCTAATCCGTTAGAGGCGAAAAGTAGTCTCATGATATTGCCATGACAGAGTGTTAGGATGATTAGGAAAGAATATGCCACCACTATGTTTACATTATACCTCCATTATCGTTTTGATTTGTATTTAAATAAAAAACATTTAATTCAGTTGGATAACGGTCGCTGCCGCTCCATATTAACAGAGTACATGCGATCGCGAAAGTGAAAGTAAATGCGAGGGCGCATTCAAACGCGATTTCAATAAATATGCAAATATCTTCAAATATGAAAGCTATTTTAGGCTGGGCCGTGTAGTTGTAGCCATCTCTTAGCTCTGTATCAAAGAAAAATGTGGTCTTATTTGCACTTTGAATATTGAGAGAGTGTGATTATGGTTGCACTTAATGTAAAGTGTTACCATAAAAATTTCTCTTAATCTTATTAAGCGCAAACAATAAAGTTTTATTTGTTAACTTTAGTTAATGCACTATGAACTATCATGAACTAACAATGAATGACTACTTTTATTAATTAACAATCACAAAGATTAATAAATACTGTAACAAAAATATTGCTCATTGTTAGTTGCTGGTTAGTTAATACATTAATGTTAATAAATGAGACCTTATTGTAAAGTGTTACCATTTTTATTTATACTGTTTTTATTTCTATGATCAGATTGTGGAAAGGAGTTCAGTTAGGAGGTCAAAAGTTGTAGAAGCTCATAAATCATGTACAGCAAGGTCTGAAAAGACTGAAATCATACAGAAGAGAAGCCAGTCAGTTGAGTTAGTGGCAAAACCTTTTACATGCTTCAGTATCGTTGTCTTTTACTGCATATGATAATTCATACTCAGAAAGTGGAACTAAAATAAGATGATTAGTTAAAACATTTCAAATGCACCTGTAGACTATTTATTCTAGTCATGTATTTCGCCATTGAGGATTTCTTAAAAATAGTGTGTAAAAATCTTGTCTCGTCTCGTTCTTGTGAACTCAATCTCGAGTCTCGTCTGGTCTCGTGAGCTACCTGTCTCGTCACACCCCTACTGTTAACATGTGTGCCGAAAAAAATACGCGCTGCTTACGCTCTGCTGCCGCTCTGTCTCTGTCAGAGTGACTGGACCAACCTGAACCAGCATGGAATTTATTGTTTAAGCTATTTTTTAAGCAGGGGATTCTAGCTTGCCTATATGAGTTTTTTTTTTTTTTTTTTTTTTTTTTTTTTTTCAGAAACCGATTGTCCACATTTTATCTTGGCAAAGAATTTGTGAGTGTAAGCAAATATGTGATTTGAATACCTGAACTGGAACTTGTTCAAGTTAAAGATTAAACATAAGATGACACAAGTGGTTTGTGCCAGGAGTGGATCTTGGCTTTTTGGGGTTTTAGTATCAAGAGTATTTTGATGGAAAATTGCCTTGAATTTGTTTGTGAAATAGTCATCCATATGTTTAATTAGACAAAGTGGTAACACTTTACAGTAAGGTTCATTGGTTAACATTAGTTATTTACTAACATGAACTAACAATGAGCAATACATTTGTTACTGTATTTGTTGATCTTTGTTTAAAGGGGTGGTTCAATGTGATTTCACTTTTTTAACTTTAGTTAGTGTGTAATGTTGCTGCTTGAGCATAAACAGTATCTGCAAAGTTACAGCGCTGAAAGTTCAATGCAAGCAGAGATATTGTCTTTTAAAGTTATGGCAGTTTATTGCCTACAAAAACGACCGGTTTGGACTACCAGCTTCTTCCCAGGTTGGTGACATCATAAACCCTGCAAAACATGCCCCCGGGAACACACAACAAAGCGGGCGAGGCCATGCGGCGCGGCATAATGGAAGCGGAAGAGTTGTGTACACCAGACGCGAGCGGCGCGACGTGACGCGTCAAAAGATAATAGACCCCATTATAATCTGTGACATTTTCTACACTGGATTCGGCGCGGAAAACAGCTTCCAGAATCTACACAAGTTAAATACTGGATTTGCACAAAGGCTTTTACTGAAAGAAGCAGTTCCCACTTTAAAAGCAGAAGCTGCTGTTTATTGGCTTCAAACTGTAAGTACGTTTTATGTCTTTTAAACGTATAGTTCAGTTGCTATTTTTGGTTGCATCAAGGACTTAGACAAAGAGCAACTCATTTTTGCTAGCCAGTTAGCTAAATTCTAGTGCATACTTCTCCAACAAACGTCTATGTTCATAGACAAACAGTTGTTCATGCTATAAATTAAACGCTACCTTTACAAAAATGCTACTTACACAGTCATGTATTCAGCTACAGTAAAGCTTTAATCAGCATAAAACTGTATATTGAAAGCTAACAAACAGCAGTGACAGCATCTAAACACTTTGACACAAATACTAAATGAAATACCATTCATAAACGTCCTTTAAAAGCCACAATTGCAGAGGTCCTGTTTGACCCTCTTCATCTGGGTCTGATTCGGGCTCACTTTGATACAGCAATATAGACGGCATTATTTACATTTCCACTGAAGCGGTAGTAATAACGAATGGTAAGGGGCGTGGCGTTTCCAGACGCTTCAGTGAATCACGATACACTGGGCCAGCTACCTACCTGCCAAACAATCTGAGCACATTGCGTATGTCGGAGGGAGTGGCTTAATAGAACCAGGAAGTCAAACGAGCCGTTCATATGACAGTGGAAACAGAGGTGTAGAATAAAGGTAAAATATATGAAAAATACAGCATTTTCAAAAAAAATGAAGCATTAAGACATGTTAAACTGTGCCCCAAAACACACAATCAAGCCTGAACCACCCCTTTAAGTTAGTTAATAAAAATACAGTTTTCTAATAATAATCATTATTTTAATGCAAAAAAAACTATGCAATTTATACTCTATATATATCAAGTATAGTTTAATATGCTTAGTTTATTTTATACATTAAAGTAATAAGTGTCAAAAAATATCTATATAAGCAATGTTCCCTCAAAGCCGCTTCTGAAGCCACGGCTGCGCAGAAAAAATAATTGCCACGCACAGAACAGACATTAAAATCATGTGTGGGTAAATCCCTTTGATTGTAGTAGTTTAAATGAGAAATAATTGAAGTGCTCTGGATAATAGAGTTATAGAGTTAGAACCATAGGAGTTAGGTCTGGTGAATGCGGTTTACAGGTTTCATAGAAAGAGAACGATTGAGCGCGTGTGAGCTGGCTGGCCCTGAGCCAATTCAGTCGTGGTAAGAATACTGTCATGTTTGCGGACTAAATACATCAATGCGAGAGGCAACGCGAAATGAAAAGAAATGTGAAATAAAACGTCATGTTTTAATGAAAAGTGGTGGAAATAACAGATGATGGGCACAGAATGCTAACAAAACTCTGAGACATTTACAATCACACACCCACCACAGCTGTAGCTTGCAAACTCAAAATACTTAAGTGATATACCTCAGTTTAAATAGATTATTGTGTGTGGTGGTGGTGTGGGTTTCAGGGATGTTTAGATAAAAGAGTTAACGTTTTCTTAAAAATATTTAGCTATCAGATCTGTTTAAATGCTTCAGTTTGTTTTCACTTTATGATATATTAAAACAAATGGAAGCATTTAAACTGATATACTACTGTATATCAGTTTAAATACTTAAATATTATATGCCTAATAAAAAATTGATCTCACAAGGGGATTGTTTAGGGCTCCTTGCCATGAAAAATCTTGAAACCTCCTGGTTTATAAAATCTGCGAAATTCATAAGCCATAAACATGTGATTTTGATGGTTTAACACTGTCTGTTGCTAATAATTGACTGTACAAAAACACATTATGGTTGTTCCAAACCATCATTGTAACTGCTCATATTATATTATTATAAAGAATTGAACTGTCCTGCAGGAGGACAGAAATTATTTTTTAATAGAATTTCTTGGTAAACACAGTTAATGCAGCAATGTGAAAATATCTCAAGTAACCTAAAATGTGCTTAATTTAGGTTTTGAACTGCTTGTTTTTAAACATATTATTTAATATATCACTAAGTTACATCAAGGGTCAAATAAAATAGAAATGGCTCATTAAAGGTAAATGTTACAGTTGCATGATAAAACCATTTTTTGTGTGTGTTTACGTTGATTGTACAGGTCTGATATAAAGTATGTTTTTGCTCAGGTGGCTAAAATGTGCGCTAAACAGAGAAAAGTTTTGCTCAGCGAGAAAAAAAATTAGAGGAACATTGCTTGTAGCGCATGTCATGGCATCTCATCACATTTGGTTAGGACATGGTGTAAAGCTGCAAGGAATTATGCTGCTGTTCTCTAAAAAAAAAAAAGGTTTCTTGCAGTTAATGTTATTTTCTAGTTTTAAATTAGAGTGTATCAGGTCAGCATCCATTTACCTTGTCCTCATTCTCTTTTTCAAAACAAATAACATTTCCATTAAACTTACTGTGACCTGCCTCGGAATCAGATAATATGTGTTTTTGAGACATATGTGTGTGCAGTCTGCTTTGCTCTGTGTGTCTGTCTAAAGGAGGTCATGACTGCTGTCTGTTAAGACTCTGTCAATAAACAGGTATGAGGACCACTGAGTCTCAAACTGTGCTGTTGGCAGGGGCTGTTATAGGCTGTGCCCAGAACAGCATGAAGCAGTGACAAATAGAGGAAGCAGGAAAATGAACAACAGACAAAGGCAAATGGAAGGGAAGAGGCTGTGGGAAGGGAAGGGGCTAGAAGATCATATTTACTCCCAGAAGGAAAGAATGAAGAGAGATGAACAATGTCTGTGTGTTTGCCCTACTCAGTGACCTTTCACCTCTAGTGGAGCCAAGCCACCGATATGCTCATCACACACAGATAGAGGGAGATAGAAGGAGTAAGAGAACAATCAGTGAACCATGGGAGTTAGCTGAAATGGCAGTGCTTTGTCACTGTCAAAGTGACTGGACCAGACCTCCTCCTGTGCCACAGTAAAGGTGCTGACAGCACACTGGGCGCATGTACAGTACGCGCAGCTACACATGCAGCTATGCATTTATTCATACAAGTATTTATGTATATATACTATGACATATATATGCATGCACTAACAATTTGCTGTTAAGAAATTGTCTTTTGGACCATTAAGATTTTTTTTCTTCTCTTTTTTTTTCTTTTTTTGCATTTCATTCAAGATCTGGCAGCTGGACAATCTTGGAATAATATATAGATGTGATTGTTCATATAACGAGGTTTGGGCCATACAAATTACAGGAGTTTCCCGGGAGAAATAACAAAACGGGAGGGGGGCGAGAGATGGGTGTGAAATATGAGAGATTCCCGGGAAAAACGGGAGTGTTGACAGGTATGGTGCAGTGTGGCATATAATAGGGCGTCCTTAAGGGTCTGGATCAGTGTGAATGAAATTTTAGGCAGGTAATGCAGGGCTTGTTAGATGGACATCAAGTATAACTCACATTTCTGGCTTTTTATTGAAAATCAGCAAGCAGAAAAAATTGTAATGGTCTCCTAATCCACAGCTTTTCATGCTCATTTCTGTCGTCTCAGGCCTGTGGAGAACAGTATAGTCAAGATATTTTTTTTCCCACTGACCCTGGATCAGTGGACCTGCTGTTCTCAGTGACACCCAGTTCTCTTGGTGTCAGAGAGTTAACCAGAGGGAGAAAATCCTCAGACATTTATACAGTGTCCAGATTAATGTCACAGAGCTGTCAGCATGAAGTGGAGAGAGAGAAATGTAGAGAAGGAGATTATTTATTTGGTTTTCTGCTCACCAGCACATAAAGATGCTAATGCAGGTCATGACTTTTGTCTTGTTTCAGTGTAATCTAATTTGTTTCTACCTGGGCTGCTGTTGGATGACGTTGCAGTTCTTTGGACAGTGGTTGTTGACTCCTGCTCTCTCCCCACGTACTGTAGCTCTTGAGCAAGGCGTTTAACCCCAGGTTGTTCCGAAGGGACTGTACCTGCAGTCGGTGTCCTGCAGTGTGCTTTAAATAACAAGCGTCTGTTGAATGACAATGAAGATTTGTAATTACAAATTTCCTCTAGCAATTATGCTGCCCTTGTCCAAACAGTTTCAAAAGAGTTAATTCAAGCTGTCAGTTCATTACAATATAATTGTGTTTTTTATAATGATGTAAATTACTGTTGGCAGACATTTTGCTGAGTGAATTAACTCAGGTGAGGTGATTTATAGTTAATCTTTGGATCCAGCTTTTTGGATACCTGGGGGAGATAGAGCTGAAATGTAAAAGGATAGTTCACTAAGCATTCTGTCATTATTTACTCATCCTTTATGATTTTCTTTTTTCACTTATTTCAAGAAATTTCCAAGAATAAAGTGTACAAGTTACATAACAATAACAATAAACAATATTTTTATGGTGCTTTTGCATCCTTTTTGAAGCTTGTAACTGCACGGAAAAAGAACATGAAGACATCATAGTTTCTCATTCTTAAAGGGTTAGTTCACCCAAAAATGAAATCTCAGTCATTAATTACTCATCCTCATGTCGTTTCACACCCGTAAGACCTTCGTTCATCTTCAGAACACAAATTAAGATATTTTTGATAAAAACCGATTGCTCAGTGAGGCCTCTATTGACAGCAAGTTAATTAACACTTTCAGATGTCCAGAAAGCTACTAAAGACATATTTAAAACAGTTCATCTGACTACAGTGGTTCAACCTTAATGTTATGAAGTGATGAGTCCCGAGAATACTATTTGTGCGACAAAGAAACAAAATAATGACTTTATTAAACAATATCTAGTGATGGGCGATTTCAAAACTGTATGGCTATATATTAATACATATAAAATATGTATAAACGAAGACAAAAATAGCATTACATTCATACATTTTTATCCTTTATTGTGTACATATATTGCACATACAGGTTCCCATATAAATGTGAATGTACACACATATATTAGGGGTGCAATGGTTTAAATCAACTAATCAAATATTCGAAAATTGTGACACATCCCTAGTTACAACAGATTTCTAGTTCCCAGCATGCTTTGTTTCTGACTGTTAAAGGAGAGTAAATGTTAAAATGAAGTGCTATTTCATGTGTTTTGCTCAATATTAATATTGAGTAGATCTGTTAGTGTTTAAAGTTATTTTGGAATTTAAAAGGTTTTTTGGTATGTGTGAGTTTTTGGGGTTACCATTGTGCTGAAGAGTTGAGCCTGAGGTTAGGTTTATGATTGGCTGAGCACTGTTAAGACTAATAACTATAATAACTTTATTTAAAAAATACCGGCTGTGCACGCTATAGCACAGTGATAATCTCTTTGGTAGATACTTTAGTACATGAAAGTGTGCTTTTGTTAAATTACTTAAAAATATGAAACATTTAAAATGTAAATAATTATAAAATATAAGAAATGTTACATAATATTTTTTACCATATATGTTTATACTGCATGAGTAAATATATCTGCAATATATTATGCATGCAGTACCATATCTGATCACATATAAATCTATATATTATGAAGTATATTACTGAATATAAAATTACATACATTATTATATATTAGTAAATATATTATAACATATTTTTCAATATATGAAAAGCGGCAATTCCTTTTGTATTATTCAATATATTGTAATATATTTATGCAATATATTTTTCTGAATATTTTCAAATATACTGTTAAATCATGTAATATATTGATCATTTATATAAAGGGAAATATATTTTTTTTTCCATAAGGAGTAATGGGTTATAGAAGGTGATCAGTTCATGCGAATTGAATCTGAACAGAACGTGCGTCTGTGGTTACATACATACATGCTATCTAGGCACTTTCGCACACACTCGAACACATGGCTTAGAAGTCATGGAGATACGCTTGTGCATCTGTTGTTCTTCCCTTGCCATTACTTTGACCAAAGGAACAAACATACTGTAGTTACAAGATTTATATAATTATGAAATTACTCGAAGCATTGACCATACTCGCATTTAAAGTTGTTTTTGACTAGATGCTGTTCTTGCTTTTTCTCCAAATGCGAATTGACGGTGCAATTCGCTTCAATTTACTTTTAAAGCATGAAGTGCCACAGAGCTCCAGTTCATCAGTATGATTCCTTTTGGCCAATTTCCCAGACAAATTAAGGAAGCAGACAGAAGTCCATAGAGATCCGAGCACAGTTTAGACGATGTTATCACAGCCCACAACAACAGCTTCTCACAGAACTCAATCCATTTCACCTTTTTTAAACAAATACCAGACGTTCATACGATTTACTTTGGTACACGGATCAGTGGCGTGTGGTGGGCTTGTGAAATGAGGAGTCAAAGTCTCCTCTTTAGATCTGAGGGATTTTTTATATCCATGTTTGCATGATTTTAATTAGATATGAAATACCTTTTATCATAACCTATTAACAAACCTTATCTACATGGACATCAGATTAATGCATTTTATTTATTTTTTATTTTTTTTACATTTGTTAAATGGGTCATGACATAATATGGGTCATGACATAATCATATTTGCTTTGATCTTTTGATATAAAGACCTACAGTAAGAGGTCTTTGTACTATTAAAACATCCTGCAAGTTTCATATCTTGAAGCACCCTCCTTATTATTATTACAAACCGTATGTAAATGATTTCATAATGCTTTGTCTGTAAATGATGGTTTTATATAGATAATGTTTTCAAAACACTTACTCACATGCAATAGTGAGGGGCGTTGATGCTGTTTCCTATAAGGTTAAGGTGAAGGTTAAAAATAATACTTTTTCCGCACATTATATATATAAATATTTTATATTTATATATATATATTTTTTTTGTGCCAAAACTTTATTAACATAAGTGAACCTCAAGGAACATCAAAATAAATTAACAGTTAACAGTTTCCTGACAAACATGTGACAGAATTCAGAGTCAGGCACATTAAAAACTTTATCTGTCTCACACATACATATGCACATACTTGTCTGTTTTTGACCCTGCTGTGAGTGTGACTCATAGCTGGCTGTCCTCATGCTCAGCTCACCTGACATCAGAATCAGAACCCCATGCCCCTTCCCATAAATACACACACACACACACACACACCTGCTTTCCTGTCACTGAAATCACTCTCAGCCACCGTTGCAAACACGTCAAACACTTCAACTGTAACACACCTTACTGGTTGTGTTTTTGTGCGTGTGTAGTACCCATTTCCATTAGCTGTCTCAAAATGAGAATGTATTAAGAATGTACAGTACTGGTCAATATATGAGAAAGAAATGAAACACTGCCAGATTCATTACTGAATTTTTTGGCCAAAAAAGAAAATGTATTTATTTACACTGAACAAAATTATAAACGCAGCTCTTTTGCCCCCATTCAACTCTATGCGAAGGAGATGTTTTGCACTGCATGAGGCAAATGGTGGTCACACCAGATACTGACTGGTTTTTGGACCACCCCGGACCACTGGGTTTATAATTTTGTTCAGTGTACTTACTTACATTTCTTAATTACTTAATTTATTTTATTTTATAAATAATTTTTTAATTTATTTTTTATTATTTTTTTTATAAATGAGGACATACTCCATTCCAGGTGTAAACCTACCTGAGTACTGCTCTGTATGCTCTTACAGGTAAACTATATTCTTTTTTTTATTATACTACTTATATTTCAGTATTTTCTATGTGGTACTGAAAGATGTTTTTAATTTAAATAGAATTTGAAAGCGGGAGCAGGAGCGTTTAAAAGCAGCTTTCAAACTCTCCCGTGTGTATCTGTGTAAGTGCTCGGTGAAGAGTGTCATTGGTGACTATTTACAACACTTTTGAAGTGTTGATCATTGAAGCAAATCACAGACTTATCCGGTGAGCGCGTCACAATGGCCATTCAGAGGTGTTTACGAATCCGCTCAACAGCACTCAAAGCATCACAGTTTTAAAATTTCAGCACTGACTTGGTACCAAAGTCGGTACTTTTGACAACTCTAAATGTAATATAATTCATTATAATATATTTATTTATTACATTTTGCTATAGTTATCCTGAAGTCTTGTGTAGTGTTTTTTTTTTTTTGGTATTTAATTAAAAGCATCAAAATGCACAGTACAGTTTCTTGACAGGCAAGAGAGAGTTTTTTTTTGTGTGTGTGTGTGTGTGTGTGTGTGCGTGTGTGATTGCAGTAGATCTGTCTCGGTGTGCATTTTACTTATTAACTCATACGTCATGTGGTTTGTGTATATCTGTAGTATCAGTTTCTTTCCGGAGAATCTGCTCTTGTGGTGGCTACAGTATTGGCGCTGAGGTTTGGCAGAAGAGTCCTCCAGACGACATTAGAAGTGAGGAAGTAGCAAGATTGGGGTAATTCAACATTGTATTGGCTTATTGTACAAAACATGTATCAGTGGCCTCTGAGAACTGACCCTCCCAGATCTCTCTTTCACAGTGTACAATTATCTCGTGCTGGGTTAGCCGTCAGACTAAATGATGTCCTTTTGTTCCGTTAATGTGTCTAAGTCTGTCTAACTCTCAGCAGGGCTGCTGTGGGCTATGTCTGCCTCTGTTAATGACGTGTATGAAACTGATCTATTTCAGCCAATTTAAATAAGGCTCTCTTAAAGATATTACCTAAACGGCCAGTAGCCATAAGCACTAAGGAAAATGATGTTAACACCGTTCTGATTATTAGGTAACATAATGGAGAAAATTGAATGCTATTACTCAGAAGTTATCCAATAACTCTTATAGGCTCACAAATCAGACAAAGAGATGGGCCCTCATGGGTGTCTTATTCCTAAAAGCCTATATACCTCAGTATAATTGATTTTTCAAATTTTTTGGGCCATATTTGTTTTGTAGGCTGTAATTTAGCCATCTGTGGGGCTGTGGAGGACAGATGTGGGGGTGGTGCGCTCATGACTGGCTTATTTGAGTCTGTCATGTCTAAGTGATAGACTGCAGATGTGCAGCTCCAGCGGCTCACTGGCAGATCTTCTCTTGTTCTTGGTTGTGGATGTATTTTATTGTCACAACCAACACCATTAGCAGAATGTTGAAGTCTATGTACTTTATTACTAAATTTATCACATAACATTTAAGTTCACGTGTTTATAAAAACTGCTGTGCCACTCAATGTTGGTGACACATGTTACAAGTAAAATGTTTAATATAACCAGGATTTGCCCTGGCTTGTGCAACCATTGTCCGTTTGTCTGTTGGCCATTGTCGTTACAATCAAATCTTGTTTTCTTTTGGTTGAACATTTTAGCATTTTATAACAGCATTTTAAAGAATCATCAGTGAGCTCCTGATGTGAAGGCAGTCCCAAAAATGTAGGCTTAAATGTAGGCAAAAATGTATTGCTGCCTTATAAAGCAGAATTCGAGAAGGCATATGACGTGCAAGAACTGTCCATTTAAAATTCATTCAATGCTGAAAATAATTAATAGGAAATAGTTAAATCTAGTTCTGTTTAGCCAATTTACTCATTATTTTAGGGAATCGCTGATTCCAGAAAAGGGATCCCATTTGTGCTTGACAGCTTAGAAACATTTTAACATCAAAAGTACAACAGTGCCACAAATATTTTCAGTGGCCTTCATTCATGGATTCCGGCATTTTTCCCATAGGGATTTCAAAATAATTTTACAATAAATGGTTATTATCCATTAACCAAATCAGCTACAAAGTTAACAACAACATTACAGACTTTTATCTGAAGCAAAAAAGTATTGAAAATCGTACAAAAAGACAAAGGTACAAGATTGTGCTGCTTAAAGGATTAGTCCACTTTCAAATACAATTTTCCTGATAATTTACTCACCCCCATGTCATCCAAGATGTTCATGTCTTTCTTTCTTCAGTGGAAAAGAAATTAAGGTTTTTGATGAAAACATTCCAGGATTATTCTCCCTATAGTGGACTTCAATGGCCTCCAGACAGTTGAAGGTCAAAATTACAGTTTCAGTGCAGCTTCAAAGGGCTTTAAACGATACCAGATGAGGAATAAGGGTCTTATCTAGCAAAACGATCTGTCATTTTCGAAAAAAATACAACTGCATATGCTTTATAAACACAAATTATCGCCTTGCACATGCTTCAGCTTTCCGCATTCTTCAAAAAGCTCACGCTGTGTGTCCTATGCTTTCCCTATTCTATTTATGGGAAAAAAACAGAACTGGTGCCGCGTTCGTTCTGTAAGTAGAATATGGAAGGCGTAGGAAGTACAGCATAAGCTTTTTGTAGAATACAAAAGTGTGGTTTTGGCGGAAGCACGTGCATGGCGATCATTTGTTTATATAATGCATATACAGTTGATTTTTTTTTAAAATGGCCGAACATTTCACTAGATAAGACCCTTATTCCCCGTTTGGTATCGTTTAAAGCCCTTTGAAGCTGCACTGAAACTGTCATTTTGACCTTCAACCGTTTGGAGGCCATTGAAGTCCACTATAAGGAAAATAATCCTGTGTAAAATTCCAATGTAAAAAATGGCTGCTAGCCCAGCAAAGTGCTTCTACTCTGGAGGAGTCAGCTGACAGTGAGAAAAAATAAATGAATGTATTTCCCAACACTGGTGACAGCTTAAGCCTTGCATTCCACAACTCAGCTCAAATAGCCAAGAGAACCATCACAATTTCCTCCTCTTTTATTGTGGAAGTAGTTATGAGCAATATTAGCCATGGCTGGATTAGTATGAATGCACACTTTCAAAATACTATGCCCAGGGCACACTAATAATACCTCTTTTCTGGTGAATTTTCAGTGATGATTTGGGACACTTTAATTTCATCTGGCACACAGTGTTATGTAGTATGGATTGCATGTGAATCGGAATGTAGGAATTGTTCTAAATGTCTTAAAAGCATTCAAGAGACCGTCACAAACAGGAGAGGAGAAGGGCCAACCAAATGATGGCTGCTGAGGACTGTTGTGTTGTTTATCACAAATGTTGTTATTATAGCTTGACCAAGTGTTACTTTTTTCAGTGGGAATGGATTATACGTTTTCAGAGAAGCTAATTTCACCATGTCTCTCTCCCCTCTGGCATTACGGCCTTCAGAGCTCAGCCAATAGAGGTCTGTAGCAAATTGAATAATGGCAGAGGGTTAAGCTGAGCATCTGGCAGACCCAGGTGTGTTTGTACATCTGCTTGTGTGTATCTTTCTGTGTAAGTGTGATTGCACGCTCTACACACCACCCCCTGCTGGCGGTTGGACCGCAGCACCTCTCTCAGTGGCCAGGGGCTGCCAATACCCATCAGCATCAGTGTGGGCAGCCCACTGGGTGCCTAGAGCTGAAGTAATGCGCCGCCAGCGAGCTTCAGCAGCGCCATACTAATGTGTGCAAACCAGGATGAAGGGGAAACATAGGTGAGCACCTGGGAGGGAGGCTTTGAATGGCCAGTCACACGCAGACCAAGCCAACTTCATACATAAATATTTTTTAAAGCTATCATGTGTACACTGACAAGATAAAACATTATGACCACTCATAGGTAAAGAAAATTTTGTTGATTACCTCCTTACAAGGTGACATAACTGGGTAGATTAGATCATTTCTTGTAGAAAACATGTTGGATACATGAGAAATGGGCTGGAGTAAAGACCTGAGCAACTTTAACAAGGACAATATTTTATGGTCAGACGACTGGGTCATAGCATTTCTGAAACTGCAAGCCTTGTGAGTTTCTCCCAGTCAACAGTGGTGAGAACCCACTGACACTGGTCTGAGGAGGGACAAACCAGAAACCAGTAACAGGGCATTGGGCTCCCAAGGCTTCTCACTGTGCAACTGCAATAAAGGCTATCCAGCCTGGACCAAACTTAGAGAAGGCCTTCTATAGCACAAAATGTTAATGATGGTTATGGGAGGAATGTGTCACAACACACAGTGCATTGCACCCTGACACATCAAAGTGCCCATGATGACCCCTGTTGAGTGCAATCCTTGATGGGTTGGAACTGTTTGGCAGGACACGGAGGACCAATACTATATTTGGCAAGTGGTCATTATGTTTAGGCTCACTGGTATATGTATGTATGTATGTATCTGCCTGTCTGTCTGTATGTATATGTATGGTTAGTTGACAGAAGTTATCATTAGCACTAGATAAAAACAATGAGGCAACTAAAAGTCTGTGTGTTTGTTCACTCGCTAAGGATTTCTTGTTTCAGGACTGTACTATCTGATGAGCTGTCAGATTGTGTAACCACAAGTGACAGTGATGTTTTAAACTGCTTCAAAAAAGCCCAGAAAGAAAACAGGGTATCTAGTGATCCCGAAAAAATGTAATGCAAAAACACATGCTTTTAGATGGCTCAAACCTCTGGTGAATCAGACAGCAGGTGCTCTAATGGGATGCTGGGGTCGAACTCTTCCTGAACAGCGTTGTGTGAGGAGATGGTTCCTTGTGGAGATGGCCTTGGCCCTGAGTCACCGACTGACTTAGTGTGACAAAAACGTCTTGTCAAATTGTCACACCTTTGCCTCCAGACTGCTGCTGTCCCCCGGGCTCAGACTTCAGCTTGTCCGCTGTCATCTATTCTGACACAGGATCTGAATTTGCTCTCAACATCGCAGCGTTGCAAACACGTTCAACCAATAGAGAGGCGAGGCTGGAACACTGAAAAGTGGAGAGAGTCTCGTGTTTGAGATTTCAGATTGTACACAGGAACAGATGGAGGGAGGGGAGAGAGTAAAGAAGTTGTTATTGTCAAGCTCTTTGTCAAGCGTTTGGTGGTTTCATTGTAATGAAGTCAACATTTACTCAAAGCCGTTGTCTAGATCAGCATGTAATCTAAGCAACAGTTAGTGATTAGCAATAATGACAGACCTGTTCCAACATCCTACAGTAGCTCTGATCTAAGACCTAGTGTGCTACATCACCATCCACATAGGCAGCTGCCTTTTTTCAATATTTTCAAAATACAAGCTATTGATCTTATTTGTGAACAATTCATCCATTCATGTTTTATTTATTTATTTGTTGGACATAATTTTGAATCAAAATATAACTGAGATTTTACAGTGAAATGACAAATGGATCTCCAATCATTTAGTCTGCTTAAATTTAGCTCACATTCAGGTCTTCCTTAATCCAATCAACAACCAGCTGTGATTTGTGTTGTTGCCCGATTTGCATAGTTCCTTTAAATAACTTATCAATAAAACTATGCATGTGAAAACAAAACAAGAAAAAAACAATAAAATTAAAATGACAAAATCAAAATTCTTATAAAAATGTGCCAAAAAACCCTTTTGTTACACATGGTTTCAAGAAGAGAATTTCCTCTGAAAGAGCACTGCCATTTTTTTTTTTTTTTTTTTGCTCTGACTGCACTACTGTGACGCTGATGTAGGAATTAAATGCATTAGAGATATTAACGAGCACATTAAATTAACTGCTGGGCTGCTGTAATGGTCGTAATGAAAGAAGTGATTGCTGAGAGCTGAATGGGCATGTAATGTTAAAAGGAGTGAGACCAACATTCTGAGAATACAAATCCAGTTAAGAGTCAGAGTTCTCCATCGCTGCTTGCAGTGTTTTACTGTACATGGTTATTTACTGCTCCCACTGTAACATTATTTTACCCTCTAATGACAGAATGGTAGACCACCTATCTCCAGAAGTATCCTTCTGTAATACCAAAGAATGGAAGGAGACCTGAACATTTGATGCTTTTCATCACATTTCATCATGCCATGCGCAAGAATTCGCCTTTAAGCATGGTAAATTCACTGTCATGCCTGGCCTCTCTAGGCTTATTGCTTTAATTGCTTACAGTTGCAAATTAGGTAAGACTACAGGGCTTATTGAATATTAATGAAATGACAGAACAATTAATATTTATGAGCAAGCTAGTAAGTTGTATAATTGTGTACCTCCCCATTTTTTCGACCCTGTTGATGATGTGTATTTAGTCCTCAACAAAGTTCACATGAGGTTGACTGCATAGTGAAGGAATAAAGATCAGTGTGTGTGTGTGTGTGAGTGAGAGAGAGAGAGAGAAAGATAAGAAAGAAGGACTGAAGGATCACACTGTTGAAAGTCAGTTAGATGGTAATTAAAAAAGACAGGAACATTGGCTCTCCAGCTGGGCTTGACGTGACTGGTAGAATGCTGCCATTAGTGAAGTAAGCTCTCTGCCTCCCTGCTCTCCTTACAGCCACTAAATTAGCAACAGGGATAGAGACAAAACAGGAGACGGGGGATTAAAGTAGCACATTCCAGGAGGAACATGAACGTGACAAATATTTATCGTAAGGAGGGTAATGTGGTGGATATGTGAGATGATAGTAGGTAGAAAGATTCCTTCCCAGAGAGAGGAAAACAATGGATTGGTGAAGGAAAGATGAGAAAGGTCAAGGGAAAGACAGATGTAGTTTTATGGATTGACTTTGAATGTGTGTTTGAGCCAGCAAAGCAGAACTCCAAAATAGACCGAACAGGATACAGATAAAACCAGTGATTCATTGAGGCTTCATTCATTTTCAAGACATATTTTTGTAAAGTTACTGTTGTAACCATAATTGGTTGTTGTAAAATGCTACACGTAAAGTAGAAATAAAGAATGGAAACAGAAAATTAAGTAGTCTAAAGCATGAAAAGTTCACTTTTAAAAAGTTGCCTATACTTTAGGCGACTCACGTTTTCACAACTAGGATTTTGATTGTTATAAAGGTTCTATGTTTGATTTATTTGTTTAAATTAATAAATACTTTTCATAGTCAACTAAAATTGTATTTTCATCATCAAAAATTATATTTCAGTCAGAGTAAAACTAATAATTTCACTAAATTTTGACTGAATTTAAAGGACCAAACTTGAAAGGCAAGAACCACCACAACAAAACATTAATGTCGATCTGATGAGGTGGGTGTGTCTACTACATTTTTGCATTGCTGCATCACACATGTCTGACCAATCACAGAATGTGTTTAGCTGTGCTAATTTATTATGCAGGAACTTTAAAACAATGGAACATGGGCATATCTGGATTCATGAGGAAAAAATGCCTTTAATAGGCCTACTAGGCAAAATGTAATTAATACAAGTATTGAGATTGCTGCTGCCTCAGTAAACACTTATTGTTGGGTCAAATGTTACATCTCAACAAGCCATCCTTTAATCTTGTTTTATTGAGGCCGCTCTTAAATGAGCCTTGCTCACATCAATCTCATGGAAACGAGGATACAGTAGTGTTGCCTCTCATGGGTATGACATCCTTAGTAGAACATGTCAAATGAGAATCTAATTAATTTCAAGGGAATTTTAAAGGTGAGGTGTGTATTTTTATGTAAAAAAACTTCCAGTTTAATGTGCCTAGACAACTGATCATTAGCACATGATCTGCCTAGAACCATTTGTGTTATGGACATCAAATAATATCTCAAATGCATCTTGAGGAGAAATTTTATTACTTTTCTGAGCCGGGTTGGACTTAGATTTCCACCTGGTACACTGTAACACCATGTCTTAACCAGATGCGACGCAATGCTGCAACACATGATAAAAGGTATCTTTTCCATGTTAATTTCAGTTTTTGCGACAGCGACACGTGAATATTCTATTTTAGAAATGGTTTCTATTTCTTCACGACGTCGCGGCTAAAACAGCAACACAAAGTATGCCAATGATAATATCAGGTACTGTTTATGTGCTTTATTTGATATTAAAAGTGTCTAATGTGAGTTTGAATATTCTGGCTAATTCACCTCAGATCTTGAAAATAAATAAATGGGCACAAGACTGTAACAAGAATGGGCACAAAAACTGTCAACTCAACGTGCACAAACAAGCATATTCTATGACAAAGATTCAGAAGGTTCAGTCACTCCGTATGTACTTTAAATAATGTTTAAATGATATAATGTTTATGAATTTTAATATGTACTTGCCCATTTCTGCCCACACTCTCTTCTGATTGGCTGTGGTTTTGATTGATTTTATCGCTTCTCATTGTCGAGTCACGTCTAGTGTGGACAGGCAAATTGCTGGAAACTTATTGCATTGTGCCTGGTTAGGACACAGTGTAAGAGGCAACATCCCATAGACTTCCATTTAAAAGATTACCGAGTCTTATCTACAGTAGAGTCCAGAATATCACAGAGACTTAGCAAAGACTATAGAATAACACAAAATGCGTCACTCGTATTGTTTTGAATGGGAGAAAGTGCTCCGGTTGGTGGGAGAATGTTGGTAGCTCCGGTTCCTATAGAAACAGTAAGACGCGCGCCTCTGAAATGAGTCACGAGACGCGCATTTTGGACTGCGCATCAGCTTGATCCAGCCTGAAAATAATACTGTTTTTTGTTATGATTTGAGCATTTAGAAACAAAATTTATGAGCCAGTTGTTGTCAGATTTAATTGGTGATTTCAAATATGAAATTGAATCGAAAGCTTGGCAAACAATTTTGGAGAACTTGATTTTTCCTCATTTAAAGTGATAGGAACTGCATTTGCAGGCTTTTCAAAGATGGCTGCGGAGTGAAATGACTTGTCTTAAAGGGACACTTTTGACTTGAACCAACCACCTATCTACTATGCAGAATACTGTAGTAAATGAAGAGCAACATGCTAAAAACACCCATAATACCTTAGCAAACACCCACAACTCCTTGGCATTGTGGTGGAGATTTGGACAGGCAAGCAATACTTTTGCAGTTGAGTTGTGTGCAGCTAGTGGCAAAGAAATTACACATTTTATCTTTCTTTGTCCAATATTAAGTTCAATTCTTAACCAAGTTTCGATTCTTAACCAAGGGGCCAGGGAAAGCTTCTATCGGGGCCTCATTTTGACGTAAAATGGTTGAAGATAAGAAAAAAAAAAAACAAGAATAAAAAGTAAAAAAAAAAAAATTCACCTCCTGAACTTTTTTTTTCATTTGAAGAACCAGTGCTCCCACAGTCTTGGAAAAACATGGGTATATGAGGTAGCCTAATTTTAAAACTGTGATTTCTAACGTCATGTCAATTTCTAACTTCATGTCTGTCATTTTCAAATAAATATGCATTTTTTGTAGTTATGACAGCTTTAAAATATTTTATTGGGTAGAAATTATTAGTAAAAAAAATCTTTAAAACCATTGACCTTAATCCATAATATGCATTAAATCATGAACAACTGGAAAAGTACATTCAGAACATTCAGTTCTTCTGGGAATCCTGTGTTTTAATTAGAATCTAGGAGCGTCTGGCCTTTGCATATTGTTTTTTGACAGTGGGGGGCCTTGGTCTCAAAAAGGTTGAGAAGCGCTGATCTAGACAGATCTTCATTAATGAAATATTGCAGCACTGCATTATTGGCTTTCCTGCATCTGTGGAATCTGTATACATAGTCCTAGATGCAAGCAAAGTTTGCTACCTATTGTATAGCGCTTAAATTGCCATTATTACTGTACTCTCATTATAATATCATTGGATGTGATGGCCTGTTAATCAGGCTCTTTCATCCTGGCATATAAAATATAGACCAACAGATCCCTGTGCCGCTGATGGGCCGTCACGCCAGAGCTGCGTGTTCCGCGTGGCCAGCTCATTAGCGGCAGCTATTCAGCTCTTCACATCCACCGCCGGTATTCACCCAAAGAGTGACAGACCCCCGCCTTCCGCTGTGCAAATTACCATCACAAAATGCCCCAGACTCTACCTATTAATAATGCAATTAGCTTCCTTTCTCCTGCCCGCCAGCTACTATTGTGTGGCCTTTGAGGCCTTCGGCACGTTTGTTTCTTCTCCATTGACACCTGCGCTAGTTGCTCGCGCTTCGTCATGACTGTCTCACAACGCTCTGAACATACTGGCGTAGATGTTGAAATAGCTTGTATTTTTGGTGATGCTCAAACTCAGATGAATAGTCAATAAATGTGTTGCCTGAATTGAGTTTTGATTGAGTTTCATCTAATGAATGCAGTGGCGCGGGGTCTGATTATCAGTGACGAAGAGGCATGTTAGAGGTGTTATTTATACCCCACTTGTAGTGGCATTCATTAAACATAATGATGAGCAAATGAGCCAAGCCACGTCAAGATGAGAACCGCTTCTCCTCTAGTCTTGCCTTTTCCTCATGTTGTCCTTCCTCTTTCTTGCACTCTATAATTCTTTCTCTTTGTTGTCCAGTCTTCCACTACTTTTCCATCTTTCATCTTTATTAACCCCCCTGAGCCACATGGTTATCTTTTATGATGGATGGTTGCACTTTTTTGGGCTTCAAAATCTCATCCTCTATTTACTGCCATTATAAAGCTTAGGAGAGCCAGGACATTATTTAATATAGCTCCGATTGTATTTGTCTGAGAGATGAAAGTCATATACACCTAGGATGGCCTGAGGGTGAGTAAGTCAATGGGGTCATTTTCATTGGGTGAACTAACCCTTTAATTGTTCATGCTAATTTCCCCTGTTTTTACATTTTGATTACCTATGATAACTGGGTTATTGGAATTGGCCAGAAATTTAATATCAGTGCATTATTACTATGAATTGTTATTTGGAATTATTGAGTATATTACCATTGTACATCAAGACTAAATCTACATGTGGAAATGTAATGGTGTATGAGTCTATATAATAGGGCTGCACGATATATCGCATGGGATTGTCACGCGCATTTCGTCAGTAAAGCCGGTTCCCTGATTACCGCTAAAACGCCATCACCTGCTTTCAAATGGAGCGGCATTTAATAGACAGAGCCGTAGTTCACTGACAAGCCACGCAATATCGAACCGGCTTTACTGACGAAATGCGCGTGACAATCTCATGCGATATATCGGTCAGCCCTACTATATAATATAGTAGTCATTTGAAGAGGATCAAAACCTTTCATCAAAGTTGTCCTAAAACCTTCTTCTTAGGACAACTTTGATTAATTTTTTTATCCACTTCAAATGTTGTCTACTGTATTTTGGACAATGAAAACAGCGATGGATAAAAATAGAGCGTGATGGAAAACTTTCCCAGTCCGTCAAAGTGACGGATAATGATCTGACACTCTGAGTGACAGCAGGAGAAAGCAAGAGACAGTCTTTAGTCCTAGGCTTGTTATGCTTTGCTGCACTCAGGTCATCTGATCTGGCTTTGGACACTCTATGTAAAATGGATCATGTCTCTGCATTAGATCTGTGTGAAATATGAATGAAGGTCTTGAGCTCCAGGGCTCTCAGAATCACTTAAATGCCATGTACTTCACCACCTAGCATCAAAACTATCAGACAGTTTCCTCTTGCTTTTACATTTTACCCCACTGTAAATTCAAGCTCTGCTTCTGTCCAGCTCTGTTGTTTCATTACACTAGGCAGCAAGAAAAAGAAACATGAGATATAATTGCTCCATATCACATTTTCAAATTATGCAGAAATGGAAAATACTTCCAAATGTATGCTACAGTGTGTTTGTTTTCGTTCTTAAACTAGTAAAAAGTTTTCTGTTTGGGTTAGAGTGTTGGATCGTCTCGGTTACAAAGGTAACCCTCGTTCCCTGAAGGAGGGAACGGAGACGTACGTCGGACAGACCGACGAATAGGAATCTCGCTAGAGAGGCCAATCTACTTCGAGTGTAACTAAACGAGCCAATGCACATTGGCATGCAATCATATGCATCAGCTGCTCGCCTCGCAGCGCGGGTATATAATGAGCAGCAGGTGCGTTGCATCTTCAGGTTTTCGCTGAGGAGCCGAACCGGATAGGCGGCAGCATCAGCGGGGTACAGCGACTGTGGCGACGGGACGTACGTCTCCGTTCCCTCCTTCAGGGAACGAGGGTTACCTTTGTAACGAGACGTTCCCATTCAGTCGGTCACGTTCGACGTACGTCGGACAGACCGACGAATAGGAATCCCTACCAAAGCGCCACAGGAGCTGCCCCCTTCCAGCGCTCTGTTGTAAGCCACCTGAACCCCCTTGCCTGAGGATGGTGGGACAGGGCTAACACAGAGAGAGTCGATCACTGCTGTTCCCCAAAACCCATTCAGTGAGACTATTGGATAACGCTGGGAAAGCGTACCCTTCGCTGGGAAAGGAACGCTGCGGAAGCCACATCCTTCCCCGAAGGAGTTATGTGGAGAAGTACATATGGACTAACCCTGTAGGGCTGTGCTACATATGGAAGAGCTGGGGTGACTCCAACCCGATGAAGGGTAGGTTCTCCCAGAGGGAAAGACACGGGCTTCGTTTAGGAGCAACCGTGGAACCAACCATATGGGATCCCCGTAGGGTCACACATATGGAACCCAGCCTAAACCCGGTTCTCAAGGATACAACGGAGTATAGGCCTGGCGCCAGACGCTCCGCCACGTCGGCTGCCGAAGGGATATCGGAGGACTCGACAGGGTCTGCCTTGTAGGGACTCTCTGGAGAAAAGAAGCGCATGTAGCGCAGCAAGCCGACACTAAGCCGGGGCCTCTCCGTGCCTCTGACCTGTGGCGAGAACATGGGAGGAGACCGGCTCGACACGAAGGCTATAGTATCTAGCGAACGTGTTAGGTGTCGCCCAGCCCACAGCTCTACAAATGTCTGTCAGCGAGGCGCCACGAGCCAGCGCCCAGGAGGATGCGACACCTCTCGTGGAGTGAGCATGCAACCTGAGCGGGCAGGGCACGCCCTGAGCTTGGTAAGCCAGGGCGATGGCATCCACTATCCAGTGGGCCATCCTCTGCTTGGAGACAGCCTTTCCCTTCTGCTGGCCTCCATAACAGACAAGAGCTGGTCTGAGGTCCTGAGGCTTTAGGTTCTGTCTATGTACAGTCGCAAAGCGCGGACTGGACAGAGTAAAGCCAGGGCTGGGTCTGCCTCCTCCGAGGGCAGCGCTTGCAGGTTCACCACCTGGTCCCTGAAGGGAGTGGTAGGAACCTTGGGCACATAGCCAGGCCGGGGTCTTAGTACCACGTGGCTATCACCCGGCCCGAACTCCAGGCACGATCCGTCGACCGAAAATGACTGCAGGTCCCCTACCCTCTTGATGGAGGCCAATGCCACCAGCAGCAAAGTCTTCATAGACAGAATCTTTAAGTCTGCTGACAGCAAAGGCTCAAAGGGAGCAATCTGAAGTGCTCTCAGCACCAGAGTGAGGTCCCAAGAGGGTATGGAGAGGGGACGAGAAGGATTTAACCGTCTCGCCCCCCTAAGGAACCTGATGACCAGGTCGTGCTGACCAACAGATTTGCCATCTAAGTGGTCGTGGTAAGCAGATATAGCAGCAGTATGGACTTTGAGGGTGGAGGGGGGGGACAGCCTACGCTCCAACCCTACTGCAAGAAGGAAAGCACGACTCTGGTCGAGCATCTTCGGGGGTCTTCCCGGCGAGAAGAGCACCACTCGACGAACAGGTTCCACTTTGGAGGCGTAAGCACGTCTCGTAGACAGTGCACGTGCCGAAGTGATGGTGTTAAGTACCTCAGGGGGTAAGTCACCTAGAACCTCTGCATCCCGTCCAAGGGACCAGACATGGAGTTTCCAGAGGTCTGGACGCGGGTGCCAAAGAGTGCCCCGTCTCTGAGAAAGAAGGTCTTTCCTCAGAGGGATGGGCCAGGGAGGGGCTGTCGCGAGGAGTGAGAGTTCTGGGAACCAGGTCCGGTTGGGCCAGTAAGGCGCAACTAACAAGACCTGCTCCTCGTCCTCCCTGACTTTGCACAGGGTCTGTGCAAGTAGGCTCACTGGGGGAAACGCATATTTGCGCAGGCCCCGGGGCCAGCTGTGAGCCAGTGCATCTGTCCCGAGTGTCCCCTCGGTCAGAGAGTAAAACAACTGGCAGTGGGAGGTTTCTGGTGAGGCAAACAGGTCTACCTGAGCCTCTCCGAATTCTCTCCAGATCAGCTGAACCACCTGGGGGTGGAGTCGCCACTCTCCTGGCAGCGCAGCTCGTGATAGCTCGTCGGCCACACGGTTGAGCACACCGGAGACATGAATGGCGCGAAGCGACCTCAGATGCTTCCGACTCCACAGGAGGAGATGGCGGGCGAGTTGTGACATGCGACGGGAGCGTAGACCACCTTGACGGTTGATGTACGCAACGGTCGCAGTGTTGTCCATACGGACCAGTACATGCTTGCCCTGAAGCAGGCCTTTGAGGCGGCTCAGAGCAAGGCGTACTGCCAGCGACTCGAGGCAATTGATGTGCCAATGCAGATGGGGTCCCGTCCAAACCCCTGAGACTGCATGCCCGTATTACGTGGCACCCCAGCCGGTGGCAGAAGCATCTGTGAACACCACAGCATGCCGGGACACCTGTTCTAGGGGCACTCCTGCCCGAAGAAACAAGGGGTCCGACCACGGACTGAAGGTTTGGCGGCACTCCTGAGTGATTGGCACCCGGAATGTGCCGCGCTGCCACGCCCATCTCGGGACTCGGCCGTGAAGCCAGTGCTGAAGCGGTCTCATATGAAGCAGACCGAGCGGTGTTACAGCCGCAGCAGCCGCCATATGCCCCAGGAGCCTCTGAAAGAACTTCAGTGGGACCGCTGTCCTGCCATTGAATGTATTCAGGCAGTTCAACACTGACCGTGCACGTTCCTCTGTGAGGCGTGCTATCTGCTCGACCGAATCCAACTCCATACAGAGAAAAGAGATCCTCTGCACCGGGGCGAGTTTGCTCTTCTCCCAGTTGACCTGAAGCCCCAACTGGCTGAGGTGTCTGAGCACCAAATCCCTGTGTTTGCACAACTGATCCCGGGACTGTGCTAGAATGAGCCAGTCTTCGAGATAGTTGAGAAATGCGAACACCCTGTTCTCTCATGGGAACAAGGGCTCCCTCCACGACTTTCGTGAAGACGCGGGGAGACAGGGCCAGCCCGAAGGGTAGGACTCTGTACTGATATGCTCGACCTTCGAACGCGAATCTCAGGAATGGCCTGTGTCGCGGAAGAATTGAAACATGGAAGTACGCGTCCTTCAGGTCAATCGCTGCAAACCAATCTCGGGGACGGATGCACTCGAAAATGCGTTTCTGCGTGAGCATTTTGAATGGTAGCTTGTGGAGGCTCC
Organism: Chanodichthys erythropterus; assembly: GCF_024489055.1. Taxonomy (NCBI): domain Eukaryota; kingdom Metazoa; phylum Chordata; class Actinopteri; order Cypriniformes; family Xenocyprididae; genus Chanodichthys; species Chanodichthys erythropterus. The sequence goes on from NC_090223.1 coordinate 34,097,143, forward strand.
GATTCAAAACTCGCAGGTCCAAGATCGGTCGTAACCCGCCGCTTTTCTTGGGTACAATGAAGTAGGGGCTGTAGAACCCCGACCTCAAATCGGCTGGAGGGACCGGCTCTATCGCGTCCTTCGCCAGTAGGACTGCGATCTCCGCACGCAGGACAGGGGCATCGGCATCTTTCACTGTAGTGAAGAGGACGTCCCTGAACTTGGGGGGGGGGGGGAGCCGGGCGAACTGAATCGCAAAGCCGACCCTGATGGTCCGAAGGAGCCAGCGAGACGGACTGGGGAGCGCTAACCCGGCTCACAGAGACCGTACAAGCAGGACCAAAGGGACCACAGGTGTACCCGCAGCAGGGCAGCGAGGTGGAACACAGGGACGCGGCTCGGGGGGCTCTCTTTGTGAGGCGGCCCGAAGCGGCGTCACAGTGTGCTAGGCAACACTTACCTGGCTCCACGGATGGACAGAGGGAGCAGTCGAGGCTTTGGCTGCCCGCTGTTCGCTGCTGTCCGCTGGCGACAGAAGAGGGGGATGAGAGTGGTGAGGTTTTTCTCCTCCCACTGCTCTCCAAACCCTCTTCAGACCTGGAAATGGAGGAACTGCTCTTTAAAATTTGGGTACCGCTGCCTCTTGGGTCAGTGGCGGAACAGAAACAAACTCAATAAAGGATTTACCACATGGCCCTCCTACAGGGGTGGAAGAGCAGCCCCACCCATCTCTGGGTCGCCCGTCTCAGGGGTGATTCTCACCAACCAGTTAAACAGCTGCAGAGACGGGAGGCGTCATCTCCCCGCAATGGATACAGCAGAGCCTGCTGGGCCGGAGTTTCTTGCAGGGGACGACACCCTTGGCGACGAGCAGACTGAGGGGCGGCCCAAGAGGAACTCAATGGTTTGTCATGGGAAGCTCCCCTATCCGCTACTAACTGAGGAGAACCGCTGGGCTCAGTCCTCGACAGTGTCACCGAAAGGCCACCTCGTAAGATGGGAGCATTGAGAAAGCATTTAGCTTGACAACCTCTCACACCTCACAAGGTAAGCCAGGGGGCACTTCTGGACCACGGAGGTGGACATCGTCTGGCTGAGGGCCTGCACCGTGACTTTGATCACGGTTAGTCAACAAGCGCAGCTCAACCCCAGCACAGAACTACCCTCATGCAAAAAGAGTGCCTTGGCCTCACATGCAGGGTGGGTGTGGTCTGTGTACAGCCACCCCATCCAAGAGGGTAGTGAGAGAGGAAAAACTTATGCAGATTGGCACCTTTGGCATTCCATATTTATGGCACCAATATACCCCCATACTGCCAAGTTTTCCATGCACATCTGGAAGACCCAGGAAAGCATGGCTGTAAACTCTGAATCTGAGTCAGCATAAGCACACACCATTACAGTGGGCAGTGTCACCCTCATTTCCAGAGCATAACAGCACTCTCTCCGATGCTGCAATCGACGTCTGTCCCTCAGCTGGAGCTCTGAATGAAATGCTAGGTTCCCCTATGAAAAGGACCAGCAATCCAATCCAGAAACTGCACAGCTTGTAATGCGCTAGAGAGGGAGGGGCCCTAGGGGGTTGGTTCCCCGAAGGAACCCCTCAACCTCATGTCACCCAAGCCATATCAGCAAAGTAGACCTCTTCTGGTGCACCAGAGAGGGCGCTACAATGGAGATTACGCAAGGGAACCGCGCATCTAGAGCGCCGAGCGAGCGCTGGGTTGCCGTGACAACCCGCGCTGCAGCCCGGCAGCTCGACGGCACACGACACGCAGAGGAGCGAGAGGTTTGCTCTCGCTGATCTCCGCGGTCTCCCAGAGTGTCGGGCAGAGCCGCGGCTGTGCTTTTACACACAAGCGGCAGCTGGCCAACAACAGAGGGGACTCAAGCTTCCCGGAGAAAGAAGAGTCACGACCGGCGTGTCGACGTGATCATGTTCTCATATGAAAACATGAACACCCACGAACATCATTTCAGCACGCGCCCAGACATGCGAAACTGTGATCGTGGCCGTCAGTGAGGACAGGAACGATCGCATCCAGAAACACAAGTAGGATGTCGTCTTTAAAAAGACGCGAATCTACTTGTGTAAGCTCTTTCAGGGACTTTACTCTTTTAGAAGTGCTGAAGCACGCAGGGGAACGGCCACCGCAACACAGACAGGGATTGTGTGCAGCCTGTCATGTGCTTTCTCTCTCTTTGAAGGCGCTCACTCTTACCAGCCGTAAAAACGGCTTTTCAGCGCTCAAAAGCGCACTGTACCGGCCGTGAGAACAGCCTTCTGACGCTGTCAAACAGCTATTTGCTCAAAAACGGCAAACGAAACAGAAAAAGAGAGGACGTCGACCCCGCTGCTGTGCTGTTCGCCCGCACTCGGAAAAAAAGAGAAGTTCAACCAAAAAGCTTGACTCGTCTTCTAGCAGACACTCGCTTGCAGAGAACAGGAACAAACACCGTTCGGCTCCGAAGCGAAAAGCTGAAGATGCAACGCACCTGCTGCTCATTATATACCCGCGCTGCGAGGCGAGCAGCTGATGCATATGATTGCATGCCAATGTGCATTGGCTCGTTTAGTTACACTCGAAGTAGATTGGCCTCTCTAGCGAGATTCCTATTCGTCGGTCTGTCCGACGTACGTCGAACGTGACCGACTGAATGGGAAATATACTTATAATTAACTTGTGCCAGTGTATTAGCCATAAGTAAGCTTGTTCTTAACATACATTATAGTCAGAGAAAACATTGCTCTGTTTGTTTAAATGGCCTGGCATGCCAACTACTGTCTCAAACTGTAACGTGAGTTAGATTAGAGCTATCAAATCTTTGAAAGAAAAGTTCTGTTTGAAAACAATCATTTCTGCAGTTCTATTTGATGCCATACTTCACCTAAAAAGCGTTAAGAACTGGCTAGCTTTTTCCAGTATCTTAATTCCAGTATAGAGTGAGCAGGAAGCTTGCTAAGGGAGGATCTTTCTTTTACATTCGCATGGGTTCCCTTCATCGCTGTTTTCTCTTCCGCTCTCAGTGCCGGGAGCAAACACTGTGAAAAGAAAGGTCAAAAGTGATGCGATGAGGGAAACATAGGGAAATATTTGAAGACAGGGAGAAACGGAGAAAGAGGGGAACGAGTGACAGATGGCCAAAGGGAGGCTGGTGTTGTTGTGGAGTCCTGCGTGTCGTCATATAGAAGTCCTTTTCCTTTGTCAGTTTTACTCTCTCTCTGGTTGATTCTACTCTCTGTCCACCTGTCACTTGCTCTCAATCACTTTTCCGTCCTCATCAGTCACTCTCATATATTCTTATGTCATACACTTTCTGACTAGTGATGTTTGTGTCATGTAGCTTTTTAAGTGTTTTCAGATAAATATGTAGAAGTCTAAGACAAATTATAGATGTCCAAGAAACAGTATAGTCAGTTATTTCGTATATGAATAAGAGAGAGATCAAAACACTCAATATGGATAGAAAGTTTGTAACCATAACTGTACAAAAGCATACAAAAAAGAATTTACTTGCTGATCAGCACAGTAAGAATCCAGAATGAGGTGTCTAACACCCCATATCTTTTACTGGTAGAGTGTCTTGCTTTTGCCTGTCATCTCCTCCAATATGATTTTGAGCGGCTGTAGTAGCTACACACTGCATCATATTAACCATTTTTTTTTTTTTTTTTTTTTTTTTTTGCGTTTTATGACGGGCGGCAACCAGAGTTAAGGTGCAATACCACCTACTATGTTAGAGTGTCAAACAGATAAAGAGGGGCTGAATAGACCTTATTCAGAGCAGCACCATGACTGTTATGAAAGCAAGGCTGTGAGGGATAAATTTACCGTGTTTTCATTGGTGTCCACTGTAAAAAGCTGTATAAAGCTTCTAGATCACTTAGAATTTTCCACAGCTCATGTTGTCTGGAGTTTTATGTCTGCTGAAATTTTTTGGAAAAAAATATGAATTTTCTTAAAATGTTTGTTGTCAGCAGAACAATCAAAAAAAAAAAAAAAAAAATTCAAAACATTAAATAACAGTACCCACTGAAGAGATGTATGTCATTCCTCACAGCTTCGCTTTAATTTCCTTTAAAATTCAAAGATGGCACTGCTGTTAATAATGTCTATAATTTATGATATTGTTATGTGTAGTTTTAACATTTTATCAATATTTCATTTTCAAAATATCCTAGTTACTGTCATATTTTATTTATACTGTTATACCCCTAGTATAAATCTAGCATGACTTTTAAAGTTCTAGAAAACTTTTGCTGCCCCGTACAAGCCACTTAAGTACAGAAGAGCAGCCATTTGAGGTCACAGGAGAGCTTGAGCAGAGAGGTTGCACACATAAACGCACACTCCCAACATGAAACGGGCCAAGATCAAACCTTCCTAAGCGTTCTGATACACACAGATAAAACACTGCCATGATCAATAGATCAAAGCCTTCTGGGACACTGGAGGATCAATTAGCACCCAGCTGGTGAGAGAGTGTGTGTGTGTGTGTGTGTGTGTGTGTGTGTGTGTGTGTGTGTGTGTGTGTGTGTGTGTGTTAACGTGTGATGAAAGCAGAAAGGGAGCATCCCGAATGTCTCTTTTTCTAGAATGCATCACATCCTGGTATTTATGACATCATAACCTCATTATCATCTTCATTGTCATGTCATTGCTATGGAAATGGGGTCCATACAAGCTCAGTCTGTCTCTCCATCAATCTGCGGTGTGATCTTCAGTTCTTCTGACACATGAGCGGCATGAACGCTTAATCAAAGCACCCGTGCACTCTTTGCATCTCCCATTTTGATTCCCCTCGCAGGAGAGACACTCTGTTTAGCTCAGTATCTAAGAAGGCACCTCATCTGATCCTGTTGCTGTGGCAACAGGGCCCGGCTTGTCTCGGGCTACTGTCAGGGTCCAGTGCAACTTAACATCTGGGAGATAGACACACTCCCTTCCTCTCCTTCACTCTGTTTTCACCCACTCTTACAGCCTTAAGACTTGTGTTATTTGTGTGCAGATGTTTAAAGGAACACTCCACTTTTTTTGAAAATAGGCTCATTTTCCAACTCCCCTAGAGTTAAACAGTTGAGTTTTACCGTTTTTGAATCCATTCAGCCGATCTCCGGTTCTGGCGGTACCACTTTTAGCATAGCTTAGTATAGTTCATTGAATCTGATTAGACCGTTAGCATCGCGCTTAAAAATGACTAAAGAGTTTTGATATTTTTCCTATTTAAAACTTGACTCTTCTGTAGTTAAATCGTGTACTAAGACCGACGGAAAATGAAAAGTTGAGATTTTCTAGGCTGATATGGCTAGGAACTATACTCTCATTCAGGCGTAATAATCAAGGAACTTTGCTGCCGTATCATGGCTGCAGCAGTGCAATGATATTACGCAGCGTCTCTCACCAACGTCTCCATGGTTGCAGTACGTTCCCTGTGCAAGCAGGGGCTCACAGGCGCTGCGTAATATCATTGCACTGCTGCAGCCATGATACGGCAGCAAAGTTCCTTGATTATTACGCCTGAATGAGAGTATAGTTCCTAGCCATATCAGCCTAGAAAATCGCAACTTTTCATTTTCTGTCGGTCTTAGTACACGATTTAACTACAGAAGAGTCAAGTTTTAAATAGGAAAAATATCCAAACTCTTTGGTCATTTTTAAGCGCGATGCTAACGGTCTAATCAGATTCAATGAACTATGCTAAGCTATGCTAAAAGTGGTACCGCCAGAACCGGAGATCGGCTGAATGGATTCGAAAACGGTAAAACTCAACTGTTTAACTCTAGTGGAGTTGGAAAATGAGCCTATTTTCAAAAAAAGTGGAGTGTTCCTTTAACTACGTCACTACTGTGACATTCATGGTTGTTGTGCTCCGTCTAGATGATTTTGAACATGTCTTGCATGTATTCCTGTTTAAACAAAGTGTTGAGGACATTTGTCTTGTTTTCCACTAAATATATATATTTAAAACAAGGTAAATTAGTTTGAAGCAAAACTGTGATAAAATAAGACTTGTTTTCAGAAAACTTAACTTGAATTAAACATTTTTCTTACCCCTTTGGCTGATGTTATTGTTGATTTAAACAAATGTAATAATGTTTTTATGAGGTTTATACCAAAGGGGGAAAAAAAGAAAAAGAAGCAATGTGCCAGTGGGGTAAGAAAAATAAACTTAAGATATAACATCTGAAAACAAGTATCAAAGGATTAGTTCACTTTCAGATGAAAATTAGCCCGAGCTTTACTCACCCTCAAGCCATCCCATAGGTGTATATGACTTTCTTCTTTCTGATGAACACAATCTGAGATATTTTAATAAATATCCTGACGCATCTGAGCTTTATAATGGCAGTGAACAGGGTTCATGAGTATGAGCTGAAGAAAGTGCATCCATCCACATCCATCCATCATAAATATGTACTCCACATGGCTCCTGTTAATGAAGTCCTTCTGAAGCAAAGCGATGCATTTGTGTAATAAAATATCCATATTTAAAAAGTTATGAAGTAAAATATTTAGCTTCTGCCAGATCGCCTTCCGTATTCAAGTTACTAAGAAAGTGTAAACTGGCGTTGCATCAGTTAAGCTTTTTCTGTAAGTTGAATAGCGAAGGCGTAGGACGTAGCGTAAGCTTTTTGAACTGCAAGAGTTTTACACTTTCTTCGTACGTTGAATATGGAAAGGATGTCTGGCGGAAGCTAGATATTTTACCTCATAACTTGTTAAATGTGGATATTTTTTTTACACAAATGCATCGCTTCGCCTCAGATGTGGAATATGTTTATGATGGATAGATGTGGATGGAGACACTTTCTTCAGCTCATACTCGTGAACCCCGTTCACTGCCATTATAAAGCTCAGATGTGTAAGGATATTTATTAATATTTCTCCGACTGTGTTCATCAGAAAGAAGAAAGTCATTTACAACTAGGATGGCTTGAGGGTGAGTAAAGCTTGGGCTAATTTTTATTTGAAAGTGAACTAATCCTTTAATATCTTAATATTTAGCTCCAGTCTAAATGCTATGCTAAAAATAGAGTCTATATTTTTTGTCTGTATGTACCGTCTGTATTTTTAAGTGTTTTTTTTTATGGATGATGTAGGAAGTATGACATTCAATATTCACGTCTTAGTGTGACACTGGATACAAGGTGTTCAGTTCCACTGCAGTCTGTTCTTTTTGTAAGTGCACTGTGCTGCACGATGTCCTCTATTGGCCTCTACAAATTTTTAAATGAAAACAACTTAAACACACTTTGCTCTTTGTTTGAAGAAGCTGTTTATTATTGCTCTAGGCTCCTCATAAAATTACAATGAAGTTTCAACTATTTAAAATGTAGATGGAAGAAAACAGTTGCCGCAGAACCAGCTAAACACATCTGGGCTTGGAGTGATGCTCATGGACTTGCAGAACAGTGCTGAAAGGCCTATACGTAGGTTCTGTGTGCATGACAAGATGAAGGAAAGCCTCACTCAACGTTAATGCTGATATTGATTATTTTTAGTATATTATGCAAATGCATGTGGCTTTTAGTTATTTTTTTAGTCGTCATCTGATTAATGTGACCAGATGACTATGAAGTATGTAATATGGGCTGGTATACATGGTTCAGCTAATTGGGGGTAGTGCAGACAACACATTTTCAAAAGCACTCATGTGTTATTTAAGGTAGCATTTTGATTTTACTGTTTGAAAATGTGTATAGTATATGTGGTAAAACCTGTAGGGGTGCCCAATCCTGTTTCTGGAGATCTACTTTCCTGAATGTTCAGCTCCAAACCTGATCAAACACAACTGAACCAGCTAAGGCTATGTCTACATTAATTCAGGTACAGGTGAAAAAGGTTTCAAAATGCTCTCCATCCACACTAGTGTTTTCCAAAAGTTGTCTTATCCACACAGAAACATCAGTAAACGCTAAATTCACCTTACTGCGCATGCATAAAACCTCATAAAACCCACTGTTACAGATGGAACATAGATAATCAAGTTGTCATGCTATTCTTCTGGCAGGATCATTTTATTTAGCAAAATATCTCAAATATCTTCACTGATTCACCCAGGTCGCGCTTAATCACCATTATATTTTTGGTCTTAAATGCAACTGCCCTCCTGTTTTGCCGCAGAACAAATGAATTGCAGGACTGATATGAAGAGTGTACAAAGCAACATATATTTAGCAACAATGTGAAAGTGAATAGTACATAACGGGCACAATACCAGTATAAACATAGATATCTGTCGGTACAATATGCTTCACATGACTAAACATACGTCATTGTTTTCGAAAGCCTCCATTTTCACAGTCCACACTACAATGTGAAGACAGCATTTTCAAATTTATCCACTTGGGAGAGTGTTTTCAAAAAAGCGTTTTCAGATTTCACAGGAAAAAAATCACCATCTCAGTGTGGATGGAAGGCAAAACAGAGAGAGAAAAAGATGCATTTTCAAATGAAAACATTAGTGTGTACCGGGCCTAAATAAAATCTTCAGGAACACTTGATGAATACAGACAAGTATGTTGGATAAGGGTTGGATCTGAACTCTGCAGGTAGGCAAATCTCTAGGAACAGGATTGGGCACCCCTGCGGTAGAAGAATATTAGCTTTGGGTTGTTGAATTATTGAAAATTAATTTACAACCCCAGTGTAATGGCTACAATACCATTCTGGGATGTGCATTAATTTTCAGTAGTTGAACAGTCAGTTGTGATACACAAGGATAGGATATATAAATAAAACAATAGTCATGTAAAAGCTATCCTGAAATAAAATGTTTTAAGATGAGATTTAATAGTACGTACCAATTATGCTTCCCTAATGTCAGCTGGGAGAGAATTCATATTGAATTAATATGTGCTTTATAAATGTTATTTTTTTAACAGGGATGAGGGCTAGCCTATTGTTTTCTTAGCATTGTACTCACATTTGCATGATTCAGTTGTGATTTTGAGATATGTGAGATTTGTACTCAGTAGTCTCCAGCTGCTGATGTTTGCATGAATATTGCAGTGTGTTCAGCTGAGAGTTTCTGTCTTAACATGATGAGGCTGTTGAGGAGGTCAGTGGTTTTAGTGAAGTGTGTACTCTGTGTGTGCATGTCTCACTTTGAGTAGTGACATACAGCCAGTGTCTGCCTACTTTATCTGCAGGCTCAACACACTGTGCTCTTGACCAGCATGTGCGCTGTAATTAATCCAGTACAAAAAAAGATGAGGAAACTTACGAAGAGAGAAATGATGGAAAGACCTGAAGTGATTTAGTAGAATGTAAAAGTACAGACTGGATTGGGCTGACAATTTTGGAGACTTCAGTACCCATGATACAGTGCTGCTAGAGTACAACTCGAGTGAATGTATACACTACAGGTCAAAAGTGTTTGAACAGTAAGATTTTTAAATGTTTTTAAAAGAAGTCTCTTCTGCTCACCAAGGCTTCAATTATTTGATCCAAAATACAGCAGAGTTTTATCCAAGTACACAAAATGCACATAGTTGAGAAATCTTTTGTTACTTTCTGTTGTGTTAGTAATGTCTAGTTTTTGTTGTTAACATACAAGAACATGTCCTGTATGAATGCCCTCTATTGTGGGTAAAAAAAGGTTGGTAAGATTGTTTTAATGTTTTTTAAAAGAAGTCTCTTCTGTTCACCAAGGCTTCATTTATTTGATCCAAAATACAGCTAAAATAGTGATATTGTGAAATATTTTTACAATTTAAAATAACTGTTTTCTATTGAATATGTTTTAAAATGAATTTTTTTTTCTGTCATGTTAAAGCTGAATTTTCAGCAATATTACTCCAGTCTTCAGTGTCGCATGATCCTTCAGAAATCAATCTAATATGATGATTTGCTGCTCAAGAAACATTTATTATTATTATCAATGTTGAAAACAGTTGTGTACATTTTTTTTTTTTTTTTTTTTCAGGATTATTTGATGAATAGAAAGTTCAAAAGAACAGCAAATAGGAAACTTTTGTAACATCACTTCCATTCAAAAGTTTTGGGTCAGTAATTTTTTTTTGGAAATAAAATACTTTTATTCAGCAAGGATAAAGGGTTAGTTTACCCCTAGAAATGAAAAATCTTTCACCAATTACTAACTCTCATGTCGTTCCAAACCCATAAGGCTTTTGTTCTTTTTCGGAACACAAATGAAGATATTTTTAATTAAATCTGAGAGATTTCTGTCCCTCCACTGAAAGTCTATTAACCCAGAACTTTGATGCTTTAAAATAGGGCTGGGTATTGACACAATTTTCATGATCCGATTCGATTACTATTTACATGCTTTCAATTCGATTTGATTACGATTTGATTCAACATCGATTATTTTGGATGTAGCATTTCAGTTACAGTACATGACAAATGTTCTAGAGGAAAAAAAATGCTCAACTAATGCTGTAAACTACACACGGGAGTCAGTTGGTACTACTATAATAATATTGAAGGTTTTATTAACTTTTTATATAAAAATTTATATACAAACACTTAAATTACACTCAATGATGTTTTTATTATAAATAACGTTTAGAATTACATAATCATATTTCTACTCCAATTGTTTTTTTTTTGTTGTTTTGGTTTTTTAAATATAAACATTTAAATCACAGCTGATTTATTCAAACATGCATTAAATATTGAAGAACATTAAAAATTATAATGAATATGTAATGGTGCATAGCTATATTTATCAGAATGTTGCTTTCTAGAGTAGGCTACACTTTTCTAGCTGACTAATGAGTTTATGGTCAATGAATATGTTTTTCTGAGGTAAATGTGACGTTATGTGACATTGTTTAGCCTACAAGCTGTTTTATTGACGTCTTTCCAAGGTTGAAACACTGATTGAGCTATTACACGAGACATGATAGGGATTTCAGTAAGTTGCACTGTATATTTTAACATACCTTCAGAAGTTTAGTCATGTTTATTTCGCGCTGTAACTGGTATTAAAGTGGAGGAGAGGATGTTCACATAAACTCCATGCCTCTTTAATTGAGGCGCTAAAACGATCACGTCACGTCACATTAAACAGCGCCAAAACGGTATTTATTTTTTGAATCTCATAATAAGATGGATGTCATTTGAAATCTGAGACTTTGCTTCATATCAAAAGTAATAAAGCAAAAGATTATTGCGATTTATTGGATGGGAGGCGCTACATATTCTACTCATTCATCAACTGAACAGAACTAGACTAATCGATTCTTGGTATTTAAGAATCGATATTGGTTCATAAAAATGAGAATCGATTAAAAACTGGAAATCGATATTTATATCCCTACTTTAAAATGTTGGTAAAAAGATTGTAAAATAAATCCATTTGAATCAAGCAGTTTAATCCAAGTATTCTGAAGAGACACAATTACTTTGTATGATGCACAGATTAATTTACGATTTTTTTCACATGTAAACATAGATCAGCAAATGTACATAGAATACTCAAGTTTGGTAGAGCTCAAACATGTTTGCTTGATGTGTGAGAACCAATGAATTTATTCTCTCATATCAAGCAAGTATGGTTGTTGAGCTTCTATATACCATATTTTAGTGCTCTATATGTATGTTTGCTGTTCAATGTTTTTGAAGAATGAAAAGTCTTATGAGTTTGGAACGACATTGATGACAGACTTAATTTTAGGGTGAACTATCCCTTTATATGCACCCCTCAGTAACTTTCAGTTACTATGTTCTTAGAAAGTCAAGTCATGTGACCTGCTCTTCTCATTCCTGTATCCAATCTTCAGTCGATAAAGAGTCTACTGCTTGGATATCAGTTCCTACTATTCTGCTGATCATGGTTAATATTAGTTAGATAGGTTTGGAGAGTTAATCTTGGATTAGAGGACTGAAGTGAATTTTTAATTTTACTGGAAAATGAGTCTGCTCCCACAGGCAGCTATGAGTCACCACGGCCTTCGTCGACAGAGTTTCACACGGACACTCACATTTCACACCACACGTTCCTCTAACGAGAGTGCAGCACGCAATCACTCGCACACACACCCAGTGTACCAGAAGAGCAGGCAAAGTTCAAACTGCACGTACAAACCCACACAATTAAGGACAATGTTGCAGGCAGAGTTCAGAGGTGCTCTGTCGATTGTACACAAGGGAAATCCACACTGTTTCACTTTACAGAGCCGTAGAGTACTCAAGGGACACGCATACTTGCTTTTATGGCGAGATAACGGTGAAAGGTTTTAGTTAACTGCCGTTATTAATCCTCCTCTTAACATCTCTTAACACCAATAACCAGAGCATGTGTTGCACACACTTCAAAACACACTGCCCGCGAGCTCTTTGCATACGCACACTTAATGCTAATGCACAGAGGGTGGTGGGAGTGCTTCTGGAATTTGTTCCCTTTTCCACTGAGAGTTACGTGGTTGAAGCGGAGCGCCGAGGCAGTCAGCTGAGCAATGACTGCATTATTTGAACAGCTCTGTGGGGCTGTAGGTAAAAGAGGCAAAAGAGGTTCTGCATAGCGTGAGTGATCATTGGATAATGTTCAAACCCGCCTCAGAAGCCTACATCAGAGAGAGAATGACTGAAAGAATATGATGACAGTTTGTGAGAGAATCTGTAATACCCTGTTCCCAGTTTCGATTTGCTGATTCAAAGTGATTGAGAAAAAAAAAAGTGATTCAATGAATCAGTCATTCATTGTTAAGAAATAGGACACTTCTCCCCTCAAGGCTGCTGATGATGTTCTTATAAAGCTCAGTGAGCTGCACTGCTGAAAAAAAAGAGACTTAATCCAGCCTAGAAAAGCTAGTTTGCTGATTTTAGAGAGGTTTTGGACACATTGCTTTATTGGGTAAAATTATTCTTTTTCTAATTAATGCATTATTAGGGCCCGAGCACCGATGGTGTGAGGACCCTGTTGTAATTGCCCGATCTATTATTCTTCTTCTCCTAAATGAATCACATTTTTGATAGCCTAAACATGCTCGAAAACTCATGAAATGTCTGATATGGGTTTCAGAATTAGGTGTGGGTGTCGCTGAAGGGCGTGCCATGAAATAGGAAGCTGTTGTAACTCAGGCATACAATGTCCAATCTGCCCCAAACTTCACATGTTTGATAAGAGTCCTGGCCTGAAGACATCTACATGCCAAAATTTAGTTATAGTCATATCGCCACCAGCTGGTAGCAGGAAGTGTGGCAAATACAAACGACTGACATAGTCCTCCTATATTTATATACTTAAATACATATTGCCCACCGTTGTGGTGGTGGCATGGGTGCGAGTGCTCTTTCATCAAAATTAGACCAAGGAATGTGAATTAAATTATCCACTGTACGTTTTTAAGCAGCCTTTATATCAGGTACAATGACTTAAAATTCTTCCTCTGTAGAGTAATTGCAATTTTAGAGAGAAAATGAGATGGACAGAACTGTTATTGTAGATGAATTAGCTCATGCACAAGACCAGATGTCACACCTGCAGCCTGTTTTTGTGCGAGAAAACATTTACATGTGCTTTCACTGTTGACTTACACCACACTACTTTGTTCGTCGAATCTGTTTGGTATGCTTCTGCAGAGCACGGTGGGTCATTTAAATCTGAATTTGTTCAGCATTGTGAGATAAATATTGTGTCATCTGTGGGACCTATAGTCCTGGCCTCATTATTAAAGTCTCCGGGGGAGCAGAATATCCCAAAATAGGTCCCTTTCTCCTCATCAACTGCCTCTCATTCCCTTTGCTCACTGTCTCCAACCCTCGGACTGACAATAACCCCAACCCTCACCTTTTCATTTCACCCTCATTCACACACTTCATTACAAAAGAGGAGAAATTAGACTTTATCTGCCCTGGTGTCAAACTGTGTTAATTGGGACGGGGATGTTTACTGCTTTATACATTTATTATCATATTGTGTAATATATATATATATATATATATATACCCTTTAGCCCTTCAGGACAAAGGTTCACTTACACTACAAAATGAGCTGTCTACACCTGTTCTTTCCTCTAATCCTGCTTCAGTGTGTCTCACCCCTCGATCCACTAGTGTCCTGTCCATCTTAATGCCAAATCCAACAATGTTACAGCGCTTCTGGTTTCTTTCCCTTCAGGGTGCCAATTACAGCAAGCCCCATCCTCCTCCACCTCTGTTGTCTCTGTATTATGTTGACTTAAACATAAGCTGGGTCTGTCTTAATCAGCTAGCACTTGCAACTGATGGAGCTGCTCTCAAAATGAACTTGTTTCATCGCTAATCACACTTATCACACACCTACTTCTCATCTCCCTCGTTCATCTCTCTCTCTGTCTGTGGCTCTGATGGCATATGCATTGGTATAGGTGGTGTGCTGTTTTCCTGTTTTTTTTTATTGTAAGTGTCTGTGATTGGCTGTTGATATCTGACCCCCCCACACCCCCCCACCCCATACATCATGCATTACTTTTATTGAGCCATTTTGCATGTCTGTCAAAGGTGCAATTGTTTTGAGAATGTATACTGGCCGTGAACATTTTATTATCATATTATGCTATTTTTAAGGTTCCTAATTTTGTTTTGGAGGTCTCCTACAATAGGTTTACATGCATCCAAGGTCGAAAAATACTTGAATCTTCTCATACATTGCACTTTCTCAGTGTCTAAAATGGTTCAATAAAGAATTCTGTCTCTCTAAACACCTCCTTTCCGAGAAACTTCTCTGCTCTGATTGATCAGATGGCTCAGTCTGTTGTGATTGGTCTACCACTTACAGCATGTGACTGAAAAGAAATGACCATTACGATATTTGAATTTCAGCTCCGGAAGCTTCCTCAGTATTTGTATAGACAGTGATACGAACAGTAACAATGGTGTCAGTTTTACAGTGTCAATTCGAGTGCGAGTCCCCATCCTTTGGAAATGCATAAAATGTAGACTTGCTATTGCAGCATCTTCTCAAAATGTCGACAACATGAACCAAATTCTTCCATCCCTCAGGTACAACTACAGTGTTTGAGGGTGGTTCAAAGTAGACATTGTTTGCAGACAGCCAATGAAGACCTTAGGCTAGTATTATGCATATTTGTTACAAATCTACGTAGGTTTGTACAGGAAGTAAGACTGAAATTATTGATGACTCCTTTCAGGCAGTTCAAAATTGGTTATTTTTTTGGGAGACAATAGCTCAATTTATCATGCACTTTGATCTTTCAAACATTGAAGACCTTTTGTATTCACAAACAGCTATATTACAAACTACATGACAGGTAATATCTGAAAAAGCATAACAAGGACATTTTAAAACAAATAACTGTGTCCCTGTGAACTATATATCTATCCACAATTCCACATACAATAAAATATCCTACGATCTCAGCGAAAAACGTACAAAACCTGTCACTGGGGCTGTACCCTTACAAAAGCTTGTACCTTATTTACCTTTAAAGGGTGCATTTTAGTTCCTTAAAGGTACACATTAGTACCTGCGGTAAAGTTATATTAGTACCTAAATTGTATTAGTATCTTTTGAAAGGGTACTGCCCCATTGACAGTGTGTATTTACAAGATAAGCTAGCCTTTGTATCTCTGAAGCTATACATTTTTTTGGACAATTTTGAATATTTATTTCGATTTAAAAGACAACTTCACAGATTTTCAACCAGGTTTGTATTGTTTGTATTGAGCACAGGTAACAGAGAAAGAAAACACATTATATTACATATCCTACTGACATTGTAACAATTGGAAGCTGGTTGAAAATTGGCAAAGTTATCCTTTAATTTTTGTACCAGTGATTTTCCATTACATTCTTTCATTTTTTACATTTTAGTTTCTTTTTTTTATTTTTTTATTTCCTTTAATTTTATATTTATTTTATTTTGCATATGCTTTGGCCTATGCAGTTCATGGTAATATTAATAATAACTTGAATAAAAAACAGTATTGAAACTGTTTGTTTGCCACTAGATATCAGGTCCAGAAACAAAATCAAGTGCAATTCCTCATCCTCAATGATCCCACTGTGTCTATCTACCTTTTTTCCCAATAACATTTTTGATTGAAATGTTTTCCCTGTGTGCATGTGATTGTCTCATTTCACACTCCTTCAGCCTTCTTTCCATCTTTCCTTAAATAAACATGTTTCTGTCAACCTATCGGCTTTGTCTCACTCCTCCTTTCTCTCTCTTTCTCTCTCCCTCTCTCTTTCTGATGTGTTCTGTGAGATTGATTCTGTGCTCCTGTCCCTTTAATGTCATTTAAGTGTTTCTGTGGGCGCTTTTTCCCTCTGCCAAAAGCCCGCCTCAGAACCTGATGAGGTATCAACAATAATATAAAAAAGAAAGGAGCAATTTTCTGTAGTAACCATAGCGAACGCTTTGCTGCATGATGCGGATGCTTGCTTTACCCCTATGGGGGTTGCGGTCTCCATTCTAATGATTAAAGCAGGAACACAAGCCTGCAAGGCTTTTTACAATATTACACATGCAAGTTCAAAGTGTGGCCAACACTGTGGCAAATCCCTTAGTCTAATAGCACATGCATATTGAAATGTACTTTTTTTTTTCTCATTGGAAGTTTGGATGAGGTTGAAGGGCAAAAAAAAAAATTAAAAATTGCCCATAAATCACATTTTACTGAGTGCCAGAAGCCTATTTCCGGTGCAGTGAATTTTTGTAGGTCCTAATTAATTGAGGAATGTATAGCGCTGTTAGATCCAGCACAAAGCAAAATCAGCAGCCCTTTTGCCCTGTAGCTAACATAGTTCAAACACTAGAAAATGTTTCATGAAAACAGGAAATAAAAGGCAAGTGTTGAAGATTAGAGGCAAGATGGAGGGAGAATGAGAGAAACATGATGGAGTGAATGAGGAAGTTAAACGAGGAGGGGCAGACGGTATGTGCAAACAGAAAAAAATAGCTCGCTAAAAGGTTGACCAAGCCGGAGGAAAAGACGGAGTAGAGTAAATTGAAAAAGAAATGGTCCATAAAGGTGAAGAGATGAGGCTTGTAGAGATTTAGTGGAGAGGCCTGAAGATTTCACTCCAGCTAACAGGCCTGAGTGAGGAGGGAGGTTTCAATTTGTTTTTTGTTTCTTTATGATGTGCTTCTACTGTGAAGGTTGTATTAATTGAGTTGTCCAATTCATACATTGTAATGTTTATTAATTTAATGAGGTTACATTGGCACGAATAAACCGCACCATTCATGTAAACTGATATACAATCCAAAATCCACATAATGTTATATCTCATGTTGACTGGTGAATATTCACAACAAGATTTGCTTTTCGGATTTATCATTATTAGTGGTGTTTGCTAAGGCATTAATCAACCCCCAAACACTGCTTATAACGGTAGATAAATCTGCAAAACTAGTCTTGTTCCTGAATTTGAATAGGAAACATTAAATTCTCACCTGTCACATAAATAAATCCAAAACCCTAAACATTAAATTTCAGCATGGAACTCATTCTGCTAGCAAAACTACATTGCTTCACTACCATTATTTATTTATTTATTTATTTATTTTTAAGAGTACTCCAGTCCATGATACATTTTCTTTGATAAATAGAATGTTCAAAAGAACAGCATTTATTTGAAATAGAAACATTTAGTAACATTATAAATGTCTATATTTTCACTTTTGATCAATTCAATGCATTTTTGCTTAGTAAATATTAATTTCTTTACAAAAATCTTACTGACTCCAAAATTTTTAACAGTACTGTTCATCCTAGCATCTTCATAGCAATTTTCTCACAGGTAAGCACCCTTTTCAGAAAATGGAAAAGTCTATTTTTGTGTATTACTGCATTTATGTGTCTGCTGATAAAAATTAGCCTTAACATATACTTCCTCACATGGTTCGAGCGGATCAGTATCATGGTGATACTGCTGAACTGCGTCACTCTTGGAATGTACCAGCCCTGCGAAAACATCGACTGCACCTCGGAGCGCTGTCAGATACTACAGGTCAGTATGGACATATATAGGCCTACATAAAACTAGCTCTTTTCCAAAACCTAGCGATCAACCTACTAAGGCAGCATTGTAATTGTCATGGAACAAAGTAGTCATTCTTTTTTTCTTTTTTTTTTTTTGTTCCCTTGTTGGACTTTATTTTTAAATAGGGAAATTAGTTTGACTGTACTGCTCACTAACTTGCAAAATAGCCTTAAAAACCAACATGATAAAAAATTATAAAATCATGGATTGTGATCATGCCTGAAAAATTAGTGATATGATACTTTTTTTCATGATGCTCTAATACGCATATTACTCTAGTAATTGTATTGAATTGCATACATATATTTGTAATCATAATTTCTCTCACATTGTCCACCATCTTTTTTATCAATCCTTTCTGCACTCTCAGGAAAAAAATTTGCAAAAATAGTATTTAACCTTAAAAGTTTCATAGTAGTACCTTAAGGGTACATATTACTACTTTAAGGTACTGATATGCAACTTTTACAAGTAGATAAGGTACACAGTTGTTCCTTTGACAGCCCCAGGGGTAAGGCGTTGAATGAGATAAAATCTTAACTTGCATAGTTAAGATTGTTACCTTTTTTTGAATAGCTTTCAACTGGGGGAGCATGACTAAGGTGCCTTAAAATGCTGCCTCCATTGGATGGTCAGTAGGTTTTGGAACAGTAAATCTGTCTTTATCTCTTTTCAGATATATAAAATCAACCTGATACAAAAGGCCGGCCCTGAATGTGATAATGTGCCTTGTCAAAATGCATTTATTGATGTCATTTGAAGAGAGTTTAAGGTTCATACACAGACTCCCAGTCCGTCCTCTCTCAAGTCACAATCTTCCTCCTCTCTTTCCCTCCATTTATTATCATCACAACTCTCTGTGGTTAATGAGGCTCTCTCTCTGTGAGGTTGACGAAGCGGACAAAACTCGAGGGGGATTGTGTTGACAAAGGATGGCCTTTAATTGCTTATGTCATCTTTTGGGAGCTTTAGGGACATTTTCATGTGTCCTCTAAACTCTCCATGAATCCACTGTCCCAGGAGGAGCCCTGTTGTGTTCATTAGCTTGCCTGGATGTGATGGCTGGTTCCAGGGAGTCTGTTCAGAGACCTCACATAAAAATGTACATGATCGTTGTGTGTTTTGAAAAACCATTGCCTATGGCACTGCTCCAGTTCATCTTTCGTTGTACAGCTTAAACATGAACACACTCCATTAGGATTAACTCACCTAAAAACTGCCATTGTTTACTCACTCTCATATTGTTCCACCTGTATAATTTACTTTCTGTCGTGGAGCACAAAAGTATTATAAATGGTGGTCAATATGATGACGCACTGCATTTCTAGTCTTCTGAAGACATTATGAAAGAAGTAGCAATGTCATATTCATGAACAAATAATCCATTTGAGTCAGTTGTTTTCAATAAATTTGTATGATTCGTCATTTTTAAATCATGCTTTTGTGTTCAACTCAGGCTCTGGTCTGTCACAGAGCCGTTGAGAGACATATCTGGTCTTTTATTGTCGTGTTCTGGTAGCCATGTGGGTAGCCATCAAAAGTCTCTGTTTTCATCTGTTAACACTGAAACGTAACGCCGGGGTTTTCAAACTAAAATGGGGTCTGAA
Organism: Chanodichthys erythropterus; assembly: GCF_024489055.1. Classification (NCBI taxonomy): domain Eukaryota; kingdom Metazoa; phylum Chordata; class Actinopteri; order Cypriniformes; family Xenocyprididae; genus Chanodichthys; species Chanodichthys erythropterus. The sequence goes on from NC_090223.1 coordinate 34,116,690, forward strand.
TAGTGTAGATGCCAGGGGCCTATACTGTGAAGCTGGATTAGCTGGCTAGCCAGTTAAGTTTCAGATTAGTTTGCACCAATCCTTGGTTTTAGGTACCATGAAAGTGGCTTTTAGCGGTGTTCATCACCATAATAACTTACACTCCAAGGCTAACATGCTCCGGGACAGGTTTTGTTCTGGGAAAGAGATCTCAAACTGAAAATGGACCAATCTGAGCAAAGTGACACTGACCCATTCAACGCAATAAAGTCACTCCCCCAGTTTCTCTTCCTCCAAATTAAAGGTCACTATATAGTAAAAACAAATATTTAACAATGAAATTGTCTGGCTTTAATGATAATTAGAATTGTTTTATGATCTATATATGATTTATATAATTATTATATGATCTATATTTTTAGTAATCTATTACACTCAAGCAATTTTAGTTTAACAGTCACTAAGCATTTAGTTTAAATGAATATTAATATATACAGATCATGTGTAATATAGATAAGCTGTAGAATCAATAGATAACTCTTTAAAAATTACTACAGTGTACATGACCTTACATGTTTGAGTCTCTATCACTATATATTATCAACTATATAAACTAACTTCACAAGTCACGCATTCATGTGCACTCGCTCCACAAACTCAGGATCAAAGCCCGAGTTGGCAGTGAAAGTTGATAATAGCATCATGCTACCAACAAAGCCAGATTGGAGTGGTTTGGTTTTGTCAACGTGAAACTAATCCTATAACCCTGAGTTTGTTCAACTAAAGTCATGGCACAGGCCCCAGGCTTAACCGTAGCAAAAGTTATGCATTTTAAAATGAAAACACACTAGTGTAAAAAGCAATTAAGCAATTAACAGTACAGAAGGCATTTTAACGACTTAATTTGGGTGTGGTGGCATTCAAATCTATTGTATGTTTTCAGAAGACTTAGAATACAGTACATATCACTTTTATAATATCTCTTTTAGTGCATTTGCGTCTTTTTTTAATGTCCCCCTTCAGTCAATCATTTTATCGCTTAAAATTAGTATTTGATCACCAAAATTACATTTAAACAAAAAAATTCTTCATGCCTTAAAAGCTTGAATGTAACTACACCCTTGCAACATTTATTATGCAGAATTCTAAATATGCAAATTTGCCCCGCTTCCACTCACTTGCATTAGCTCAGAGATCCACCAGGTCAACTTTACTGTAGTAAACACTGCACAATGGCAATTGGAAATACTGGTTTAATTCAGCCATTATATGTTTGAACCAGATACTGATTCAGAAGAAGGGGAAGAGTGAATTATACAGACTTGTCTACTAAGCTGATATATAAGACTGGTAATGTGTTTTATGTATCACTCTTTATAACGTCGGACACATAACAGTAATTATTATGATTAGCCTTTTGCTTGACTACATTATCAAACAGCTAATAATGTGTTATACAAACCATGTTCTCATTTGCCATCTCAGAGTCAGACAGCTGCCTTCTAAAAATCAGTATCCTTAGAAATGCTTTGAACAACTTAGAATGTCAGTGGAGAAAGGCATGTAGTTCATAATAACATTGTACAATACATCATATACATAATTCACCTGCTATATTGCTAAATGTACACAATTTTTCATAGAAACAGAAAAATATACTGGGATAACCTGACTTCTCTTGAGACTCCGCTGCTTCAGAGCATATTCAATGATATGCTAAAGCCCTCCAGCACATTGACGTGATTGGTAGGAAGCACAAAAAAATGAACCTACAGTACACAAGAGTTAATACAAAGTGTTTGTTGATAGTCGCCAACAGCACAGCAGCTCCAGACAATCAATAACATTCAAAACCAGTGTACTCACATGAGTAGCTGGATCAAAACAGCTTCTGCGTCTGTTTTCAGGCCTTCCCACTTAGCTCTCTCCAGTATTGGAAAGCTTTTCAAATATATTTAGCTCTGTTTAAATATAAAGCACATTTAAAAACTACATAGACATATAAACAACATTAAAAACTTGATTTTCACTACATGGGGACTTTCAGCTTTAAAGCCATTCATTGTAATTTTAGGGAAAGACAAACCAGTAAAATTTTTCAAAATGATTTATTTTGTGTCCCATTGGAAAAAAATCAGTCATGTTTTTTTAAACAAGATTTCAGATATGTATGCAATATAAACTCTCTCTGTATCTTCGCCTGTCCTCACGACACATCGATACGAGATTAATTTATATGCTCCTGTTCTTGAACAGTGCCATAAGGGATGGTTATAGGTTGGTGATTTTGACTTCTGTCTATTGTGATCATCTTCTGTATGTGCAACACCCTCAGACATTTTGCAACACTGTTTTGATTCATTAGCCCTGTGTTCACAATAATCAAGGCACAGACCAATTTGATTTGATGCAAAAGCTTACCGCTTAAAGGCATAGTTCACTCACAAATTAATTTTCTGTCATTATGTATACACATTCATGTCATTCCAAACCTGAATGACTTCTGTAGAAGAAGATGAAAAATGTCTTGGTCATACGATGAAAGCCAGTAGGGCCCAAACAGTAAAAAACACATTTTTCAAAATATCATCTTTTCTGCTAAGTTGTACAGGTTTGGAAAAACATGAGGGGGAGTTATTTTCTTTTTGGGGTGAACTATCCCTTTAAGTTTTACAAGAATTAAATTATGCCTTAAGTCATCTTTTAGGGCTTTAGTCTGAGAGATAAGTCATCAAGATCTTCTCCTAATTACTAGGCTTTCCGCAACATCGAATGAGTTTTATAGCAACTCCCAATAACTTCCTACAGTGCACTGCCCAATTAAGAGATAATGCTGACTGTGGGCTTACCTTACATCTCAGGCTTACCTGTGAAAGTGGCATACGTTAGGGCAGGCCAGAGGCATCAGGCGGCAGCTTTACCTTCTCATTGGTGCAGCTGAAATGGAGCGAGAGCCATGACTCAATGTTTTATAAGTCAAGATGGCTGACAGTATTTCCTCAGTGAGCTCTCACTGTTCAAAGCTATACTTTCATTGTGTAAAAAGAGTTTTGAAGAGAGAAATGCAAATGAAGAAGGTCTGCAATGCGATATTTCTCACATTAGCTTTTTGGATTGACTGCAAAACAAAAAGACGGGGTTGAAATGAAAACTGTGTGGGCAGGAACGAGAGTCTGTCTCTCTCCTGCTTGCTGTGTGTGTACGGACTCGTATAGAGAGCCATATGTCATGTATGGCACGTGGAAGAAGGTAGCTTTAGAGGAAGCATCCTCCTGGCGCCAGGATGTTTGCGTCCTCTGGTCCCACAGGGGATCTTAAACCAGTACTGTTTTGCTTGCCTGCACCGGCCGGTTTCAAACTCTCCGTTTCTCGTGCGGGCGGCCGTCCAAATTGGCATCACTGCCCAACGGCCTCCTCCTTGTATCACACATACACACACTGTAGCATGAAACAAAACCTGTATCAGCTCTACTTGGCAACTGGGGACATGCAAAGTGACTAAGGACACAACGTAACAAACATTCTATTTTCTGCATGCGTGTGCAAGAAAATTACACTTCTCACGTCTTTATAATTATCCCCGCAGTGTCGAACTTAAAAACGAAACGAGTGACCAATGTAAGAAGAGAAACAAAGCCATTGATGAGGGTGATTGCGGCCTGACTGGTCTCTGTAATCAGTCGTTGAAATCCCAGCTATCTGTGGTGTCGTAATGAGAACGCAGCAGGGCTCTGACAGCGACAATCACGCATCAGAGTGTTTGTAAGAAGCTAATTAACAGCCCTCCTAAAGTCTGTGTACTCATGCAACTCAATTGTTTATGAAAGAAACGCTTTCTGTCAAGCCGATCATCTGATCTGATCGTCAGTCATCTTAGTGTCGGTTGGGAAATGAGATCCGAAGTGGGTCGTCCAGGGTCAGGTGAAGTGAGGGTTAACAGGCTGGGTGTTGACTGGACTTCATAATCAATTGTTCATTTACACAAGGGTTCTTGAGGGACCTTTCGTTTCAGATCGCATTATCTCTCATTGGCAGTCAGACATTATGTTTTAGAAAAATTGTGCTGTGCAACACATTGCTAAGTATCTCGGTCACTATGTCCTTCCCAGAGCAAATCTGAATGATCAGTGATTTTGAAGAGCAAACGGCAAAAGCAGAGCAAATAATGGATTGTGAACCAGAACTGGAGAACTGGTTCCATCTGGATTTGCATAAATAATCGTATGTTTGTCTGTCTGTATGTCTGTCTTTCAATGATGTTTGCAAAGTATATAGCAAAAGCAGATCAATGAATGGATCTTGAACCAGATCTGGAGAACTGGTTCTATCCAGACTACTAATCATGTTGCATAAGTTAATATAATCTTTTTCAGTTTTCCTGTCGTGTCTGTCATTCTGTCTATCTGTTGTTCTTTCGTTCTATCTAACAGTCTATCTACATTGTACTATCTGTCAAATAGTCACTTTCTGAGTTTCCTCTCTCTTGAAAAGCACCAGCCACCATTGATTTATATAGGAATCACAGAAACAATATATCATCTAATTGGACAAATCTCTGCAGTGATTGTTATCTAAATTGTTAGTAGTATACTATAATGATAGCCTCAGAGCTAAATATGGACACAAAACTCTATTTTTTTATTTCATGGGGTCTGTCAAAACATACATTGTGTTATACAAGTGCCTTTATTGATCTCTTCTTTTCTGCCTTTTAGGCATTTGATGCATTTATCTACATTTTCTTTGCACTGGAGATGGTGGTGAAGATGGTGGCTCTAGGGATCTTTGGCCAGCGCTGTTATCTTGGCGATACTTGGAACAGGCTGGACTTTTTCATCGTCATGGCAGGGTAAGGGCACTTATGTTTTCTTTCAACCTTCCCTGACATACCATTCATTTTAGCTGCAGGTGAATCAGGGGCTAAAGTGACCCTGAGTGGTTTTATTTTTTCTAATTAGAGGCATCTACATTCTGTGAACTGCATTATTGGACATTTCAATTCAGTTGTTCTGAAAGAAAAAGAAAAAAAAAAGGCTAATTTAGAATATGATAACTGTTAATATTGTGAAGTAAAGACTTCATGTTTACTTCATTCTACTTCATGTTTACCTCCAGAATGGCCTTGATGCACTTGTTCTGTTGTATGTCCAAGCCAAACCCCTTAGCTACAGTCCTTCAGATCTCAGTTATGTCGAGTTCAAGCATCCCACGTGTTGTTTTGATGGTGTTTTCAAGATCTCCCAGTTTTCACTGCCAAAAAGAGATGTAAAAATGGCTAAAACTGCTATGAGAGTATAAATTTACCAAACTTTTCTGGATGTTTCTTTGAAGAGGACATCAGAACAGAAAGGAAAAGCATTGGATTAACAGGACAGACCTGCTGGAACAAGATAAACATGTTTTAATTTGTTATATACACACATAGTCTCTCTCTGACAGACTATCCACACTAACTCACAGGAAACAAACCCTCATAAGTTAATAGACTGAACAAATTGAAACACAGCCATAATGTGATGCAGGTTGTTAATTTTTTATTATATACTACCTTAATTGGCCATGAGCAAATGCGTCCCATTACAATCTTTCTTTCTCTTCATAGAGCACATTAAGCTTTTCTTCTCTACTTTTGCATGTTAATTTGGTTGCACATTCAAGTGTGTATTTAAGTACTATAGGGTAGTACAGGATTTTTATCAATGAGCAGCCCCACCCTAGGTTACTCTCGGTTTGGCAGGATTCGCTGAGTGAAAGATTAGACTCATTAGAACATGATGGGCTATAATGTGGCCTTGTCTAATGACAGACATTAGTCTGTTCCATGCCTGTATTCCTGGTATGAAAATACTCATATACACACATTGTTTTGAGTAATTTTGTGATTTGTGATAGATTCACATTTTTTTTTTTTTTTTGACAAGGTGTATTTTTTTATATTGTCCATCAAAACCAGTTTAATGTGGTATTCTGTTTTCTGTTTTTTTTTTTTTTTTTTTTTTTTTAAGTAAACCAAAAGCTTCACTGGGTAGGCTAATGTCTCTCTCTCTCTCTCTCTCTCTTGTGTGCGCTCTTTCCTTCGCTCACTCTTCGCTCTTTGCTTCGCTCACTATCATTCATTCAAATAAATGTAATTTTACCTGCTACTTTATTTCACTCCAGAATTCTTGATCTAACGACTATAGACAAAAAAACAAATGCAAATTACCTTTATTTTCCAGTCTATATTCGTTCGATCATAATTCGCACTGCAAAACATTCATGAAACTGACAGCTGTTAACTTATCCATTCTGGCAAGTAATCATGGCCACCCGACATGTAAATGTAATAGTACGGCCATTCAAATTGCGAGGGTCTGTGCATGTAAAGCTATTAATGACAATCATTTTGGGCAGGAATTAATGTAAACGCAGATATTGGATACCAGTCGCGTCTAAAGTGAATGTAAATACACGGGCCAAAAAAATCGGATATGGTCAAAACATTGGATCTGTGCATTAAGACTTGCAGTGTAAATGCAGCCAATGTCGGCTGTTTGACCAGCTAAACGCCAGCTTGGCAAGGCTGGGAGACCAGCTAAACCAAGTTAACTAGCTAAAACCACAAATGTTTTCCCCCTTCATATGGTTCAGGGCACATATCAGGGCACGTACTGCTTCCTACTATTTACCTTCTGAACTCAGGACAAACAGCTGATTACAAAACTGCTTCAAAGTAGATTAGATTATCAGGTACAGTGGGTACGGAAAGTATTCAGACCCCTTTAAAATTTTCATTCTTTGTTATATTGCAGCCATTTGCGAAAATCATTTAAGTTCATTTTTTTTTTCCTCATTAATGTACACACAGCACCCCATATTGACAGAAAAACACAGAATTGTTGACATTTTTGCAGATTTATGAAAAAAAAAAAGAAAAATTGAAATATCACATGGTCGTAAGTATTCAGACCCTTTGCTGTGACACTCATATATTTAACTCAGGTGTTGTCCATTTCTTCTGATCATCCTTGAGATGGTTCTACACCTTCATTTGAGTCCAGCTGTGTTTGATTATACTAATTGGACTTGATTAGGAAAGCCACACACCTGTCTATATAAGACCTTACAGCTCACAGTGCATGTCAGAGCAAATGAGAATCATGAGGTCAAAGGAACTGCCTGAAGAGCTCAGAGACAGAATTGTGGCAAGACACAGATCTGGCCAAGGTTACAAAAAAATTCTGCTGCACTTAAGGTTCCTAAGAGCACAGTGGCCTCCATAATCCTTAAATGGAAGACGTTTAGGACGACCAGAACCCTTCCTAGAGCTGGCCGTCCGGCCAAACTGAGCTATCAGGGGAGAAGAGCCTTGGTGAGAGAGGTAAAGAAGAACCTAAAGATCACTGTGGCTGAGCTCCAGAGATGCAGTCGGGAGATGGGAGAAAGTTGTAGAAAGTCACCCATCACTGCAGCCCTCCACCAGTCGGGGCTTTATGGCAGAGTGGCCTGACGGAAGCCTCTCAGTGCAAGACACATGAAAGCCTGCATGGAGTTTGCCAAGATGGTGAGAAATAAGATTCTCCGGTCTGATGAGACCAAGATAGAACTTTTTGGCCTCAATTCTAAGCGGTATGTGTGGAGAAAACCAGGCACTGCTCATCACCTGTCCAATACAGTCCCAACAGTGAAGCATGGTGGTGGCAGCATCATGCTGTGGGGGTGTTTTTCAGCTGCAGGGACAGGACGACTGGTTGCAATTGAGGGAAAGATGAATGTGGCCAAGTACAGGGATATCCTGGACGAAAACCTTCTCCAGAGTGCTCAGGACCTCAGACATCAAAGGTTTACCTTCCAGCAAGACAATGACCCTAAGCACACAGCTAAAATAATAATGGAGTGGCTTCAAAACAACTCCGTGACTGTTCTTGAATGACCCAGCCAGAGCCCTGACTTAAACCCAATTGAGCATCTCTGGAGAGACCTAAAAATGGCTGTCCACCAACGTTTACCATCCAACCTGACAGAACTGGAGAGGATCGGCAGATCGGAGGAATGGCAGAGGATCCCCAAATCCAGGTGTGAAAAACTTGTTGCATCTTTCCCAAAAAGACTCATGGCTATATTAGATCAAAAGGGTGCTTCTACTAAATACTGAGCAAAGGGTCTGAATACTTAGGACCATGTGATATTTCAGTTTTTCTTTTTTAATAAATCTGCAAATTAATTTTCTGTTAATATGGGGTGCTGTGTGTACATTAATGAGGAAAAAAATGAACTTAAATGACTTTAGCAAATGGCTGCAATATAACAAAGAGTGAAAAATTGAAGGGGGTCTGAATACTTTCCGTACCCACTGTATTTACTCAGGTAAATAAGTACATTGAGCACTTGAGGGAAGGTATTGATGGAAGAAAGTACTGAGAGAAATACTGAATTTATTACATTTCACTCATGAAATATGTATTACTGAGCAAGAAAGCCTTAAAAAATGCAAACTGCATGGGCATGTTTACCATAATTCTCATTTTGCTAAGTGTGATTTGAGAGAAAACACCAGCTAAAAAATGTAAGATATGACAGACTGAAATGTCTGAAGTGGATATGCTACTTCCACGACCCAGTGAATCGGTCTGCACTGCATGGTTGAAAAAAAGAGAAAAAAAAATTGAGTAAACAGATTTTCTCTTCACTCTCCAGTGAAGTATCACACTGGTTGTATCACACTGCGTGGTTCAGTTGGGTAGTGCCGTTTCATCACACTTTCAGAGTGTTCGTCTTCCCATACAGATTATAACTAATACAGTAAGGCAGTCTGTGTGACTGTCAGGAACGTTTAAAGGAATAGTTCACATAAAAGATTCTGTCATCTCTTACTTTCCTTCATGTTGTCCCAAACTTGTATGTCTTCTGTTTTAGTTAGTTCTGAGTTGTATTGGAAGCCAGGCACTTCAAAAGAGTGATAAAATATACATGCAACCCGTTGGTCCCGAGCTGATATGCTTCTTATAGTATAGCACAGATTAGTTTTGACCACCAGTATGTCTTGGGTGGATATAAACAGATGGGGCAAAATAAAATCAGATCTGTGAATTAGAACTTGCAGACGATGTAAACAGATCCCTTGAACTGCTCAGACATATCTTGGGGCATTTTAGGGTTGCTCTGTTATGCTGTGTTCAGTTTCCCATTGCATCCAGACCTCAACTCTGAGGAAAGAATGTTAGGAGAGAGTTAGTCTCAGCCTCAGACGTCACACCCACAGACCGTTGGCTTAACGTCTGATGCATATGGTACACTTATCTGGAAACACTTCAAGAGTTTTGAAGTCATCATCTGGTTGGTTGAATTCTACAGGATGTCCAGGAGACGTGTGTGTTGCGTTCTTTAATGTTCTGCCTTGAAACAAATGATGTGACACCAAAACTGTTCTTGAAGAAGAAGAATGCCATCGTGTTTACAACTGTGATAATGACCAGGATCAACTAAACACAGGTTTTTCAAAAGTATGTGAAAAGTACGCAGCTCCATTGTTGCAGTAAACTTGCACAATGTTCTTGAATGAATAAATTATTAGATGCATGCCGGTCTGTTATTGTAGGGACATAGACTTTACATTTTCACGCCCCTAAACATGACTTGGAACCAAACGTTACATGTCAGTCAAATGTCCTCTTAGGCGGTCCTTGGCCAATGAAAGCTGTGATAGAGTCCAGACCTTCTGCTGTTAGTCTGAAGGTCTGGCTACGAGAGACTAGGAGAGAGTCAACTTCAGATTCACTTAGGCCATGTACACACTGCAAGTTTCAGGAGTGACAACCGCATTTAAGTGCAGGAGTGAATCCCCTAAATTATCATTACATGTGTGTACAGAACACAACTTACTCTCGAAAATGCGATGATTGACAGCTTGGAAACCATAGCGACGTTGTGGCGTCTCTTGTGTTTGGTATCCGTTATTGTGACCAAAGTAATATTGAAGTGACAAAACACTCGTTATTTTCAGCAATTGAACTAAACACACTAACACAGTCGACGGAGGCGTCGTGTTTTGTTTATGCTTGTATAGCCAGTTTCACACAGTGCGCGGCACTCTTTCTGTGTTGCCATGGTCACTCATTATAAGCGTTTTGGGCTTGTTGTTTATGCTTGTCTCATAAAGCAAATGGGTTTATAGAGTTATTAAAGTGAGCAGACATGAATCGTGATATTTTGGTCTTATTTTCAGCATAAAGCATTTGGATTTAATTCAGTATATTATGGGCTATTCTTGTTTGCTGATTTTTCTAGCAAGATCTGGCAACACAAATGAATCAAGGCCGTAGACCAGGGATGGGCAACTCCAGTCCTGGAGGGCCAGTGTCCTGCAGAGTTTATCTCCATCCCTGATAAAAACTCACTTGCCTATAGCTTTCTACTAATCCTGAAGACCTTGATTAGCTGGTTCAGGTGTGTTTGATTAGGGTTGGAGCTGCTGGGCAGCGGCCCTCCAGGACTGAAGTTGCCCATCCCTGCCATAGACTGTATAAAAAAAAAAAATGAAAAAGGTTTGTGCTTTCCTTGTGATTCGCCGCGCATTCACGAGAGACACGTTACACCGGTGCACATAAACGTCATTAACAACTAGTTGTTCAGTTCAGTTCTGTACTCACTGCATAGAATTTCTGTAAGTGCGGTTGTCACTACCTGTATTTTTCGGGAGTTAATATGGTTGTAGAATGTGGTTGTCACTCCCCGTATTGTACTGAACTGTGTGTGTACAGAACGTGATTAAGCACTAAAAGGTGAATTGACAACCGAATTTAGCTGCAGTGTGTACGTGGCCTTAGAGGCAGTGACAGTAAGAGAAATACTTGACTTTTACTGAGGAAATCTGGAAAACATGAAGAGATAAATGTAATGAAGTTGAATATTCCTTGACCATGATTACATGCATTTGTAAATTCAGATTACATGTGAACCTGATAAAGAAATAACCTGATTAAAATAATATTTTGGGATTCATTTTTTAATTACACATGTACAGACACATTCACCCATAGCATTAAACTGTTTGTCGTTTCACTTTTAAAATTCTAACAATCAAGACTGTGTGTAAAAGCAGACTAAGCTGCTTTCTCTCGCTTGAATAAGACACCTGCGCTTATTTGTCTTTCAGTTGTGACACTTCTGGGTGCAATCATACAGAAACATTCTCAAAGTAAGACCTAACAGTGAATTCATTTAAAAATGAAATCCAGATGGGACATTTAACTAACGTAAAGTAATTTGCACTTTTTGAATGGTGGAATTTAAAACGTGCCAGAGCTCAACAAGTATGAAATATCACCCACGAGCAAATACATCACCATTAGTGCACATTTTAATGAGGACCTGTGACTTCCAGACGACCAAGACATGTTTAACCAAGTAAAATCGAAATCTTTCAAAGTACCCCCGGAGGTACTCGCACACCTGGTTGGTAACACTGGATTAGAAGCCCTGTTACATAAAGTCCTCTCCTGTGTGTGTTTTCTGTGTGGTGGAATGTCTGTGTGTTTGTGTGATATTTTCTAGCCGACTCTTGGCTAATCCTTCTGTTGTGTTGTGGGTGAAGTCAGTGAGGCTATCTCTAACTACACACCCAGATTACATGCCTCTTTCTCCCCATTTTCCCTCCCTCTCTTTCTCTCTCACACACAGCCTCAGCTCAGATTGCCTCACTGCCTTTTTTAGTCACTATCTTTCTCTCTCTGTGTCTTTTTCTCTCATCCATCCCCACACCCACAGAAGAGTCATCATTTTTGCAGTCTCATTTCACATGATGCACACAACAGCACACACACACACATATACACCCCACACATTAACACTCTAGGAGACTGACGGTACATGAAAGTGAGGGAGATGAAGGCAGAGCAGGAAAAAGAGGCTGCAGCAAAGCAGTGAACAATTAGAGAGAGGCTGCCCGTCGGCAGGTAGCTAATTACTCTCACAGACACAAACTCTGATTGATGTGCACTAAAACAGCCGAGATCTCCCTCCCTCTCTCTCTCTCTTCGTCTCCCTTCTGAGCCTCTGTTCAGGATTTGCTTCTGTTTATTTATGTCTCTCCCCACAATACCTCACATATGTGGTGTCTTTTTTTTTTTTTTTTTTTTTCTTTGTCCCTCCTTCCATTGCTTTGGCACATTCCCTCACTGCTTGGCACAGCTTGGTTGATTTGTAATTCAATTATTCTGTTGAAGTTATACTAGACCCACCAGCTGAGATATAGTAATGACTTTATTAATTTTATTAAGTTAGTAAAGATTTTCTGTCTATACATTCATTTGTCCATCCGTCTGTCCATCATCTCTAATCCTGTGTAAAATGTACTTCTAATTTTTTGTATTTATGTTTAGTTTTTTTTTCTTTATCATATTTAGTTAAGCTTGTCCTGTTTTTGTTTAGTCAAGATTCAATCAACAAAATGTCTGGGCATTTTAGTCTAGTTTTAGTCATTGAAAACATAGTCACACTTTCGTCATGTTGCACAATAGTTAAACTGATAATAATTATTATTTAGCTCAAAATTGCAATCACAATGATTGTTTATTGTTTTATTGATGATTTGATAAATTTGTTTATACATTTCATCAGGATTATTGCACGTTCACCTATAAGCACAAATTAAGAGAGTGCCAACTTAAAAGCTTGGTTTATTTTACCTCATCAAGTGTACTGATTTATAGGTTATTTATCATATAACACACACTTAATTAAATAAGAAACTTCTCTTAAATTAAAACAGTAATTCCAATAATTCCAAATTACATTAATGTTTTTCTATTACAGTATTTCACAATTGCTAAAACACATTTCTTGAAACCATCACTCATTTTCTCAAAACATTAAACACAAATCCAATCTTCAAACTTATTTCACAAAACCTCTGACTCTTCTGGCTAAATCAAACACTTGCCTCAAAACCATTTGATCTGTGCTCAAAATCAAACAATGCTTTCAAAACATAAACACAGCCAGTCAATATATAAACACTCATCAGCATTCATTAGACACTACATCAAAAAATTGAGAACACAGCATCCAGAACATGAGGTTACAGAAAAAAAGTATTGTAACACACTAAACACATTTTGCCATTACATAAAATGTATAGAAATCACAAGTAACGTGAATTTATAGTATACTGCAAGTACAGTATTATATTCAATATTATATAGTATTGAATGTCTGCATATACAGTACTTGCATACTGCAAACATACAGCAGTCTAAATGCAAATGACTAAAAGGTCAAAGAAAACTCTAAATGAAAAGCATGATACACTCACACACACAAAAAAATCAAAGTTCAGAGTCAGTGAGAGATTAATTCTGCTTCAGCATCAGGTCTTCATGTTGGGTCCGGCCTAAATCAAGTCAAGTCACCTATATTTCAATTTCAATTTACTACACAGATACTAGTATAGTATAGTATAGTATAGTATAGTATAGTATAGTATAGTATAGTATAGTATAGTATAGTATAGTCTAGTATAGTATAGTATAGTATAGTATAGTATAGTTTAGTCAAAGCAGCTTTGCAGTGATAACGGGTACATGATGATCAGTAATGCAAAGAGGGTTCATTTTGGCTGTACAGCTCTAAAAGAAAATAGTGTCATTGTTCAGCTGAAGTCAGTTCAGTGTTGATTCACTTACATTGTAAAGACCATCAATAATTATGTAAATTACTGTAATTATTTTCCTCTATAAGGAAAGCAGTTCTGCAGAAAACAGTGATGTCATCATCTAGGCTAGCTTAGTTCAGTTCTCATCCAATAATGTCAGTACTGTCAGTTCAATAATATTGTTGAATATTATTGAATATTGTTGAGGACAATTTTCACATCACAGGCAATGTTGTCTCTTGCCAGGCAAAGGGAAAAACCTGTGCCGGATCCAGCCTTGACAGCCTTGTCTCCACACCCCTTGCTCTTTCTCCTCATCATCCTCTTACACATACTCTTCCTCCTCTACTTTTCAGATTGTTTCCATCTATTGTTGGTATCATCATTCAGCACCTGTGTCACCTGTGCACTCTGAACTGACCTATATTTTATACAGTTGATTTGATCACATCATTAGAAATAAGTGTTAATAATTCTGAGTCATTGTGTTTAAAGGATGACAACTGTGTTGTAGTTGTGTTTAACTTTTGCCACATGTATTTACCATTTTGCAAAACAGTGCAAAATCTGTTTTAGTGAGTAAGAATGTGTTTAGAGTTTTGCAAAAAGAGTGGATGAGATTTGCAAACATTGTCTTAACTACCTGAACTTGTTTAAGGTTTTGCCTACAAAGTGACTGATTCGACAAATGGGTTTAGGCCACTGAGCATTGGGTTCAGAGAATGGGGTTTAGTGTTTTAGCAATTGTGAAATACTGTAAAATAACAGCAACTTTGTATTGACACAGAGGTTGCTATAAGGTTTATTCTGCAAGCACAATTGCAAACAATATCGAGATCCATGTTTGGATTCACGTAGTACAGTTCATCACTGAGAATGTTTGATCGCAGATTTAGTCACAGCAAACAGTGCAGGCAGTTCTTGACAGAACACAGACTGTCTGAATGACACTTTCATTTAAGCAGAATATCTCAAATGGATATCGCTAAACTCCAGCTTACTTGTTTGTCAGGTTTTTCAGATCATTGGTGCTTCTTCCAAAGTTTAGAGAGAGCATGTGCGCATGATTGCCAGATGGTAAAGATTAAGTATGCTAAAACACCAGGCAGAAAATGTGTCCTTTTAACAGAAAATCGCTGATTGGGGGATTTAAACTCTTGACATATGGCAACCGCAATAATGAAGGCTCATAGTCGAGGCTTGTTCAGTATTCTGTAATATTTTGTCTCCCTTTTTTCGACAAAAAAGAGAGATTTTGGTAAAGTTTTTATTTTTCAATTACTGAACATTTTCAGTCAACGATATTGCATGTTGATGTAGTCACAGTTATCGTTTAATGACCTTGCTGACATTAGGTCATCCTGTTGTAGTCATGGGGGAAAAAGCTCATTGACAAAAAAATTTTTGGCATAGATTTTAACGAAATTAACACTAGTTAACATTTATTAGTTGTTTATACCCTGCAATGGGTTTTATTTAATGCAAACTATACAAAATATTAGCAATTTTGACTTTGGGTATGTGTGTCCATCTATACAGGAAGGGCTGCTTTATAAGAATGTTTGATGCCGAAAGTTTTAATCCCTCCAGGTGTAAAGGAAATTGATAAGCTCATCTCTCTCTATGGTTTATGTATGTGTGTCAATTAGCATATATCTGTGGTGGTTAATTTGTCCAAATGTAGTTTGTTCAGGTCTCTCTGTTGAAGATATCCTAGGCATCATGATGCCTTTGAGGGTCGGAAACTTTTGTCATTAAAGCGTGTTTGTGTAAATGGTGTTAATGTCAGTATGTTTGTAGAGGGGAGCGATCCTGCTCTCTGAGGTATTCTCACTCTATATGACATTTCAATCGCCAGTCTGACATTTCAACTGATTCTACAGTGCAGGAAAAAAAAGGAAAAAATCTCTGCTGATATTTTTGGATCATCCAACCTGGTCAGTCTGACTTCTGCCAGAATATTTGCCTTGAGTGCAAGTGTGTACTTGTGCCACTGAGCGGATGTGTGTGTATTCACCCAAAGCCTGCATTTATGCATCTAAATGGAGCTGCTTATTTCATTCGTAATCAGGAACACTGTGAAGAACTCTACTTAAAGTGCTACAATGTTGTCCGATTATACACCCTTTTCACTGGCTTCACTCTGAAACAAAATAACTCATCGTGTAGTGTTCTTCACTTAGCTGTCCAATCCCCTCTCTGATCCTCTATTCTAATCAGCTTCCTTTGCATGAATGAATAATGTATGTATGCTAATGAGAGGGCCAGCTGCTGTATGTGATTAGCAGGTGTTTATTGAGTGATGGACGGAGCACCTAAGGCTCTACTTCCCTCAGCAGGCCCGGGCGTGAATAAGTAAAGATGTTATGAAAATTCAAAATGAAAGAGGAGAAGAAATAATTTTTTCTGCTAGATGGCGATTGAATGAGATGTTCAGAATGAGTGGATGTCATCAAAGCTACCACTGTTATGGCATTATTGCTCCAAATAATGCCAATGGAACATTTTTTGTTTTTGTTTTTTGTTTAATGGGGTTATTGTATCTAGCATAGTATGCATATTAGTAGATATTGCCAAATAGATTGAGGTACTCAACCTGAACTTGTTTATTGTTCTGCATAAGTGGATGCCATTACTGTTACGGCAGTATCACTCCAAATAATGCAAGTGAAACATATTTTTTATGGGATTATGTATTTAGCATAGTATGTATGATAGTACACACATTTCCAAATAGCTTGAGGTACTCGGCCTGAACTTGTTTATGTTGATACACTTGCGGCTCATACTTAACATTGACATGCATTTTTTGAGTTTAGTGCCAGAGGCCGCACACACAGGATTCTGGATGGAGTGCAGTGGAGTGGAACAGAACATAGGGATCTTGAGACTCGTCTTTTTAAAAGTACTGCTTATATATTTACATTTATGCATTTGGCAGATGCTTTTATCAAAAGCAACTTACAGTGCATTCAAAGTATACATTTTTTTTATCCACGTGTGTTCTCTAGGAAGCAAATCCATGAACTTGGAGTTGCTAGTGCCGTTCCTTAACAGCTGAGAACCCACAAATACACAAATATTCAGTTTAATGTCAAACCTGGCCACACTTAATCACATACTGAAAGTCAGAGAAGCCTAAATTGTGTAAAAGCATTATAAAAGTGTTAAATTCCAGGTGCTTTAAATCTATATTACAGCGTTGTAGAAAAAAGAGTAATAATAGGGAGAAACTAACCTAATTTGATTATTAATTAGTTTTTGGTATATTAATTAGTTTTTACCATGAGACAGATTCATTTCATTAGTAGTATTATATATATATATATATATACAGTGGGGTGAAAAAGTGCTTGCCCCCTTCCTGATTTTTTTTTTTTTTTTTTTTTTTGTCACACTTTAATGTTTCAGATCATCAAACAAATTTAAATATTAATCATAGATAACACAAGTAAACACAACATACAGTTTTTAAATGAAGGTTTTTATTATGAAGGGAAAACTAAATCCAAAGCCACATGGCCCTGTGTGAAAAAGTGATTGCCCCCTAAACCTAATGACTGGTTGGGCCACCCTAAGCAGCAACAACTGCAATCAAGCATTTGCAATGAGTCTGTTACATCGCTGTGGAGGAATTTTGGCCCACTCATCTTTGCAGAATTGTTGTAATTCAGCCACATTGGAGGTTTTCCGAGAAAGAACCGCCTTTTTAAGGCCATGCTACAGCATCTCAATAGGATTGAGGTCAGGACTTTGACTAGGCCACTCCAAAGTCTTCATTTTGTTTTTCTTCAGCCATTCAGAAGTGGACTTGCTGGTGTTTTTGGATCATCATCCTGCTGCAGAACCCAAGTTCGCTTCAGCTTGAGATCACGAACAGATGGCCAGACATTGTCCTTCAGGATTTTTTGGTAGATAACAGAATTCAAGGTTCCATTTACCACAACAAGTCTTCCAGGTCCTGAAGCAGCAAAACAGCCCCAGACCATCACACTACCACCACCATATTTTACTGTTGGTATGATGTTCTTTTTTTCTGAAATGCTGTGTTACTTTTATGCCAAACGCAATGGCACACACACCTTCCAAAAAGTTCAACTTTTGTCTCGTCAGTCCACAGAGTATTTTCCCAAAAGTCTTGGGGATCATCAAGATGTTTTCTGGCAAAACTGAGACGAGTCTTTATGTTCTTTTTGCTCAGCAGCGGTTTTCGTCTTGGAACTCTGCCATGCAGGCCATTTTTGCCCATTCTCTTTCTTATGGTGGAGTCATGAACACTGGCCTTAACTGAGGCAAGTGAAGCCTGCAGTTCTTTGGATGTTGTTGTGGGGTCTTTTGTGACCTCTTGGATGAGTCGTCGCTGCTCTCGGGGGGTAATTTTGTCCGGCCGACCACTCCTGGGAAGGTTCACCACTGTTCCAGGTTTTTGCCATTTGTGGATAATGGCTCTCACTGTGGTTCCCTGGAGTCCCAAAGCTTTAGAAATGGCTTTATAAGCTTTTCCAGACTGATAGATCTCAATTACTTTCTTTGTCATTTGTTCCTTGATTAATATTTACATTTGTTTGATGATCTGAAACATTAAAGTCTGACAAACATGCAAAAAAAAAAAAAAATCAGGAAGGGGGCAAGCATATATATATATAATATACCCACCAGTTGAGAAGCACTGATTTTGCTGCTATCATGCTGTAAGACATTATGAAGATATCCTGAGAACTTTGGACAGTGATGGAGAGAGGTATGTTCAGAGAGAAAGGAAGATACTA
This sequence comes from Chanodichthys erythropterus, assembly GCF_024489055.1. NCBI lineage: Eukaryota > Metazoa > Chordata > Actinopteri > Cypriniformes > Xenocyprididae > Chanodichthys > Chanodichthys erythropterus. Next base: position 34,135,068 of record NC_090223.1, read on the forward strand.
CAGGGAAAAAGAGAATGAAGGAGGCTGAGTAAAAGGAAAGGGATCAGCCATGTTGGTCTCAAGCTTTTCAATTATTCATGATAGACATGCAGGAAAGCAGAGAAATCTAGTGTGTAAGAGAGAGAGAGCAGGATGGAGAGAGAAAAAGAGTTTTTACATCAGTGTGTGCTGTGTGTATCTTAACATAGGCTCTGGCCAAAAATGCATTGCAGGCAGTACATGGAGGTAGGAAGGCATCAAGGCCTCTCTGAATCCAATGTTTGCATAACATCCACTTCTATTGAGATGAATGGAGAATAGAGAGGCAGAATAGAGCTATTCTTTGCTGCCTGTGATATCCCACAATCCTGTGTGTTGTCCAGTGCTTTGTAGAAATAAATCAGAAGCTGATGGAGTGGTTAAGTCGTAAATAGAAAAATATTTTTTTTTTTTAATGAATGCTTAAATTTCAAGTTAAGATTAGTTTTTTTTATGGAAAAATAACCATTGTAATCTTTAAATATTAAATAAATAATATAATATATTAAAATATTATTATCTTTAAAACTTTTGTTTCTCTAAAGCTCACTCAGATTTGTTTTTCTATATTTCATTAGACATGATGTTATGGTGTCTTAGAAGGTTTTCATGCTAGTTCTGTCTGTTTAGTCAAGCAGCTGCCTCAACAGTTCACACTTGTTGAGAGTTTTATTGTGAGGGTTTCCTCTTGTCAACATGTTTTAGAAAGAGATGGGTGATGGGTAGTTTAGTACTTGAGTATCTGGGATGTTGACCTAAAAATTTCAAGTTCATGGGCCGAACTGCAGGGTAGCCAAGAGCAAGGCACTTAAACTCAGGTTTCTCTAGGCTTGTTGTCCCTATCGTAGTTGTACTAGATCACTTCATAAAAATGTATGACCCAAAAATAACTGAAGTTTAGTCCTCTATTTGTGCATACAGTGAATACAAACAGGTCAAGGTCATTTGTCTCACATAGGGTTGGGAATCAAAAATTGATTCCAATGCTGGAATACTTAAGGTAAAGAATCGGATACTTGTTATAAAATTAAAATTTTAATTCCTCTTATCGATTCCTTTGTGTGCATTTTAATGTGACTTTAAACCATTTAATTGTTAGACCCAAACATTGTTTTCTGTGCTGTGTAAACATCCAAAACGATGTGTGCACAGAAATCCACCTCTCATACAATAGTGCGCAATAATGAACTGAGTTCTCCTCCATGTGTTTTTGCACTTGAACAGACAAATACACACTAAACTATGTCAAAATATCCTTGTAAACATAGTTGGTTGTGTCTTAAGGCGCACCGGCCTTGAGTATCTCATGGAGGAGCTCCGGGAGCATAAAAGGAGGAGCGACGACCGTGAAGGACGAGAGAGGACCAGGCCTGGACTTTATTTTATGTTTTATTATGTTTGTGTGGCCGGCAGACGTCCGCGAGGGTCTGCCAGCATTACTTTCGTTTTGTATTTATTTATTTTGGTATTATACTTTTGTTGAACGTTCGCCGGTTCCCGCCTCCCAAGTGATGCTCGTTATCACTTGCGTCACCGGCCTCGTGCCGTTCCCTCACGGCTCTCGCCCGCCCTGGTCGCCACAGAACGTAACAGTAAACATATGTTTAACAGTATATTGGATCTGTGCAGCTCTTAAAGGGTCATGAAACCCCCCTGTTTTAGCCTGGTCATTCACACCTCTGAGCTGGAAAAAGTCTGTAAAAATGGGCGTGTAAAGCGTCAAAAAGCAGAAGCGAAATCTTTAAGTTTCTAATGATACCCAACCCTAGTGTCACACAACATTATCACATCACTGAGCTTGAAACTGCAAAGCGTTAGTACAGAATTCATTCATAAACAGTTATTAACATCCCCCTTTACATGCATGTTTGTTTATTAAATATTTTGTAATAATGCAATCAGTTACCAATAAGTATTTTATACTCTCAAGTTTTCCACAATTTCAGTCATTTCTGCAAAATTCCACAGATTTTCTTACACAGTCAGTGCAGAAAATGTTTCGTGGCTAGTTTGACCCATCAGATCTGATTGGAGTGCTTTGTTGATTTTTCTTTTAAACTGTGTTCTATCTAGACACAATGTAACAAGCGACAAAATATTTTTGATTTCTGCAGTTTTGTGGTGGGTAGCTCCACCCACACTGAAAATCCATTGGACTAAAATCCTACTCCTCCTTTGATTATATGTATATATCAAACATGGATGAATAGAGATTAATTGTGGGTTTACAGCCTTTAATTTGAATACATTTGAAATGTTTTCTATTATGAAACAGACAGTTAAATAAAGGCTTTTTAATATTTTGACTTTGAAGTGAACAATTTCCACAAAAAGAGCCATAAAAGCATCTCATCCGGTGAGGCATTATGGAAGTCATGGAAAATACAGTATTCAGCTGCATTGTATTGGTGAGCACACAAAATCCAAGTGATGCTAATTGAGTGTGATTTTCTTGCATCACAGCTTTTTTACATTCACTGTGGACAAAAGAAAAACACTTGTCACTGGAATCTTGTCTCATGCATGCCTATGACATGTTGTATATGTTATATTTGTTATGAGAAATATTTTGCCTATTTTTATGAGAATTTGTATAATGTTATGAAACATTATGCCATGGAATTTATTATTGTTAAGGAGCATGTCACTGCCTGAGCCACACACATCCATGAGCCACACAAGCAGCCGCAGTGGTGCATGTGTGGCAGCGTCCCACTACTTTTCGACTGCTGACACCACTGTCAGTCAGACGGTAATTGACATAATGGGATTGTCAAGCTCTACAACAGCAATGCAGTCGATCATTCTTCTGTGGTAGTACTACGAAGGAACACAGTCCATGTCCTTTTTCCTCTTTCTCTCTCTCTCTCTCTCTCTCTCTCTCTCTCTCACTTTCTGGCCTGTTTCCAGCTCAGAATTACTAACTCTTTTCCCTTAAGCTGAGTCTTTTGGATAAATCCATGCCGCTGGGGTGATGAATATCCCATAAGCCCTTTGTACAACTTTTATTAACATCCAGTCTCATTGGTACAGTCATAATGATTGGTTACTTTTCTAATCAAGGCACAGCATGTCCGCACCTGCCTGTCGAAATGCATCGCTTGCAACCAGATGTTTAGTCTCCAAAGAATATTTTAATTAGCTCTTTGTTTCTACTTGCCGGTGGGTTGTAAACTGGACGCAAAAAAAAAAAAAAGTCTGGATATCACTTTGTTAATATAGTGAAAAATTAAACCAAATATTCAGTCTTTTTATACAACACGAATTCCGGAAAAGTTGGGACGTTTTTTAAATTTGAATAAAATGAAAACTTTCAAATCACATGAGCCAGATGTGTACACCTTAGATGTGAAAATAGCACCAAAGCAAATAAAAACTGTAATTAGTTGCTAGATGTTCTCTAGATGTGCTAAATCTTTTCAAAATTTCTTGCTTTTTCAGTCATTTGTTGCACCCGTCCCAACTATTTTGAGACCTGTAGCAGGCATCAAGTTTGAAATGAGTTTTGTTTCAGTTTGTGCATAAAATTGTAAAATTTCTTTTTAAACATTTGTTATGTTATCAATGTTCTATTGTGAATAAAATATTGGCTCATGTGATTTGAATGTCATTTAGTTTTCATTTTATTCAAATTTTAAAAAATGTCAAAAAAGTCAATCTCCAAATTCCTGATTTTATTGGATTTTTTTAGTGCATTGTTAGTGCCTTGTGGTGTTATTATTATTCTTTTTTAATAAAATCATTTATGTATAATATTAATATGCAAATTTATCATGGTCATTATTGTTGATTAAATAAAAGCTCATCAGTAATTTTGCTGATGTCATTAACACTTTTTCACCTATCCAGTGAAACAAAAACATCACATTTTGAACTGTCCAATAACACAACTACCTTTTTAAATCCACATTTTTGATTTTCCCCTTAAATCAGTGTGTAAATGGCATTTGCAGATTCCATATGGGCCCGCAGATTATTCCTGTTAAAGTAAACACTACTAAATGGTTTAATTGTGTGTATGTGAGAAGGGTTTTGGCAGTGAAGCGGCTCTGGAGAGCTGTGGAGTATTTCTCGCTGTGTGGTTATGTAGACATGTTGAATGTGTGACTCCCTATGCTGCTGCTATGAGATGCTGTCATTATATTCTCAGTGGCCGGTGTGACTCATTCGTCCTGTTCTGTGACTCAGCTCTCACCGCAGATGCCTCCCATTGAAAAACATTTCATGGAGATGGAGGTCAAAGTGAGGCTGACGAGATTGGTGACATCACTGAAGGTGTGACTGCTTTAGGATGGTCCTGACTGTATGTGTGTGTGTGCGTGTGTGTGTGTGTGTGTGTGTGTCTGCTGTTGGTAGCACAACAGCGTCTAGATTTGTTCACTGTGATGAACTATGCAGATTAAATGGGAGATCAACAGCAGATAATGTCAAATTCTGTCTGGGAAAAGAAACCCTCTGGCCTCTATTTTCAAACACACAGTCCCACAGAGCCGTTTGATGCAGAGAGCAGTCAGTAACTATTTCAAACAGAGCTGCTCGCACAGAGACGAGAGAGATTAACCCCCACCGCTTCAGTCCCTGACATAGTACACATGGTCCGATCAAGATGAACAGGGCTGTGCTTTGGGTTGGGTTGCATTAGAATGGCCTGTTGTCCTCCTGTGTGTGTGTGTGAGAGAGTCAGAGTGATGAATGGAGGTGTCTGTGGTGTGTAGGGCTGGTCTGAAACAGCTGTTTACCTACAGTTGATGTTATCTGGTGCTGAGGATGGAAGAAAGACCATATTCCTTTGGTTTGCTATTAAGCCACTGGAAAAAACAAAACATATGGGATGATACATAACTACTGTTCAAAGGTTTTGGGGTCAGTAAAATTGTTTTTTGTTTGTTTGTTTGTTTTGTCTTTTATTCTCGCCATGGCTGCATTTATTTGATCAATTAAAGGGATAGTTCACCCAAAAATGAAAATTATTCCATGATTTACTCACCCTCAAGCCATCCTAGGTGTATATCTTCTTTCAGACGAACACAGAGATATATTTAAAAATATCCTTAGTCCTCCAAGGTTTATAATATTAGTGAATGGTAGGCCAAATTCTGAAGACAGAAAAAATGCATCAATCCATAAAAAAATGAATCCATACGACTCCCGATGGTTAACAAATGCCTTTTGAAGCGAAGGGATGCATTTTTGTAAGAAAAATATCCATATTTAAAACTTTATATATTCAAACAACTAGCTTCCGGCGAAAGACCACACATAGAATGCGCAAGTTGACTTGTGCCAAATGAGTAATCCTCTGACGCGATGTATGACACATGATGCAGGAGAATCATAAGCGTATACGCCTCTCACGGTTCAAACAAATACGGCTGGGCAACAAACTCAAGCTCCTCTTCTCTTATATTGAAATTTCTCATTTTAAACTTCTAATTTGTGACTAGTGTTTTGTTTAGCTCTCTCCTATTCGCCTCCATGTGTGTCATTGCGCCATCACGTCAGGTCAAAGGTTGCTTTTCCGGCCCAAATTGACGTGCGCTGCATGTGTACAGTCGTCCCCTGGAAGCTCGTAATTTGAATTTATAAAGTTTTAAATATGGATATTTTTCTTACAAAAACGCATCCCTACACTTCAAAAGGCATTTGTTAACCTTAAATTTGTTAAGTCGTATGGACTGTTTTTTTTTTTTTTTTATGGATGGATGCATTTTTTTCTGTCTTCGGAATTTGGAATACCATTCACAACCGTTATAAACCTTGGATGACTGAAGATATTTTTAAATATATCTCGGGTTGTGTTCGTCTGAAAGAAGAAAGTCATATACACCTAGGATGGCTTGAGGGTGAATAAATCATTGGATAATTTTAATTTTTGGGTGAACTATCCTTTTAAAATTGAAAATAGCTGTTTTGCTGTTAAATATATTTTAAAATGTAAATTATTCCTGAGATGATGACAAAGCTGAACTACTACTATCATTACTCCAGTCACATGATCCTTCAGAAATCATTCTAATATGCTGACCTCAATAAACATTTCTTATTATTATCAGTGTTGAAAACAATTTTGTTGCTTAATACTTTTGTGGAAACAGTGAAACAAATTTTTCAGGATTATGAATAGAAAATTCAAAAGAACAGCATTTATTTGAAATAAAAATCCTTTGTTACATTATATTAGAAAACTTTTGTCATATTTGTTCAACTAAGGTGTCCTTGCTGAATAAAAGTATTCATTTCTTTCTTTCAAAAAAGAAAATCTTACTGGCCTTAAACGTTTATAAATGAAGTGTTTGGATTTATATGCAATATATAATAAAATAAATGTTATAACATAATGCATGAGAAATATTTGGTCACTAATAATCAAATGTTTGACATTGATCAATGTGAACTCTTCTGTACAGACCATCATATTATGTTTGCATCATTCTCAAATCATGAAGATTTTTCCACTCAAATTGTCACACTGTAAAAAGTAAAACGTTCTATCTACTCAATAAAATTGTGGCAACAGATTACAAGCAATATTATTAATTAAATTCAACAGATAAGAATTGAGTTAGAATGAATCAAATTAATTACTTAAAATACAACCATTTAAAATGTGTAAAATTAGCAAACATTACAAAAACCACAAACTGACATAAAAGGTCAAACTACCCAAATAAAAAAATTCTGATCATTATAATGATGACCAAATATTTTCAATAAAGTCAACATCAACATCTAAACCTGTTAATCCTTGTGTTTTTTTCTTTCCTTCAGTGATTCTACTTGTTATCATCAGGTGTCTTCAATGATGGCAATAAAAAATAAATAGTTCTTAATTTATCTTTGACGTCTGTCTATTCAGATATTTTTGTTTACATTTTACTCGTTTTAAATGGTTGACATTTAAGGAATTAATTTGATTAATTCTAACTCAGTTATATTTATTGAATTTAATAATATTGCTTGTAATCTGTTGCCAAAATTTTATGGAGTAGATAGAACGTATTACTTTTTACAGTGTATGCAGATGACAAATGTTTTATGAAAACAAACAAATAAATCATTAAAAAATTAAAAGTACATGTCTGACCAGTCTGCCCAACTTGGTATTTTTTCAGCAGGGCAATTAGAGAGAGGTTAGAAATAGACATATAAAAATAATTAGAATGTTTTTGTTAGAATGTTATATAATCATTTATATAATAATAAATGATTAACACAAAAATAAAGCGCTAGGAAAGTGTAGACTATGACCCCTTGTAAGTAATGAAAAGGGTGGCAGAAGCCAGTGTTGAAGTCGAGACCTACTGATTCAAGGCTGAGTCAAGACTAAGTCCAGATAAGGGTCTGGTTTCTCATTTTCTTGCTCTTGTCATGGGCTCGAGAATATGTTAGTCTTAGTCTTGACTCAAACTCGACCCTCTTCTGGTCTCTGTCTTGACTTGGTTTTTAATGAGATGGTCTCAACTACAACACTGGCAGAAACAAAACTCAGCTTGTTTACACTATGACAGTAATTTTCTGTATGTTTGTATTTCTCAGGATGGTGGAATACTCCCTTGATCTCCAGAACATCAACTTCTCCGCCATCAGAACAGTGCGTGTACTCAGACCTCTCAAAGCCATCAACAGAGTACCCAGTGAGTAAACAACACATACACTTTCCCCCAAAAATCAGTGATCTGCAAATCTCAGGTGTTACACATGCTCCGATTCAGTGTGTGTCAAATTTTTCTGGTTTTGTTAATGCCAAGCCTCAAAAGCACCCTCATGTGTCAGCTCCAACCCCTGTCCTATCAAAGCCACGGAAGCGTGCATTGTGTAGCTTTGTGTCTGGCATGCAGGTTTTCCAGAGCAGCAAAGCTGGAATGAATCAAAGAGGATTTCAGAGCTATTACTTCCCTGCCACCACCATTAGCAGAGCCAGATTAATCCCTCCTGTAATTGGGTAGAAAAACTGTTGTCCTTGAACAAATGCCATAATTCATATTCCTCTGCTTCACGTTCACACCCATCCCAAAAGTTGTGGCCTTTTTTTGAGCTTCCATAAGAAGCCCAGGATTTATCAATATTTCAGTGCCCATGGCCATGGTGTAGCGCATGAAATATAAATGCTAACTGAATTAGCTAGCATTTGATTTTTCTGCTCGAAGTCTTGATGAAGAGATAGCGAGTGTTCAAGGGGAGGGTTTTGGAAAATGTTTGTAGAATGTAGGTCTTTGTGTGTCTTGGAATAAAAACAGATTTTGACGCACACAAACACAATGCATAAACACTGTTACACACTCTCCCTCGTGCATGTTGGCATGCAAAATCGAATTAACATTCAAACATCCACTGATCTGTGCATATAGCATGTCAAATTGTAGGAAGGTTTTATGCATGGCTTTGTAAAGAGATAGTTGAAAATTAAAATTCAGTCATCATTGACTCATCCTCAAGTCATTCCAAACATGTATTTTCTTGCCTTTTGTGTGAATCTGAAAATGGATATACAAAAAAATGTTAGCAAAATAATTTTTCGAAAAAGAGCAGTCCGGACATTTGGCATGATTACCGAAAACCTGAAAATTTCAGGGAATTGTAAAAATCCAATGCCTTGAAAAGTAATGGAAATTTCTAAAAATGATTATACACTAAGGCCAGTAAGATTTTTTTTTAAATACCTTTATTCAGGCAAGGATGCATTAAATTGATCAGTAAAGACATTTAAAGATTCCTATTTCAAATAAATGCTGTTATTTTGAACTTTCTAAATTCTTTTCAGGTAAATACAAATGACTAGAAAAGTAATTGAAATGTATTGGTCCAAAAGTCTGGGAACCCTGATAAATGATCTTATTGGAAGGCTTTCCATGTTTTTTTTTTTTGTTTTTTGTTTTTTTGTTTTTTGTTTTTTCAATGGTCAAATTATGTAAATTATGGTCGAATTTTCATATTTAGGGTATTCTCTCTTTAAAGGTATAGTTCACCCAAAAAAAGAAAATTCTGTCATTAGTTACTCACCCTCTTGTTGAACACAAATGAAGTTTTTTTTTTGTTTGTTTGTTTTTTTATTAAATCAGCGATTTCTGTCCCTCCATCAGCTATGCAACTACCACTTTGGTACTTAAAAAAGTTCATAAAATGATTGTAAAAATAATCTATATCAAGTGAGTGGTTTAGTCCAAATCTTCTGTAGAGACTGATCACTTTATATGATGAACAAATTTAATTTAGGCTTTTATTCACATACAAACATTAATCTCATCATTTAGGATAGACAGAAGCTCAAGCATGCTTGCTTGACGTATGAGAATCAACGAGATTCTTTCTGTTGTGTTACACAGCCAGTTTGGACCAGCAAGGACCAGTTTGTTCTCGCTGTATGTACACATTATAATCCTCATCATCAAGGTGAAAATAACATTTTAAAACATTCTAGAGTATTCTTGAAAATGAATTAGTGAAATACCTGGTTTGGTAAAGTGATCAGACCCTTAGAGTATACCTTTATAAACTTGCTCAGGTGCAACCAATCAACTTCCAAATCAAACACCAGGCCAATTGCCCCACCTGACATCAATTGTAGTGGTTTTTAATTACTTGAGAATAAAACCAGCTGTTTCTTGAAGATTCCACTGTTAGTAGTGTATGGTACTGCAAAGAATTCACATGGGAAAATGCTTTCAAATGGCCTCTGAGATAAATTTGTAGAAAGGCCCAAGTTAGAATAAGGCTACAAAAAACATTTCGAAGGCTTTAGCTATGCCTATAGTACTGTTCAGAGCATCAAGAAGTGGAAAGCATGTGGCACCACCAATACATTTTCTAGCTCAGGCTGTCCATCCAAACTGGATGATTGAGTCAGGAGGACACTGATCAGAGAAGCTACCAAGAGGCCAAAGTCAACTTTGAAGGACTTACAAGGTTTTATGGCTGGGACTGGTCAGACTGTGCATGGGACAACTGATTAGTTTTACAATATCTTTATGAACTTTTTGAAGCATCATAGTGGTAGTTGTGTAGCTGTCAATTGATAAACAGAAATCACTAATTTTATTAAAAATATCTTCATTTATGTTCCAAAGATGAACAAAAGTTTTACGGATTTGGAACAACACAAGGGCCACAAGTTTTAATTCATCCTGTTCTCTTCTGATGATGTTGGTGTTGTTTTTTAACTGTGATTGCCTTTTCTGTAAGCGACCAAAGACACAATTCTGCTTTTTAATTTCAGATGTCCAAATATTCATAGCACTTGTCACTTCACCTGTCCACGTTCAGATTTATAACATTTTTGTGCTTCCACACACCACACAGTGTGTTAATATGGTCCATCAGCATTGGGTTAGTCCCCTGTTGTGTTTTTCCCCGATCCCACACACTGCGGTAATCACATGCTGCTGTTCTCCAATCAGAATGGGCACACACCCTTCATTCAATCCCAGCAGTGCTTCACTAACACACATGAACACACCCTCACTCACACAAATGAGCCCACTGTTGCAGAAGTAAACACACAAAGTTTTATGACGACAAACTCTCAAGAGTCACAACTGGGTGGACGGTCATATTAACAAATTGTTATATGCAAATAAAATGAAGTGCAAATGACTTGATGTGCTAAAAATAACCTGAGAATGGCAACATTATTAACTTCTGCAATGTGACAAATTTATGTGTAATCAGTGAAAAATACATTGATTTTGACATTTCTGCTCAGTAGTATTAGTATTGTGTCAGAGGCAGGATATGAAAATAAACTTTCTAGAATAATGAATATCTCAGAGTAATTATTCTTTCATATCATAATCATTTTTCTGTGTTTGTATAGGTATGCGTATCCTGGTGAACCTGCTGCTGGACACTCTACCCATGCTGGGAAATGTGCTTCTGCTATGTTTCTTTGTCTTCTTCATTTTTGGCATCATTGGCGTGCAGCTGTGGGCTGGACTATTAAGAAATCGCTGTTACCCAGAGGAGAACTTCACCCTGTGAGTACCAAAAGAGGAGAGCTGGTGGGCTTAAGGGAGTGAGAGAAAGAGAGAGGACTGAATGTACAGTTTCAGTGGTGATTTAATTGCGAAAATAGGCAGAGAATCCATACTTTGGGTTTATTTGGATGACAGTTTAGGTTTACAAGGATAAAGAGATTGAATTTAGGAGGCCGGATCTTCCAAAAGATGCATTTCAGAGTGTTTAATCACTCCATCATTGGATTGGACTTGTATTTCAAATGTCCTTTCCCTCTAAGAAGAGATACTTGATGTAATCAATGGATATTTTGGGATCACATGGACATTTGGTACCAATAAACAAATTATTCATTCAGTTCCATGTTATCCTTGTCATATATTCTCTATTTAAAAAAAATAAATAAATAAAGTTTTTAAGATGTCTTCTTTTCACTCATCTTCTCACTTGTATCTTTGTTTTTAATCTCTCCTCTCATCTTCTTGTTTTTACTGTCTACCTGCCACTAAAAATGCAAATGTGGTTCCACCCAGTCGATGGCTCCAGTTGATTAAAACTCAGATTGGCGTCCATATTCATGAGTGGGTGTCTGCCTGAGGTTACCGTGCCAACCGTGGTCTGCCTGCCTCTTACTGCTGTATGATTGGATTTGAAAGGACTCACGGTGCATGGCAGTGTGTGAGACACCCTGTGCGTTTGTTTGTACGCATTTGTGTGGGATAAAGAAGCGCATGTCTGGGTTTAACGTCAGCTGAGGTCTGATTGTCGTTTATTGTCTTGCAGCAAGTATATTTATGGGCTGGCACTACAGTCAGAGGATGATGAAGTGTTTTGAAAGGAGAGTCTATCATAGTCTCTTGAGAGAACGCCTGATTTTCTTCTGCTTTGTACATTCTCTTACAGTCTTTTTAAAATGTACACTCTCTTTCCCTTTTAGTTGGGGAAGAATTTCTTAAATGAAAATGCTTTTATTGGGTTTGAAAGAGCAAATACTACACTGTTTTAGTTTAATGCATTACAAGGAATGTCTTTATATAAGACATTTCTTTAGCTTTTGCAGACGTTTACTGCAAATGTTAGTCAGAACTTGTATTTTTATTTGGCTGCAAATGTTACATACACAACCGAAATGTAACCGATTATTGAAACTTACGTACCATAATTTATTACTTTATTATTACTTTATAAGTATATTAAAGAAACATCTACTATGGTACTATAAGCATCGTCAGCCATTTAGCTAACTTTAGCTGTTTTGTTAACTGTATAGCCATTTAGCCATCTTTTTACCACATTTCCTCTCAGCAAACCCGAAGAAAAGGCAGTTGCAGGCATTTGCTAGCAAAGTAGTTTGTAAGAATGCTTTGTCACCTTGCTTTACACCTTCATTTATTACATTTTATTGCATTTCAGTTACTAGTTTGTGCCAATTTCCCCTCAGAAGTGACACTTTTGTTCTCTCAAGCACAAAATAAGCTGTTTTCATGATATTCACGAGTTTTAATGTAAATCTTAAAATATTGCATTGAAAATGATAGATTGAAACCCCAAAATGTGCATCAAAATGTATATGCTTGCTTAAGGTGGATACGTTATGTATTCATTGATATTTTTTGTTTGTTTGTTTTTTCCCCCCTTGATATCCTGATTTTTTTTTTTTTTTTTGGCACCTATTTCAGTTACATCTGTCATGTAGTTGCTGATTAAAAAAAGCACCTTTAAAATCATTATGAAATGGTGGTAGGGACAGAGTGTAATGTTTAATTTAAAAAAACAAAAACAAAACAATTTAATGCAGGAACTTGGTTCTATTCATTGGTTATTAATTGATTTTGACATGGGTGTTGAACTCAAAAATTAATTGTGAGCTTGTGTTTGATTGTGGTGGGGTGATGGAGAAGTCCAACACGTGTCACTAGAAGGAAGTGTCATTTGCTTCAGGAAGATTTTGTTGATTAAAAATGAATAGATAAAAAATAAAACATGCATGGATGAATCGTTACATGCATTTAGAAAAGAGAGTCATTTTTAATTTCATGCCGACTTTAAGACAATCAACCAAAAATACAATTTAGATTGCTGAAGTTGAACCTTTGAATGATTCATATTAAAGAAATCCCTTTAAAAAGTCAACCCTCAAAGTCAAACCGATCTCCGGGGCTCATTTTATACTACATTCCTTAACACCCACCCACCTGCGATGGCCCACAAACAGCTTGTCAGTCATTGGTCAATTATCTCCATGTGCGAGAGCAGTCTCATTGGCAGTAGAATGGCATTTTGTGCCACAGTGGGGTGTTATTGGAGTGCCACGCTGGGCTGTGCGTCTTAGTGAGCTGCCACGCTGTGCCCGAGCCCTGGCACTGGCACAAACATCATTCAAACGCCAGCACTCCTTGCAGAGCCCTGACAGACCTACTGAATCTCTGTCTCTATGTCTTTCTCTTCCAGCCCCCCTTGTGTCGCCATACTGCTGAGCTCTTTATGGAAAGTGGTGGCACATATTCTGGCTTGACTGAATATTCTTGGCTGTTGTGTTGAAAATTCAAAATGACGTTTATAGGAGAGATCTCAGTGTGTGCCACACAAAGCCCACAGGGGAATTCATACATCTGTATGATGGTTTGATGCATTGGCTCAATTTGCCATATCACAGGCATTGATTAGTTTTCCAAGTTGGAAATGTGCACACGCATACCCTCACACGAGTGTCACCACGGTGGTCTACCTAGACAAATTGCTTTTTCTGGTGTAGCCTAATATACCATTGCTCATTACTGGTATCGAATGGTTCAGATCTTTTGGCTGCCATGTTGTTGAAGGGCAAAAGAAAAATGTCCTCCACAACTGCAGAAATATTTGGCCTTTATCGAGCTGCGAGTCTGTGGAGGAGTCCTCCGTCCAAATGGGGAGAATTACACCCTGGGGATGATGAACCAATCCTTTCTTGGCATCCAATACCTCCAACATGGCTGTCATGGGAGCTTTGTGTATGTGTGTGCGTATGCATTTAGATTAACTGTCTAGACCGCAAAGCAATAGAGTCATTGATTGATCAGTGTGACTGTGGCTTGCATGTGCTATGTTTATGTGCTGTGTGGAAAAAATGGCATTGCATGTAGCTGCATATACATGGATATGTGTGAGAGAAAGAGGCTAAAAAGGAGAGAGAGAGTGGGAAAGGGGGGGGAAATTGTCATTGTGACCCTGTTATATGAATGAGAGGGTGAGTGGCTGATGGAAACAGCTATTTCTGGGCAGTAAAACACTGTGATTAAGGGGCAGACTGCCCTCAATGGGTCACTCCCAGAGAAATGGGCTTCACACATATGTACACACACACTACACAAGCTCAGTTGCTCTGTTATAGAGTGAGTCCATACTGAATACTTCTCAGATCTCTTCAGGTCTACGTAGAGAACTTTCGGCTATCCTGCAAAAACAGACTATAATTTTTAATAGGCCAACAAGTGGCAACTTACCAGATGGGATTTATAGATGCTAGGGGTGTAACAATATATTGTGTTTAAATTAGTTTTTCTCCCCCTTGATTTAAGCACAAACATCACAAAATTTTGTTAGAAAATAATAAAAAAGTAAGAAAAATAAAAAAATAAAAAAATGTGTGATCTGTCTATCTATGTATACTGTATACAATACAGTATATATCTGTCTGTCTTCATTTTGTACAGTTTTTCACTCTGTATTTTTCAAAACCTTGACTTCTCCTCTCGTCTTGTCCTCAGCACATCTGGCATCACCCTCCCCACCCCATATTATCAGCCTGAGGAGGATGACGAGCGGCCCTTCATCTGCTCTCTGGCTCAGGATAACGGCATCATGTCCTGCAGAGATGTGCCCGCTCGGAGAGAGGGCGGACGGGAGTGCTGTCTAGATAAAGATGACGCGCTGCACCGTCAGGCTCTGGGTCTGAGTGCAGAGCCATTGGTCAATGGCAGTGCCTCTGCAATGGGGCTCTGTGTGAACTGGAACCAGTACTACACCCGTTGTCATACAGGACACACCAACCCACATAAAGGAGCGATAAATTTTGACAACATAGGTTACGCATGGATTGTCATTTTTCAGGTATGAGACTGAGCCAAGTGCCTTTTGTTTAAATTATACATCTTATTCAGTCTGTTTTGGGTGATCCAATCATAAATCAACAGTGCCAAATATAGGTGTAAATGCGATCCAACACATTGTTTTTTTATCCAGTCATGTTCGGATGAAGTCAGAACTGCATGTGACCACAATTGATGTGTAGTGTGTTGCAAATGCTAATCCATTCTGATACGTTTTGGACAACAGTGAATGGCCGCCTACACACCTGTTCTAAAAAAAGGTTTAAGGAAATTAACTCTTTTTTGCATTTCATGAGAATTGAGCATAAGATATTATGTGTGATTAAGACAAATCTAACAAAAGTGAGGTTTTTACACTCTTAACACTTCTAACTCTTAAATGCATATGCATTTTATATGTAAATTCTTCCCTTGAAATCTGATCACAAATAGTAGACCCATCTTACTTCCTCGCGAACAGCAGTTTTTCTCAACTAACGACTTGTGATGGATCATCTGGGACTAATCTTACCAGGTGTGTAAAGAGCCTGAATGTGATCTGATCTGGTTTGTGCAGGTGATCACACTAGAGGGTTGGGTGGAGATCATGTACTACGTCATGGACGCTCATTCCTTCTACAACTTCATCTACTTCATATTCCTCATCATCGTAAGTTTTTATATGTTGGCATGCATGTCTTTAGAAATGATGCATGTGTCCTTATTATTGAGAACTTGTAGTCTGTGGATTTATATGGCATATGTAGTGGGAGGACCTGAAGTTACAGTAGGTGACCTTTAACAGGGCCAGAGATTGAACTGGATGTTTGGTCTCACTTGTAAGAACAAAAAGGTCATGTCTCTCCCCTGGACACAAAAATCACAACACTGAAGCTTTTAGCACAAAGTCTACTAATTAGAGATGCACTGAGATTAATATTCTGGCCGATACAGATAAGAGAGTGATTATTTTAAAGTTATGGTTGTTAACCTAGAAATGGCTGATATTAAAATTCTATACTAATTTGTCTTAACAAATAAAACATTAAAATACTACATTCAACCATTTTAAAAGTAAAATTAGGCATCACAACATTATTATATACAGTATCTAAAATGGATATTAATTTTGAGATGTGAAAGAATTGAAAAAATCTAATATCAGCCAATAACCACTATGGCACCAATATATTGTGCATCCCTACTGCTAATTATTTACTTTTTGTTTCTTGCAAAACAATCATCTTGTAAAAAATTGAGACTCATATTTAGTGTTTAGAGTGCCATGTATAAGCTCAAAGTTAATACAGTAGTTTAAATGCAAGGCCACGTAACAGCTAATAGATGTTTAAGGACGATAACTGTTTGGTTAGTCCTGCCATATGGTGCATTGCAGCTGAAGTTTAAAATCTTGGAAAAACATCACTACTGTCATTCCTCAGAGATACATCTGCACCCAGCTTTTATTGACAGACTGAACTTAACTGAATTTGCAGGACTCCCATTGATGGCCTGAAGTTTTCAAAGATGCAGATATTAGCTAAACAGCACATTTAGGAGTCAACGGAGCTGCAGAGATCAATTAGGCAATGAACAACATAGTGTAGAATCAATAGCTGGACACTATAAAATGAATTTATCTTTGCTTCAGCTGCATGTTTAACAATGCCTTGTTGGAGCCAGCTTTCGTACCGCGGCGGCCCTCTTCATTGAATGGTAGGAACAGCAGTGATCGAGACGGCCCTGCAGTGAGATGTGCTTCGGATAATGTCTCCTCACAAGATTAAAGTAGAGGGAGAGCGGAAAGAAATGCCCTGAGGATGAGGAGGAAAAGGATCTGAGGCTGAAAGCCAGCAGGAGACTAAAGGAATAAAAGAGGAAGGGAATGGATTTAGGAATGAGATGTGCAGGTCAGATAGTGGAGAGGCCTCTGATATTTGTTGTAGCTATCTTACCTTCCCAGTTTCCTGCATTGAAACGCGTGTTAAACAACTGATGGCACTGCTGGAGATTCCGAAATCCATTTTAGCCCAACAAATGGCAAGTATAGGGAAATGTGGGTGTTTGTCTGTAGCTAATGACAGGGCCTAATCCTGTGTAGGTCAGCGGAGTGAAAGCATTAGCAGTTAATTAGAGCCCATCAGACTAGCGGACCCCTGCCGCCATCACGGCAGTCTCACACTTCCTGACAGAGACCCTGCCACCCCGACACATGCAGCCTGCGAAGCTGTCATGTGATCGTTCCCAGCATGCACCAGGAATGTGGAATGTGAGTGAAGTATAAAGAGACTGAGCAGAGTAGTCATTATTAGTCTTTTGCTGCCTAAAAATGTGACCATACTGTAGGTCCATAGGTGCAACCCAGTTGACTGTGCTTTGTACTCGCCCTAGTTCTTGCACAGTATCCAAAGTTTAACTGTGCTAAAACTGTGGATACTGTTGTAAAGGTATACATGTTGTAGAAAAACTAAGCTACACAAGCTACACAAGGCATATATAAAAATAAAAAGTTTTTATGCTTATAAACACATGCAAATAACATTCAAGGCCACTAAGGGTCATTTTATATTTTATTTACAGAGTTCTGCTGGAGTCCTAAAACTCGTTCATTGGGATTTTTGAATGTTTTTTTTTTTTTTTTTTCAATTTTTGGTTAAATGCCTAAAATAAGGTCTGTGGTTAACACAAGCTCAATGTATTTTCATGTTTTATTCTGTTCTATTTTATTCCCTTTCATGATTTTTTTAAAAGCTTTTACAGTTACTGCAGTAGTGAGAAAAAGGCAGTAGTGTTGGGTACATTAAACATCACACAGAACAGGAAAACTGATATATAACTCATCTTGTTGGAAAAAAAAAAAAAAACAACAACATATAAACCATATAAAACTTCATAATCTAACCATATAAAACTAAATAATCATAAACTACCCACTAGAAAAAACAAACAAACAGATGAACAAAAACAACAGAAGAACTGTGCAGAAAACGTAACGGCAGGCTGAGAAACAAAGCATACCCCACACTTAAAATTAGCAATACTTTTGGTTACACTTTATTTTAAGGTGACATAGATACATTGCATTTACTCAAATAAGTACTTTGTAATATTAATTAACTACATGTACTTACTGTAGAGTTATGATTAGGGATAGGGATTGGTTTAGGTTTAGTTACTTGTAATTATGCATCATTTACTGTTCTTTACTAATGGATAAAAAACTATTTATTAGGTGCACTGAAAGTAATGATATTAATATACATCATCTGTGCACGAGGTAGGGCCTTAAAAACATCAGCCAATCGTTTACGCGATCATCACATAAACGATTGGCCCTCTGGCTTGTCAATCACTGCCGTGACGTTCCTTGTGAGAGACGAGCGCGGCTGCGCGCTCCAGTAACTTTCCACACTCCACAGGCGCCGCATGCAATGTTTTTGTCAGGATACAGGAGTAACAACTGCAGATTATGAGGTACCTGCGGTGAGTCCGACATAATGAATCCAAAAAACACGACACAGTGAATGCCGGTGGTAAACACTCGTGTTCCAATACTCGTGCACAATTTTTGGGAGGCATTCCTTTGAACTGAGCTGTGAAGGAGGGGGGCTGTTCTTACGCATGCGCTCATTTGAAAAACTCAGTAACAGTCTTTGGATTCTCAGTCGACGAAAAAATCCTCTTTAGCACCTTTAAAGTGTTACCATATTTTTGTCTCAATTTTAATATATTCTTAATTTTAAACTCAATTTAAAAATATATTCTTGATTTTTAAGTTTTGTATTTCTGAAATCTTTTTAAAGCAAAGCAGTTCACTTTCTGCACTTTTTTTTAAAAGTACTTTTTTTTTTTTATAAGAGGATAACACTCTACCCTCTTTTTAAAAAAAAAAACACAAAATGTATTCTTTTGAAACCAATCAAATGTGATTTAGCTTTATGTAGCTGTTAGTTTCTGATGCTTTATGCTCTCTGGCACCCCCTTCACAGCTTGAAACAACAGCCAAATCCCTATGTGATCTGCACTGTTTGAGTGAGTAAGATGTGTCTTTTCACTGTGTGTGTGTGTGTGTGTGTGTGTGTGTGTGTGTGTGTGTGTGTGTGTGTGTGTGTGTGTGTGTGTGTGTGTGTGTGTGTGTGTGTGTGTGTGTGTGTGTGTGTGTGTGTGCAGGCTGTCCCTTAGCACTTTTATTTACTTCTTTGACGCCCTGCTCTGTCTGTAACCTGGCAACCACACAGCTAGCCGTCGCTACCTGTAGAGAGAGGGCCATAGTGTGCCGACACAGCCCACACCCCGCCGATGCACCTCTATTCACTTCCTTCCACTTCTATTGAACGTCGGAGCAATTAATTCAGGCTCGGCATCTCTGTGCCCTGTTTTTCGTCTTCAGCTGTTCTCTGACAGATCAGAACAAATGATCGCAAATAATTCGATTAAATGCGTTGTCTTTGATTACATAACAAATCTTATGTTTTTGGCCTGCTGCTTGTTGGTTTCACTAATGAATATGATTCTTATATTTTATTTTATATAATTTTTTTTTTGTTATTATTTATTTTATTTCCTAATCTATATTATATAAATCTATTGGTGACGTTCTCCACACATTTGCAAATTAATGGCACAATAATTAAATGGCCGGCTTTGCTTACTGTTCTTTTTTTTGGACAGTAAGTCTTAAGGTCACCCTGCCTGCAGCCAGACCCTTCCATTGTAAGAACAATATTAAATGAGAGTATAAATCATCACCTGTCATCTTTCATCCAGCTGTAACAGAACTGAAGTATACTTACTAACCCCTTTGACCCTGTCTACTTCTGCCTTGTTCCTTCTGTATGCCTCACCTTTTCTTCTTTTCTTTTCATTTCTTTTCTTTTCTTTTCTAAGCAATGTCAGATTTTCTTGTGTTTTAAAATACAGAGTGCCTATTTACACTAAGTGCAAATAGCGTCCCTTGTTGGCAAACACTATTTACACTAGCTCCACCCACCAATGTCTGGTTGGGCCACTCAAGTTTTACAAGATGTAAAATAAATCTTAAATGCAAATCTCCCTTAAATGCAAATGAGCTGCTGTGCTCGGCCTAAGAGGGCAGTCAGGATGCACTATAATGTCAGAAACTGCAAATATATGCTGCATGGAGATAGAACAGGTATAGTTTAGTTTAATTACAGTTACAACTTATATTGTCCCCTTTTTTTGTCCACTATATTTGTACAAGCCAGTTTACCGAGTTTATTGTACGTTTATTGTACTTCACACAAAATATGAAGCATTTGTTTTCACTCTAGAAAATCACTGTAAGAGCTAGGGATGGGCATTTTTCCAAAATATTGTATTCGAATATTTGGGCTTGTAAAAAACGAATATTCGAATATTCGTTCATTTAAATTACCTTAAACAAGAAGAACTTTTTTTTTTTTTAATTCATCAAGAGTTTGTAACCTGAACAAGCATATGATTAGGCAATATACACAGCAAGCTTACATTTTATCTTAAGGTTTAAGGTGAAAGCATTAAACAATTTGTGCAAACAAAAAAAAAATATAAAGAACAAAAGCATTTAAGCTCAAGTAGCACAAACTAAAAAAACGCTAATAAAGCAGACAGCGTACAAATTATGTACAAAACGTACATAATACACTCGAGTCCGTATATGGTTATCATTTTCATATTGTTTCACATGTTCATGTTGAGAAAAACAATAATATTATCCACATGCTCAGGTGAGAAACGAGCCGCGCTGACAGACGTTGCAGAAACAAGATAACGATAATACATAATGGTATGCTAAGTTTCTTTTTTCTTTTTAATTTCTTTCTTGTAAATTTGTGCACACCCCTAGTAAGAGCTAAAAACACAGTGCAAGTGTGTATTAAAATATTACCCATAAACTCTCTCTCTCCCTTGCATTATCATCAACATAGTACATAGAAGTACACAGAAACACTCGTTACAACTAACCGTAAACAAATATATAAAGACCTTATGCCTTTTCGGGTGGTGCTTAATATACTGGTAAACTTTATATCCATAAATCAACTCCGATGAACTGTAATAAAGTGCTCTCACCTTCATTACTGCCGTATCCAGTATCACTCTGGAGACTCTAAGCTGGATCACCAACAGTTTGTACTGATCTATCCTTGAGTAACAAATTTTTAGCTCAACCTCTGTTATGTATTGTCCCTTTGTATTGACATTTGTTCACAAAGCACTCCGGTGTGAAATAAACTAATTTTGGGTTGAGTTGAGGGAGCATTTTCTTAAAACAAAATTAATCCACCTCGTCTTCAGCGGCTCAGATTTCAGGAGTAAATGGAGAGAGCTATGTGGATTAATCCATCCACAGAACCTAAAAACTCTTGGGAGACATTCTCATAAGTGCAGCAATGGCGGACTGTGTACAACTCGCTGTGAACGTGCTCAGGGCAGTTCTTTGTTAAAACGGCAGTGTCTGTCAACATTCGCGGGCGGGGCCTGTGGCTAATGATCGTGATCGACACAGGTTCGAATCCACCTTTTGCCAAGTTCGCATTTATTTTCAATAACAATAATGTTCTAAAAGTGGAAATATATGATCTATGATATTATTGCATCCGGTTAATGTACAAAAATACTGAGGTGCAAATAGTATCTGCCAATATATAGTATAAATAGCATCTAATTACTATTTATTTATCTATTTATACTATCTATTTATTTATTGCAAAGAACTGATACTAAATCTATAGCTATTTTCACCTAGTGTAAATAGTATATCACTAAGAAAATGCTGCTATTGTCACTTAGTGTAAATAGAATATATTGCTATATTCACTTAGTGTAAGTAGTATCTATCACTAAGAAAACATGCTATTTTCACAGTGTAAATAGCATCTATCGCTATTTGCACTTAGTGTAAAAAGTATCTATTGCTGCTTGCCTTTAAAATCTTGTTTAAGTAACGGCGCTGATATGTCTTCAATGTTTTAAATGCATCATTATAAACTAAATCAAATAAGTTAAGTTGTTTGTGGCTAATATTCCCTTTGTTGTGCTACTAAGCATCAGTCATTGTATTTTATTATTTTGTATTTTATTTTATAGGAGAGCTAGAGCCAATGTCTACATTGTCTGAATAATTGCTTAAATTCCTATTCTTCACACAAAGCTATCACTACCACTTTTATGGTACTTATTTTGTCCCCCAGTCTTCATTCTCTTTCATAATATTCAAGACTGGCCTGGGTTGCCCTAAGTTGATCATAGAGAACATTGGTGGCAATGGTCTCAACAGTCAACTTGGGCTCACAATGCTTTTGTGAATTCCACATAAAAATAAAGTGACATGAGGGTGAGTAAATTTTTGGTTCATCTATCCCTTTAAAGGAACAAATATGTTCATAGCAAATCGAAGAGAGGAGCAGAAGACACATTTTAATTGTGCTTGTGTGTGCATCAAACATTATAGTAGAATTGATGATATGAAAGGTGACTGCAAGGAAAGAACGTGTCTATCTGCATAAAACAGGTCCGGCTGTTGATTAGGGGCAGTCCAGTCACACATCAGAATCCCAAATCAGGACAGCAGATGTGAAGGCAGGATACATCTGTACAGCTGCCCTACACACACATATGCACAAGTCCTCATTTCTCCACCTTCTCTGTCCTCCTCACAACTCATCTGTCCTCTCTGATCCCTACTTCACATAAGGTGGAAGCAGGCTGTACTTTCATTAAGGCGAGAAAGATCTGTGTGCGTTTGCGTGTTGACAAATGCCAGTGATATGAATGGTGAATGATATAAGAGCAGGCTCTCTGTTCTGATGAGTCTGGAACTGGTTCGCTCTCAGTCTTTAAAATGATTGGCTCCCAATTCTAATCCTTTTCACGTTGGCAGAGGGATCTAGCCCTTCTCTGCGAGGACTAGGGGATATTTGGAGGTTTTGATGCTATGAAAAAGCCTGATAATTATAGCATATCAAAGCCAGAGCGGTACAGGCGCACACACAACAAAACAGGCTCTTGTTTGGGCGTCTTCTGACTTCTTCAAACATAGGGTCTGTTTATAGCAGCTCATCTAGACAGCTATGGCCGCTGCTTATGCCAAACGCTGCAGCACAGGCTGCCTTAGAGAGATTCCAAGGTGTTTTGGTGTCATGTCGATCTGGATATTTAAAGCGGCTGAGACTTCACACGAAGTGCAATAGTTATGGTTACAGAATTAAGGGCAAGAATGATCTTTAGGTATTATAATCACAGCAAAATGCTTGTAAACTCAAATACATAAATTTAAAGGTTTAGTTCACCCAAAAATGGATATGAATATTGTCATTTCAAATTCGTTTTACTTTTTTTCATAGATGTTTTTCAAACAATTACACTAAATGTGTCCTGGAGCTTTTAAGCTCCAAAAGGGTTGGAAAAGCCCCATAAAAGTATTGTGAAAGCGATGTATAGGAATTCTGAAGTCATACCATAGTTTTGTGTGACAAAAAGACCAAAAAGTTATTCAGTGAAAATCTGCCTTGGCAATCCTTGAGAGAAGCGCTAAAGTCTGATTTGTGAATAATTCCGTTAATCAAATTGGTTGAATTGATTGATCTGGTTTACACAATTAATAAGAATGATTTGTTCAAAAATCTGACTGATTCAGTTCTCAGGTTCAACTCGCTTACTCATTGTAATTGCTGTGATCATTGAATCAGTGAATTGAATGCCAGATCTAAATAAGCCATGACTTTCAGAAAAGAATGACCAGTACCAGAAAGTTCTTCAGCATTTCTTTGTTTTCCATGGAAGACAGATGCTTAAGGTGTGATCACATTCGCTAATTTTCGAAAGCAAAAACGGTCCGTTGCCTATTGTCAATATTGTAGTGATTTATTAATCACAGAGAAGTCACTTTTAAACAAGCACCTTTCTTTTGTTCAACACTGCAAAATTGCATGACCAACTTGAACTTGTGACGGGTTTTCTGGAAAACGGTAAAGGTGACTGTGGGTTTAGAACAACATAAGATATATTTTCAAGATATCTCTCTTCTTCTTCCTGTTCCAGATTGGATCTTTCTTCATGATTAATCTGTGCCTGGTGGTCATTGCCACTCAGTTTTCGGAGACCAAACAGCGAGAGCACCAGCTGATGCAAGAACAACGTGCTCGCTACCTGTCCTCCAGCACACTGGCTTCGCTTGTTGAGCCCGGAGACTGTTACGAGGAACTCTTCCAGCTGGTCTGCCACATCCTACGCAAGGCCCGCCGCCGCTCAGCCGCCCTTTATTACATGATCCGTGGCAAAGCCCCTCCTCCTGGGGGAGGGAGGGGGCGTGGCAAAGGAGGTGCAGGATCGACAGGGGGAGGAGCTAATGTGAATGGTGGAGAAAGACATCACTGCCGTTCAGCTCAGAGTGAGTAAGGAGAGAGTTGGAGGCAGAGACATGACAGTGGATCATAGAAAAACTATGACTAACAGTGTTGGGAGTAAATAACTAAAATTAACTAAATTTTTCTTAAGTAGCCTGACATTAGCTCAAAATAGTAGCAAGCTTACATACAAACTGTCCTCTCTTGCTCATTTGCAATCCTGAAACGTTTAATTCATTCTAGTGAAATCAGTCATCCTAAACTCTCGAATTCTAGTGATTTGTTTCATCCTGAACTCTCCTCTATCACTTGTATTTAGCTTCAAAAAGTCTGATTCATTTTAGTGAACTGGTTCATTTTAAACTTTCATCTCTCATTCATGCATAGCATTCGAGATTCTGATTCATTCAAGTAAAGTGGTTCATTTGGATGGTTCATTTAAAAGAATATACATATGTATCTGTTTATATGTATCTGTATAATGAATGTTGCCGCTATTCCCATTAATTCATTCAAACCCCCAAAAATATGGCTCTGGAATTATAAATTATATCATCAGAGAGTTATTTATTTAAAAAGATATTGCCATTTTAAGTTTCTTCAGTGTATTTAGCTACTTGAAGTCTGGCAAAGTTTCAAAGTAGCTTCCTTGACACTCCAAACCTCGTAGCAAGTTATAAAAGCAAAGAGCAAGTTGCAATAAAAACAAAAACATATCCATCCATGTCTTTGCTTTAATGGCACAATGACTTTTCAATCCCAAACAGTATCATGGCAGTTGTCCAAGAAACTGACAGGCAAAAATTTTATTGTGTTATATGAAAATGTCAAATAGAAATGTTGAATTTTTTATGTGTTTTACAGCACCTCACTGTATTCACGAAACCAAGTTGGACCACAGCTCCCAAGCTCTAGAGAACGCCATCTCCCTCTCCGTCCCAAACCCACAGGAGTGTCCACAGTGTGCTGCAGCCCTGTCACTCAAGGAGGGGGAGGTATCAACG
Organism: Chanodichthys erythropterus; assembly: GCF_024489055.1. Taxonomy (NCBI): domain Eukaryota; kingdom Metazoa; phylum Chordata; class Actinopteri; order Cypriniformes; family Xenocyprididae; genus Chanodichthys; species Chanodichthys erythropterus. The sequence goes on from NC_090223.1 coordinate 34,160,454, forward strand.
GAGCATTCGGCCAATGGGGAGGAAGAGGAGAGTGCGCTGGAGGAGACCAACAGAGATGAGAACCACTTGGACGAGAGGGGGGACGAAGACTCAGAGGACACGCCGAGAAAGAAACGTACCTGTTTCGGGAAATGTAAAGACGTCTGGGATGAAATGAGAGTGAAGCTTTGGGGTATCGTTGAAAGCAAGTACTTCAACAGAGGGATTATGATCGCCATCCTCATCAATACAATCAGCATGGGCATCGAGCACCATAACCAGGTAATTTCGCCCACAGTTCAGTCAGTTCACATAATGAACCCACTCTGAAGAAGTGTTCAACCTCATCATGTCACATATTACTGTAATAGCCGGCTCTTTCTGCAGTGCTGATAGAGTCTTCACAGGGCCTGCCATTCAAAGTAATGAGAGTGTGTGGAACGGCCTTTGGAGTCTTGTTGGGTTTTTTCTTGCCATGAAAGTGCAGTTAATTATCTTTGGAAGATGTAGAAAGCTACTACTACTCATGCACACTCTCTCTTGCTCTCTCTCTCTATCTCTCTCCTCCTCCACCCCCTCATGTCTTTGCTGACTTGCCTGCAGTGGGGCCTGTTTTCTCATCTCTGTGGGCTCTAAAAATATCAACAAGCAGAGAAAGCGGATATTTAGAGAGAGAAAATGAGAGAGTCACCATTGGCTGCTATTACGCAGCATTTTTAACATGTGAAGCATCATGTAAATGCAGCCCACACAGGCAAAACAGAAAAGCCCCTGTTTGCACGTTCACATATAAACACAGTATCTGTTCAACAGGTCTTTCCTCATGAGTTTGTGTCCCAATCGTCTTGATATGTTTAAACAGATCATGTGTGGTGACATCATCTGCTGTGACTCATTATGTTTTAACCTGGCTCTCAACCAGGCTGGTAAAGATCACAATATTTACATGTGTGTGGGCAGCGTGTGTGTTTGTGCTCACACACAACAGTCGATTGAATGAGTGTCAAGTCAACGTGCTTGGTCTGCACAATCAAATGCATTCAAAGATTCCTGTAGCTCAAACAGTAGAGCATGGAGCTAGCAACACCAAGGTTTGATTCCCAGGGTAGGCATCAACTGAAAAGATGTATAGTTTGAATGCATTGGAAGTTACTTGCGATGAAAGTTTCTGCTAAATGAGTAAATGTAAATATAAAGGTGCTGTAAGCAATGTTACCAGATGGGTCCACTGCAACTGTGTCTGATTAGCAGCCGTTTCAATCCATTCTCTATGGGAGCTGAATGCCAGAATTGTACAGGGATTGTAGTATCATCTGAGCAAGCAGTGAGAGCATGACTAAAACTGTAAAATACTCAAACTTATGCAAGTGAAAGCTGAAAATGCTGATTTAGTCTGTAAAATGTTGTATATTATTGTATTTAATTAATATTTCAAATGCAGTTCACATACTTGAATTGTGGATCGACTGTGGATTAAATGGATTAAATAGTTCACCCAAAAATTTAAGTTCTTTCATTATTTACTAACCCTCATGACTTTACAAACCTGTATGACTTTCTTTATTCTGTAGAACACAAAAGAAGATATTTTAAAGAATGTTGATAACCAACAGTTTGGCTTACCATTGACTTCCATTGAATGGACAATAAATAAATAAACAGACATTTCTCAAAATATCTGCTTTTATGTTCTGCAGAAGAAAGAAACTAAGTTTGAAACAACACAAGGGTGAGTAAATGATGACAGATTTTTTTTATTTTTGGATAGGTTTTATTTCTCTGTAAAATTTACTCAATACTTCAACTGGAGTTTTGGAGCAATGAAATTTTACATTGGGAACACTTTTGTTGCCTCTTCCTGAAATCTGAGTATGTACTGCATTTAACATAAGCAACTTAGCTGTTAATAAAGTACAAAATAAAGTAAATAATAAAGTGTGGTATCTTGATCGAAGTAGCAGGGTAATCCAGGTATTTTTTGCCTACTCTTTAATGAATTGTGCATAGGCAGGCAAGTTGCAAGGCAATAAGCACCTAAATGTCCTCTGATTGGCCGAGAAAAAAAGAATCTACTCTCTTAAAAATAAAGGTTCTTTATTGCCATTAAAGGATTAGTTCACTTTCAAATAAAATGTTCCTGATAATTTACTCACCCCCATGTCATCCAAGATGTTCAAGTATTTCTTTCGTCAGTCGAAAATAAATTATGTCCTGTATGTCCTACGCCTTCCCTATTCAACTTACGGAACAAACGGGGTGCCAGTTTTGTTTTTTCCATAAGTAGAACAGGGAAGGCGAAAGACATACAGCGTAAGCTTTATGAAGAATGCGGAAAGCACATGCAAGGCGATTATCTGTTTATAAATTATATACAGTTGTATTTTTTTTTAAAATGGCAGATCGTTTCTCTAGATAAGACCCTTATTCCTCATCTTGTATCGTTTAAAGCCCTTTGAAGCTGCACTGAAACTATAATTTTGACCTTCAACCATTTGGAGGCCATTGAAGTCCACTATAAGGAGAATAATCCTGGAATGTTTTCATCAAAAACCTTAATTTCGTTTTGATTGAAGAAAGAAAGACATGAACATCTTGGATGACATGGGGGTGAGTAAATTATCAGGAAAATTTTATTTGAAAGTGGACTAATCCTTTAATGGTTCAATGAAGAACCTTTAACATCCCTTTCTATTCCACAAAAAAAGTTTTTTTAAAACAAACAATGTTCTTTACACCATGTCTACACCAGCTAAAAGCTGTCTACACTGAACGCGACAAACCGACCGTTGCAAAACCATTGAACTACGTCAGAAATAGAATGTGGAATCCGTTTACTGTCAGGAATTTGCTGTGTCATGTCGCGTTGCGTCGCGTCGCGCCGCATCCAGTGTAGAGAATATCACTGATTATATTAGGTTTCATTGTCTTTTGATGCATTGCATCGCACCGCTCACGTCCGGTGTAGACACAGTGTTAGGTTTAGATAAAATGTTCTTCATACTATGAAAAAACAGCTTTGGGGAACCCAAAATTCTTCTATTGCATCGCTATGAAAGCCCTCTTTTGGGATGTTTATTTTAGTGTAGGTATGATTTCACAAGACATATTTCAGTGATCTTTCAGTTTATAGTGATAATTTATTCATGGTTTACAAAAAAAAAAAATAATCACAACTCTTTAAAGTAGTGTGCAAATAGCTCCGATAATGAGACGATCTGCTGATGGATTGATTTAAGAGAAGTGTACAGTACAGCCTGAGGAAGGACGAAGAGAAATGGAGCAATAAAAATGGAAAGAGAGGGGAGAAGTTATGGGTGTTTGTTTACCATATTGTTTTGCCGTTATTACTCCTGATTGCTGTGTCAATATTCAATTTCTCTAAATGGCATCTCCCTGGAGCTGCCTGTGGTGTGGTTTCCATTCATCCTTCAGTTGTTTTTTTGACCTTAACTCGTCAATGGAAAGATATTGATCAATAAAAGGATGGGGGGAGAAGGAACAAAAGGGACAATGAAGGAAGTGTTTTGAAATCAGAGTTCGCTCTCACTCCACTGGAATTCAGTCGCCTTTTCGCTCGTGCCCATGAACATACACTGTGTTATCAGTTGAGATAAGGTGTAATGGATTTATGTGATGTCAGATTACACAGCATGGACTGAAGCAGATCAGGGTGGTCTGTTGATCCTTTTCTAAGCGCAGTAGATGCAGTAGACACTAGGCTCAGCATTTGACAGACCACCCACAATCTGTTCACTGACTGTCTGATGCTCAGTGCACAAAAAATGGCAAGCTCAGGCTTAAATCACCAGCTAAAACCTGAATAGCTGGCTTTACACAATGTACATGAACACACGGTTCAGTCTGCATGGAAACAAAGCTTGGGTTAAGGTTGGCTTAAGAGGACATATGCAAGGTTAGTTTGTATGTTACTATAGTAGTAATATTACATCACAGTTCTAAAGTTTATAATATTGATAATGTAATATTACCTAAGATTTCTATTTCAAAGAAATGCTGAAATAAAATGCATCAAAGAATCCTGAAAAAATTTCACTAGTTTCACAAATATAGTAAGATGCACTGTATTAAGTAACTTTTTTCAACACAGATAATAATAATAATAATAATAATAATAATAATAATAATAATAAATGTCTCTTGAGCACCAAATCAGTATATTAGAGTGATTTCTGAAGGATCATGTGACACTGAAGACTGGAGTAATGATGCAGAAAATTCAGCTTTGCATCACAGGAATAAATTACATTTTTAAATATAGAAAATGGTTATTTTAAATTGTAATATTTCACAATATTACTGTTCTACTGTATTTTTGATCAAACAAGATTCAGTCTTGGTGTGCAAAAAAAGAAAAGAAAAGTGATTGGTCGGTTTTCATGTAAATCAGACCGTTTCCTCCTGTGTAAGTGGATGGATATTGGCTAGAATAAGCTGCAGACCTGCAGTACTTACAATGCACATACAGTATCAGTGTACTCGCATCACCCCTGATCTTTTCCTAACTGACGTTCCACAAGGAATTGTTCAGGTTTAAACTCAGTTTTCTCTGACCTTTATATCATATGAGAGGTCACAGCCTCACTGAGAAACTCAAGCCTGCCGTCAAGAGCTGATCTTGTCCATGCAACAATGCACACCCTCTTTTGAACAGCAAAGCAGTGATCTGAAATGACCTCTCCACATTTACTTCTCCTTTTATCCATCCCAACCTCTCGCTTGTCCCCTCTCTCTCTGTCTGCAGCCTGATGAACTGACTAATGTCCTGGAGATTTGTAACATAGTGTTTACCAGTATGTTCACCCTGGAGATGATCCTGAAGCTTACTGCCTTTGGCTTCTTTGAATATCTGAGAAATCCCTACAACATCTTTGATGGCATTATTGTGATCATCAGGTAAATGGATTTACTTTTATAGTTTGTCAAATATATGAAAAAATCACATTGTGGGTGTTATGCATTTTAATTGATTGTAGTAATTTATAATATTATAAATCATATTATTTAATTAAATTATACTATTATGATACTATTATATGTGACCCTGGACCACAAAACCAGTCATAAGTCGCACAGGTGTATTTGTAGCAATAGCCAACAATACATTGTATGGGTCAAAATTATCGTGCCAAAAATCATTAGGATATGAAGTAAAGATCATGTTCCATGAAGATATTTTGTAAATTTCCTACTGTATATCAAAAATGTACTTTTTTGTGAGTGGATATGCATTGCTTAGGACTTTATTTTGACAACTTTAAAGGTGATTTTCTCAATATTTAGATTTTTTTTTTTGCACCCTCAGATTCCAGATTTTCAAATAGTTGTATCTCGGCCAAATATTGTTCTGTCCTAACAAACCATACATCAATGGAAAGCGTATTTGCTGTATTCAGTGTTCAGATGATGTATAAATTTCAATTTAAAAAAAATTGACCCTTATGACTGGTTTTGTGGTCCATATGACTTATGGGTGTTTCTTCAACTGTGGTCATTTTTGGTCCTCTGGACATTTAGCAAATAAACTCTGTTGATACATTTTTCACACACTCACTAATCCATTAAATTTATTGACTATCAATGTCTAACAATGTATAAATATATACATAGCAGGAGAATTTTTTTTTTCTCTGAAAATTTTCTCTAGTGTCATTTCCATCATTTCTCAAAATGATATAGCATTCAGTGGTGGAAATTATTTTTTAAATTAAATGTCTGATTCCTTTGTTTTGTTAAGGCTTATTTCAAAGCTAGCATTTAATGTATCCTAAAATCGCGTTTTACATAATATTTTGACAAAATTGCAGCTTGGCTGAAAATAACACAACAAAAATAGTGATATTAACCTAGTCTTTTTCTTTGCACGTTTCATCTCAAACATGATTGCTTACTTTGTTGTTTCCTTGGAAACCAAATACACTTTAGCAAAAACTTTATTAGGAGCAAAACAAAATTGATATAGTGAAAATGAAACTACAATATACATTAATTTTGGAAAAAATTATAACACTTTACAATAAGATTTCATTAGTTAACTACTTTAGACATGAACTAAGAATGAACAATACTTCTACAATATTTATTGATCTTAGTTAATATTAATTCAATATTTACTAATACATTATGGAAATCAAATGTTGTATTTGTTTATTAACTAACATTAACAAAGACTAAAAAATACTGTAACAAATGTATTGCTCATTTTTGGTTCAGGATAGTTAATACATTAATTAATGTTAACAAATGAGACCTTAAAGTGAAGTGTTACCAATAATTTTCACATAATTTAGTCTTTTTTTGTTTTGTTTTTTTAGATCATCAGTTTTAAACCTAATATAATATGAAGTCATTAAATTAGGAATCTAATACGCACAAGGACAAAATATTTCCCCATGCAGATTTTTCAATGAATTCACTCCACAGAAAGCTGCTTGGTTTGAAAGTAACAAAAGCGTGAGCTGTGCTTCATATCACTACATTATTCACAATAAACAATGGAAATAGACAAAATTTCATAAAAGTGCCCGAAGTTAAAGAAAAATGTATTATATGATAGTTTTTCTGCAATTTAATCAACACGTTTTGTGTGTGTGTTTATAGTGTGTGTGAGATCATTGGGCAGTCGGATGGGGGTCTGTCTGTCCTGAGGACATTCAGACTGTTGAGGGTCATCAAGCTGGTGCGGTTCATGCCAGCTCTGCGCAGACAGCTGGTGGTCCTGATGAAGACCATGGACAATGTGGCCACCTTCTGCATGTTACTAATGCTCTTCATCTTCATATTCAGGTGGGTTGTTTTTGTAATTGCAGTCCAGTAGGTCTTATACGCAATTATTATTGAATGAAACCCAGTGTGTTTCATATCTGTGTGCTTACTCATAGTCTCTGTCCGTATCCGGACACTACACTTGTTTGTAATAAATGGCAAACACTTTATCACACAAAGCAGCCTGGGTTTATAAAATCCCACACCTGACAGCAGCCCCCTCCTCACAGCTGGATCATGCTGGGCTCTGCATGTCTGAGTGTCTCAGCTGCACAGGCTGCTCAGAGTACACCTTAGCTTCAGCTGCGAGTGACAGGCCCATAAGGATCAGAGTGAGATTGATGGAGAGCAGAACAATAACACTCAGGCCCCTGGTGCCCACTGACTCACCCGCCTTCCCCCTGCAGCGCTGCAATTCCAGCAGATTGCACCAAGACAGATGGAGGCTACTGCAGGATTGAGAGCATAAACCAATCCTTCCGATCCATCTTTTCCACTCAAGTTTAGCTTTCAGCGCCCCCAACCCCCCTCTCCCAAACACACATCTCAATTTATAACCCCTCATCTGAAAACAATGCCCAGATTTATGTCTCTTAAATGGATAGAGTTGTCCCCAGCCTGCGGGTACATTCAACAAGCTTCAGTAACTGTTAGCAGATGCCTGGGATGACGTGTCTTTGGAGGAAATGGAGAGAATGAATCAGCATTACAGACTGGAAGCTATAGTTGTGCCAGTTATTAATCAGCTTCATCATCGCTCTGCTGCATAGAGAACAGTTTAACACAAATTAAGTTTGTCTTTCACAAGGTGTTGTTAGATGTTGCTGTTAAACGTAATGCATTACAATTTTGAGTAATACTTCTTAGGAAAATCAGCATTAAGTTTCTATTTTTTGTCTGGTCTTTCCTTAAGAGTCGGATTCACTCACTTATTTAATCACTCATTCATTCACTCATTCGCTCCATTCATTCATTCACTCACTCACTCACTCACTCATTCATTCATTCATTCATTCCATTCACTCACTCACTTACTCACTCCATTCATTCATTCACTCACTCACTCATTCACTCACTCACTTACTCACTCCATTCATTCACTCACTCACTCATTCACTCACTCAATTTTTCATTCACTTACTCATTCATTCATTCACTTACTCCACTCACTCACACACCCATTCACTCATTCATTCATTCATTCATTCATTCATTCCCTCATTTCAGTTCATATTGCTTTATTGCAAACATACTTGGGTACATATTGCCAAAGCACTGCATAAAGCAAAACAAACAGACAAGAACATACATAACATTCATTCATTCATTCATATATATATATATATATATATGTATTTATACACACACACATATTAATAGTATTATAATGTTGATGTTCACTAAATACCTTAGTTTCTGTCTCACTCACTCATTCATTCACTGACACATTTACTCACTCATTCACTCACTCACTCACATGCTTACTCACTCATTCATTCACTCACTCACTCACTACATTTATTCACTCACTCACTCATTCATTCACTGACTCATTTATTCACTCATTCACTCACTCACATGCTTACTCACTCATTCATTCACTCACTCACTCACAACATTTATTCACTCACTTACTCACTCACTCATTCATTCACTCACTCACTCATTCATTTACTCATTCACTTTTATTTTTATTTATTGTAGTCACTGGGTGGAGATCACAGCACTGTCTGTTGATTTTTCAGAAAAGTATAAACATATGTAATACTAAAACAAAAAAATCTGATTTAAACATTTTATAGATTTTATATAGGCATATTTCATACAAGCACTATACATTTCATATATAGACATTCGATAACACTTTATTTTACAGTGTCTGTTACAGATCTTACATGTATTTAGTAATAACAGTAAATTATGCATAATTGCAAGCAACTAAACCTAAACCTAACCATAAGCCTAATTATGTACTAAGTACATGTAATATTACAAAGTACTTAAATGCATAATTACACTGTAACAAGGACACCTTAAAATAGAGTGTAACCAGACATTCATAATGTTTTAAGTTGTGCGCAACCATTAATAACTAGACTGGAGCCAGTTAAGCAGAGAAAATTCACTTCTGCTCTGAGGCTGCACCAGGGTTATTATAGTTTACTAAAAGCATAAAAATCTGAAATAAAATCTAAAAAACTGAAACTTTTATTTCAGCTTGTTGCTAAGAAACATTTGTTGTTTTTTACATATTGCCAAGACCTAACCTAACTTAATAAAACAGACTGTGTGACTATGAGGAATGATTACCTCAAAATGTATGTCTGTAAGTTCAAGGGACTTTATTTAAATTAAATACATACACTTCTTTAGCTATTTTCACATGCCAGATATTATCTTTCCGTGTGCCAATGCTGCCACACGTGCCATAGGTTGCCGACCCAAGCTCTAGAACTACAATACTCACACATACTACAACTCCTATAATACCTACACGCCTTACATGAATGAGGTGTTCAGTTATAACAAAGACTATAGAATAACACAAGACGTGTCACTCGTATTGTTTTGAATGGGAGAAAGTGTAACGCGCAATATGGCGGAATAAGTCCTGCCTTCTAAAGCTAAGAGCCAATCGCCGACTGGTAAAGTCATCGCGTCACTTCAGCGGCCGTTAGAATCACCGGTTTCTATAGAAACAGTCAGACGCGCCTCTGAAGAGACACACATTTAGGTCTGCGCATGTGCATTAGCTTGATCCAGCCTGAAAAAAATTGAGTTTTTTTGTCATGATTCGAGTGTTTAGAAACTAAATTTATGAGTCGGTTGTTGTTAGATTTCATTGGTGATTTCAAATATCAAATTTAATCGTAAGGTTGACGAACAGTTTTGGAGAATCTGATGTTTCCCCATTCAAAGAGATAGGAGCTGCATGAGGCCCAGGATGCCCGAGAGGTATTTCAAAGATGGCCGCAGAGTGAAATGACTTGTCTTAAAGGGACTTTGGTTATAACTCAGATATTGTGGTTTAAATTTAACAAATAACAATTTTTTGTTTTTACTTACTCCTTAAAAATAAAAGTAATGTCTATCACTTGTTACATATTACCAGCAACACTGCTTATATCAGTATTGTAGAATCACCTCTGTCTCATTTATCTCTTGGTGTGTGTTGCAGTCTGAATTCTGTGATCTGTCTCTCCAACGTCAACGACTGATCTCATCTCTGGCTGCTGTCCAACCAGGACATATGTCTCCTCACATAGCACTGATATCATTTTTATAGGCTCCTCACCTCTGACAGACTCATTCATCTCACATCCTGTTAAGGCTGATCGGAAACATACGGGATCAGAATTTCTAAACATGAGTGTAACATTCAAAGCTTGTTTGTCTGTTTGTTTCTGCAGTATTCTGGGAATGCACATATTTGGCTGCAAGTTCAGCCTGAAGACAGAGGCTGGGGACACGGTACCTGACAGGAAAAACTTTGACTCCCTGCTTTGGGCTATTGTCACGGTTTTTCAGGTGCGTAGCACTCTCAAAACTCATCTCACTTATGAAAGCACTGCTGCAGGTGGCTGGAAACACAAGGCAACTGGGAGCTAGGTGAAAACACATTTTAATCACACACACCTGGGTATTCTCTGTAGAGTTTAATTGTTTAGACAATCACATGCTAGTCTAAGGTTATATATATATATATATATATATATATATATATATATATATATATATATATATATATATATATATATATATATATATATATATCAGTCTCTTTATTAGAATATAACCAGAAAATACAGGAAATGTGTATGCCGTATTAAAAAAACAGGAAAAAATCAGAAAAATATGACTTCTATAGGCTAAAGTGGCAAGTATTTAATGATCTCCCCTTACACTTGAGTAATAGCAGGAACTGGCTCTCTTAAACCTGAATGGAACAGAATAGCACTGGAAGGCTAAGAAAACTTTCTTCTTTGAAACCAAAGAAGAAACATTTTCTTCTTTGAGAAACGAAGAAGTCCAGGAGGTCACACTAAATACTGATTTCTGCTTAAAGAAGCCATTTTTTTTCTGATTTTTTTTTTAAATTATTATTATACAGTTTGTGTACATATTTCCTGTATTTTCTGTTTGTACCATAATAATGACACACAAAAAAATGGATGGCCATTAAAACTTTGCTAAAAACAACAAAGTCATATAATATGAGATTATATATTTAAAAAAAAATGTCTTGGCTTTTTATAAAATAAAAATATAATAAGTAAATTAAAAAAATAAATATATATTATAATAATAGTAAAATTATTTATTCATTATATTTTATTGTTGTTTATTTATTTATTTAACTAATTTGCTCCCAAGTTTAATCTAAAGTTATACAGTATTTGTCAATATTTGTATGTGTGTGTGTGTGTGTGTGTGTGTGTGCAGATCTTAACTCAAGAGGACTGGAACATGGTATTGTATAATGGCATGGCCTCTACCTCCCCCCTGGCGGCCCTGTATTTTGTCGCGCTCATGACTTTTGGGAACTATGTTCTGTTCAATCTACTTGTGGCCATTTTAGTCGAAGGATTTCAGGCTGAGGTAAGGTACACACCTTAGGGCATCTGGGTAATTGAGTGTTTTGGTTGATGCACAAAACAATCCCTGACATAACAGGGCCAATAACTTACAGGTTTAAAATTTCATGCTCAGTGGGGTTATTTGAATGCATTATCCTGATAAGCATCTGTTGGCTGTGATGCTTTTGTAACAAGGTCAGATTTGTGCAGGTGTTTAGCAATAAAATGACAGCAAGAACATGCCGTGACTCTAATATCTTACCGCTGTCCCAGGGCATTTTTCCAAAGGCTTTTGTTGTTCTTGCCATTGAATATATTTTCGATGTGCATGCTTGTATGAATACGGTTTCACGGGCAGGTATGCAGTCTGCAAGAGTAGGTTATCTCTCTAGGGAGCTTGTAGAAGTGGGCCTCCAGGTTATGGTCTAGATCTGAGGCATGATGTGAGGGTGAGTGGGGAACTAGAGCAAATGCGACTGACTTTCAGAGGGAGGGCAATGATTTGACATTTTTAGTAAAAAATGCTCATGGCTGTTTAGTTATTTTACAAGAGAAATTCTGTTCCTCACTCTCATTCAGTTGAAAGTGTGGTAATGTATACACACTTAGGTTATAAACATGAGTGAAAACCACATTCTATAACCAAGATGTGCTGTACGAATGGACTTAACCAGTATTTGCTTCGTAACTCAACCTTATTATTGTTCTTGTGTCATTTTGACCTTGTGTGCCTGTTTTTTGTTTTGTTTTTTTTCCCTGTCTGGAACAGGGTGATGCTAACCGTTCCTGCTCTGATGATGACAGATCCTCTTGTAATATAGAAGAAACAGAGAAAAAGAACTCGCTCCAGCTGTCAGGTACTGAGCTGTGGACTAACTAAAGAAATACTTTTAAAGCACAGCTGCATTTTCCTGAACTTTTTGTGAAATACTGTAGTATTTCATTTTGATTCAGCATAAAGAGTATTTTGAGGCTCAGAACTCCTTTCCAAATGATCTAAATGATGAGTTAATAACAGTCTTTTACAATGACAGTACATTGCATTATGGTATTACATGTTTATATTTATACATTAAGCCTCCAGTGTTTTGAATTCTGGTGATTTGAATTAGTCAGACAAAGTCATTTAGTACTGTAACATTCAAAGGTTTGGGGTCAGGAAGATTTTAAAAAAATAAATGAATTAATTTACATGTGCACCAATAATGTGATTATTTCTAATAATCAGATTAAGGTCTTAATCACAGTAAGATGTTTACATGACACGAGCAGAATTGGCATAACGTTGGTTTGACGTTGGACGTTTGATATTTGCAAATATAGGGACTGTCTCTAAAGTTACATTCGACATTGGTATGCACGTTTCTAACTTCAATAACATTTGAAGGGATTTACAGCCATAAAATCAAATGTAAAGTGTTCATCTAAGTGTCAGCTAAGATGCACACCTTTTATATTTTTGATATTTATTAAAATATACTGTCATATCATATGTAAAATTGCTATTTTTCACCACTGTATATGGGCTCATACATAAATATGCCATAATTTAAAGTTCAATAACATTTGAAGGGAATAATTTACAGCCATAAAACCAACAGTTAAGTGTTCATCCCGGTGTAAGCTATCATGCACACCTTTCATATTTTTGATAGCTTTAAATTATGACATATTTATGTATGAGCCTATATACAGTAGTGAAAAATAGTGATTTTTACATATGATTTGACAGTTTATTTTAATAAATATCAAAGATATAAAAGGTGTGCATCTTAGCTGACACTTAGATGAACACTTTACATTTGATTTTATGGCTGTAAATCCCTTCAAATGTTATTGAAGTTAGAAACGTGCATACCAATGTCGAATGTAACTTTAGAGACGGTCCCTAAATTTGCGAATCTCAAGCGTCCATCGTCAAACCAACGATTTTTACATATGATTTGACAGTTTATTTTAATAAATATCAAAGATATAAAAGGCATACCCCACCTAGTTTGATGTGATTATGGTTATTACAATTATTAGCTTAATTGCATTCATTTGATCAAAGTATTGTGTTTACATGAGGTAAAGTTTAATCGCAGTATTGCCAAAATCCCATTATAATCGCATTATGAGGGTTCATGTAAACACACTCAGTGACAGTTTGTCACACTTTAACTCCCATTAAGTCTATTTCTTATTTTAATCAATTGTCTTAGTAATCTATAACATACATCATTTATAATATTTTATTAAGACCATATTCATAGTACAGTATACATAATTTATAACGGTAATACACTATAAATGTTCTAAATAATCTATATTTTATGCTATACCATGCTAAGATACAACTCAAGTTGTATTGTAGCATAGTATAGTATATAATATAGATTTATGCTGTATAATATTTCAATAAATGTCTAATACTTCCATTCAAGATGAGGCAGAGGCAGGCTCAGGGAGTGAGGGAGAGCCCACTGAGCATCAGCCAGATCAGACAGTTACAGGTAAGACTGTTAAACTGGCTGACAGTAAAGGAATATATAGAGTGTGATAAGAAGAAAGATAGACATTAAATGATTTGAATGGAAGAGTAATTACAACAATATAAATTGAATTAGACAATGATTGAATAAACACTAAGCCTAACAATTGTGTTTACAATATGATTCTCTATATTAAGATGACACTGCCTCAGCTTTAAACTTCAAAGTGAAGGTCTATGTGCTGTCTTCTCTCTTAATTGGATATTTGTAACAACTTGTATTACTTGTATTAACAAGCACCCCCATCCACCCTCATCCAGGCCATCCCATACACCCACTACAAATTCTGAAACCAAAGACAACCCTATTTTTTTTGTATGACTATCAAAAAATGTCTAAATCCTTAGGCTGGGGCTGTGCAAAATAATTTTTTTTGTTTTGTTTTTTAACTGCACCTTCACTTCCCTTCTCCTTTTTCTTCCTTTTCCCTGATGCCTCTCTGTCTCTCACTTGTATGTGTGTACTTTTTTTTTGCTATTTTTCTTGTACCTATCACTTCTTCACTAGCAGTTCTACTAAACAGAACAGAACCTTGCTGCAAAACATCCACCTCATTTGAACAAATCTAAATTCGTCAAAGTATTACATTAGGACAATGTGTTGATGCTGTTTTTCATCTTAGAATGATTTAAATACCCATTTAACAAAAATATACTTCATACAAATACTTTATAGTAAAACAAATTTTCTAAATTGCCTAAATGTTAAAATTAGTACAATAACTACACCATGACAAGTTTTTTTTAGAAACATTATATGAATATGTTCTTGCATTATTATGATGACTCATATTTTTGTGCTGTTGACTGCCCTAGCTCCCTCCCTACCTATACTATAAATTGATATGAATATCTGTCTGCTAAATAACTAATACAACTTTGCAGTAGATAATAGTGATGTCATTTAGCACACAGTATTTTGACTGATGGTAGTAATGGGTTGCTGCTGCTAACATTTTCTAGCTTCCTCTAGCTTTGTCCGCATTTATCTCTTCATCTTTGAATCCCACACATTGACTACTTTGTTGCAAACCGTTTGGTGGAGGTGCTGAGTGGACTTGAACTGAATCGTAGCGTTGCCAGTCAAGACTAACAGATTCATGATTTATTATTTATTTATGATTGAATGCTGAATTCTGAAATTATGACTTTGGTACATTTGGACAGGCAATAATATAAACTTAATAATTTTTTTTTTTTTTTTAAAAAACACACACACACAGGGCAGCAGGCCAAATACTATAAATTGATGCCACAGGCAATTCTCCCGGTGGTCCCAATGACCAGTTCAGGCCAACTGTGAACATTGCATTGAAATGTCTTATTAATATCTGGTTTTAAAAAAAAAGAAAAAAACATGGCGCTATGAGATCTGAGGACATGACATTATGAATAATGCATGTGCACACTGAAGCTCTCCACAGACAGAAGACAAACTTGCATGCCCCCATCAGGGTCACCTGGCATGAGAGGAAGGTTTAGAGATTCCAGAAATTATGGAAGCTTTAAACTTTATAGGCTTGGTGGAATATACTTCCTAATTCCGCACCACAAACACAGAATAAATAGTTTTGCCATAAGCCTTGCAATAAGCTAGCTAGTGTTTTCTTCTGATGTTTTTATGAAATAATCAGTCTTGGCATGTTCGTTTGTGCAGATCCCAAGATTTCCACTTTGACCCCTAATGGGCATCTGGATTTGGCACCTGCACCCAACGCCAGGGGTTTGTACCCATCTGAAAGGCTGAGCTTTGCCTTGGGTTCCCGCAAGAGCAGCGTGAGCTCTCTGGGCAGGGCTAGCCTGGAGCAGACGACGCTGGTGAGCCTTTGTGCATGCTGCAGTCAACCTGCCATTCATTACAGGATCTTACTCACTGAAAAGCACAGAAGCTATATCATACCACTCCAGCAATCCAAAACCCCCTTAAAAAGCACAAAGAACACAATAATTATCCATTGGCTCTGCATGTATTAGCATTTAGCAAACCATTAATAAGACACTTACTCAGCACTTAGAGAGCCGTCTCTACTCGTCTAGCTTGCATTAAATTAGCATATACACAGAGGGTCGTTGAGCGGGCACTCGAAGAGCTGAGAGCAACTTATAAACTACATAATTATTTTTACAATGGTTTAAATAATAACAGCTCTTGTGAGGAGGTTGGCTTTTTATGAGGGCTCTAGACGGAGGGTGGAATTAGCTAAGAATGAGTTGAAAGCATGTGCTATTTATTTGCATGCGCTGTCTGTTGTTTTAGCCAGATTCACCAGGAATTATGTTAACCAGGTTACACCTAAAACTTTAGTGCAACACAAGATGATTTTGGTGCTAGGGTGTGGAGGATGCAGTAGACTACCATGATCAGAGAAACTTTACTGGACTGTACAAGCATCAGCCCACCAAACACCTGGACCTGAACCAGTCTCTTTAAAACACAAAGTGCGCTTGACTTAACGGCATGTTTACCATCTGCTTCCTGTGGGCAGTAATAGCACAACATTAATTATATCTGACATAAAGTTTTGTGATTAATACTAAAATCTATAACAATGTTAATATAATACAGTCTACACACCTAAAGACAGGTCAGATGGACTTCAAAATGGTTTGATAACAGCATCTACAACTAGTTCCAGTTTGTCTTACAACCATTCCCACTAGAAGAGCATTGGTGATGAGTAGCCTTTACATTCTGAGTTGACTATGATCTGGGTTTTTCTAAAGCAAATAATTCTTGTGGTGTGTACTTGGCATAAAACACAGGGGTGTGTGCTTAAATGTTAAATAAATGTTTTTTTTTGTTTGTTTTTTTGTTTTGTTTTTTTGTTTTTTTTTTAAGTAAATTAGGCATTTCAGTCTTGTAGTGTGTAGTGTTAAGTTCAGGTTCATATATTGACTATGAACATGTGTTCTCTGTGTGTGTCAGTGTCCAGGACGAGCTTCTTTGTACCACAATTGGGGACGGCCCGCACGACCCACTATATGGAGCCGCAGGTCGAGTTGGAACAGCTTGGGTCGATCCTCTAGATGCTTGGGGATGGGGGGTGGAGGTAGTTTACGGGTTCGTAGCCCTCACTCTCGTCCCTCTGAGCAGGAGTCCCTGCTGTCTCCTCCGCCCCCTCCTCTGCATCCGCCTCTTCTCTCTAGACACTTTGTCCCACGCAGAGAACGACGGGCTCTCTCTTTGGAGCTTCCGGAGCTTCTGCAGGTGCCCGGACCGGCCCTGCCTCCCCTGCACCCCCGGCAACGCAAAAAGAGCTTCTCTGGGGGTCTGGGAAGCGTTGGAGAGCACCAGGACTGTAATGGAAAGACACCATCAGTCCAACCACAAATCATCAATGAAGTCTACCCTCAGGTCAATACGCGCAAGGACAGGGAGGATCTGGATGATGACTATGTAAGTGCCCAGTAAACCTAGTAATTGTTTTAAGGAATAGTTCACCTATAAATAAAAAGTGTCGTCATGATGTTCCAAACCCATTTGAACTTGGTGTAACACAAAAGGAGAAATTTGACAATGCAGATGTCAAATGTACTGGGTGCTCTTATCCATACAGAGAAAGTGAATGGAGACGGATGCTGCTAAGCTCCAAAAATGCAGAAAAAATAGCACCATAAAAGCAGTCTTAAATAGATGTCATATTCCAAGTCTTCTAAATCCATACAATAGTTTCAGTTGAGAATAGCAACTTAAATGTTGATCTGTATTTTAAAATTTATACTACTGTTTGTACAGTAATTAATATTTTTATTCAGCAAGGATGCATTAAATTGATCAAAAGTGACAGCTAACACATTTATAAGATTTCTATTCCAAATGCTGTTCTTTTCAAACCTACTATTTATCAAAGAATCCTGAAAAATGCATCACTGTTTCCACAAAAATAGTAAGCCGCACAACTTGTGACGCTTGTGAGTGTTTGTTAGAAATTAAGAATTGTGGGAGAACATTGTGCTTTGTACATTTTTGGTAACACTTTATTTTGATGGTCCCTTTTGAACATTCTGTTGACTATACTGTAAGTAACTTTGCAACTACATGTGAACTAACTCTCATTAGAGTATTAGTAGACTGTTTGATTAATATCTGCTAACTCTTTATTGTGATGGCCACCCAACAGACAGTCCACGGGCTACAAGTAACTGTGCAAGTACATTTCAACTTATTCTAACCCTAACCCTACAAATCTACTAATACTATACTAACACTCTAATGAGAGTTAGTAGACATGCAGGTGCAATGTTACTTATAGTCAACAGAATGTGTTAAAGGGATCATTAAAGGGACCATCTTCAAACCATTTCATCTGGCTAGCACGCTTATAATGTTTACTCATATAGGCGGAGAGTAGGTGGTCTATTGTTGAACGCATTCGACCACATAAGCATCTGCACTGCAAAGCAATCTGGTCGAATGCATTTTCGACTACCTCTGGAAGTGGTCGAAAGTAAACAAGCTCAAAATGTTTTAGACCCGTTTACCCTTGTATTTAGTGCCATCCACTTATAATCTGATTGACCAAAATGTATCTTAATTCCAGGTGTAATCAGGGCCTTAGAATGATTTCTGAAGGATCATGTGACACTAAAGACTGAATTGTACCAAAGTAATTGCTGAAATAAACTTTTTAGAAATAAACTTTTGAACGGTAGTGTATTGTTTCTGAAGACTTGAATTATGCTACTTTTATGGTGTTTTTCATTTACGAAGCTCAAGAAGTTGCTCCATGGAAGAAAGATTTGATGAAAATGAGAGTTGCCTTTTAAACTGCAATTTTGTTGGATTATCTGAGAATTCTGGAGAGGAGGTAGTATTTATCCCTGTAAAAAACAAAAAAAACAACCAACCTTCTGCACACATTGTAAATCTGCTTAAGCAGCGCCAATTGTCCATACAATCAAATACACACTGAAAATCACCCAATTATTATCTGTTGAGGAGGAACGCTAACAGATGGCAGTAGGATTTTAGTTTTTAATTTACAGCCAGACTCTTGTTTTGTAAGCAATTAAGAGTAACATGGCAGCTCCAAGGGGACATGAAACATTGGAAAGCTCCGTTTCATAACTGCTTCGACTAACAAATGCGTCTCCAAGAAAATTCTCCCACCCTGGATCCTGCAGAATTAATCTCAGTCCTCAACTTTGCCAAAAAAATCTTCAACTAAATGCTTTTTCTGTCTGCAGAGTTTATGTTTCCGGATTCAGAAGATGATAGAAGTGTACAGACCAGACTGGTGTGAGACCAGAGAGGACTGGTCTGTCTTCCTCTTCTCTCCTCAAAACAAGTCAGTCCTTTCACTGTCTCCTCTCTTTCACTACATAATAGTCATGAACAGACTTCATAAGAGCTGAGGGAAGCTTTTTCACCTACTGACCTTGTTCACAAACAATTTATGTAGGTAGTTTTACATGTTATGTGGTAATGATGACATTTAAAGAGTTCTCTGTTCATTTTCAATGAGAAAGAAGCCGATAAATGGACATATATAGTTTTGCGTTTGTAGCTGCCATGTGTGATTGACCCATCAGGTGATTGTTGTGTTATTTTTTATTATATTTGGCATTTAATTTTTATGTGGTCAAAAATACTGCAGCAAAACTTGTCACTAATAATAAATAACATTGTATAAATGTCATTTTGTTTTAACTTTGTTGGTTTCAATAGTTTATATAATATTTACAGTAATAACCCATAGCCTGTTGCAGCTATGTTTGAGAGTGCAGCTGGAAGTTGTCTTTCATGGAACCTGACCTCATTATAACACAAAACAGATTAGAAGTTGCTCCATGCCCAAGAACAGGTTGAAATTACATAGATAAAGGGAAGCTTGTGTCACAGGTTGTTTCCTATAGTGCTACTGATTTGATCTCTGAGTAATACAGAGGGAAAGATGCCCGCACACCTCTTCTTCTTCTGATGGAAACTCAGCCAGCAGTTATTCTGCAATTCCTTCCTGATCAATAGCACTGATGGGCTGCCAGCTCTTTAGAGGGTGGCTTGATTAGGATATTGATCGGTGTCAAAGAGATAGGAGCCTATTATTCCCACCCTCTGCCTGTCAGTCTGTTTTTTCCAAACTGTCTAGTCTTTGAATGTCTATCTAAAGTTTGTGCTGTGATGGAAAAATTGAGATATTTTACTGTTCCAACACATAGTGAGCTGTCAGAATGCATTTTGACAAGCTCCATGAAAAAATAAATCCAAGATGGCAGATGAAGTCAGAATCATATTATACTACCATTCAAAAGTTTGGGGTCAGTAAATTTTAGTTTATTTCATTGTTTTGTTTTGTTTTTTTAAAGAAATTGCTACTTTTGTTCAGTGAGGATGCATTAGATTGGTTAAAAAATATTTATAATGTATAATTAACTCCTTGACATTGACAAAAAATTGGTTGGTATTCAGTTTTCAATTTTGGGATTTGAATATTCATTTTTTTCTTTGTTGTTTGTTTGTTTGTTGGCATCCCCCTCACGAAACGGTTCTCATTCGTGCTTGTATATGTTTACACTATAAAATATGGTGAAATACAATACTCTTTTTTTTTACAATTATCTTACATAGCCTAGCCGTTTTTGATAGGATGGACAGTTTAAGAAACCCAACCTTCTTATACTTAATAAATATATTTGCTTCTTCTTAGCCTACTAATGTGTTCCCTGTAACTGGAGTATTCTCTGTCTGAAGCACACAACTGCACGAACTTGTATTTTGGGTTAAGCTGCGTTGCTTTGACATTGTGGAAAATAGAATAATAGAAACAAAATGTATTAGCCTTTTTACCCGTTATTATCAGTCTAAATGAATCTACTGCAAAATATACGAACTTGTTAAAACTCAAACGTGAGATTTTACTAGGACGGAGTGTTCTTTATTTCTTACCATTCGTTCATTTATTTATTTTTCGTTTCGTAACTTTAAATGAGCAACAGAAAAACAGAACCCACATAACCCGCATACATGCAGTGCTTGAGTCGTTCGAGACCGTTCAACCGGGAGCACGCAGCCTTAAAGGGGCCACACCATATTTCTACACATTACACATGCTGTTATTAGAGAGAAGAATTACCTTCAGCCCCCTCCCGCCGAAGCTTCAAATATTCAGAGCTTCAAAGCTCAAAAAATGGTATTCGGACCAGCCCTACAATCCATACAAACATAAACAGAATATAAATCAAAACTGTGTAACATTACCGAATGAAATGTCAAACCCATGAAGAGTTAAAGGGCATATTGCAGGTTAGCGCTTCAGTGATTCAATGTATAGAAAAAGAATGTATTAAATAGATTTTCTTGAAAAAACATGTATAAATTCGCTACATAGGCTTCTGGAGTCGTTTTTTTTTTGAGAGAATTTTATTTCCGCATCTGAAAAATGCCAAATCGGAAGTGACGTAACTCAAGAGAGCGCGATCAATATAAACAATAGGAAAACAATGGATCGCAATGACAGTTTGGACACTGAGGAAATTGTAAATGTTTATTCATACTCGTATCACAAACCACAGCCATACAATTAGCCTGCTATGTGTTTAAGAGAGCAGGGACAGGCCAGGATTAGACAGAATAACGGTCAAAATAGACAAATTGAACTGTTGTGTGAGGAGAAGCAGTGGAGAACAGGGCAGCGACCGATGTAAGCTTAGCTAATGATATGTGCTCAGATCACAATAGGCAACAGCAAAGCTATGTGTACATAATTTGTATTCATGCAGTGTTGAAATTGATTAAAGTAAAAATGGTGAAGAAGCATTGCGTGTGTAAGTTTATTCATTTAATATAATTATTTACAGTAGTAGTATTACAATGTTGAACTCCATCATATCGCCAGGATGATAATCCTCCGGTCTATAATGAACGCGTTTTTCGAAGCACATGCAGAAGTGAAGCCCCGTCTCTTCACCTGCACAAAACAAACCCCAGCACAGAAGATAGCAGCGTCCTTTTTCTTGTTATTAAACCTCTGGACTTGATGTCCTGACAGGCTGAAGTTTGTGCAACCTCCACAAACACAATAATTTACCATGACGATGATAAATACAATACAAAAACTACAGAAAACACACTAATTCACGACTGCTGTCACTGAATACCAGCCTACTCTGCACTGAATCAACACTGAGCTCGGCAAACGATTCCCTTTAGTGACGTAAAATGATGCAACGCTGAAAAAAAAAAAACGTTTTTTACAGAGACCGTCACTTTATCTACTAAATTCATGCCCTTATGTCCTGCAAAACATTTTTAAACCCTGCAGTACCCTTTTATATGGTATTTTTGTACAAGGTTATATATTAATCTCGAAAAAAAAATTTAACCTGCAATATGCACTTTAACAATTGTGAAGCTTTAGGGTTGATTTTCTCAGCTTTTTGTTCAAAATGTTGCTTTTTTTAATGAAACTTGCCTATCAGCTGTTGAAATCAATTGCAAGTCTATTCAGGCTTGTAGATTCTAAATAGCTTGCTTGTGTTTCCATTACTGTTTGGCTGCTGTCTATGTAGGCAGTAGGCAGCTTACTAGGCTTTGGAACAATGTTGCTTTGTCTCGTTTACTCTTCAGGTTCAGGTTGTTGTGTCAGTCCATCATAGCCCATAAGCTGTTTGACTATGTGGTGCTGGCCTTCATCTTCTCAAACTGCATCACTGTGGCTCTGGAGAGACCCAAGATTCTTCAGGGTAGCCTGGTAAGACTGAGGCCATAGACATTTGATTCAGTTGTTCAACCTATTGTTTTACTGATTGATGATTTTCATTTGTCCACAAGCAGATATTTTCACTGCATTTTTCCCTTTTCCCTTTCTTCTCTTTTCCTTATATTTCTCTTTTTTTCTCTTTCTCTTTCCCTTTTCTTTCTGTAGGAGAGGCTTTTCCTTACCGTGTCCAATTACATTTTCACAGCCATATTTGTGGGGGAGATGACACTCAAGGTAAATATTTACATTCACTGCATGATATATTGCATTGATTTCAGGACTGCCATATTTAGGTTTTTTTCACCCTGTATGCTCTGCCATTACCTCTGATCTATGGTGACAAATCAGGAGAAAATTATCTATATTATCTTTATTTTCACAGCAGTTGCGGATACTGTGACTCTATCTACTACTATGTCAGTCTGCTAAGAATTAGCGCACTTTTTCCTTTTTTTCATGTGAGTTTTATGGTTTGAATTCTGCTGGAGTACAATTACTTTCCATTTAGTTATGCTAATAACATACAGTGGGGTCCAAAAGACTACCAGTGAAAATTCATCTGTTTTTCATCTTTCTGATTTAAAGCAGCTTTTCCATTTCCATTATATTTTTTTATTATAAGCATAAAAATTGGAGTGAACAGTTGAATTGAAAAAGTGAATAATAATTGTATCATCTTAGTTTTTGATTCGTTCCTCTTTTGCTTTGACAGCTGCACAAACAGATGTTTAATTGAAAACTGATGATCATGTTCTCCAGCATGATTTGAGATGATCCAAAGAGCATCTTGTGCTTCAGTGGAAATTATCTGACCGTCTGTACAAAGACTCACATGATCAGTGTCACAAATTTACTTATTTCTCCAGTGAGCTAGAAATAGTGCTGAATGTTAAAATTATTGTTAAAACTTTTTTTGTTTTCAGATTTAAAAAAAAAAAAAAAAAAGCATTGTACCCTGCTGTGTCTATGACCGAATATTACATAATTCATCATTATATTAAACTTTGAAAGATACTAAACAAAATTACACATACACAAATATGACACAAATTTGTTGGTGACAAAAGACTGTGGTCATTTGAACGAGTAATTATCTAAATATCTCCCAGAAGATGAAAGAGTGTGTGTGTGTGTGTGTGTGTGTGTGTGTGTGTGTGTGTGTGTGTGTGTGTGTGTGTGTGTGTGTGTGTGTGTGTGTGTGTGTGTGTGTGTGTGTGTGTGTGCTTTTGTTTATATTACATTGTGGGGACCAAATGTCCCCATGATGTAATATAAACCTGAGTTCACCTACATCGTGGGGACCAGCCAGCGGTCCCCACAATGTAAATGGGTTTATAAATCATATAGAATGAGTTTTTGTGAAAAAGTAAAAGTTTGCACAGTTTCCTGTGAGGGTTAGGTTTAGGGGTAGGGGCAGGGTAGGGGGATAGAATGTACAGTTTGTTCAGTGTAAAATGCATTGAAGTCTATGGAAAGTCCCCACAATTCACAAAAACAAACATGTGTGTGTGTGTGTGTGTGTGTGTGTGTGTGTGTGTGTGTGTGTGTGTGTGTGTGTGTGTGTGTGTGTGTGTGTGTGTGTGTGTGTGTGTGTGTGTGTGTGTGTGTGTGTGTGTGTGTGTGTGTGTGTGTATATCTCTAATCCATCTCTCATTTCATAATTTTCCTTTCATTCAATCTCTCTTTCTCAGTAGTTTTCACTCATGCTTTCTCCCGTGGACCTCTTGAGAGTGGAGTATTACGTTTGCTGGCTCTCTCATGACAAGCAATTAAGCAATGATATTAATTAGAGCCAGTTTCCTATTTCAGATGCAGTCAATCTCACAGTCTGGCCCATCTATTCAGCTGCAAGCACTTGGCACTTGTAGGTCATCAATTATGTAACTTAATCAATTATTAAAAAATCGAACAAACAAGAGATAAACCTGTCAAAAGTGTACTGTGCTTAAGTGAATATATATATATATATATATATATATATATATATATATATATATATATATATATATATATATATATATATATATATATATATTCTGTATAATAACTATACAAGAATTACATTTCTTTAGATGTTTTAGATAGCATTTCATAAATCATATTGTTGTCAGCGTTTGAAATGTCATGTCAACTAACCATACGCAGTCGATATTTAATGCGTATATCCTTTACTGTGGACATTTTTAAAAGCGTTGGTGCAGTGGGAGACACAAGTCAAACAATGATTCCACCTTTCTCCCGGGGACCAGAAAGTCAACAATTACAGTTCATCCTTGGGGAGGCAGATTCTGCAAGCTACAGCAAAAATATACCTACCAGTATAACCGCCTGAGGGGCAACGGCTGATTTTACTGTCCCCAACCCACCTACACTCGACTAATAGGAGTTCTGCAAGCAGATCTGCTCTCACTCAAAAACACCTCCTTAAATTGCTAGCATGAGTGTCACATTACTGTACTAGCCTGGTATACATCACTGATTTATTATTGGCTTCTTTTGGCAGTATTGTAAAGAAACTGTCAGGCTAATACAGCCCAAATTGATCCCAAGAAAGAGCAGATATGTGTAGCAGTAGGTATCTCATTTCTTAAAAGTACATAATTCTCTGTGTCTATCTCTGTTTTCTTGCTCTTTTTGCTCTTCTCACTTTCAGACCTCAGCCAATGCTGACGTCAGACTGAGTGTGCGTGCACGTATTTCTTTTTCCTGTCACTCGTCTTGTTAGTGTCACAAGAATCTGCCTGGGAGGCCTAAGGCTCGGGTCACCTTGGAGCTTCAGTGGATTTAGTCATGTTTTAGTTTCGCTGTTTTTCTGCTGTTTTTTATTTTCACAAATTAAATAGTTTTTTAAGTCTTGAAGTCATACTGTATCTCACAGCCATCAGCAGTTCCCTTAAGTACATCTGCATCACACTACTGACATAATGGTGGATTTTAGATGTACTTGTGCAGAGCTCAGCTGAGTTGCAAATTCAGCTCTACAGGAAGCACTTTTTTAGGGTTTCAGTTAGAATAGTTGGCTTGGCTTGACTGGAGATCACAAACTCTAACATTGCTGTCTGTTAATGTGTCTGTTTCCCCACTGTTTTTGTTTATTGTAGGTGGTGTCCATGGGTTTGTATATTGGAGAGCAGGCATATTTGCGCAGCAGCTGGAACATTTTGGATGGTTTCCTGGTGTTCGTGTCTTTGATTGACATTGTTGTGTCAATGGCGGGTGGGGCTAAGATCCTGGGGGTCCTGAGGGTTCTCAGGCTTCTTCGCACACTGCGCCCCCTCAGGTACAGCAAGCAGTTGCAAGCATTTTTGTGGTGTTGTCCAACGTATGCTTGGATTATATCTCTGCAGGTGATTTTTTTTTTTCTTTCTTCTAACAGGGTTATCAGTCGAGCTCCTGGACTCAAACTGGTCGTGGAGACTTTGATCACCTCTCTGAAGCCTATAGGAAACATAGTTCTCATCTGCTGTGCCTTTTTTATCATATTTGGCATCCTGGGTGTCCAGGTAAAGAACAAGGGCTCTCTCTGAAACATAATGCCTATTCAGTATGCTACCTGAGATTTTTCATGTATACAAACATTACAGTTCAAAAGTTTGGAGATTTAAAGAACTGAATACTTCAGCACGAATGCATTAAATTGATCAAAAGTGACAAAATTTTAACAATGTAAAAGTCTTTCAAATGTCAAATAAATATGGTTTAGAATTTTCTATTCATTAAAGAATTCTAAAAAAAAAAAAGAAAAAAAAGCGTATCACTGTTTCCACAAAAATGTTTTTAACATTGATGATAGTAAAAAATGTTTCTGCAGCAAATCAGCATATTACAATGATTTCTTCATGTCACACTGGAGATTGGAGTAATGATGCTGAAAATGGCTGTTTTTTTTGTTGGTTTTTTTATCAAATAAATGCAGTCTTGGTGAGCAAAAGAGCGTTCTTTCAAAAACATTGAAAAACTTAAATCTTTGAATGACAGTGTATATATTTTTAAAATAAACCGTAAATTTGAACAGGAGATCTTTTGCATATTGACAAAAAAAAAAAAAAAAAAAAATATATATATATATATATATATATATATATATATATATATATATATATATATATATATATATATATATCTTTAATTTCTTAATTTTTTGATGTCTTATCTTGCCTAGGGCACCAAGTAAGCCTGCCACTGGTGCAATCTCAAAAAAAAAAAGATAAATGATGCCCCAGCGGGCCCTAATGCCTTTTGTCTTTTTTTTTTCTTTTCTTTTTTCAGATTTTCTGCTTAATCTCACTATCATACCTTTCTGTTTCTTTTCATTTATTTGTTCATTATTTGTTCTTATTTCTTTTTAGTGCCATATCTTGTTCTTTTCTTCATAGAGAATGTTTTTTTTTTTTTCTATTTTCTCATGGTCTTCTTTCATAACACCCTTTTTTCTTTCAAATACCCCACAGTACTCTGACAGTTTTATTAAAGAGATGTTCGAGACGTGGCATTGAGTGACATGAAGTGTGTGCCATTTCTTTTGTTTTAACAGCTGTTCAAAGGCAAGTTCTACCATTGCTTGGGCCTCGATGTCAAAAACATCACGAACAAGTCCGACTGCCTCTTGGCCAATTATAAGTGGGTCCATCACAAGTATAATTTTGACAACTTGGGGCAGGTTAGTTTGTTCTCTGACTGGGCCTTTCAAATTACATGACAGATTCTGAGCAGCTCAATGTGTTGCTTTGTCTAATTTAAATTCATTGATGTATATATACATTGTGTGTTTGTGTGTGCATCTTTATCAGAATTACCTGTCATCGTTTTGTTGTTGTTTTTTTGTTTTTTTGCACCCTTTGTCTTTCCATCCATCTCCATACTTCCGTTTGTCCTTGTTTGTGCTCATATTAATGTGTGTTTATGTTTTTACAGGCTCTGATGTCCCTGTTTGTGCTGGCATCAAAGGACGGCTGGGTCAATATCATGTATCATGGTCTGGATGCAGTGGCAGTGGACCAGCAGGTAATGTTCCCATGTAACATGTTCACTGATGTTCCCATCCTGCCATCCTAATAATACTGACAGGGCGAATGTAAATGGTCGTCTTTCAATGTCGTATGAACTTTTTCATAAATTTGCATATTATCACAGTGAATCTTAACAGCCAGTCCTCTCATAATAGGGGTTGTGGGCAATATGAACCCAAAACAGGCACATTTAAACAAAGGTACAGTAAAGTGGCAGCACAAATTTAATCACACAGAGCTTATAAAATACACAAGTCAGTGGTTTTAAGACTTACCAAACTAGCTAGGTTTTCTGATTACCTTAAAAGTCCATAGATATCAGCATCAGTTCTGCTGTATGAACACTTTCTCCAACAAACAGATGCGATGAGACCTGTTTTCCTATTTGTTCATGTGATGTTTGAAATAAAGCCTTTTTCGCAGTAGACAGGTGCACCCTCAGTGGAAAAAAAAAAAAAAATTCTATAGCTAGGATACTACAAGCTTTAATAACTTTGTATAAAATGTACTCTAATTTCAGAATTAGTTATTTTCGTACTTAAGTGTTAAAAGATCTTAAAAGTTACTTTCTTTCAAACAAAATAAATAGCTATAAGGAATAATCACTCAACAGTGAATATTTAATCTTGAATACACACAACCAGCTTCATGAATACTAACAGGCTTTTGGCTCTGAAGCTGAAAAGCAATGACTTTCAAGAGTCCTCGATTCAAAAAGCAGTGAGCTTGCATAGGTCAGGGACCAGCACATAATGATTGCGTGTAGGCCTGCAGCCAAACCCTATCCCACTAGAAGAGCCCAACATCTCTAGGTAGTCAAACACAGGGCGGATTAAAAAAAAAACACACACACACACATGGATTAAATGGCATGTGTAATTTACCCGCTGCATCATCTCTGTCACACCAGAGTCCACTGCAGGATGTAATCTATGTGTGGAAGCAGATGGAAACGTGTAGAGTACTGTGTGCTTTCTCATCCCATGTTTTAGAATGAGCCAATTTAGACTTTGGCATCTTCGTTTTGCTCTAACACTGCTGCTAAGCAACCGAGTAAAAGCTGCACCTAAGTTCATTTTACCATAATTTGACCAATTTCCCTCAAGCTCATAAGTGTCTGCATGTTGATTTTTACTCAAGGCTGTGTTGAATAAGCATTGTTATTATCATTCCTCATTGTTCTGATCAAAACTTTGATGAAGAACCAGTCCTGACAGGTTTGTGCTACAGAAATTTATATCTCAAATAATGTGACTTATTGAGTAGAGGTGGACTTATATTTGTATTAAAAATGGGTTTACAATTGTAACCGGGCAGATGACAGGTGAACATCTTTAGCAGCAACCACAAAGCCCAAGCAAATGCCTAGCAACATCCTAGCGACCACCCCAGAATAGCATATCAAATGACTAGCAACACCCCAGTGAGTCGTGACTTTCATCCACCTTTCTTTCTGTCTCTTCATTTATCAGCCCATAACCAATAACAACCCATGGATGCTGCTGTACTTCATCTCGTTCCTCCTGATTGTCAGTTTCTTCGTGCTGAACATGTTTGTTGGAGTAGTGGTGGAGAACTTCCACAAGTGCCGTCTGTACCAGGAGGTCGAAGAGGCCAAGAGGAGAGAGGAAAAGAGACTGAAACGCATGGAGAAAAAGAGACGGAGTAAGGAGGAGAAAATGAGATGAGAGGCAAAATGTTTTGAATGGGTCAATAATGGAATAATAACAGTGGAATAATAATAATCTCCTGTTCAGTTTAATATTGTCTTCAGTTTGGGGAAAACTATATATTTATTATACTATTTATATATAATTTTGTTAAAAATAATGCAATGACTGATATTAGACATAGCCCTACTGGTTCCACAGACCTTCTGGTTCCATGAAATCTAGGGATGCACAATATTATTGTCTCATCTCCAGAATCGGCCAACAAAGGCTTAAAACGAAAACATCAGCATTGGCCTGATATGAAAAATGATGCCGATATGATTTGCCAACAATAAGACATGTTTATTATGCATCTGCAGTTCTTTCTTGAAGCAAACTTTTGCCTGAATTGTGATTAGACTCACTGTTTTGGATCACGCGCTGAACATGAGAATACAGATTGACACCACAACCTCCCCTGGCTCCTAATGCCTGCCCAGTAAGGAGTTTTATTTATTTAGGGGGCGCTGTAGGCCTACCTGTTAGACTAATGAAATAAAAGATAAAATACACAAATAGCATTAAGATACTTGTGTTTCTGAATAAATAAAGCAACAATTGGTGTCATAAAATCACGAATCTGATTATTTTTAAAGGTCAGAAGGTCAAAACGAATCCAAATGAAAAATTATTTGTTTATAATCAACGCACAGGAGAGACTTGGTGTTTTTTGTTTTTTTTTTGTTTTCAAAGAAAAAAGAAAATATACCAAAATTAGTGGCAAAATTATCTGCATATCGGATATCGGCAAAGATCCAATATCTTGCATCCTTAATGAAATCCATAAAGGAAAGGAGGAGGGAGGTAAAGGAAGAAACATAGTGACTGTAAATAAAAAGAGATGATTTGATTTGCACACTAATGCTGAACAACCAGTTTAATTCTCCAGACATCTCATAATAGTGTTAGCCAGATGGAGAGACAGCACAGGTGTGTTCTTTGATGCATCTTTCCTATGCAGAAAGCAAATCTAGTTTACAGACCAGAGAGTAGCCTTTTCATCACTTTTTATCATTTTAATAAAAAAATATTCTCCTGTCCCAATTTAATGTGTAGAGATAAACTTAATCCATTGGTCGGTTGATTTTCAGAAAAGTGTAAGCACTGTGGCTCTGTAGCGCTATCAAATAATTTCTTCTTTTGTTTGAATGTCACAACAACATTCAGCTTATCTAATGGCATAAGTTTGGGGGTGGGATTATAATTATGTTGAATTCCATTTGTTGAATATACACACTTCAACTTTAAATATTTGTTGTCAAAAGGTGTGCTTACTCATTTTAAACTGATCTAATAATTTCTCTCAGAGGCCCAGAAGTTGCCCTACTATGCCAGTTACAGTCATGTGCGATTGATGATCCACACTCTGTGCACTAGTCACTACCTGGACATCTTCATCACCTTCATCATCTGTGTGAACGTTGTGACTATGTCACTGGAGCACTACAGCCAGCCTCATGTAAGATAAAACACAGGCCTCATCCTCTAAATAATCTTTATTATTTAGATTTTTTTTCGTACCATATTGTATTTTTATCATTATAGCTATCGTTGCTGATTTGGCTTTACAATATATCACTTGCCTTGTTATTGTTTTCAGTGAGACAATTTTGTTCACAATTCAGAAATTTCCCACAGTCCCCTTGGGGATTTGAGACTGACACACTGGGGATTCATAAATTTGAGAAAATTTCTGCTCTGAAACGCATACCATTGCAAAAACACATGTGACAATCAATTTATTGGGCTTTATATGAACATTCATAGAATACATGATATTGTTATATAGCTAATGTAAAAATGACTGGTTGGACTGACTTTATGAACCTGAGGCGAAAGTCTTTTAATCATTCACACCTCTCTTGTTCTCTTCCTCTGTCTCTCTGGCTTCCTCTCCATCTGTATGTTTCCTTCCCCCCAGTCTCTGGAGATCACACTCAAGTACTGTAATTATTTCTTCACCAGCACCTTTGTGCTGGAGGCTGTCCTGAAGCTCATCGCATTTGGCTTCCGTCGTTTCTTCAAAGACAGGTATTCAGTTCATTCCCCTTCTCACCTTTCATCTCACGTTTTCTCTGCTACGATCGCTAATTGATTTAATGAATTCACTAGATGTCGATTCCACCTGACCGAATCCTCTTAGTTTCTTCTCTGGAGTCACTGGAGGGTGTTTTATTGGCAAAATGTTGCTTCTGCTGTTGCATTTATGACGCAGATAGAAATGAAATTAGCCCTGCATGGTGTTAATAGAACAAAATGCACCTGACTACAGAGAGAGCGAGAGTGAACATAGTTATTTGTCTCAAGGGTTTAATGAAATCTCACTTCTGTGTTTGTTTACCTAATAGAACTTCTATTTATCATTAGGCGGACTACAAGAGTAGTTCCTCTGGCTTGTCTTAAACTAATACTGACATGTATCGAGGTGCATCGAGAAAGCACAGGGTGTAAACATCCTGGCATTTTGTAGCTTTATTAGAATATATGGTATTGACCCATTTAAAAGAGTAAAAAACACAGGCTCACGCCGCAACACACTTTGTCTTTTTTATTCAAGCACATTTGGGTCTGACACCAGAAAGCTTTCAACAAGCCATTATTTATTGTCGTAGCTCTCCGTGCCTCTTAACTAGGTCACAATTACGAGCTGGATGGCAGAGGTGTGTGCACAGACAGGTGTGCCATGGCTGGTTCCAGCACTGCAGATGTGGGCGACTGTGATTTGTGCTGTAAAAACGAGCCGGCCCTCGTCCTGCATTAGCGAATGAGGTCACCTATGCTGGAGTGGGTCCTTAATTCTCCCTAATTGGGTGTTATTAAGTGGTCCCCAGCAACAATCCAGGACCTGTTTAACCAGACCGATCTTCAAATGTTAATTTCTTTTAAGCCAACTCTCTGGAGGAATAAATGACCAGACTGAAATGAAACTAGAGAGAAAGGTTGGATTCAGAGTGCATGAAAGTTGAGTTTTTGCATAACTAAGCAAATCTGTCCCCTGTGTATGTGTGCAGGTGGAACCAGCTGGATCTGGGAATAGTGCTGCTGTCAGTAATGGGCATCACACTGGAGGAGATAGAGATAAGTGCAGCTCTGCCCATCAACCCCACCATCATACGAATTATGAGGGTGCTACGTATCGCACGTGGTTAGTCACGCAAACACAGACACTGACCACTGGTTAATACCACTCATCATAGCTGCTGATAGGCATTAAACTTTTAAAACCCCTTAAAGGGTTAGTTCACCCAAAAATGAAAATTCTGTCATTAATTACTCACCCTTATGTCGTTCTACACCCACAAGACCTTTGTTCTTTGGCAGTTTGATACACGCTCCTAACCACTGATTTGAAACAAAAGATTCATAAAGCTTCAAAGATTTATGAAGAAGTGTTTTGAAATCGCCCATTACTAGATATTGTAGAATAGAGTCATTATTTATTCTCGTCGCTTTATAACATTAAGGTTGAACCACTGTAGTCACATGAACTGTTTTAAATATGTCTTTAGTTGCTTTCTGGGCATCTGAAAGTGTTAATTATCTTGCTGGCAATGGAGGCCTCACTGAGCCATCGGATTTTATCAAAAATTTCTTAATTTGTGTTCTGAAGATGAACGAAGTTCTTACGGGTGTGGAATGACATGAGGGTGAGTAATAAATTACATTATTTCCATTTTTGGGTGAACTAACCCTTTAAAATATGCAATTATGTGATTTGTCCTCATGCTTGCTGAGTACAGAGGCTTTTTTCCCTACTCTGGATTCCCTTACCAGTAAGGATGGGTCATGATGGTTGACCAATCCAACAACCTGTTTGAAATATATGATATATATATATGTGTGTGTGTGTGTGTGTATATATATATATCATGTGTGTATAGATTATTATGTTTCTAGCATGTTATATGTTTGGCAACGGTTCTTTTAACCCTAAAAGATTGAGTGTGTAGCTTTTCATTTCTTAAACAACCATGTATGAAGACACATCATGGCCATATTCCAGGATGACAATGTCAAGATTCACCAGGGTTAAAATTGTGAAAGAATGGTTCAGAGAGCATGAAGAATCATTTTCACACATGAAATGGCACCTCTGAGTCCAGACCTTAATTTTATTGAAAGTTTTTGGGATGTGCTGGTTTAGACTTTACAGAGTGCTCACCTCTTGCACTGTCAATACAAGATCTTGACCAAAACTTTCTGCACCTCTTGATTGAAATAACATCACAACTTTTATTTCCATCAAGAGGTGCATCATTCCAAACAGCAACTTTTTTTTGGCTGGGCAGTGTATATATATATATATATATATATAGAATCGCCCCTGACACATGCATTCCAGCGTAACCTCCACAAGTGCTTATTGTCACAGCACACAGCCTTTATTCTCCTGACTTTTATCTGTCTTTCTGTTATTTTTAGCCCTTTATCACTTTTATTGAGTGGTAAGTAGCGAGGGAACAGGAAATGATTGGGAGTGAAGACGAATGGGACTGAGAAATGTTGCGTGCCAGATTTGAACTTGATCCCCTACATGAGCACCACAGCCCAATGTGTTTTTGCATGTCCGTTAATCTTTTTTTAATCTTTTGTCTTAATAAATGACAAAAATCTATTTTTCTGCATTGTTCTCCAGATCAGATCAAATTGCTTTATTTCCTTTCTCAGTGTGCCATTCAATCTTCAGTCAGCCTGCCTGAAACACAAACAAACTCACTTCATGTACAGAATATTGTTACGAAATTTAGTTTAATTGCTTATCTCCAGTGCCAAATTCCCCAAATCTGTCGTTTTCTCCTCCCCATTTCCCTCTACTACCTGATCAGTGGCCCATGTGTTGATAAGCCCTTAATAGCCGATGAGTCTTATGTTTGCCTCATTACCCAGTACGAGCCTTAGAAATATTGACTCCATCATACCAAAATGATATTTTGCACAGGTCAGTGATGCTGTATTATTGAGGATTGATCTGTTTGTCTAGAGTTTAATCTGGTATTTAATCCTGCTGTTGTCCACAGCCATCACTGAGTCAGTGTGCCATCACTCTACATATGTACAGGGAGAGGGTGGCAGTGTGAGGGTTTAATTTTAGCCCTGACCTTTTCCTTCTCTCCTCATTAGCCGTTTAGGCTAGAATTAAACCAAGGTGGGAGGGGGTGATCCTTGTCGGTTAGCGGCCTTTTTGTTTTTCTTCTTCTGAAATGATCAACGCCTTGTAGACATGCACCCACACTGAGCTGTCTTGTTGAACTCTCTGTAACTCTCTTTTTCTCTCTCTCTCTCTCTCTCTCTCTCTGACAGTGTTAAAGCTGTTAAAGATGGCAACAGGAATGAGAGCACTGCTGGATACTGTAGTCCAAGCCCTGCCACAGGTGATAATACCATTGCAAACACCCTGATGAAGCATCACATTGTTACCCCACCCCCTTTTAGTCACATTTTGGCTTGAGAAGAGGAAGTCATCCAAGAACAGGCTGCTCATTGGCCCATGAAAATTGGTGACTCATAGGAACCATAAACTCACTCAGGGCGGATAATAACCCCAAAAGCAAGAATAAAGTACCTGCTTTTGCACACGCACACACACACACACACCTACACACACACACACACACACACACTTATCTTATTCATAGCTTTTTCAACAAGGATGCATTAATAACAAAGTTCATTTTTATGTCACAGCTTTAAAGCACTACATAAAATTGCATAAAGAGATATGAAAAAGAACTGACTCAAATAACAGTTGAGACTCTAAATAGAAAGATCCATCTCCCACAGAGCAGATGAGTTTGAGGAATATTTAAAAGACACAAGTTTGAAGAAAGAAGTAAAATGAAAAGAAAGCAGTTCTCACAGACTCCATAAAGCAATCAGAACTCTTTCATAACCGAACACAGAGTGTTGTTGTCATCTAAGTGGTCACAGAGTGGTAACTGCTTCAGGAGAAAACTGCTGGCTAGACATCGCCAGGGTGGAGTAAAGCTTCTCTCCTGTGTGGATATCGATCCCTTGTTCATTACTGCTGGGCCCAATGTCTTATCCCCATGGCATCTGTGAGGTAATTAACGCTGCAGCTGATTAAAGAGCCACTCAGGCACACAGTTCTACCACACAGTTCTTATTTAGTACATCCCTCCAGAAACTCCTGTGCATTTCCTTTACAACTCTCTTAGAGATACTGCTCATTCCCCATTGGCTTCAAATTGACTTTACAGTAGTTTAGACTATATCATTTAACCTTATTATGGTCCTCATATAGATTTTGTTTTGCAGTAGACATACCTTAAGCCAGTTCAAAAATTTGGAATCAGTAAGATTTTATCTCTTTTTTTTAAGCCTCTTTTGCTCACCAATATTGCTCACCAATTATTTGATTAAAAATACAGTAAACCAATAATACTGTAAAATATTAATATAATTTAAAATAATTTAAGTTTTATAATTTATTTAAAAACTGTTTTCTGTTTTAATATATTTTAAAATGTGATTTATTCCTGTGATGGCAAAGCTGTATTTTTAGCATCATTACTCCAGTCTTCAGTCACATGATCTTTCTGAAATCATTCTAATATGCTGTTTTGCTGCTCAAGAACTTTTTTTTTTTTTTAAACATTTTTTTAAATAGTTTTTTTGGTGAAACTGATCCTTTTTTCAGTATTTTTTTATTAAAGGTAGGGTAGGTCATTTTCGGAAAGGCTAGCAATAGTGAGCTAGCTTTGAAAGCATAAGATCCCACCCTCCCTTAAGAGTGTCTCCAAAGAAGACAAAAAAAACTGACTGCTGAAGATTAGTTTCGGCGTTGATAGTGTTGCCAATGGAACGCATAAAGTCAAAACCACTCCAAGTATAACGTCATGGGTTTCCATCTCTTCCAAATTACGGTTAGTTATGGCGTGAATGCAGCAAAGCTCATTGTTTTGGTTCAGGAAGAACTGCAAAATGTGGTTGCCGATTTGGTTGCGGTGCTCATGACTGGCGTCACTCTGCATACAGTAGCATGAAACGCGCTGATGAAGTATGATGTCTAAATAGGGTGCGCAAGGGTATGTAAAAACATAGGTTGACAGGCAGGAAGGACATCCTATTGTATCCCTCGGAATGAGTGGTATGATTGGATGAACATTTTATGGTCTTATGCCTTCCACAGATGATATAAATACATTTAGACCACTTAACTTAGTAATTGCTATCAGCAGGTGAAGAGACTTTCAACCAGCATAACAAAAAATGATTTTGAAGCAAATCACCTACCCTGCCTTTAAAAGAAAGTTCAAAACAACATTTATTTGAAATGGAAAACTTTTGTAACATTATAAATGTCTTTACTGTGCGTTATTATCAATGGAATGCATCCCTTCTGAATAAAAGACTGACAATAATTGAATGATACCATGTTTTTTTTGGACATAGTACCATTGTATTCTTTAAGCACCTTGGAGAGTACCTAAGGTGCATAAATATAGTAATCATGTATTACCACGATATATATCAAATGGTGTGGATTTACCATCTGTGTGAAACCAGTGCTTGTTTCTAAGCTGCCTAAGCAATATTTTGTGCTTCATAGGCTAGTGAAAATTCTAGTGAGATGCCTGCTGTACATAGACTGCATGTTTAGCCATCATAGGCTCATTTTAGATTGAAACACAGCCAGAGATGGTCATTTTAGAAATAAACAGAAGTATGATGCCGTTTTACAGCTATTGTGCACACATTCTGATTCTGTTAGGTCATAAAGTTTCCCTTTACATCTTGAAGCCAAAATGACTTTGTAATTTTGTAGCATTGGTTTGTAGGTTTGATAGGCCATTACTTAGCATTAAATGGTAATAAAGCTCAGTTGTTGTTTTATCATACCCGCTGACACGCCACATAAAATGACACAGCCAACCACATCCTGTAACTATACAAATTACAATAATGTGATCTAAGCACATTTTATTCACCATTTTACATGTTTATAGCTCTCTCACACTGTTTTCATAATTACCAGCACTTTAGGCTAGCTGTTAGCTCATGTGCCATATTCTTTATCACCTTCAGTTTTGTCTCATCTCTTTGTTTTTGTTTTGAGCTACCTGTGCAGCAGTGGACACACTCTGAACTCCTATGCTAATATTCTTGACAGGCTAGTGTGTTAGCGTTAGAGTGGTGAGCCTTACAAGCATGCACGCTCCATGTTCTTTGGCCGCATTAGGACACAGGTCATTTCCTCTAGTATGAGGGTTAATTCTGTCCTCAGAGCTGTACCTCCGACATGACCACTGGTACCATCCATCATTTATGAGCTTTTTGTTCATTCAAAAATTTGTTCTGCTTAATTTTGTTGCAGGGAAACAGGTACAGCAGTTGCTTAGACTGACTAGAGAGACTCAAATTGCAGGGGCAGAGATATTAAAATATACATTGCATTGTACATGTTATTGTTATGTCTGTTCCAGACACTTCTTCCATCTGTACTAAACCTCTGTTTTTTTGGTTGTTGTTGTTTTTTGTTTTGTTTTTTTGCTTTGAAACATTGCAAAAATAATTTTCTTAATCATTTTTTCCATTTTTTTTTTTTTGTTTTGCCCAAACCAAAATATATGAACATTCTTATAACATCACATATATTTACTTAAGAAGCAAAATTGCAAAAAATAATGGAAAAGTATGGCTTGAATTACATTTATTATTCTTACCCCATTAGCAAATATTTTGTTTTAGCTTTAAGCATAAATATAGCCAAATTTAGTAAGGTTTAAACATAAAACATGGGGAAAATGCCTTTTTTTAAGACACTATAGGATTACTGTGGTTTTTAGAAGGTGTTTTACTTGGAATTGTAAATGATCTTCTTTAAACTATAAAAAAAAAAAAAAAAGAATTAAAAACAATTTTGTCTTGAAAACGTCTCGGGTTACGAGTGTAACCCCTGTTCCCTGAGTAAGGGAACGAGACGCTATGTCGGATGACGTGATGGGAACCCTCTGTATTTTGTGTTCGTGAAGCACCTCTGTATCCAACCAATGAAAAGACTCAACGTCAGAGGCGGGTGACGTCACGGATCAGGAAGTTATAAAGCACACCTGAACACAAACCACGCCAGCTTCTGTAGGTTGTCTGAAGCAAGCGCACCAGGCATGCAGGAGATACGGCCACGTGACGTAGCGTCTCGTTCCCTTACTCAAGGAACAGGGATTACACTCGTAACCCGAGACGTTCCCTTTTCGTGGGAACTATCGACGCTACGTCGGATTACGTGATGGGAACGCAATCCCAACTACGCCGTGTCTCCGAGTGCCTGGCTGCTATCTTGTAGCACCCTGGCCCTCGGATTGATGTTAAGGTGAAGATTGTAAAATCTGATAAAGGTGTGCTGGGATGACCATCCAGCAGCACCACAAATGTCGTCCATAGAGACACCAGATAGGAGAGGTCTGGACGCGGCCATACCTCTCGTGGAGTGAGCACGCACCATCAGAGGACACGGGCGCCCCACCGTCTCATACGCAAGTGAGATGGCCTCGACCACCCACTTGCTCATCCGCTGTTTAGATGCTGGGCCCCCCTTCTTAGGGGACCCATAACATACAAACAATTGTTCTATTTTTCTCCACAGGGCAGCTCTGTGAACATACGCATCTAATGCTCTTACAGGGCAAAGCAGATTCTTCCTTTCCTGATCCAAATTCGCAAAAGAAGGCGGGCAGAAAGCCTCAAGTACAATGGGGCCTGGGACCCTCGTCGGAACCTTTGGAACATAGCCCGGCCTGGTATGCAGAAAGGCTTTCACCATACCAGGCACAAACTCAAGACAAGATAGAGCGACTGACAGCGCTTGTAAATCACCAATTCTCTTCAGAGAAGAGACGGCCAAGAGAAAGATGGTTTTAAGTGTCAAGAACTTGTCTGACACCTCTTCTATTGGCTCGAAGGGAGCCTCAGCCAGCCCTTGGAGCACAATAGTGAGGTCCCAGGTCGGGGTCTTTGTGCGCACCACAGGTCTCAACCTGAGTGCACCACGGAGGAAGCGTACTACTAGGGGGTCTCGACCCAGCGAGGAGCCCCCTACAGGGATATGATGAGCCGAAATAGTGGCCACATATACTTTCAGCATGGAAGGGGTTAAACCTTCCAAGAACTTTTCCTGAAGGAACCAAAGCACGTCTGAGACTGAAGAATGGACCGGGTCCAAATTTTCATTTATATAGGTACAGCTTCCTCGTGGAGGGAGCTCTGGAGTGAAGAATGGTCTCCACAACCTCGGTTGGGAGACCAGTTCCTATGAGCCTTGCCCCCTCAGGGGCCAGGCCCACAGTTTCCACATTTCTGGGCGGGGATGGAGAATCGTGCCGCCCGCTTGAGACAGGAGATCCTGCCTGAGGGGAAGCTCTAAGGGAGAGCCGTGAAGTAGAGACATTATGTCCGAAAACCATATCCTGGTCGGCCAGTAAGGGGCCACCAATATTAGGTCGACCTTCTCCTGGTGAACCTTCTCCAGAATTCCGGGGAGCATTGAGACTTGGGGGAACGCATACAGACGTAGCCTCGGCCACGTCTATAGCATGGCATTCAGCCCTACAGGTGCTGGGTCCTGAAGTGAGTACCACAGAGGGCACTGAGCTGACTCCTCTGTGGCAAATAGATCGACTTGAGCTCGACCGAAAGTTTTCCATATCAACTCCATCACCTCGGTGTGGAGTTTCCATTCCCCCGGTCTCGCGCCCTGCCTCAACAGGGCGTCCGCTCCCACATTCAACCGCCCGGGGATGTAAGCTGCTCTCAGCGAGAGGACCAGAGGAGGATGCGACTGGCCAGCTTGGATAATAGGCGAGACCGCAAACCCCCCTGATGGTTGATGTACGAGACCACCGCAGTGTTGTCCGTACGGACCAGCACATGATGGTCTCTCAGGTCGGGGAGGAAGTGTTTTAGTGCAAGAAACACCGCCATCATCTCCAGCCGATTTATGTGCCAGGAGTGCTGATGGTCCTCCCACAGACCCTGAGCTGAGCTGAGCGGCCACTCATGACTGCTCCCCAGCCCGTGAGGGAGGCATCTGTCGTAAGCATTACACGACGACCACAAGTCCCCAGCATGGGCCCCTTTGTTAGGAACCAAGGCTTTTTCCACATGACCAGAGCACGAAGGCATCGCCGCAAACCCCTTGGTCCTGAGCCACCACTGTAGGGGTCTCATGTGCAGGAGGCCAAAAGTAATGACGTTGGACGCAGCTGCCATCAGACCCAACAGTCTCTGAAACTGTTTTACAGTGAATCCCAGATTACACCTAAGTAGTTTGCAACCTGACTCGGGACCAGCACACTCTTTTTGGCGTTGAGCCTCAGCCCAAGCCTCTTCATGTGCGACAGAACAACATCTCGATGTTGAACTGCCAGTTGTTCTGTTTGAGCTAATATCAACCAATCATCGATATAGTTCAGCACGCGGATGCCCTGGAGTCTCAGCGGAGCCAGCGCTGCATCCACACACTTCGTGAACGTGCGGGGTGAGAGGGATAGGCCGAACGGAAGAACCCTGTATTGGTAAGCTTCGCCCCCGAAAGCAAACCTGAGGAACTTCCTGTGTGAAGGATGGATGGATACATGAAAATATGCGTCTTTCAGATCTATCGCTACAAACCAGTCCTCGGACCTGATCTGAGGGATGATCTGTCTGAGTGTAAGCATTTTGAACTTCAACTTCCTTACTGATCGATTTAACACACGTAAATCTATGATCGGATGCAACCCTCCATCCTTCTTCAGAACAATGAAGTAGCGGCTGTAAAAGCCCGACATTTTGCTGGGAGGGGAAACCCTTTCTATAGCCCCTTTTTGCAAAAGCGTCATTACTTCTTGCTCCATCACCAGAGACTGCTCTGGGGTTACCACCGTAGGAAGCACCCCATTAAAATTGGGCGGTCGTGAACCGAACTGAATTCTGTAGCCCTGTTCTATCATGAGCAGCACCCACTTCGAAACATTCGGGAGATTTTTCCACTCTTCCAAATATTCTACTAAGGGAACCAGTCTCTCGAGACTGGTCTCTGATGTTTTTTGAGCACTTGGCTCGTCCATCTGACGCGGCGCACCGGCAGACAGGCGAATCACGTGCTGGCCGACCCTCCTCGGAGGATCGGTGGAGACCGCTGCGCCCTGACTCACACTTGGTGGCAGGGTTGACATAACGGTCCCGAGGAGGACCCGATATACGAATCCTCCCAGAGGGGGCTGCCCTCGAGAGATCCTGCGCCACTAACGTCAGGACCTCTTCTTTGAAGCATTCCGAGAGATAATGATGGCCCTCAGATCCGCCCTACCTCCGGAAGGCTTCGCCTGTGCCGCCCGTCCCGGTCCCTAGGCACTGCGTGGGGGAGTACGGGAGGCGACACTGGCCTTTTGTTTCGCTCTGTGCGCAAATGTTGCTGAGGAGCTGGCTGTCGGCCGAGGCTGGTCCTGCCCAGCAGCCTCGGGGGGATGAGAGCAGCGGGGAATAATTTAAGAAAAAGCCTCTGTTTGTTTGCGTGACTCCTGGAACCTGTCGACGACCGTTGACATTGCGTCGCCGAACAGGCCACCAGGAGACAGTGGCGCGTCCATAAGCATGTTTTTGTCACGCTCTTTGATGTCTGACAGATTTAACCACAGGTGCCTCTCCATGGCCACCAGGGCTGCCATAGAACGGCCGATGGATTTGGCCGTCTCCTTAGTGGCCCGGAGAGCTAAATCTGTGGCTTTACGAAGCTCATGAATCGCCTCAAAGGACGCTTCCCTGCTCTGATCAATTTCCCCCAGCAGGTCGGCTTGGTATGCCTGGAGAATAGACATGGTGTGAAGGCATGCCGCCGCCTGACCTGCCGCCGAATAAGCCTTGCCCACCAAGCTAGATGTAGTTTTGAGGGGCTTGGTGGGCAGCGCCGGGGTCTTAAGGGACGACGCGGTCTCGGGCGAGAGATAACTTGCAAGCGTCTCCTCTACCCGAGGCATCGCCCCATAGCCGTGATGTTTCAGACCGACAATATTGCTGTACAGTGATGTCTGCGGGCTGTACAGCCGATACTGCACAGGTCTCTTCCACGACCTCGACACCTCGGCATGGAGGTCGGGAAAGAACGGCAGACCCTGGTGCTGAGGCAGTGACCGAGGGGGAAGAAAGCGTTCATCCAGTTTACTTTTAACTCTGGACTCAGCTTTCTCCGCGGGCCATTCGATATTTAACTTTTCAACAGCCCTAGTCACCACCTCTAATAGCTCCTCATAAGCTGGTGAAGCTGATGGCGGTTCATCATCGACGCTCTCTACATCAACCTCCTCGGAGGAAGATATATTGAGCATTGGTGTCTCTCTTCGGGGGGAAGAAACCGCTACGCGTGCTTCCGCTGCCAAAGGAGAGACACTGGGTCTAGCGGGTAAGGGAAGCGATAAGGCAGAGCCCGTCTTTTCCCCCTCCGCTAGATCCATCTGTGAAACCCACGAGTGCAGCCTGCACTGTGCCTCGGCAGCAGCGGGACCAGACCCGCGGGGAACACTCGCCTCGGCGCCCTCCTCGAAGACCGCTCGACGCGATCGCAGCACTCTGAGGGTGAGCTGCTCACTCGAGAGCCGCCTGTGCATGCTCAACCTCCAGGCATTTTACGCACAATACACAATAAAGCGTGGGCAGGGAGGAGCACACTTTCTAAATTGCTGCTTTTCCGCCATAATAACTGTGTCTTATATATATATTGTGCTTGAAACTCTTGTCCTCGGACGAAGAGATCACTGTGTGAATGTATCAGACAGACAACAATAAATAAGACAAACGAGATACAGAGAGCGCTTGCTGAAGACAACAGAAGCTGGCGTGCTTTGTGTTCAGGTGTGCTTTATAGCTTTATCGCGTCTTTTCATTGGTTGGATACAGAGGTGCTTCACGAACACAAAATACAGAGGGTTCCCATCACGTCATCCAACGTAGCGTCGATAGTTCCCACGAAAGGGAACAGGACAGCTCTGTTTAGCTATACAATTACAGAGATTTAGTGCAAAACTATAAACTTTTGTGCACTAATTTTTGTTCTACTTTAGCTTAATTGAGATTGTGGTACTGCTCTTGGCCTTTGTATGATAATTGTTATTTGCTTTGGATAAAATTATCTGCTGAATGATTCAATGTAAATGTAATATGGTGTGCTTGCCTGTATATTGTGTCAAGGATGAATGCATGTGTCCTGGTTTCAGTATTGATTGGTGTGTTTCAGGTGGGGAACCTTGGACTCCTCTTCATGCTGCTCTTCTTTATTTATGCGGCACTCGGGGTGGAATTGTTTGGAGAGCTGGGTAAGAACATACTACTCCTCTTTAACCCCTTTTGATGCATATTTCTCTTCCTTTCAA
Organism: Chanodichthys erythropterus; assembly: GCF_024489055.1. Classification (NCBI taxonomy): domain Eukaryota; kingdom Metazoa; phylum Chordata; class Actinopteri; order Cypriniformes; family Xenocyprididae; genus Chanodichthys; species Chanodichthys erythropterus. Next base: position 34,204,109 of record NC_090223.1, read on the forward strand.
TCTTTCTCCCTCACTGGCTTTATGTCAGTTCTTTTGAATTTGGCATGACTGCAGACCTGCCAACATGTACGCATTTTGCGTAGTGGGTACGCATTTTGACCTCAAAGTACGCTGGTACGATTTGTCACTCTAAACTACAAACTAAAAGTTTAAGTTTGCCTAATATATGTGGGTGTAATATAATTATTGTACATATAAATACAAACACATTCATGTATATATTTGAGAAATATTTACAGGTATATGTATTTATTTCTATTTTTATATCATTTATATCATATATAAATACAAATATTTTGTACATAAATAACATATTTCTCTTAAATATATACATTAACTTGTGTATATTTATATATGCATATTAATTACACACAGTACTCACACATATATTATGCAAACTCAAACTTTTATTTTGTATGCGATTAATCATGATTAATCGTTTGACAGCCCTACAGTACAGTAGTCACGGTACTTCTAACTCCTTAAGGTAAACGTGTATAAAATGTTCAAATAATGTTGAACAACAAATCTAAATAAAATTGAAATCGCTATATGGCTTAGTGATTATGAAAATGTTGTGATGTGTGACTGACTGACAAGCGCGAGTCTGAAAAAACGCGTTTATTTTTTCTCAATGTTCAGAAACGTAGCCTACATATGTTGCGTTACTGTGTTAATAATAACTAAAGCACCTAATTATTTTACATAGCCTACTTATTTTGTATGAAAACTAGCACATTAGTTACTTACGCATTTAAAATTACTGTTGTTTCAGTGCTGCGCAAGCTCTCTCTCATAAACGCAAACGCGCGTGCACACAGAGAGAGGCAAGATCATTGTAAAATGAAAATTTCCGTACTTGGTTTAAACTTTGTTCTTGCTTGTGTTATTTTTCTGTCGGTAAGCATTTTGAATTATCCATCCATGTTTTTAAGATTCGTTAAATGGCGGACACTTTAGTTAACACAACCCATCGTTATATGTAGGACTAACTTTTACTTGATATTCTTGAATTTTCAATTCGTTTTTGCTATTATGGGTCCTTTCTATTCATTGTCAACAGTTTTCTATAAATATGTTTGTATTGGCTAACCTTTATACAGCGAATGTTTCTTGTTTATAATGTGCAATGATCAAATGCAAGGACAGCACGTTATTGAAACCCTTTTTTCTGTGGGATTTAGTAGTTATTATACTTGGATATTGGAATAATAAATTAAGTATTCAATGTTTTTACTGTTTTCAAAGGGTTTCTAAATTTTATACTAGTTTCCATTACAAAACCTGTATAAAGGACTGTCAGATTAGTTGTAGTATGTAAATATAGCCTACTTGTTTTAGTTCATATAATTGAATGCGATTCACTCGTGGTTGTCAGTTTGTATAAGCACACATTGTTAATCATGAATTTAAAAAATGCTTTTGAGCAGGTTTGAAATTTTTTAATTGGATCAAATTCAAAAAACTTTAACAGTAAAAATTAGATTTATAAAGATAGGTGAGTGCGTGCGTGCGTGAGTATGTGAGTGTTTTGTGTATTACATTCTCAAAAATGCCTGTGACTGCATAGGTAACATTGAGACAAAGCTTTTAGGTGATAACATTCACAATAGTATGCATCAATACAAAGTCTCTTTATGTCTCTATCTGTTTCCTTCAGTTTGCAATGAGGACTACCCATGTGAGGGAATGAGTCGACATGCCACCTTTGAAAATTTTGGCATGGCATTCCTCACCCTCTTTCAGGTGTCCACTGGAGACAACTGGAACGGCATCATGAAGGTACAGTACCATGAGCATCACTTTGTTATAAAAAGAGGTGGGGACAGCTAGTAAAAAATCTTTTTAAACTTTTATTTATTTAGTTTGGAGTCATAAGATTTTTTAAATGTTTTTAAAAGTTGCTAAATATTATTATGATTTAAAGCTGTTTACAGCTGTTTTCTTTTCTAATATATTTTAAAGTGTAATTTATTCCTGTGATGCAAAGCTGAATTTTCAGCATCATTACTCCAGTCTTCAGTGTCACATGATCCTTCAGAAATCATTCTAATATGATGATTAGATGATTAAGAAACATTTCTTATTATTATCAGTGTTGTATTGTTTAATATTATTGTGGAAACAATATTACTTTTTTTTCAGAATATAGAAATATTTTAGACGACTATTATAAATGTATTACATATTTAGACTATAAATGTGTTTACTGTCACTTTTGTCATTGCCTTAAAAAAGTATTGATTTCTTAAAAAAAAAGAAAAAGAAAAAATTCTGTCTCCAAACTTTTGAACAGAAGTGTAGGTACACAGACTACCTGAAATTGCAAGTACCTAGCTCATTATTATTAAAGGTGCCATAGAACGCTTTTTCACAAGATGTAATATAAGTCTAAGGTGTCTCCTGAATGTGTCTGTGAAGTTCCAGCTCAAAATACCCCATAGATTTTTTTTTTTATTAATTTTTTAACTGCCTATTTTGGGCCATAATTAAAAATGTGCCGATTCTGTGCATGTCCCCTTTAAATGCTCCCCGCCCCAAGCTCGCGACTCTATAATACACTGCATAAACAAAAGTTCCCACAGCTAATATAACCCTCAAAATGGATCTTTACAAAGTGTTCATCATGCAGCATATCCGATTATGTAAGTATGGTATTTATTTGGATGTTTACATTTGATTCTGAATGATTCTGATAGTAGCCTATGCTGCGGCTAACGGAGCTACAGCTAACATTACACACTGTTGGAGAGATTTATAAAGAATGAAGTTGTGTTTACGAATTATACAGACTGCAAGTGTTTAATAATGAAAATACCAACATGGCTCTGGTCTCTGTGAATACAGTAATAAACAAAGGTAACATTAACCACATTTAACAGTACATTAGCAACATGCTAACGAAACATTTAGAAAGATAATTTACAAATATCACATCTGCCATTTTTCGCTATAGTCCTTGCTTACTTACCTGCAGAATGTCTGATGATTTGGCTGTGCACATCCAGACGTTAATACTGCCTTTCCTTGTCTAATGCCTTGAACATGGGCTGGCATATGCAAAAGTTGGGGGCGTACATATTAATGATCCTGACTGTTACGTAACAGTCGGTGTTATGTTGAGATTCGCCTGTTCTTCAGAGGTCTTTTGCACAAATCAAATTTACATAAGAAGGAGAAAACAATGGAGTTTGCGACTCAATGTATGTCATCTCCATGTACAGAACTCTTATTATTTATTTAACTATGCCGAGGTAAATTAAATTTTTAATTCTAGGGCACCTTTAATTAATGCATAAATCATATTAAATGATGACTAAACATTCTATGTGATTAATTTATTTGAAGATGCGTTTAAAAAAAAAAAAGTAAATTCAGTGTCTTTCCCCTTAAAGCCGATTTAAGTATTCAAATGAGCTGACATATTTAATTTGATATCTTCATCCTTTCATCTGCCACTGTTGTTCCTGGGATTTTCTAGATTAGTGGATGAATGCAGTGATCAGCAGTTCAAAACCAAATATGATTTAGATTTTAATATAAGATGTTCAAGATCATAATAAATAAACACTAATTACATTAGGTTTGTACTGTATCAGCAACAGGGATGCATTTCTTCGTATTTGGTTTTATGATTACATCATGGAAAAACAATTGACATGTAGAATAGACAAGAAAACATTGCTGTTGTCACTTTCTGGAACTGAAGAGAATGAGCACTTCTGATGCTGAATCTGCATTCATTATAACACACAAAACAAAGGCAAATCAAATGAGAACTTGCTTATTCTGTGTTCGGTACAACACTGTCATTTCATAAAGTGTTGGGAACTAAATCAGCTCAGGAAAAATGTGTGCTTAAAAGCTGTGCTTAAAAGTACCCATTTAAGTGCAGAGTACTCAACAGAAGAAGCTGACAGATTACTTGCAGATGATATGACCAGACACTTCAGAGACACATTCACAAGCAAGACGCATATGTTGTATAATATCTAATGTCACCGCAGTAAAGAGGCCAGGATAGGTTGTTATGAAAAGTCCTTTGAGGAAGTGGCTTATATATCTACAGCATTACAATCTGTTCACTTTTCCGCACTTTTCTTGATCCCTTCTTTTGGTTGGAACGTTTTCATTATAGCCTCTTTTATCATTGTTTTTCTCTCATGTTCTCTGTATCTTTCTCATTTCTAATACACTTGTCTTTGAGGAATGAGTTCTTATCGGCATGTATAAAGAGAATCTGGCGCCTTTCATCTGCTCTCCCTCCAACCTGGCGTTTATATGATAGGTATATGATGGAGGAACTACCAGCTCAGCATATTCAGCGCAGTAGTAAACCACACCTGAATAAATGAGAACACATCGATGCGTAACACCCCACACATACCAGAGTGTGCATTTGATGGAGGGTGTCAGGCTTCCCCCATTAGGCACACACACAATGAGTTTTATGGTTTCCTGGCAGCTAAAGCACCATAATCAGAGCTGTAAATTACAACCTGAGTTTCGACATACCTGCAGAGAAGCCACCGCAACAGCCCTGCACCCATGTGCCTCTCAGTCACTGCAGCTTTTCGAAGAAAAAATATAGGTAGAGTTTGTTACATCAGAATAAATCAAAATTAAATTGGCAGTTTGGGATTTGTTCCTATTGTTCCTGTTGCTCATGATAATCAAACTGCAGATGATAAGAGGAGGAAGGGGAAGTCATTTGTCACACAAAGCACTGGTTATCAGCCATCTGTAGAGGCCATTGTAAATTTAAAGTATTAAAAAAATATGCTTGTCATTTAAAAAAAAAAAGAGAGAGAGAGAGAGAGAAGATATAATGCCAAATTCATTTAATCAGTTTTTTGTCTTGTTTTCCTTCATAAAATAAAATAAATCTCATTACAGTGCAGCTATTTAAGTCCAAAAAATATAGTTCTAAAAGAAGTGGGATTGAGTATTGGAAATCTGTGTAGTGAGTGTGATTTGTCCAGTCAAATGAACATAACTACCTGTTGTATAAGTTTATGGTAACACTCTCTTCACTCCTGTAGGACACTCTTCGAGAATGCCCGCCGGGCGAGTACGCCTGCAATCCGAGCCTGCAATTCATCTCTCCTCTGTACTTTGTGAGTTTTGTGCTCACGGCCCAGTTTGTTCTGATCAATGTCGTCGTGGCAGTGCTCATGAAACACCTGGACGACTCAAACAAAGAGGCCCAGGAGGAGGCAGAGATGGATGCAGAAATTGAGATGGAGCTGGCCCAGGGAGCACTCTGCTGCATCATTGGAGGGGGGACTGGAGGGGGGACCGTAGCTGAGAGGAGCAGTGGAGGGCATCAGGGGCCTGGTTCCAGCTCTGGAACAGCAACTGTTCTACCACCATCCCCAAACACACACACAGGGACCCACGAGCACAACAGCGCCAGGAAACTTTACTCACCAGCCCAGGTAGGACACTCACAGTGCTAGCAGGGAATGGATGGATGGACTGATAAACAGATGATTGATGGAGGAATGTATTCATGAATATTAGGATATGCTTAGATGGATGAATGAATAGATAAATAGATTGGGTCATGGAGCAAAGGATTGATGAATTAATGATTTGGGTGAAAGGAAGAATGCATAGATTGTCAATGAGATAATGGATGAATAATTAAATGATGGATGAATAAATGGATAGATTGTAGATGGGGGAATGTATTGATTAAGAAAAGGTTTGACTGAATGGATGGTCATAATGATGGATACTGGAGGTGTGATTGATTGATGATTGGATTGACAAAGAGATAGATTGACTGTTAATGGAGGAATGAATTGGTAAATATATGGTTTGGTTGGATATATTCATGCATGAATGTATATAGTGAGTTATTTTAAATCCCAGTTATGACATATATCACAAAATGGATATAATTATGCTGCAAGTCAAATCCTAAAATTGAATTTCAAAACATTTATAGGGGTCTACATTTCTACATATAACAATGCAAAAGTCTTAATGTCATGTTTGATCAATATAATGTATCCTTTTTTGAAAGAAATAATACTTTTATTCATCATTTATAATAATAAGAAATATTTCTTGACAGGTTTTCAATGGGCCTTAAAGGAAAAAAAACACTATTTTTGAAAATATGCTCATTTTCCAAGAGTTGAGTTTTACCATTTTGGAATCCATTCAGCTGATCTCCGGGTCTGGCGGTACCACTTTTAGCATAGCATAGCATAGATCATAGAATCTGATTAAACCGTTAGCATCTCGCTCAAAAATGACCAAAGAGTTTCGATATTTGTCCTATTGAAAACTTGACTCTTCTGTAGTTACATCGTGTACTAAGACTGACGGAAAATGAAACGTTGCGATTTTCTTAGGCCAGTATGGCTAGGAACTATACTCTCATTCCGGCGTAATAATCAAGGAAATTTGCTGCCGTATCATGGGTGCAGCTGGCGTGTTATTTTGTTGCTAATACAACTCATTGTTAGCTTGACTTCGTCATACTCATATTCTAGGCAGAATGTGAGTCTGATACTGCTCCATTGCACTTGAATTATGGGCGTGTCTTAACCGAACCAGTAAAAAAAAAACTCTGCACTCAATTGGATAGACCTACAACCAATCAGAGCAACGCAGTAAGTGACATATGTTGAACTTGTACTTAAACTTTTGCCGAATCCCGTTGGAAGGACGGCAAACACATCTTTCCCATCGACAAATGCCTTGATTGCGGTTCTTTGTTAATGCGCTGTCGATTTCTTTTATTACAGACGTGATAGCGGAATCTAAACATCTTACTTCTCCAGCTGCAGTCATCATTGGTGAAAACAAGCACTCTTTGATGACGTGGGTGGTTACGTAACCGCAGATAGCCTGTCCATCATCGATTAAAGCCCACCCTGGCAATTTGATTGGCTCGGCCTTCTGGGAGCCGAGCATAATTACTCCACAATGGATCGAGTCCAGACCGAACTTCCCGTCCAAAAAATGTTGTGGGCGGGGTTCGGGCTGGCACCCAGGCTAACTCATTGTGTTTCTCCCTAGGCATTTACATTTAGAAAACATACGGCTATACTACATATTTAGTATTAAAAAAATGTCTTAAAGTCTTAAATTTACCTTTATAAAAACTATAGAAACCCTGCTTGAGCAGCAAATCATCATATTAGAATGATTTCAGAAGGATCACGTGACACTGAAGACTGGAGTAATGATGCTGAAAATTCAGCTTTTCATCACATGAAGAAATTGCATTTCAAAATATATTAAAATAGAAAACAATTAATTTAAATCGTAATAATATTTCACAATATTAATGATTTATTTTTCATCAAATAAATGCAGCCTTGGTGAGCAGAGAATACACTTTATAAACTTTTAGATGGTTGTGTATGTTCAAAAGACCTGGATAAATTTGCTTAGACAAAATTTAAATTGCCATGTTGGAAATATATTACATATTCTATATTCTTATAGATAAAATGTCTTTATTTTTCACTTATCCATTTTCATCTCTCAGTCATAGTCAGATGCACAGTATATGATGGACAGTTTCTGTGTATATGCTCAGGTGACCAAAATGATGCTTTAGATTAAATGTGTGACACAGTTTACTCTCTCATCTTACCATATTCTCCCCTTTAGCAGAAACTCTAGTGATTGACACATTTCTACCATCATGTGGTACATACTGTACCATAAGTAGCCATGGATTTCTGGATGTTCTGTACAAGTTTGCGTACTGTCTGTAGTGTTTTGTTTTCATGCATGGAAAAATGTTAGCGCCATTTGCTCATGAAGTATGATTTGGGTCTGCTAAAAAGGGCAAAAGAGGCATAATGAGGGGGAAGGAAAAGCCACAGAATGAGACGTTTTCATTATAGATCATCGGGACTCGCCCCAGCTTGGGTCCTGTCGCCATGGAAACACATTATGTCAGTCTGCAAAGTTCTCTTAGATATGTAAACACTAAACTACTAAACTACAATTAATCACATTTTGTAATTAAGTTAAGGATCAAATATGATTAACTGCTTAATTAAATCTATTAGTACAAACCAGGAAAGAAAAGTTTCTCACGTGCATGCATGACTGAACTGCTAAAAAGAGAATACTGACAAATGTTGTGGTGCACTCGCACAGACACACATACACACACACACACATGATGACTCACTGTCAGGCAGCTATTGTGGAGCTATAATTGTCTTTACCTGTCCATTTTTAGCTTCTGCAGCAGATTATGTAACTGCCGAGAGAAGAGGAGAAGAGAGGAGGAGGACAGAGAGAGAAAGGAATGGAATCCTAATTGAAGGGTTGAATTCATTGCGATGTTAAGCACATGGATTCAATAGTGAAGCTGGGCTTGTTTATCCACCTAAATTGTAAACGTTTTTTACATGCTCATGCAGTTAGGTGTCAATGGTTAGTATAGATTGGAACATTTGAACTTTACACCCAGAAAAGAAAAGGAGAGTTCAGACTGTAACTGTTGCAGCAGTGATTCTACTTTCTACGAATAGGGCAGTGATTCCCAAACTTTTTCTGATGGACCCCCCTTTTGTAGAAAAATATTATGCCCCAACCCACCCCCACACACACACATACACGTTTGTTTTTGTGAATTGTGGGGACATTCCTTAGCCATAATGGGTTTTATACTGTACAAACTTTATTTTCTATTGCCCTACACCTAAACCTACCCATCACAGGAAACTGTGTACATTTTTACTTTCTCAAAAAAAATCATTCTGTATGATTTATAAGCCTTTTGAAAAATGGGGACATGGAGTAATGTCCTCATAAGTCACCATCTCTTTGTAATACCTATGTTATACCCATGTCATTATACAAATTTGTGTCCTGATATGTCACAAAAATACGTACACACACACCTTGCCAAATTTAATGGACTTCTATTTGTGTTCGTGATGTAGATTTTTATTTTTATTTTTAAAGTCTCTTATGCTCACCAAGGCTGCATTTATTTAGTAAAAACAATAACTATTTCTATTTGAATGTTTTAACATATAATTCAGTGTCACATGATCCTTCAGAAATCATTCTAATATGCTGGTTTGCTGCTCAAGAAATAGTTCTGATTATTATCAGTGTTGAAAACAGTTGTGCTGCTTCATATTTTTGAGGAAACTATTTTTTCAGCATTCCTTGAATATACATACACCCAAAAAGCACCCAGACATGACCTTGATTGCAAAATTATATATGATTTGATGTGATTAATATAGTACTACTTAGCTAGCCAACTTGGCATCTTAACTTGTCCGGCTTCATTACCCATCTTTGTACTGGTAAATCCGAGCGAGATATGCCTCGACATATTTCCTTGTCTTTTCACCGCACCGGATGTGGTGCAACAGGTGATGTCTACTGGACACGACAAAACAAACGTTGCAAATTCTTTTGTCCATTGTGTCAGATCACTGGAGTTTGTCAGAAATAGAATTGGGCATAAGTTTAACAGTTTGTCTGGGATTTGTTGTGTTGGGTCACACCGCATCCAGTAACAGCATCACTGATTGAACATCACTGGGTTCTGTTTGATTTTGCCATTGTTTTGGTATTTTTTAATTTTCCATATATTCATCATCTGCTTTGCGTTTACCTGGCACTGGCAGTCCTTTCACAAACCTGTCCATGCTTAGTGCAGAACCATGCATCATTCATTTATATTTTTCTACGGCTCCCTACAATGATCAATCCCGTTTCTTCAATCGTGCCATCTAGTGGTCTGTTATTGCATGACGACAACAACTGCTACATAGTGCTGTAGTACTCGAGTCCGGACTTGGACTTGAGTCCGGACTCGAGACGTTTTTCTGTTGTCTCAGACTCGTCTCGGACTCGGTGATATTTGCACTCGGACTTGGTCATTGGTCTCGCCACAAGTTCTAATTGGTCTCGACCGAGTCCAGTTTTTCAGTCTCACTTCTTACCGATTCCGAGCCGATCTTTATTGTTACCAGCGGCACAGGCAGTAACGTCAGCTGCGCATTCTCGCTCTCTTCTCTCACGGTGAAGTGACACACACTCGCGCGGGCGCCTCCTTTCTCTCACTCGTCTCATTCGCTCCGGTTCCTGCAGGTTTCGTGCTCACACCGAAAGCGCGCGCACCACTGATCACGCAAATAAGCCACGCTTAGTCTCAAACAGAGACAGGAGTCAAACAGAGTCACAATTACCAAAATGAGTGGCTTAATGCACTTAAAATATTAAATACATACAAAATTATGTCAAAATGCTCGTCTTGGCAATAATTCAGATAAACACAGTCAGTTTTGGATCGTTAAATAGAAATATTCCTGCTGCTGTCTGACATGTTATTTAAAGAACAAAAGACAAAGAAAATCACTTTCTGCTCTTGACTGAATACATTTTTAACTTTAATGGTAAGAATAAGTCTGTATTTAATATTTACAATAAAAAATACAGAAATTAAGGTAACCAATGTGGATGTGTTATTTCACATTTGATTACTTTAATTTCTGTAGTATTTCTTATCTAAATAAAAACCTACTTAACCTGAAAAACTTAGTTTCATTGCTCTCTATTCTATTGCATTTATTTGCTGTTTGTAATTTTTTTTTTATTTGTTCTTATTTTATTACTGAGTTTTACTTTTTTTTATGAAAATAAAACTTTGTGTTGAAGAAAGGTAGATTTTTGTTTGTATATGCTGTCAATTATAGTTCTTAGAAAGAAAATCAGAATCGGCAAAAATAGGTATCGGCAGATCACACTATCCAAAAATCGGAAATCGGAATCAGCCAAGAAAATTGAAATCAGCGCATGTCTAGTTCAAACAAAGCCACAGCAGAACTGCGATTCATATCGATGTTTTGTGAACAAATCTGTGGCTGTGTAAAAACCATGAGAGTCAATGATTCAATTACCCTTTCAAAAATACATCCACTTGTGTCGTTACTGAATGAATGAATGAATTGACTTACCGCCACCTACTGGCAGTTTTAGTTCAATTTAAAAGTATCACACATTATAACATCATTGCTTATTTTTCTTTTGGACATTTTTAATTTAAAACATTGATTTATTTTATAAAGGTATTTATAGAGGTAAAAAAAAAACACTGTAATGCACAATCAGTTTAAAGGGGAAAATATTGTCCTTTAATGGAAAAGGTGTGATTGCAGCAGTCTAAGTGGAAGAGAAGGGGTATGCAGAAGAATGTTAAATGCCTCATGCTGTGTTCACACCAGACGCGACTTGCGCGAATTAATCACGCTATTCGCGCGTAGTTGGACGCTTGAACATTTTGAGTTTACTCGCTTCATTCGCGCTTGAAATTCGCTTCATTCGCGCGTGAAAATCCCTTCACAACAGACGCGAATTCGGGTCATGAGAGGGGCTCTCCCGCTCCTTTATGTGTCCCAGACTCTCCAACTGCTTTCTGCACACTTCCTCTGAATAAACACAACTTGTCAGTGGGGAAATAATTGTAAATTACAGCGAATAAGCTCAATTGGTCGTCTTTAGTTGGCTTGTAGTCTTAATATGTATGTATATATATGTATAGCTCAAATTGAGTAAAGACCGTTTTTTACAACTTATCAGATTGTCCGACCTCCTCACTCACTTTCTTTCAAACACGATCCTTTTTATTTCTGTTTCTATAAATGTATGAAGATGTACAGCGACGATGATTTTGTCCTCCATTGTTGTTTCGAATTTCTGCCTCAGCTCGCTACGTCACGTCACTACTAGAGCAAGCTCCTGATTGGTTAACGCGGCGCGGAAATTCGCCAAAGTTCAGATTTTTCAACTTGCGCGATTCGCGCGATTCGCGCGAATGACGCGCCGCAGGATGTCAATTCGCGTCTTTGCATTGACTTAACATGTAAATCACTCGCGCTTACCGCTTCATTCGCGTCCGGTGTGAACGCACCATCAGGGTGTACGCGACTGTAAAATGTTTGGGAACCACAGTTGTAGAGAATTTAAAAACGTAATAATGCAAAAAATAATAATGCAAGATTATTATTTTAGAATCTAAGATATGCTGTCTCTTACATCACATAAATTATCAATAGTTATGTACGAAGGTCTTGAAGAGGATTCTTTTTTTTTCTGTCTCTGTCTTGACTGTCTCATTTGGACTCGGACTTGACTTGGAATCGAACCTTTTGGACTTGGACTTGACTTGGACTTGAACCTCTTTGGACTCGGTCTTGACTTGGACTCGAACCTTTTGGACTTGAACTTGACTTGGACTCGACAAAGGTGGACTTGACTACAGCCCTACTGCTACAACTGATAACTGAACGCTCAAGCAGGTACAGAGCATCATTTTGAGATATGTCAAATTAATATTTTGTGTTCAAGTATTTATTTGTCTGGCAAGTAGCCACATATTAAGTGAGATAATTACTCAGTGTTCCACTGCCGTTTTTGCCAAACTTCCTCCAAATTAACACCTTCTTGGGGTGGAGTCTCCATTCCCCGGGCCTCAGCTCCTGCCTTAACAGGATGTCGAATAAACATTGACATCATCTTGACATTGAGTCTCATCCCCAAGCATCTTTGATGGCGAAGAACGACATCTCCTCTGACTTGGCAAGAATGAGCCAATCTTCAATATAATGGAGTATATGAATGCCCTGAAGCCTCAGTGGAACTAAAGCAGCATCCATACACTTTGTGATGGTGTGAGGGAAGAGGGCTAGGCCAAATGGAAGAACCCAATATTTATACGCTTTTCCCCCAAAAGTGAACCTCAGGAACTTTCTGTGTTGAGGAAGGATGGATATGTTGAAATATGTGTCCTTGAGATCTATCATGATAAACCAATCTTTGGATCTTAATAGACTCATGATGATAGGTATAGTTAACATCTTGAACCTGAATCTCCTCAGAGAACAATACCCTGAGATCTATGATAGGACGCAACCCCCCATCCTTTTTGGGAACTATGAAGTACCGGCTGTAGAACCCGGCCTCCCTCTCGTGAAGAGGAACACACTCTATGGCCCCTTTCACTAAAAGGGATTCAACCCTGCTCAGGGTTGACAGTAGTGTAAACCACCAAATTAAATTCTCGACCCCCTCAAATTCGGCGCAGAGTAGACATTTTGAAAAATAATGCTGCCCTCAGTTGTTAATCTGGAGTCTTTCAAACTTAAAATAAAACTGCACATTGTAATTTATGTAAGTTAAGTCTATTTATTACCAAGCCATTTGTCAGTAACACAGTCAAAATGAGGGAAAATGTGAATAATTGCAATGCAGGTCAATTTAAGGTGTGCCCCTAAATGTTCTGCTTGCGCTCCTAAAATTTTCAGTAAGGGGCTACAGTGTTCCTAGTAAAAAAAATTAGTCTGGAGCCCTGAAATGCTGCTGACTGTCATTTTGCCTCCTGAATCCTCTCGACGACAGTATTTACAGCATCGCCAAAGAGGTCAGAAGGCGAAAGCGGGGCATCAATGCGGAAAGCCCGCTCCTTCTCACCGATGCCCAACAAGTTCAGCCACAAATGTCTCTCCGTAGCCACTAATGCTGCCATGGAATGGCCGATGGCATGAGCCATCCTAGAGAGACAGGTCTGCAGCTCGACGTAACTCTTTGATATCATCAAGGCACACCTTTAGTAGGTCGGCCTGGTATGCCTGCATGATGCCCATCATGTGCAGGCATGCACCAGCCTGACCCGCCGCCATATATGCCTTGCCCACCTTGCCGCGGATGTTGTGCAACAGGGTTTGGTGGGCTGTGTCAGAGTCTTAAGGGATAGTCACAACCTCCAGCAGCTCCTCAAAAGCAGGGGAATAAGGTGGCAAGTCCTCTAATTGATGCAACACCAATTGAGATTGGACTAGTTCCACACGTGCTTCAGACGCTATCACACTGGAGGTGTTCCCCAAAGTTTCGTCTTCAACGCAGCACGAGTTCCCTCAAAAGGGAACCAAGGGCTTATAAACACAGGGAGTAATTAAGTAATCAGGGGAAAACAGAACAGGTGTGGAACTAATTACAAACCATGACAACTGATGAACGAACTAGAACTAAAGCAAAATGGAGACAATGAAAACTAAACAAGGCATGCACGTAACAATATCATGTATGTACTGTATATCATACACATTTATTTTTCATATAGCATCTAGCAAGTAAAGAGTTCAGCAAAATATTTGTTTAATAATATTGATAAAGTTATTTCTTGTTAAAAAATCTTTTTTTTTTTTTTTTTTTTTTTTTTACAACTTTGATTACAGGTTTGAAGGTTGAGCTTAATGATTGCAGGCAACATAATTTAGAAAATTAAATGAAAATATTTAATACCACTATTTTACTTATTTCTACTGAAAATGTATTTCTCGACAATTTTTAAGGAATGCAACATTTTTGTATCATTGTGTTTAAAGCTATTTGTCAGTTTGAACAATTCTATGAGTTCTCACAGCAAAAACAAAACAAGAAAAAAATAAGGGATTTGTGTCTTTGATGCTTTAATAAAATAAATAAATAATTTAAAAAAAAAAGTTATTGGACACCATATGGGAGTACCATATTTATGTAAAGTGCTGTATCAGTCCAGATAGCTGTTCAAGCAAATGTTTCCATGTTTTCTAATTAGATATTCAAACCAGTGAATGGAGCCAAGAAAGAGAAGTCTCTAAAACTTTTAAGACTTTTTTGTTACCTTTTTTGTCTCATGTCTTCAACTATCATAGTGCAGGCACATGCGCTGAAACTACAGCCCCAGTGATGGTGTTAGTTTATTAGAATACTAAGATCCAAAGAGACTGAAGGAAGTGATGCCCCATACCTGTACAGGGTCTTAGGTAGATAGTGACAAACACAGACAAATACAAAGGCGCACACAACAACACAGATTACACAGCAGCAGCTTTCCATGCAGTAAGCTCAGTCCTTATCACTACCTGCAGGCTCAGGGCTGGAAGATGGAGAGGGGGAGACAAAGAGAGACACAGAGACAGGAAAGAGGTATGCATGACAGTCAGCAGAACACGAATTGGAAAAACTAGTTTGACTTCAAGCAGAAGCCATGTCAGCAGACCCAAAGCATTTCATCTCCTCAGAGAGAAAGAGAGCAGAACGGAAGAAGGATAGAAACACAAAGAATGCAAATGTGTCATTAATGAGCTTCATTTTTGCTTAAGTTTGTTTTCACAGATGGTCAGCCGGAGTTTTCACAAAAATGTCTTTGTAGACAGTCGTGTAGTTATATTTAAGGAAGGATATATATATCACCGGTGGCGTGCAGTGGTATTCTGAAATGAGGAGGCAAACAATGACCTCAATGACCTTGAGAGGCAGGATTTATCACACAAACCAATCATATCCAATCATAACCGATCATATCCATTCATAGTGCAATAGAGGCATTGCCTCCTCTCTTATGACTTTCCCCCATTCATTCTCTATTACCCCCCAGAAAACCCACCGCATGCTTAAGGGATTAGTTCACTTTCATATAAAATTTCCCTGATAATTTACTCACCCCCATGTCATCCAAGATGTCCATGTCTTTCTTTCGTCAGTCGAAAAGAAATTAAGGTTTTTGTAAATTACCAGGAACATTTTATTTAAAAGTGGGCTAATCCTTTAAGGGGCTCTGTTCATTCTCTATGAGCTCAAGGGAGGCACAAGACTCCAACTGTAACTTTACTTGAGGGTGTCGCTGTTGGACAGTGTTCCTTTAGGAAAACGAGTGACTTGCACACTTTTTATTGTCACATTTTTTAATATTGTGTTGCTTTATTTTTGTAATATGGATTATTTTCTCATCCTGATTTTTTTGAGGACGCACTGCCTTCCTTGCCCCTTGTTGCACACCTACTTAGACTGTAAAGCTATATGTTTTACTTGTTGCACTTTATTTTAAATTTTCTTTTTTTTTCTCTCTCTCTTTTTATTCTAATTATACTTTTTTTATATACTTTTTTTTTATTATCATTTATGTTGTATGTGCTTCTATCTTTATAATATCTGAATATTTTATTTATTTGCTGTAATTTATTTCACTGTTCCTCATTTTTAACTATTCTTACAGTATTTATCTGAAAATAAGTTGCTTCCAACTGATTTGGCAGTTTAGACATACTGTTATTTGTTACACTGGTAAAGCCTGCTAAAACTGAGCAGCAGATTGTGAAATAGAGGTTTACATCCTGAGTTCAAGCACAGTTCAGTGTGTATTTATAACAGAACATATTTTAAATGCAGTGGGAAGTCACCTCCCACTCTAGACAACTCTTCTGAATTGTGCATTGCTCACTGACACACTGACTGCAGCATTTCTGCTGAACAGCTCTTCTTATCCTCAAATCACTTCAACTTTTCTGGTCACACTGTATGCCATGGCCAAGAAAAGTAAGATGATTGTCTGAGTCACATGGTGCTGTCGAGTATGTGTATTTGATTTTTACAGTGTCCATAAAAGATGGCCAACAGAGCTTATCAATCTCTGTATAGTTTTTTTTCTATGCTATCAGCCCTTATTTAGCCAGTTATTTTTATTTGTGGTTTGAGTTATATTATGCCTTTTGTTTAGATAGATAGATAGATAGATAGATAGATAGATAGATAGATAGATAGATAGATAGATAGATAGATAGATAGATAGATAGATAGATAGATAGATAGATAGATAGATAGATAGATAGATAGATAGATAGATAGATAGATAGATAGATAGATAGATAGATAGATAGATAGATAGATAGATAGATTATATTACTTTATATTACAGTTTTTACTGTATTTTTAATCAAATAAATGCATCCTTGGAGAGGAATAGAGTCTTCTTTCAAAAACATAAAAAAAATGTATGGATCCAAACTTCTGAACTGTAGTATAGACAAATACACGTGTATGCTACTCAATGTGCATAAATGTGTCGGTCTCGGAGGAAACATCATGTACTGATTAGGTCCCCGGCAACACATAATTTTCCTCATGATCAGCACTGTGCAAAACCGCTGCTAAAGTCAGCAGATGAGAATAGACAAGCAGACAGACAGAATGAGAGACAGACTATGCCTTGAATCGGTATCAAGTTCATGACCGTCTCTACTTAATTCATCTACCTGTAAAACACAACCTTCAGAAAAGTGTAAAACCAGCAGATGCTGCTTTTCCTTGAATTCACACCTGTTTGCACCATGTGTTGAATGATTTGCCACCAGGAAGCCACCAGAATGCTCATTAAAAGAGATAGTTTGGAGGTGTACACTCTCTTATGCTTAGATTTATGGAGACCTGTGATTTGAGGAGTGCTGAGGTAGCCATATGCTGAGACATTGATACTCCCTTATGCTGAATTGTCATTAAAACTCCATCCTTGCCAATTATACATTTCCCTGCTCCATCCGGCTGATACGAATTATGACCCATATCGGCAAGGTGAGACTATAACACCCATAAATATGGCACTCGTGCTCAGAGCTATATTGAAAATGATTGTTCTCACACTACAGGCCATGACCACGTTGACCTGTGCATTGGCCACAAACAGACCCGAGCGGGCCCATTACCTTTGTGGGTCATGGCTGGAACCATAAATTGGTAAAACCCCTGGACTACAGAGCTGTATGTGATCCTATAACACCATGCACTCCTAGGTGCTAATCTTCAGGGGATAATCGCAGCCTGTGAGTTGGTCTCAGGCCAAGTGTAAAGTCTTGGAGTCAAACTCTCATTAGAGCTGCTGAGGTGAATGTTACAACTTTTCTGTTGGTCGGTGTTTGTAACAGCTCTTGTTGTACTGTAAAGGCTTTTGTTAGACCTGTTTGTTGTACATAAGAGGTTGCTTGCTAATAAGCAAGTGCTCTCAGAATTAGCAGGCAGGCCAGCCTGATCAATTTTCATCAAACTCTAATGAATCATTTCAACTTAATTGTTTATATGTGTGTAGGAAATCAAAAGCATTTGGCTCCAACAAGCTGGCAGTGACGCAAAGTGCAATTACCAGGAGAAATAAATGATTGTCATTAGACAACGCTACATTATGATTGTGTTAGATTGATCCTTCAGTTGACTGCTTCCTAAATTACTTTGTTGGGTAAATTAAATATTGAATGGTCAGCCCTTATTCCTTCTCCCCAAAGCATATTTCTGTTGTGGAATCGTACTTGCATAACATTTGCTTTATTTTGATATTATAATTGAGTGATGTGGCATTTATGAAGGAAGCTAAAACAGATGTTGATTGATGGGGGCGAAAGGTTTTTGTTTGTGTTTAAAGCCCTCAAGTTTAGCCAAATTTCAATAAACTTTTGAGGTGCCTCAAAAGGTGCCTTTTTTCGAACTTTTATCGCTTTCAATATTTATTTATTTTTTCCCTCAAAGGATTTTGCTGAGCAGCTACTGTGTGTGTGTGTGTGTGTGTGTGTGTGCAGGTTTAGCCCTCTATACAGCTGCTCTTTGAAGCTGTGCTGTAAGGCTCCTCTCAAACGCCATCATTAAGACCAGTCTTGTGACAGTGAAGGAGACCCTTTCGCTGACCCTACCCCACTTATTAATGTGTGTGTGTGTGTGTGTGTGTGTGTGTGTGTGGGTGGGTTGGATGTTCTATTTTGTAGTACAAGGAACATCTCAATGTGTGCTATTATGGATGCATATATATACAGGCACCTTAATGGTTATAAACCGATATTAGAGTATTTATTTATTTAATTTTTTATTTATTATTATTATTATTTATTACTTCTTAATATTACTTTTTTTTTTTGTCGATATTGGATTTTTAATTTTGCATGCTTATTTCCCCTATATGTACATTTAGTTTACTTTCACCATCATGTAATACTCAAAGTTAACCATTAAAAATGTTAATAATTTAATAACATATTAAATGTTATATCTTATAACATTTATATTTTAATATATTTTAATCTTAAAATTTAATATCCATTTTTATTATCTACATTATAGTAATGTGGTGCCCAAATTCAGTTGTGGGTTTTAAAATTATTGATTTAACTTTTTTGTGTTTCATTTTATATTTATTTAGGTATAATTTTATAGGATTTTACCATTAGCCATTTATCAGCCATAACATAATTAGCTTATTGTATCCAGAATTTTAATATTGTGCATCCCTATTTGATATCTTTTAAGTCACCCAACTGTTATAGAATTACACTTCATTATTCATAATGAGTCATGCACTGCACAGTCTTAGTGTGCCCCCCTCGTTATAGTTTTTGGGAAAGCGTTCCCAGATCTCCAAACCCCCACTCTATGGTGCTGCATTTACTCAGTGAGTTATTAACTCTGGTGATGTGTGTTTGTATCCCAGGAGAACTTGTGGCTGGACAGTGTATCTCTGCTTATCAAAGATTCATTTGAAGGAGAGATGCTGATGATTGACAACCTCTCTGGCTCTGTCTTCCATCATTACTCCTCCCCACCCGTCTGCAAGGACTGCAGGACTCATCCGCAAGAGGTAGTTTCACACTGAAGATGTCAGTGTTTGTTGCAAATGCACTCTTGAGTTTAAGAACATTACATTAATTCTTTCCCCACCAACATTTTTTTTTTTTTAAGTTGCCAGCCACCGCCAGCATATTTGATCATTTGCACACAATTTCATGGCCCCCAGAATATTTCATTTATTATATTGTTATTGTATTGTATCTGAACATGCAGTACATAAAAAGAAAGAACAGAGCCTCAGGGCCCTATCATACACTCAACACATTGTGACACCAGGCATGAAGCAAGTGTTTTTTACTAGTTTCAGCCCGCTAGTTTCATTTTCATGTTTTCTTGTTGTTGTTGTTGTTGTTGTTGCAATTATTATTATTATTTTGTTATTTTTATTATTGTTATTGCAACTAAAAACGGCTGTGCCATTGACCAACAAAAATCAATGTCTAAAGTCAATGGTGCAGTATTTTTTTTGTTATTTAAAGGGTGTGTTAATAATATGCGCCTATAAGCAGGTACACAACACGTGTACACTCTGCTTGTTAGACACACAGGGATGCGCAGCAGCACACAAACATACCAAATATTAAAAATAAAAAGATTCCTCTCTGGAGAAGCAATCAGACTTTCCACTTGCAAATTCTGCCATGTAAATAGCAATCCACCATGGTGCAAGCACAACTGGCTTTTAAAGGGAATGGGAGATGAGACTCTGATTGGTTAATGCATGTTAAGCCCAAAACACACCCATGATTCATTAAGAGACCAGGTACAACCCTTTTGGACCATGCACCTGGTGCGCCGACCATTTTTTCTGTCGTTACACTTGCAAAAGTGGAATCAGACAAGCCCTAAGTGCACCTACGTCATGCGCTTCAGACTATGCACTTAGAAAATCATGCTTTTTTTCAAAGACTACGTCTGTGTCAGATTCAGATTGATGATCAAAACATAGATGGAGTAGATCGCTCCATCAACACCCTCAAAGCTTCTTAGTTGTTACCTATTCATCCGTTTGACATTTCATTCAGTAACGTTATGCAGTTTTGATTTATATGTTGTTTAATGTTTCATGATGGTGTCTGTATTGATGGTGTCAGAAGATGTGCAATAGCGCTGCCTACCATATACTAGTGAAAACATGGATTGCCAGAAATTTCTGTCAATGGTGGGGAAGCATTTTCATAAATGTTGGAAAATTCTGTCAATAAAAGAGTTAAACTAACCTACATACAAACCCATCAGAATTTAATTCAGAATGGCTTTTAAATTAGATTTTCATGTTCATTTTCAAATTCACATGACTGTAATTGCTTCAGAAAACCTTGTTTGAAATCAGTTATCAAAAGGATTTAAAAAGCCACGTTTGGATGGATGGATGGATGGATGGATGGATGGATGGATGGATGGATGGATGGATGGATGGATGAATGGATGGATGGATGGATGGATGGATGGATGGATGGATGGATGGATGGATGGATGGATGGATGGATGGATGGATGGATGGATGGATGGATGGATGGATGGATGGATGGATGGATGGATGGATGGATGGATACTAATGTTGTACAACTAATGTTGTACTACAGTACATATTTTAATGTACACACACAAAATCTCCCGACGCTTATGTCCCATCACTCTGACAGACAGGATAGGGGTAGTTCAGGAAAGAAGTAATTCAAGTGGTAACCTCCACACCTGTCATCCTGCCATTCTGCCAGTCTGCCAACAATGTCAGTCCATCAGTCTGTTTCCATTGCCCTGTCTTTGCTCTCTATACATCTCTGATTTGCAGGCTCTTTTCTCTCACTCACTCTGTTTGACTCTAAGCATCTCTCTTCTTGAATTACCCAAATTTCTTCAATCACGTTGTCAGACATGAACCATGCTGTCCATAACAATTAAAGGTCTCTTTTGACAGTTTTACTAATCAAAATTCACCTCACTCTGCAAACTCTAGCCGTTGGACTGGCACATAGTAAAAGTCTGCAGAAATTCAAATACTGGGAAAGGATTTTAATGATTAAAACCCCTCTCAAGTCTCATTGCTATAAATTCTGGCCCACAGCAGATCCACATGGCTGAACTGGAGCAGGCGTCTCTGAGGTCAGAGCAGCTTTCAGATAAGTCATCCTCACCAGCGCTGCCTGATGACCTCAGCCTGGACGAGCAGAGCATGTACCAGATGGCTGCCAAGGAGGGCAAGGTGAACTTTCTCACAGAAAGATGATTTTGTCACAATGCTTCACCCCATTAATTATCCTAGTATCCACACTTACAATTTAAAATATTCAAATCTATTTAAAAAAAGATGCCCTGATATTAGGATTTTTGCTAATATCAGAAAGCCACTAATTACTTTCATGTTATGGCCAATAACTCATAAATGGTTAATATTAAAATGTTGTACTATTTTGTCTAAAGATTATTTAATGTTTTTTTTCTTCTGCTCACCAATGTTGCATTTATTTGATCAAAAATACAGTAAAGAAATAGTAATATTGTGAAATATTATTACAATTTATAATAAATGTTTGCTATTTTTAATGTATATTAAAATGTATTGTTTTATTCCTGTGATGCAAAGCCGAATTTTCAGCATCATTACTCCAGTCTTCAGTGTCACAGAAATCCTCCTCCAGAAATCATTCTAATATGATGATTTGATGCTCAAGAAGCAATATCTTATTATGTTGAAAACAGTTGTGCTGCTAAACATTTTGTGGGAACCTTTTTTTAATATATTTATTTTTGTCATGATTTTTTTCATTCAAGATTCTTTTATGAAGTTTATTTGAAATAGAAATTGTAAATGTCTTTGCTGTCACGTTTGATCAATGTAATGTGTCCTTGCTAAAGCTAAAGAGTTTCTTGAAAGAAATGGTAACACTTTACAATAAGGTCTCATTTGTTAACATTAGTGAATGCATTAGCTAACATGAACTAACAGTGAGCAGTACACTTGTTGCAGTATTTATTAATCTTTAATTTGTTACAGTATTTATTAATCTTTAAAAATCCAGCTGTTCATTGTTTGTTCATTAGTTCACATTGCATTAACTAATGTTCACAAATACATTTGATTTCCATAATGTATTAGTAAATGTTGAAATTAACATTAACTAAGATTAATAAATGCTGTAGGAGTATTGCTCATTCTTCTCTAAACTAAAGTATTTAACTAATGAAACCTTATTATAAAGTGTTACCAAACAAATGTCTCACCAAAATGTATAATGGTAGTGTACATTTACAATGTTATTTGTGGGATTTAAGATATAGTATAGTATAGTATAGTATATACATGCTCTTTTCATTTTTCAGATGCCCTAAATATATAACTGCTGTAATCCCTTACATCCCGTACTATGATCCTTTAATTGAATATAATCAGTGAGAATGACCAGACTCGCACTAATTAGATTGAAGGAATCAAATAACTATAAGCTGTTAGTCTAAAACCTGCAGTCTCATGGGGCATGTAGCTCTGCTGCTCAACCAGCGTTATTCTTCTGCAGACTTTAAACATCTCTATTTGTTAGAGAAATGCCATAAAGACAATATGTAGGGCAGATGGCTCAGATGATCCAGCAGAGCCTAATTGCTCCTTAATCTCTTTTACTGTTATACAGACAATCCCTAGATGCAAAGAAACTAAAAGCGTTTAGTTTACCATGAAAGCAAGATGTTAGCATCTAAGAGTCCTGAAAGGCTCCCCAGGATACTGAAAGCTCATGCTAATGTTTTTGCTCAGGAAAAGGGCTGTGATGAGTGTCTAACCTCAGAAGAAACAGGCGGGAGAGGTCACAGCAGGTTACGGCGACCCTCCCGGGTTCACAGCTCCGGGATAGAGGATGGGCCGGCAATGCATGGAGGCGGTTCACAAAGTCCACATCATAACACACCTGCTCGTCACAGCATAGGTAATGCGGCACCTTCACAAGCAAAGCAAGTAAAATGTTGCAAAATTGTGAAAGTGAGGAATTGGCTTCCTTTCAGTCATGCTAAGAGTTTTAATTTGAATTGAACACCTAATTAGCTAATCTAGAATTACAGGTAATTTGTTAACTTAGCTAGCAGCTAAAAACTTTTGTTCATCTAATGAACTTAAAAATTCTTAGCATTTAGCAATGCAAAGAGCTACATACCTCATTCTTTCTTCTTTATGATTTTTCAAAGCCTACTACAGTACATAACATGGGCATTAATTGCCTCTTTAAGCGAGAGGGAAACATATTATACTGAAGTTAATTTTTATTTTTTTTTACATTGAATAGACCACATCCCACAAAAAGTTTGGAGTGACAGAAGAAATTGTAGGTTTTCATTTGAATTTTACATCCATAAATTCAAACTCAAATTTTCCTTCTGCATCCTGTTCGCTGCCTGAATTTAATTTCAATTCAAATTCAGTAACTGAATTTGTGTGCAGGTGGAGTTCCCTGTAGCAGCAGTAATCAAGAGTACCCAGAGGTTTCTGGAGGTTCAAGCCGCTCTAACACTCTTGTTCGTCTCCCAGCTGAATTCTTCCACCCAGCTGCCGCGGTCCTCCCTGCACCCCCAAAAGGCCGACCGGGACACAAACCAAGAGGGCTCCGTCTAACTTCCCCAGCATCATGGGCATCTCTACGCTCTCCTGGAGCAAACACCAGGCTGCTCACTACACAGGTATAGACTCATTGTTCGAGTTCGAATTAACTTGATCTCAAAATTCAAAATATGGCATAGATAAGACAAGCAAACATGCTGTTTTTCCCTGAATATCGGCAGGATTGCAAATGTGATATTGATTTTATACAATTCGATAAACAAGAAATTGATATTAAGCGAATTACATTTTAGACACAATATTGCCTATTTTTGTTACAAACTAATTACAGAAACATTATGCATCTCTGAGCAACACAGTAGTGTTTGTCTCCTGAATTAATCCATATCACCACATTACCTCTTCTAACATTTTAAGGTTAGAAAAATCAACCAAAACCAAAACTGTGTGGACAACATACATTTCTGTGGATCTCTTTAAATAGGTAAATTTTTAAATGAGGGGGACCCACCAAGAGCTTTGACAGAATTCAAACATTGTATGGGCTTTAATACATGTATGGCTTATGCATCTTATCTGTTTGTTGCCATAAATTCCCTTATTGACTCCTTTCTGTGTGAATTGAACTGAGCTAGACAATGACATCACTGTTTTCTCCAGAGCTGCTGTATAGCAGCTCTAAATTAGTAACTAATGATTTTTACAACGGAATGAATCAGTACTGAACTTACTGAACAATGACACTATTTTCTTCTTGAGCTGCTGTGCAGCAAAAATTATTTTCCTGTTATCACTGTAAAGCTGCTTTAACACAATCTGCATTGTAAAAAGCGCTATATAAATAAAGGTGACTTGACTTAAAAAAACTCTTTGTCCTTAGTATCCATCTCACAGTGACTCCTCCCTGGCTACGGGCAGCTCAGAGGGCAGTCTACCGACCACCATGGAAGAAGGGCTCAGTTTCGTCGTATCCACCCCCCAGCCCCTGTTGGACACGCTCCTCGACGAACGTGCCAGTCTCTCCACAGAGACCCTGAGACCCAGTCCTCCAGCCGCCCAGAACCTCCAAACCACAAGGGGGCACCAGCGCAGCAAGAGCAACTGTGAAACGAACATCAGTGCGGGAAGCACTAGACAAGGCCCCGATGGGGATGTAGGGATGGTACGGTGCGGCTCAAACCTGACGTGTGACAGCCAGCAGCTCTTAGAGACGCAGAGCAGTCTGTCGCTCACGTCGCTGCTTCTGCCGAGCTCTCTAGCGCCCCCGTCTGTGAAAAAGTGCAACAGCACGGGCAGCTTAGACCAGGGGACTCTAACAACCCAAGAAAAGGTGTTCGCAAAAGAGCCACTGGGTAATATCGCCAGCCCCTGGAAAGAAAGGAAGGAAGGAGGACCAGAGAGGCAGTTGGAGGCAGCACAAGGAAAAGACGGGGAAAGTACAAGCCAAATAACAATTGTGGGCTCTAGAAAAAATAGATGAAACTCTACCTAGTGTTTTAGGATGTTAACACTTTGAGCATACATACTTTTTACAGGTTATCTGTTCATTTGTCATTTTGTTTGTTTGTTTCTGTCTGTGTTGTACATAGGTGAGGATAAAGAAAAATGTTCCATTGTCAGCCTGAAGTAAAGATTTCGTTTTATCATTTGTCTATCTATCTGTATGTCTGTCTGTCTTTCATTTTATTTATTTATTTATTTATTTAAATTATTGTTTGTATATTTAATTAAAGGGCAAATGCAGAAATATATAATCTCCTACCTTTTGCATTAGGAGATGAAGAAAATATGGACACAAGGACAAAGAACAGTCCTCTGCATGACGGAGTCTCTTTACAAAGAAGTTCAATGTCACATTTACTGAAGATGTCAATGCTGGATGAGAGGAGTGAGGTTTTTACTCAGATATTTTTTTATTGATATGCTCTGGATCAAGGAATAGGTGACTCACGTTGTTGTGGTCACTTTTGTCCTCCCCACAATCCAAAAACATTTCTCTGTGACTTTATTCCCTGCAAGTGGCTTCCATTTTTATAATTTTGGTTAGGTGGAGGGGACTCTTTGTATGCTGGGCCGAAAAGAGCCAAGCAAACAAACAAACAAAAAAAAAAAAAAAAAAAAAAAAAAAAGGAAGAAAAAATGATTTTGGACTGTGGATTACCTGAACTCTTGGATGTTTTGGAGGTTGAATACAGCCAGACACAAAGGATGATGAACAGGCCATGGGATTTAAATGCTTCTTCAAGAACCCAGGAGCCTCTGATTTATTTTGTTCCTTGGATGGCATGTCAGATGAAGAAAACACAAGACGGTGATATTCAGCTTTCATTTTGACAAAACTAGGTTGATTGGATTTGCAACTGAATCAATTATTTATACATGAATTTTCTTTAGCATGGTTACTGGACTGCAGTAGGACACCTTATTTATTATTCCTCCTCTTTAAAAAAAAAAATTGCACTTGTTTGCTCTTTATTTCATCTAACTTAGATTTGGTCATTGTATTCATGTGCAAATGGAGCAACTGTAGGTATGACACTCAAAAAATCTCCAGATATCTTAGTTTAGTCTGCCGTAGTGTTTAGCACCCCTGGTGAGTTTTGTTTTATAATATTCATGTGAATATCACAAGTAGACTTGACCTGTTGATGAACTTCATTGTCACTTGATTGGTAGTGACTGTCCATCCGTGACGTCGTCGGGGTCTCTGTACATTACATCAGTTGTGTTGTGGTTTAGTCAGGACCCAAGTGCGGGGTTGTCATTTTAATCTTGCTTATTCCATCCGTTTGAGGAACACTACAGTTTGAGGAAATATTAAAGTTTAATCAGCAAAACACAATAACAAAGGGCTTACTTGGTTTCCAAGGTGTTCTTGGATCTTTCACAAGACAATTTTTTGCTAATAGTGCGCAAGACTTCAAAGGTTAGTCTGACACTACAGCAATAAACAGTAGCTTTGTGTGCCCCAAGTATACATAATGATGTCAATGTCTTTTTTTTTTTTTCTTCAAGTAGAGTATTTACCATTGATAACTAGCCTAAAAAACAACACCTGCACGACGTGAGGGCTGATCTCATTACATAACCATTCGATCTTTGAGAATAGATGGGCTGCCAATGGTTCAGATGAACATATAAAGTCATTTCGAACTCAGGGCCTTGGAAAATACCACTACTGAATGCTCTGTTTCCTCAGGGAGACAGATGGCTGGATGAAAAAAATAGGACTGTATGTTAAATGTTAATGTTCATTTGATTTGACTTTGCATTTAATGCTCTAATAAGCTTGCATCAGTGCATCACCATTATAGCAGAACATGACCGGTGGCCAGTTTCATAAGAGTAACAGGTAAACCAAGAGTTAATTTATAGCCATCGCTGCATAGTTTGAGAGTGTATGTAGCTTAGAGAAATATATGACAATGCATTTAAGGACGGATGCATATAGTATTTGAAAAGTATATGTAAGTGTGATGTTAAATGGTCTAGAGTGATGGGTGAGATTTTATACGAAACTCAATGTGTCTTGTCAATGGGTTGAACATATGTACATATCCTTTTATATATTGAATTGCATGTGTGCAATGACCAATGACAATAATACATGCATTTTAGAGTGGTTGAGGCTTGTAGGGATTTTTTTGTTTGTTTGTTTGTTTTCCACCCACCCCAAGGTCTTCCTGAATCTGTATTAATGTAAAACATTTCCCTTTGTTTTATTAATGAGACTACGATTTCTTATTAGACTGCTGTGGTCATATGCAGTTTGGGCTCAAACTGTCTTCTGTGCTAGCTCAGATCCCTTATTGAACAGTTAGTTCTGATATTTCACTGTTTGTATGACTTCATGTGTCCGTGTTTGCGACATTCCAGACCAGAAAATGTGAAAGGTGTAGACTGAAATGAGATTGTTTTGCTTTGTAAGAGCATCTGAGACCAAAATTCATTTGAAAGGCAGAAGCTGGATTTCTCAGTAGCTCCTAACTGCATGTGATCCAGAGGGTGAGGTTGGATCCAGATCCAGGGGGTGGAGACTGGTAGGTTTAGGGATCAGTGTTTAGTGTAGGCAATCAGTAATGTGATTGACATGACCAATAAAATCTTAGTGTTAGTTCACCCCAAAATGAAAATTCTGTCATTAATTACACTCATGTCGTTCCACACCCGTAAGACCTTCATTCATCTTCGGAACACAAATTAAGATATTTTTGATCAAATCCAAGAGGTATATGACTTGTCCATAGACAGCAATTTAACCACCACTTTCAAGGTCCAGAAAGCTACTAAAGACATTGTTAAAACAGTCGACGTGACTGCAGTGGTTCAACCTTAATTTTATGAAGCGACGAGAATATTTTTTGTGCGCAAAAACAAAACAAAAATAACAACTTTATTCAATCTCTTCTCTTCTGTGTCATTCTCATATGTTGTTTACATCCAGCACTTCCAGGTTCTACATCAGAATGCCGACTCGTTATTGGCTGGCTCCTGCGTCAGCATCACACACATGCATCGTGCTGCTCACGTGATCAGTTTTGGCCCATACTGAGCTAGCAATTGGACGTAAACACAGAAGCCTTCACTGCTTATTGTGGCAACTATGTATGGATAATGACAGGCAAAAGAAGAGATGGTTGAATAAAGTCATTTTGGTTTTTGCCCACAAAAACTATTCTCATCACTTCATAACATTAAGGTTGAACCACTGCAGTCACGTCAACTTTTTTTTAATAAGGTCTTTAGTACCTTTCTGGACTTGAAAGTTTCAGTCAAATTGCCGTCTATGGACGAGTCTTATACCTCTTGGATTTCATCAAAGAATATCTTAATTTGTGTTCCGAAGACGAACAAAGGTTTTACAAGTGTGGGACGGCATGAGGGTGAGTAATTAATGACAGAATTTTCATTTTTGGGTGAACTAACCCTTTAAGAACGTCTGACGTCACAATTGAATGTGGGCCAGGTTGGATGTCCACCACAGGCTTCAGTAAGATGCTTCTCATATGTAAAGTTTGAGGAGTTGGATCTGGACCCAACCTCACCCCCTGGATCTTGTGTTGTGCAGTGAGGACCATCTTGTGTGATTATGAAGTGCTTTGAGGAGGGAGGCAAAACTGGTGTCACTTTATTCTATTCACATCCTCTCTTCTGGTGTGTACAGTATGTTGGTTGGCAACACACAAGCTTTATGGTTGGGCTTTTTGGGAAGTATTTTATAATATATATATATATATATATATATATATATATATATATATATATATATATATATATATATATATATATATATTATTAAAACCCGAACTTGCTTGATTTTAAAGGGATAGTTCACACAAAATCTGTCATAATTTTTTCTTCTTTTTTTGGTCAACTATGCCTTTAACTTCTTGTGCTGATGTTCAGTGCAGCTTGTGTGGTATTGCTTAATTGGATATTCATGAGTAAAATACATAGATTTGCCCCTCTAAAAGAAGCAATATACTCGATGTAGCATGGCCCTTGAGAAAATAAAGTTGGGTGGAAAGAGACAGGAGAGGTTCTGACAGAAGACATGCTGCTAGTGCTTTGGCATGCTTGTGTGGTTGGTCAGAAAGCTCTGAAGCAGAAATGCATAGGAGAAGTGTTGTTTCTCCACACCTAAACCATCTCTACCCTCCAGCTATCTGTCCTTTAAATGTCAGCTGCTCTGCTGCTCCAAATCCTGACCGCGCACTCGTAAGGCCGTGGTGTCGCCAGCCTCGGGAAAGTTGGAATGCGGGCTGTCACAGCATCGAACAAATCAAGAACCCTCTGAAGGGGTAGAGTTTCTTAAGCTGCAGTTTGTGTTTTTTTTTTTTTTGCCTGGGAAGTTCTGGAGGTCATATGCTTTATATTTGACTCATACATGTGCTCTTATCTAATCATTACAGATTTAAGGAGTGTCGGTTAGATGTATGGAGAACCTCTGTCATCGTGGCTGCATCAGTGTTTTATCTAGAGGTTGAGTAATTACTGTCCCCATCTGACTAGAATAAAGCAAGTGCTAATCACTACAAAAGTCATACGGGTGAAATAAAGGAGATCCTCCTATTAAATGACAAAAAATGAACTTCAGTAATGACCAGGGCACCTCTGGGAGGACAATGAGATGGATACCCTTGTGGCATACTGTATGGCCTTGAATGTGTCATTATCTGTACCTTTTCTTTTTCTTTTTTTTTTAAATGGAAAAAAAAGAAAGACATGTTTAAAATTACTTCTATGTGTTGTATTTTTGGACTAAATTGCAGCTTGGTGTGACATCTCAAGTGTAGCCCTCATTCGGTGTGTTTAAGTCTCTCTCTCTCTTCCCAGTATATGTACCTCTCTCATTTGGTTTGTTTGGCAATCACTAAATCAAGGCACCAGCTCTCCATCATCACAGAGCACAGCACTTCACACACCTGAAATATGGTAGCCCACTCACTCACACACACACACATACACAAACAACCGTTTCATCAAGGTGACACAAAGCAAATCGCTCCTGACATTCCACTCGGATTCGCTTACTCTACCACATTTAGTGCCGATAAGAAAAAAAATGAGGAGCAAAAGAGATAAAAGACACAAAACAAAACCACTATAAACATCCTGTGACAACAGGAACAAAGGCTGAGAGTTATCTGATGTGCCTGTCAATCTGCCCCATTAGAAGCAATGCTGATACCTGCACTCTACAGCGGTGGCTGCTGTTATCACCCTATATGCTAACTGCAAATCATAAAATGCCACAAATAGATAGTAAAATAAATAGGCTTCACTTTTAAAAGGGAGGATATAAATGCTTTTCATATATTTAGTTTTTGTCCCTAAAGCCTGTGTCTTCAAATCAACTTGGTCCTTTAACAGAAGCTTGTTGCCATAAGCATGATACCATTGAAAAATTCCGGATTAGAAACAAATGCCCTGTCCAAATACCCACACTCGACAGGAAGTGCGCAAGACTGTCCCATGTCTTAAAAATGCCCAAGAGCTGTGCCCTTAATGCACACTAAACCCACACTACCGCTTCGGAGCGGTATTCGAGGCTAATATAAAGTGTTGCACATTGTATTGATGCAAAGATGCGTCGGCTGTGTGTATTTTATACATCATTTGCAACTTTTTATCACTTAAAGAAGCACCACAATTTCTTGTTAGTTACATAGCGACCACTGAACAGACATTTAGAAGTGTATTTTAAAATGCAAAGTATTGAATAATAATAAAAAAGAAGCTGTAAATGCTTGCATATTTTTCAAGACTATAAGAGTGTATCCCATCGGGTAATCAAAAGTTCTACACACACTACAGGCCCACTTGAACACTTGAGCCAAATACAGGAAATACGTCATGTAAGTTGACAAGTGGTCAAGTGCAAAGACTGCAAGTGTGGTTATTTGGACAGGACAAAACTTAAGTTCCCTTTCAAGTAAACTCTACACAATCCAATTGGCCAACAGGCATCAGGTGACGCAGATTAATGCATCTTCAAGACCTAAAAGGGGAACCTACGTCATAGAATCCCCAGCTTCTTTGTCTTAAGAAGCCGCATCTCTGTTTCAGTGTTGACCACTCAGGAAGTGTGGTGTGAATCTGAATCAACAGCTTCTGCCACCAAAACAGCACTTGTCATTGGATTTTTGAAGAAATTTCTTTTGCCTACGAGGCGCGCAGTGTGGCTTTGTCTCTTGGCACCAAAGCTCACTCCACTGTGCCTTTGCAAGATGTTTATTCTGCCGTAGATTGGTTCTCTCCACACACATTCATAAGGTTCTACATTTTGGATAGGAATTCAACCTTAGGATCTCAGGTCCTTCTGGTTTAATGATTCCTTACTGGCCATAAGGTTTGTAAATGCAAAATCGCAACCTAACTGGTTGGCAATTTTTTATTTGCTTCGCCTCTAGGAATCAAAGCCCACTCCTCCAGGAGCATGGCCTCTTCTAATATGCTTATGTTAGGCCCCGTTTACACTAGTGCGTTTTCGTTTTAAAACGGCATTTTAAAATGAAAATGATCATCTACACTGGCGTTTCCACAGCATTTCAGAAACAATCTCTGTCTACACAACTGAAAATACATGTCACATGATGGTTCATGTACACTAGGCATGCCTGTTCAAATGTAAACAGTTGCCTCTTGTGCATGTAGGCAGCTGCAATATTGAAAAAAAAAAGCACAATGCAGAGTTTAACTGCACAATGGCTGCTAAAAAATGACAACAAAGCCAGCAAAGATTGCAGTTCAGTATCCATGTTATTGTTTACACGGTCGTCAAGCATACGCAGAGGCAGAGTAAACGTCGGCAGCCACGCCATTGTTTTAAAAGTCTCCATTTTGGTCTGTTTATACTGAAATGCAACCCCGGCGTTTTCAAACTAAAACGGGGTCGAAAGTCCATTTTTGATAGTCTCCATAGACACTGGAGTAGTGTAAACGACAGGCGTAACTGTAACAAAACTTATGCGTTTTAAAATGAAAACGCACTAGTGTAAATGGGCTTAAGAGGTTTGTGTCTTTTCTGTACACATTCATAAGGCTTTACAGTATGGACATGGATTCGACCCCAAGCTGTCATTGTCAATCCATTCAGTGGGTTGCCATACTTCATGCCCGCTCGGCTGCTTCAGACAATTAGAATCTGGGGATACTGTGATGTAGGTGCCCTTTAATGGTTTTGGTGACACGCTATACTTTGTCACATGACCTCCGTCGGCCAATAGGATTGGTGTGATTTTACGTGCACTTCAGACACTGCCGCATGCTGAAGGCGTTTCCATAGCATCACTGCCATGACGCTGCGTCTCATTCCCTTCTCAGGTACACACGTAACCCCGAGACATCTTCTGTGCCTATATAGCTAGATTTAACTGCATTTCTGTAAGATAAAAAAAATGTGGTACTGTGTTGGTTCTCTACTTTGATGTAAAATCTGAAACAAAATCAGTTCAGAACCAGTGCTATAGAATATCTGCATCTTTTATTTAAAAAAAAAAATAAAAAAAATAGAAGATGCAAATTGCTTAAAGTGTTCTTTTCTTACTTTCTTTCTTTTATAACCAGTTGATTTTAGTTTGTTTCACAGCATTTGATTGGACAAAATGAGTTGGCGCAGGATGAGTCATCAATATTATTAAGATAAAGACCCAATTTTAAGTGTGCTAAAATGAAACCTTTTCAGTGTTTAGGAGCACACTAGCATACAGATGATCTCAAAGCTAACAGAAAAGGGCTAAGAGCCACATAATTAAATTTGATTTAATGGTCTTTATTATCAGACCGTTCTATAGACAGCGGCTGAGAGAAGACTGCTGGTCTTATTCTTTTGTGTGTCTGCACAGGTCCTTTGGGTCGGTTTATATTAGTTTAAATTGAATTTGGAGCCGTTTTGTCTTATTTCCATCAGGCGCAGGAAGTGATCAAACTACAAACAGGTTATTTTACTATGCAGGTTTTTGCATATAACATGAATCGGCTTGCGTGTATGTCCTTTCCTAGTCCTGAATCATACATTTATGTTAAAAAAGCCACAATATCCATTAATATTCATGGTTCTGAGAGCTTTGCTAATGTGAGTTCAGCTTCAGTTCATTGAATTCACTGGTTGGCCTTGCCTGTTACGTGTAAGTTTATGTATGTTTAATAGACAGCTGATGGCAATGATAATTCATTAGATGTCTCAGTGATTATGAATCCCCTTTTGATCCTAATTTAAAAATACTAACTTTTAGAAAAAGAATAGTAGAAACTAGGAATTTTAAAATAAATTCCATGTCCTCAATCGAGATAGCAGGTGTTTGGGTTGAAATCCCTGCCCCAGAACCCTACTTGGAAACAAGAGAGATCTTTTTCTGGCCTGAGACTGATGATGATTCTTATTTGCAATGGCGCCATCATAATTTCTTGTTTGGGTGAGATAGGCCTGCTATTGTCTGGGCTTGTCTGCGATCACTACGACAGGCTTATGAAGTGTCAAATCTGTATTATTAAGTTTGCCCAGCATCACCTTGCCTTTTGATTGAATTATGGCCAGATGCTTGGCATCTAAATTAGGGGACCACTAAAAATGTGCAGTTTATTGTTTCAGCGTTCATTTCAGTTCAACAATTGAAATGAAAAATCCCTCAAATGCACAGTGCCCTGAAGATTTCGTTAGACTTTAGTTGCTGCTTATTGGAACTAGCATCTTACTGTGCGAAATAATAATATTTAAAAAAAAAAAAAAAAATGCTGACCACATCAAAAGTTTTCTCTTATGGCTGCCATTTAAATCTGTGAAAAAATGATTTTAAATGACTCCAAAATGGTTTCTTTCCATATACTGATACTTTAAAATTCTAAAAAGATTTTAAAGAAATATATTAGCTCAATGGTACAGTTTATGTAAGCATATTTGCAAACAATGTTGCTTCTAGACTGAACCGAGCGATGTAAACTATATCATTTTCCAGAGCTTGATTATTTATTTATAAGCTATAGGGTTTTCGTTTTTCACAGATGTTTGTTGAGTGTTTTGAAGAAGCTTGGTGAGAGACATAAGTATGTTTATTTCCAGCATGTTATGCCTGTTTATTTATTTA
This sequence comes from Chanodichthys erythropterus, assembly GCF_024489055.1. NCBI lineage: Eukaryota > Metazoa > Chordata > Actinopteri > Cypriniformes > Xenocyprididae > Chanodichthys > Chanodichthys erythropterus. The sequence goes on from NC_090223.1 coordinate 34,238,669, forward strand.
TGCTGTATTGACATTAATTAAGCGAGTAGTGTCTGTATCCTCCAGGCACATTTGCCTCGTTTTCTTCTCTTTTTATGCACTTGATTATTTACAGGTACAGTTGTAATTCATTCATTTCAAAGATGTCATTAGTCATGCGTGATGTTATTTGTTTTAACAAACATGATCTTGTTTTTTAATCAAGAAAAACATGTTGAATTCTCCATTTACAGAACCTCATTTCACTTTGCAGGAATGGATTGAGTGTGTTGCTCTGATTAAAAAAAAAAAAAAAAAAAAAAACCTGCAGTCCAAATCATTCTTGCTAAATGACTGCACCAAGTGCTCTTGAAAATTCAAATATGCTTTAGCATTATACGGTACAATACATTATATATACAGGGCTCTCAGTGAATTTGCTGAGGCATGAATTCTTAACTTCGGCCTTCTACTATAGGAACAACTTCAATGTTACAAGCTCTTATTTTCATGCCAAGGTCTTACACAGCACAGACTGGGCTTGGCCAGTGCTTATCAGTGTTTGGGAATCTACCTTGAAATTGTAGCTTGCCAAGCTGCAAGCTAATCACAATTTAAACTATTTAAAGTAGTCAAGGTACTACAAAAAGTAGCTGACTACATGAAATATACTATAGTAATTTATAGTGTTTTTGAACCATACTATAGTAAACTACTTGAATTAATTTGTTGTGGAAATTCTATAGTTGTTGTGGTAATATAACAACTATACTTTACTCAATACTGTACTTAGTTTTCTACAACTATAGGGTATATACAATACACTAGTATACTGTAGTAAAAACTAAAGTATACTACAGTATTTATTACAGTTGATCAGTTCACTATAGTTAATATTACAGTATGCTGTAGCATTCATCAACAAAGTGTTGTACTGTAAATACTATAATATACAGTATACTACAGTTTACTATAGTATGGTTCAAAAACACCATATTAGTATGGTATTTACTATTAATTACTATAGTATTTTTTTAATGTTACAAAGAAACATAGCTACTTACAGTAACTACTTCATCAGCGAATTGGTTGTTTTATTTGTTTATTTACATCAACCGTCTGAACAAACTAGCCTAGATGCTACATACCTTAGGGGAAAGAGTACAGTTTGGGATGAACCAATTAATTTCAATGAATGAGAGAGAATTAGGTGAGTGCATTTGTCCATCTTAGGCATTAAAGTTACCATATTTTTTATGGTACATTGCAGTATTTGTAAATGAATATCTGTGCTACTAGTTAGGGATTGGAAACAGCTAATTTGAAATGGCTGTTGTGACGCTTCAGAAATTAGCTGTTAGGTTTAGTGTTGCTTCTCCCCAACAATGGTGTTTATATAGTCTCTAAAATATGCGCTGTCTGCTAATTGCGTCCTAATGTCATGACACATACACATTCATATCGTTACGTGCGGCTGCATTTGATTATATTTGATTTCAGTTCAGCGCGATGGACTAAAAGGCCATTCATTTGTCTAGATGAATGTTATGTCCCGGTTTAACATGAAACATGGTCCGTGCGCAGCAGGTAAAGCCTCCACTGTCCCTCTTCATCTTTGTTCCGCTTCATTTAAGTAGCCGTTTGTTTGCGTTCATACGGTATATTAACTCAATAAAAACCTCATCTATTTTTCCATTAGAATGTGAAGTGCTAATATTGGAAAGTGATTACTCAAAGACTGTTTTGCACGGGTTGACATTAATACACCGGCAGCAGCGTTGCAGATAGGCGCTGAGAGACAAAAAAAAAAATCACTAGCAATTTATTCCTGATGTGTCATGTTCTCGATAGCAATTATGATGCTGGCCTATTGTGTGAAGAATAAAGGAGATGCAAAGATAGCATGTGGCGTTTTTCACGAACCCTGTGCACAGCTACTGACTTGTCAGAACAAAATGCTCTCTCACCCCTTGCTAAGACCCTTATCTGTCTTTCTCTTGTTCTCCCAGTCTTGTAAACAGCACGTGGCTTTGGCATGCCTCTAGAAGGTTCATTGTGTGCACAGCCTGCGACTGCAGGTTCACCCTAGTCAACGGCCCATGGGACTGTATTACGTATTTATCTTGGCAAATAGGAGATGTGCGCACTAAGGGCCATTAAAAGGAAAGTGCCCCTGTGCATATAGTGCATTGATGCAGTCTGTGCTCGCCACTCGTTCTTAAACCCGGTTATCAATGGCTGTGGCTTTTGTGTATACATGAGAGATGCTCAAACTCTCCATTACAGCCACCATCACGGCACTATACAGCCCCAACAAGGGCTCTGCCACTCCTTTTCACTATACCACTCTGCTTTCATAGAAAATAGCTGCTCTCCGAGAGAGAAATAAGGAGGATGTGGTCTGAAAAGCTGTGATAAGGGTTCAGCAGGAACATACATACCAGCCCACAGACATCTACAAACCGAGGTTGAAAATAGCCCTTGTTTGTCTGGGTGACATGTTGTATAGCTCCGGGCTCCAGGAAATCGGTCTAAAGCCAGCACCTCCAGCACAGGATGTTACTCTAGTGCACATTACTATGATTCTCTTAGTCATTCATGAAGAGAAACCAAAGCGGCTGGCTGTGAAATCTACTACATATCAGCTACAAATTGCTAGGAAGATGAGCTAAATGTTATATGTGTGGGACTAGCTTAGTGGCCCAGAAGGATGGACGGATGGGTAGACTGCACTGCATTCACAGTAGAATGGTCCCAGCCGTGCATGAATGAATGGAAATCTGCATTAGCATCTTCTCACATCCGTCCTCTGATGTCTCCCACACTTTGATGTTTGGGAAGATGGACAGAAAGAAGAGAGGTAATGGGGAAGGAGAAAGAGATGGCAAAAGATGAGAGACCGGGATGAAAGCCAATGCTGAGGGTAGAGAGAGAAAGATGGATCATTTGGGATTTTCATATTTGTCTTAGCATGGGTTTTATGTAGCATCGTCTATAAAATCAATCATGGTATAGAAAGTGGGAAATGGCTCTTTTTGTCATGTCTGTTGCATATGTGTTGTTTATTTTAACGATCCACCAACATGATCCTGAAAAATCTATTATTAATGTCTGGGTGGAATTGCCAGCAAGATAATTAACACTTTCAGATGCCCAGAAAGCTACTAAAGACATATTTAAAACAGTTTATGTGACTATAATAGTTCAACCTTAATGCTATTAAGTGATGAGAATACCAAAATAGGTTTATTTAAGAATATCTAGTGATGGGCAATTTCAAAACACTGCTTCATGAAGGGGTTCGGAGCGTGTATCAAATAACGAGGATTCGTTACGTCATAAGAGTTTTGAAATTTTAATAGTTCACCAATGGGGGGCGTGACTTTGGCAGTTTGATACACGCTCCGAAAAACTGATTGGAAACAAAAGATTCGTAAAGCTTCGAAGCTTCATGAAGCAGTGTTTTGTAATCGGCCATCACTAGATATTGTTGAAAAGTCGTTATTTTGGTTTTTGGAGCACAAAGAGTATCCTCGTTGCTTCATAACATTAAGGTTGAACCACTGTAGTCAGATGAACTGTTTTAAATATGTTTTTAGTAGCTTTCTGGGCATCTGAAAGTGTTAATTATCTTACTGGCAATGAAGGCCTCACTGAGCCATCGGATTTTATCAAAAATATCTTATTTGTGTTCCAAAGATGAACGAAGTGTAGAACGACATGAGGGTGAGTAATTAATGACTGAATTTTCATTTTTGGGTGAACTAACCCTTTAATTCTTTGTCATTTTTATCCACAAAAACTAGTTTGAATGATTTGTTCACTCAGTGATTCGATGATTTTTTCTTGTTGAATTCGACAAGAACTCTAATCTCACCCAAAATCAGTCGTATTGCTTGGTGCATGAGTCATATATGGACCACTTTGATGGTGCTTTTTATGGTACTTTTGCTTTCTTTTTGAAGCTTGAAAGCTCCATGCCATTTATTGTAACTGTATGGAAACAAGTGACCATTACATTCCAATTTTCCCTTATTGTGTTCTACAAAAGAAAGTAAGACACACAGTTTTGGAACAATGTGAAAGTGAGTAAATTATTTTTAATTTCTGGGTGAATTATTCCATGGTGTTGTGTTTGTGTGTTTAGATTTTATGGCCGTTTAGTTTATTTGAACAGCAGCAGCAGAGAGTGATGAATGTTCTCATTATCAGAAGCACAGCCTTATGTCTTGTTTTCACATTTGTTAATGTACAAAGCCCTTCATCCCAGCAGTCCAATGCAGCGCATGAGTCATTAGAGATTCACAGGGGAATATATGAAAAACAGGCCATTCGTACTCTGTCTGGACTTGGTAGCGGGACTTGGTATCTGGACCACTAGCTTCTTCACAGAGTGTTTACACAGCAGCTGATGGAGTGACAAATCGAATGGATTTTAGATGGTTTGAGCTGGATGAGAGGGAGACGAAGAGTGGAGGAACAGGACTACGGGAGATGGATTTGAGCATCACAGAAAACAGATACCACAGATGATGAGAGCTCTTCAGTGGAAAGGATGGAGAGGCAGAATGAGGGAAATGAAATATTTTGAGCTTACTATAGTTGTGCGATGTGTCCCATGTCTTAAAGGTCTGTGGAATAGAAAATCTAGAAGGTGTCTTGTATTTGTCAAGGGTCTTAGCGTAGTGTTTATAAAGCACAGAATCTAACTGAAGACAAACATGTGCATGATCATTTGAGGACAAGGGTGTTACGATATTTAAGGGTGCTTAAACTTCACAACTGATTAAGCTTTCACAAGTGGGAGGTACTTACTATGAGCAAGCCCAATCACCAGAGCTGTCACTCAAAATCACTGGGGGCGTGGCATTACTCAACACTACTTCTCTGGCTTTCTGCTGCAGTTTGACTGATTTTATCACGTTGAGAAGCTGTTTATATGAAAGACTTTATGAATATGTATAAATATATTAATATATGTAAACATAACACTTTATTTTTGCTTTCTTTGTATTATATTGTCAAAATGGATTGATTGCTTTATTTTGTTGATTCTGTTCATATAAAAACCAAACAAAAAGTTGTGCAATAATGAACAATGAAGAAAAAATATACCTTGTAATTTAGTGTATATAGTCAGCCTGGTGGCAATAAAGAGGTGTGACTTCCAAAAAGATGATTTCGCCCAGAACTGAGACTGAGGTGTCCTCTCTCACCTTTGTACATTCACCACCAGTCCTGCTTAAGATTTCATTGTAAAATGTATTGTATGAAATAAAATTTAAGATATTGAGACTTTATGAAAAACATTGTGCCATGCATTGTTTATTATTTAAATTCATTTTATTTGTATGAATTTCATATTGCTCCATTCATAATGGTATTTTTAGGCCTCTTGTTGACATGCAATAGTTAATGTCCTTTTAATAGAATCTGATGGCCTCATTAATGCACAATGACCCTGTTTTGCGTTTTTAGGGAAAATGGCCTTCCTTTTTATGGTGGGTAGGGGGTGTTTAGGATGAGATGGCATCATTTTGAATCCATTATCTGTCACAGATGTTCATTTGTGTGCATGCCAGGTCTACTCCTACAATATTTGCCCAAAGCAAAATTTACCCGTCACACTATTTCGTCAGTCTCAGGAGTAAAAAACATCTCAGACACACTTGACTTCCCACTGTCTTTCAATAACACAGATTAAAGGAGTGTTATTGACAGTCTGATGTCAGGTTTCAAGGGTCAAAGCAACAGAGAGCCTTCTTTCTAAATAAGACTGAATTGTCTTTAATTAAATGTTAACAAGGATGAAATTGCATTTTGCTTATGCTCAAAGCCTGATTTTTTTGCTTTGAAACACAAAAGGATTGGTTATTAATCTGAAATATGCATTTGATTAGATATTTTGAAAGGTTGGTTTTAGCCAAATATTTAATATAACTGAATCGACCAACAAAAGTCATTTTCAACTCTGTATGGGGTAACTCATTCTCTTTTTATAGTATATGCACATGGTAATTTTGTAGTTTTGTTGTAAAGTACAAAAACGCATGTGACCTTGTGCACTTTTGAATTTCACACAGATGTAAAGAGGCAGAAACACACTGTTGCGATTGCGAAGGATCACTACAAATAAGGAGAAGACGAGTACATTTACATTGCTAAACATCTAAGGTTTATTTTACATTCATGCTTAACATAAAGGCAAAAATCTGCCATCTAGAACCTAGTATGGACACAAATTCCAGCGACGGAGTCAGAGCAGAGACCATACTGAAAGGAAGAGGCTGCTTTTATGCAGAACAAGAAACACCTGTGTGCCGGTGCTCCTAATCAAGCCACAATCAGCCAGTCACCTGCAAAACACAGACGCAACACAAACGCAGTACACACACACACACACACACAAGTAACAACCGACGGGGACATCACAAAACGCACATGGTCTTAGTGCTCTATTGCACCACAGGACTTTCCCAAGCAAGTAGTAAGTAAATGTAAGTCAATTGCTTTGCTCATTTACATCAGTCGGCATCAGTACACAATAAAATGTCAAAGCAATGACCAGTGGCGCAACACCAAAGTCAGAGTTTGACTCTCAGGGGACACAAATACTGCTAAGGTTTATACCTCGAATGCACTTCAAGTCACTTTGGATAAAAGCATCTGCTAAAGAAAAAAAAATTAAATGAAATCTCCTTCATCCACAGGAGTTGAAATTATGTAAACAAGGCTTCAAATGCCATCTCTATCATGTAACCGTGTAATATAAACATTTTAGCATCCAGCAAGAAGCAGAGGAGCAAATAAACACAAACGGTAACTTGCATACTCTACCCACGTCATGTTTCGTATCTCTGCCTCGTTTTAACAGCTAATGATTGTTCCCTGAGGGTAAATGCTTCAAAGATTTCATGGAGCTTTATGTAAATGTACACCATACAACCACACAGATGAGGAATTTCGGGATGACAACAAGGTTATTTTACATGCCACGTGAGATTTCATAACTGAATGTCTCTACATTTTCCAAAATATGTGTGGTGGTGGACAACATGCCAAGGCTGTACAAGAGAGCGTGTCAGTAAACAAAGAATGGAACTTTTGTGCATCTAAAAGAAGACTATTTTTTTTTAAACATCTTGTTGCCATTTCTTTAGCTGGAGTTCTGTGGGTGTGTTATGTAGGTCATTAATGAACTGATAACAGTATAGTTACCCCAAGCATGCCCTGCCTCATTATGAATACCAATATGAATGTCTTTGTAACTAATACTGTCAATTACTTTCAGCTGCATTGGTGTGAAACGACTTTAAAAAGCTATTGGGCATTTAGTTTGGGGGAAAGAGCTACAGGGGTGTATAACTGGAGTTTTTATTTTGCCATTTTCCTGGTCCTTTCATTCCCTTTTCATACCATTGTAGTTTTCCATTTGATTTGTTCTCTGACACACCTCTTACATGTAATATGTTTGTTGGAGCTATAGCTCTGTTGTGGGTCTCTCATCAGGAAGAAATAAGTAATTTATAGATTTTCTTTTCTGTTTTTGTTCCTTTTGTTGTGGCCAGAAAAACCTTCTGGTTTTGCTTCAAGTGGCAACCAAACACAGCACTAAAATTGTTCAAAATGTCCAAAAGTCAAATGTTGATTTTTTTTTTTTTTTTTTATTGGTTAATGTTCAGAAATGTATTAGTGTATGTAAGATTTTTCATTTTTATAAATACGTTGGTCAGTGGTTTACAATCTGGGGGTTTAGATTAGAGGGAAATATTAGAAGGAAAATTCTTTCCAGAGGGAGTGATGTTCAGATGGGATTATCAGGCCATGACCTTTCGGGGTGTGGTTTGGTTCGCTGGTTGGGGGTAAGTTCAGATTGAAGGGGGGTACAGTCAGTGGAAGTCACACAAGAGCAGGCCCAAGGGGAACAGGGTGGCTGGGAGTCGGAGTCGGCCAAGATTGTGACATCAGGATTGGAATGAGGAGGTACTGTTACCAGTGAGGTGCAGACTCGGGGAGAGATGACACAGGGGAAGGTACGATACAGGCGAGAGTAGCGATTCAAATTGGCTTAGGTTCTGGAGACATAGGTTCTAATAATAGTGGTTTAATGCTGATCGTATTTGGGGTCAGATGGGGAGAGTACCATTGCCAGGGACGCACGGACTACAAGAGAAACATCCCAAGGAGAAATACGATTTGGTCGACAGGGGCTGGTCAAATTAGCTTAAGGCTCTGAAAGTTCAACAATTGATGGGTGACCTAAATGGCTACGAATAATCTTTTACCTTACATCTAGAAGGAATGGGGGACCATGATCATTGTGGGATCAGAGGAGTCAGAAGGAGACAATCTTATTTGGATCACTGTGGACGAAGTGGCGGGAGGGAGTAGCCAGCCACAAGAGGTCCAGAGAGAGGAGGAAGGGGAAGGAAGAGAGGGATGGAAGGTAACAGGGAAAGGATCTAGGATGAAGAGGAGGAGGTGGAAATGGAGCCTGCAAATATGTTCCATAGACAAGAGCATGGGAGAATTTAATTAAGAACTGGATCCTCAGACCCAGGTGGCCAATCCTGATCATGGAGGACTCCAACATGGGGAGGCTGCCAGCCATTTTTGGTGAAAGGGTACAAGTGGAATGCTATCCAGGGGCGCATTGGTTTCATGCATATAAGATTCTCAGGAGCAGGACTCTTATGACTGATTGGGTCACAGGAGTGATTTTATTATTTGGCATCAATGACAGGGCATACAATTCAGCAGAGGCAGTGGGGAAGCTGGTTAAGAAGGCCCTGGGGGCAGCAGAGAGCACTTTCCCTAATGCCCAGGGCAGCATTTCCCAAAAGCATCGTAAGCCTAAGTTGATCGTAGCTCCATTGGTTTCAATGGAGCTACGATCAACTTAAGCTTACAATGCTTTTGGGAAACGCTACCCAGATCCACATCACTAAGATTAACTTCAGTAGACACCTTCCCAAGAAGCAATGTACAACGCTCAATCAGATTAACTCCCACATCACCAACACGGGCAGAGCACTGAAGGTCCTTCCATAAGAGGGATTCAGGACTGAGCAGGACTTTACTCACTGGATCAGAGTTACAGGGCAAGCAATGTGGAATCATTGGGCGGAGTCTTTAAACTGCTAGGGGAGAGGCACTCAGCAACCGAAGCATGGGGACCATAGCGAACCTCTACCAAACTAGAGTTTTAAGTCTAGAGTTCATTAGGAGGGAGCTTGGGCAGTTGCAGGTGGGAGGTTTTTTAAGTTCAAAGCAGGTCCTATACATTAAGGGGCGGGATACTCAGAGAAGAGGAGGTTTTACTTACTCCCGAAAGTACATAAGGATAGGACCACCTGGCCATTCCCAGACATCCCTCCAGGGAGGCCAATCGTGTCAGACTGTGGCAGTGAAAGTTATGGGGTTATGTTTATCACTTGGTACCTGGGCCCACTCTCCACCAGGCATACAAGCTATGTCAGGGATATGTATTATTTCCTGGAGAAGGTACAGGCAATAAGAATAAATCCTGATGCCAGTCTCTTCTCCATGGACTTTGAAAGCTTATATACTAATATAGAGATGGAGAGGGGACTGGAGGCAGTCAGGAGATGCCTGCGGTGATATCCAGAGGTGGGGAGGCCGAATGAGAGTATTCTAAGATTGCTGGAGTTGAGCCTGGTGAGGAATGATTTTGAATTTAAAGGATGTTATTTTCTGCAAGCGAAAGGAACGGCTATGGGTAAAAGGTTTGCCCCGGCATATGGTAATATATACATGGCCGATTATTAGGAGTCTATATTCCCAAAATGCAAATTCAGGCGGACCCACTACTGGAGGTATCTGGACAATGTGTGGGGGGTCTGGGAGGGTATGGAGGGGGACTTCAGGGAGTTTGTGGATACTTCAAATGGTCATCACCCATCCATCTGTGTCAAAGTTGAGAAAAACAAGGACAGAATAAACTTTCTACACAACAATTTTTAAGGGACCGGGATTCCAAGACTCTGGGAGACTGGACTCTAAAGTATATTTTAAAAGTACTGATATGCATGCCGGATCTGTACTAGGGAAGGGGTTAGGGTCGAGGCTGTAAGGACGCTGTTTGGGGCCTTGAGGAGGAAGGGGTACTCTAGACAGTTTCTGAGGAGAGTGGCGAAAGAGGAGAGAGCAATGGGTGGTAGGAACCAGACCATTCAAAGGAAAATAGTCCCACTGGTGGTCCAATTCTCTAGCACTGCCAAAGGCCTGGCCTTAGGGGTCAGGTGGAATTTTGGCAGGTTGACACAGGACGAGACGCTGGGGGCACGGTACAGGATGGTGGTGGCCTATAAAAGAGGCAGGAACCTTCGGGACATGTTGGTTCACAGTAAATTGGGCCTAACCAACAAAAGCAACAACATAAACAACAATATAAAAACACAGGACACTATGGTGAGTAAAAACTTTGTTAAAGTTTCTTAAAAAATTTGTTAAAATAGTCAACTTGACTACAGTGGTTCAATCTTAATGTTATGAAGTGAAAAGCACCAACTGTGTAACAGAATGACAGGGAAGAGGAAAAAATGCTGAATAAAGTCGTTATTGTTTTGTTTTTGTGCACAAAAAGTATTCTCGTCCCTTCATAACATTAAGGTTGAACCACTGTAGTCCCGTTGGCTATTTTAACAATGTTTTTACTACTTTTCTGGACATTGAATGTGGTAATTTCATTGCTTTCAATGGATGATAAAAAAACCTCTCAGATTTCATCAAAATATCTTAATTTGTGTTCTGAAGATGAACAAAGGTCTTACGGCTGTGGAATGACGTGAGTAATTAATGACAGAAATTTTATTTTTGGGTGAACTAACCCTTTAAGTTAAACATTTAAATATCCTTATTTATTTTTCTATCCTCATAATACATGGGTGCTTGGTTAGTTGCAGTTTATTGCTTTTAGTAATGCCAACCACTGCTTTAGCGTATTCAAATATTAACTAAGTTTAAAGTGGCAAGAAAGGCTAATTTTTGCAGTCTGATCCTGACTGAATGGAAATGAGCATAATTACTGAAGGGCAAAATCTCTTTCTTCACGCATCCAAACACACTATGTCAGTGTTGTCTGGGCTGCAGGTGTGTAATTCCTGTGCAATGTCACAGTGTTAAATGCATAAGCCCTGATCAGTGTGAAGTCTTTCAGCAGAGCTCCATTTTGCCCCAAACAGCAACATCTGATCCCTCTTTACAGGAATGGCACACAGACCTGCAGCCAGATCATCAGTCTGTCAGTGTGCATCAGATCCTTTCCAGCTAGAACTTCATTCTTTTTTACTTAAATTTGAGATCTGCACTTGTATGCTTGACTGTACATCATTAGTTTTCTGACTTCAGGTTTCTCCCCCAGCCCTCATCATCTGCTTCACTCTGGCTTCCACGATTCTCAGCCACCCCAAGGAGTTGTGTGTTGATTGGAGGATCTCCAGTAAATTGTAATATGATTGGTGTAGTGAAGTGAGATGAGAACAACCTGCTGCCAAGTGCAAATGGGTGTCATTATAGCTGTATGCTTAGAGCCAAGCACACACGCACATGCACACATTCTCTATGCTCTATGTTCAGATGTTCAAAAATATTCCTTCATATTTTCGTTTGACTCCACAGGACATAATCCTTATGTATCGGCTTATCTCCCTCTAGCTTACTCTTTACCAGCACCACATTCAGCCAGATCCTGCTGAGAAACCAGGAAAGTATTACAGACTGGATACTTGAAAATGAGAGAAGAAGCCTTATAACTGCTCTGCTGCCTGTCGATAGGCCTGGAGAGCAGGTCTGCATGTCAGGGATTAGGATTACATATTGCCTGTACAAGAAAAGTCCTTTCATCTAAAACACCAAATTTTGTATAAATTAACATTATAACAATTAAATGTAGATGATACAGAAAAACAAGACATGAAATAAAATACGTTAAGACACAGTGGGGTCCTAAAGACTGAGGCCATAGTAAAGATGCTTCTGTTTTGTATTTCTTTTTGCTTTCTAATATGAATTAGTTTATTACAAACTAAGTTGTCTGCATATATTTGAGTAAAATGTTGAATTGAATAATTTGCATGAATTTCAAAATGTCTTAATTTTAGGTGTGTTCACATTTTGCAATTTCAATTTAGCGTGCTTCATTTCCTCTATAGAAACTTTTGTGTTGCTCAACCAGTGCAAAATAAATGTAAACTAATAATAGTGCATAAAATAAAATGTGGCTTGCTATGAGCAATAGATGAGCTTGGTGCTTTGTTTCACTTCACTTATGATTTCACCAAGAAATGTACAATCAAAACTCACGACAGCACAAGCCCGGTCCAGCTTCTCGTCCGCTCACCTCGACGCGTGTCTAATGCTGTTCACATTTTATCAGAGAAGTCACGAGAATATTAACCTTTTCTCTTCTTTTGCTCGCGCTTGTCTCGCTCCCCAGAGGTTGGAGATTTGTGCCGTTTTCCAGGCAACCCGTAACCCGTGTTTTTCCAACCTTCTACTCTGCACTGGAACAGCAGTCAAACCCGTGACTTCCCACCCGTGAACTCATGCTAGATCAATGTACTCTCATGCTGCGTTCCAGGCAGGTTTTTGAGCCCGAAAGTCACGATTTCAAATCACGACTTTGTAGCGTTCCAGGAAAGTCACGGCAAACTGCGTAAAAGTGTAAACAAACCAACATGGCGGACCGTACGCGGCTTTTGCTCATTAATTATTTCTATCGCCAAAGGTGCTTACTCTTTGCTTTTTTAAGGGAAACAGAGAAGGAAAACGGCACATAAGGCAAGAGAAGCTGTATACCTTGCATAAACACGGCATGCGTAGGGGCTGCCATTGTTGTTTCACGGGCTATGTGACGTCAGAACTCGTAACTGGGAGTATATTGATCTAGTACGAGTTCACGGGTGGGAAGTCACGGCTTTGACTGCAGTTCCAGTGCACTTTTACGGGTAGAAGGTTGGAAAAACACGATCAGGTTGCCTGGAACGCAGCATCATTGGGTTCTGACGTCACATAGCCCGCGAAACAACAATGGCAGCCCCTACAGATGCGGTGTTTAAGCAAGTGCACGGAAAAATACAAGGTATAACAGCTTCTCTTGCCGTATGCGCAGTTTTCCTCCTCCGTTTCCCTCAAACAAGCAATGAGAAAGCACCTTTGGCGATAGAAATAATTGTTAATGAGCACAAGCCCCGTACGGTCCGCCGTGTTTATACTCAGCCTGCGTCTCTGTGCATATTATCCATCCTAAATAGTATGTGACACTATAATATTCAATACTATTTATGGCAGATAGGGTGGATAGTATGCACACTGGGATGCAGGGTCAGTCAGTTTGGCGTGACTTGCCTGGAACGCTACAAAGTCGTGAGTCGTGATTTGAAATAGTGACTCACGGGCTCAAAAACCTGCAGCATTAGTATGCTCCAAGTCAACCTTTCTTACTCGTTGTGACAACTATCCTATGCCACTTACACACTATTCATGTGTCAAAGCAGTCGGAGCAACTTTTCTCTATTTATGAATATGAGGAGACATGCACAGGCGAGTGATGCACACCTGGTCTAAAATATAAACACTTAGGCTACGTCCACACGAAGCCAGAACTTACCCTATCCGATCTTTTATTTTTCCTCGTCTCAAGAAATATCTGTGTACACACAAAACCACTGAAAGGACTCAAAACAATGTAGTATACATGCCAGACCAATATGTGGTGCTGTAATTCTGCCAGATACACTTAAACAGCGAATAAGACTTGGAGCATGAGCATAAACCTTGCGCTCTGGGACCCGGTTTAACAAAAATAGCAGTTTCGGCTTCCAAAAACGACAGATCCGTGTGGACGAAACGCCTATCCGTGCGTATCAGAAATGCATGTGGACAGGGCCTTAATAGGCTTACCATACACTAAAAAATGCTGGGTTAAAAACAACCCAAGTTGGGTTGAAAATGGAAAAACCCAGCGATTGGGTTGTTTTAACCCAGCGGTTGGGTTAAATGTTTGCCCAACCTGCTGGGTAGTTTTATTTAAACCAACTATTGTTTAAAAATTGTTATATGGCTAGCTTAAAATGAACCCAAAATAGTTGGGAAATTAAAAACCAGATGCAATTAGAAACAACAATAATAGACAAAAGGTGAATGTTTATTAATAAGCTTTAATATTTTATTAACATAAATGTAATAGTTTAATAGTTTATTAATATACATTTATTAATAAGCAATTTAATAAATGTTTATTGTTTAATAATTATTCATTGAACATTAATAAATGTTAATTTCCAACATACTTTAGGTTAATTTTAATTAAGCAATACAGTAATTTTTAAACATTAGTTGAGTTAAATAAAACTACCCAGCAGGTTGGGCAAACATTTAACCCTACCGCTGGGTTAAAACAACCCGATTGCTGGGTTTGTCCATTTTCAACCCAACTTGGGTTGTTTTTAACCCAGAATCTTTTAGAGTGTAGTGAATCGGGGTAAAACAAAAACAAGTTTTGGAAGAAGGATTGATGATGTATTCAGATGATGATTGAGGGTTGATGATTAATTAAGATTGACTCAGTATTTACATTTTGAACAAAAATAAAGTTACATATAGTGTACCTTTAAAAATCCTATTTATTTTCATGTTTAAACAGAAAAAACATCCCAGGTTTTTAATTGAACCCCACTGTACAGTTAACAGTTAACCAGAAGATTGCTGGTTTGACCCTCATAAGAAGGGAGACATGAGCTATCACCATCTTACCCTTGAGCATGGCACTTAACCCCAGTCTTTTTCCAAGGGACTGTCTCTGCAATAAATTCATGTCATTCTGTAGTGATTTTATGTGAAAGTCCAGCAGATTCTCTTCCATATAGAAAGAAAAGAGCTTGAATTATGAGAATATAGTGAAACTGCGTGAGTTTTAACAGAAAACCGTGGAGAACCCGATGGAAGCGACAGGGTCCATTAGTCTTCCTGGCATCTCAATTATCACATCTCCTCAAAGGTCATGGTGATGCCTTCTGCCCTCATGACAGTTAATGCGCTGACCCTAGGTCAGATCTCAGAGACTTGTGATGGACTGCACACCCACACCTCACTTGCTTTCATTCATTACCTTCATCCCTCTTCTGTTTTCTTTTTTTCTATCCCTTTGTTTCCCTCTTCGGAAGGTTCATGTTAGTTTTGAGTTTGATTGAGAGGCTGGTCGTATATTGATTTAAATGTGAATATAGATTAGATTAAAATGAAACGTCTTGAATACATAAGACAATAAAACTATGATTTAACCCTTATGTCTTGTTGAGATTGAATTTACTATTTTTATGTTTGGGTTCCCAAAGACCACAATATGAATATAATAATTTATAATCATTCTGAAATTAACCTCTAATTTACTTTCATATTTATTTACTAGGATCATGCACTTTTCAGAAATGTGACAGGAATCTGTTCTCAAGATGTTGTTTCTATTTGGAGTTGATTTAAGCCAAACATTGTAAAAATAATAATAATAATAATAATAATAAAAAACATAAAAAAGACATAAGAAAACTCTAGAGTAAAGTGTGTTTGCCTGTTTGAGAATATCAGTGTATGAAAATTCATTGCATTTTTTCATGTTTTATATCTGAGGTCTCTGAGAATCCAGATGTCAGTGATGCATTATTTTACATGACAGTTATTGCTAATATTTTCTCATAAGATTATGAAAAGAAAAGTCCTGAACGTGAACTCAATACTTGAATGTAAAATGAAACTTTGGAGATTTTAACCAGTTCTGTATTGTCATGTCAGTAGTGTTATGGAAATGAACAAAGTGTACTCTTTCTCTTTGTTACATGCACCTAGATATCTCTGTATATTTGACTGATATGTGTGTACCTCAGTTTGGACCCAAATAACAGGCTATAATGTGAACACAATCCAGCAGGGGAAGGGGGAAGCAATACAATTCTGGTTCAGACCAGGCAATAGAACCAAGAAGCGTGAAAGCACCCTCAGATTCATCTTTTCTTTTTGAACTAGTTTAAGGTTTAATATTAAATTTTAAATTTGAGTTGAGGAAACATCCTAGACGAGCTGTTGTAGGCAGTTTTGTCTTTGAGCAGGGATTGCCTATTAATATCTGTTTTTCATACTATCTATGCTCTTTACATTGTGGAGCTTCCTCTGTGATGTATTTAGAGTCTACCTGTGCAAGCTGACCTTTAACCCTGTAACGGCGGTGACATAGATCAGCATGAGTCTGTGAGGCAGTCATATAACAAGCATTTAGAGAGGTAGAGACACATTCACACCGCATACTCCCATAATTGATCATATTTCCTAGAATATTTCTCATTTGTTAACACCACCTACAAAATTGTCAAATTCTCTTGCAGAGTAAATGTGCTTTGTCAACAGCTGAATGTGGCATTTTCAAAATAATCAGCTCTCATTTCTTTATTTTTTGCTTCCGTATCTCTCTCTCCCTCTCTCTCTCTCTGTCGCTGTTTCTGTGCTGTCTGTCAGAATTAGAATTAATGGCTCAGTTTTAGATGTTGATTCAGTCTCAGAATATTAGACTCAGAGACACTCTTACCTCCTCCCTGTCACTTCCTGCGCCAAATCCACTGCTCTGATGAGCAACTTATTTACATTACAGCTGCAGAGGCTTTGTTTCTCTCCCGTACACATACAAGTACACATCCGACCTTGCGCATTACTTCCACGCGTCTGATAGTAACCTATTGTGTGTGACCTTGCAGGCCAGAGACAGCTGCCTGAAGCGCAATCAGCAGACATACACACCACCAAATGACGGAAGGCTACGACCTCACCTCACACTCCACCATCTTTCCATTATACCTCTCTCGCTGTTATCCCATCCCTCCCCTCCTCCACTGCTCTTTGTCCAAAACAATCTTGCACTACATTATGACACCGATGCTGCTCTGTTTCTCTCGCTCTCTGTTTTATTTTTGATTTCAATTTAGTGTTCCATATTGGCACAACAAAAACTACACATTTGTACTGCCAAAAATAAAGTCAAATTAAACCAGTGCAAATTGAGAAAATAAGTATAATTAGCAAATTTAAAAAAATAAATAAATAAAATAACATTCACATATCATAAATGTCAGGGCAAGCTGTCAAATGTGTTTCAAATGCTTTACATTTATACATTATACATTAATTTTGTCTATTATAATATTTGTTGGTCAAAACTATATATATATATATATATATATATATATATATACTCTATCATTCCATTAATTAATTGGAAAACTAAAGATGAAAAATAGGGCTTAATGTGTGAGTAATAAACATACCCCTCTCTCTGGTGTAGATGGAGACTGTATTGTTCTCAGCTTGTCGCCTTCAGGCGTGTCGCACTCTGGTGACTGTAGAAAGGGCTTCAGCAGGTGTGTGGACACAAAAGAAAAATATTGCCTTTAATATCTTTCATTTCAGGAAACAATGCTGCATTAACATAAGCATTAGCTCTATCTAAGCTTCTGTGCTCCAGAGCGCCATGCTGTTTTTTTCTCTACAGTCATTTTCAGCCCCTCTGTGGATATTGTTAGATGAAACAATAACATGCCAGAATGTGTTATACATCACATGCTGGTCTTTGGGCTTTATTGTACAACTCAAGCCAGTGGCATATTTTTCCTCTAAAGAAGCCTCATGAAAATGAAATGCTATAAAGAGGAACGCAGAGAAGCTTTAAAAAAATGTTTGCCTTTTAGCCCTGGTAAATCTATCTATCTATCTATCTATCTATCTATCTATCTATCTATCTATCTATCTATCTATCTATCTATCTATCTATCTATCTATCTATCTATCTATCTATCTATCTATCTATCTATCTATCTATCTATCTATCTATCTATCTATCTATCTATCTATCTATCTATCTATCTATCTATCTATCTATCTATCTATCTATCTAATCTATGTCATGTAGGATGGGTTATTGAGGCTCTTTTCTCCTGTTTCCACAGAGATCCAGATATCAAAGGTGGTGTTAGTAAAGCAGGTGTGTATGTGTGTTTCGCGGTGTAAGAGACACACACAAGCACAGAAACATCGACACAGAGTGAAAGATCTTATCCTCTCCACCCAGGGGGTCTTGTTAGAGGCTAGTCGCGGTGACACAGCAGACTGTGTTACTGTAAAAGTCATCAGTCATAGCACTGTGTGGGTGCAGGAAAAATCTGTCGCTCCATGCAGAAAGCCTGTGCAAAAATCGCATGAATCTCCCCCAGTCATATTCTACATTATCATTTGCGCCTCTCCTCCCATTTCCTGTTGCTATTATTTCCATTTGCCATCCTTCACTATAGCGCTTCTCTGCTTTGTATCCTTTCCTACATCTGACTTTGGTTTGTGTGTGTGTTTGCAAGTGATGAGCAGCCCGCAATCATCATTATGCTGATCAAAGTAATTAGCATGTTCAGTAATGCATGTGTTGAGCGTGTGCAATAAGTCAGATGATAAACTGTCTGTTCGCCCTGAGCTGGAGGCCATTTAAACACATATTCCTGATAAACTCTGGTTTGATGAAGCTCATGCTCTGAAGTTGCACAGCATTGCACTTTTGACCACCACTGGATTTTCATTACCCGAAATTAAAAAAATAATAATAAAAGGGGAGGTCAGTGATTGGTACCAAGTGTTTTTTTGTTTGGTTTTTGTGTGTGTGTGTGTGTGTGTGTGTGTGTGTGTGTGTGTGTGCTTTTGTTTATATTACATTGTGGGGACCAAATGTCCCCATGATGTAATATAAACCTGAGTTCACCTACATCGTGGGGACCAGCCAGCGGTCCCCACAATGTAAATGGGTTTATAAATCATATAGAATGAGTTTTTGTGAAAAAGTAAAAGTTTGCACAGTTTCCTGTGAGGGTTAGGTTTAGGGGTAGGGGCAGGGTAGGGGGATAGAATGTACAGTTTGTTCAGTGTAAAATGCATTGAAGTCTATGGAAAGTCCCCACAATTCACAAAAACAAACATGTGTGTGTGTGTGTGTGTGTGTGTGTGTGTGTGTGTGTGTGTGTGTGTGTGTGTGTGTGTGTGTGTTTTGCAGTGCAATAAAACTGTTTGTTTGGTCACAAATGGTCACCTGTACTTACTATCTGAGTCATGAAAATGAAGATAAAGTAAAACAACAGCCCCAGAAAGTCTGTGTACATTTTGACCATTTTGTTGCCTATTTGGTAAGGAATAACAGTATTTTTTGTTTGTTTTTATAAGGTTCTGTTAGGTATTTGTGTAACTGTGGTATATATGAGATCAGATAAATTTCATTCTACCTCTTAACTAATTTGATAAGTATTAGAATCTTATCATGGGAGGAACAGAATCCAATGGAATCGGATGTTGAAGTAGTGGCTTCAACATCCGTTGTTGACTTTATCCTGTATGATCTTAACCAGTATATCTATCTATCCATCCATCCATCCATCCATCCATCCATCCATCCATCCATCCATCCATCCATCCATCCATCCATCCATCCATCCATCCATCCATCGGTTAATATTTTTCTAAATATATTTATTGAAGATTGAAGTGTTGTTATTTATTATGTTATTGTGCTTTTTGATATGGTTAATAATATACATTTTCTATATGTGAATTATTTCTGAATTGGGGTGGAGACTCAAAAGAAGGATTCAAGAAGTATGTTAGTTCAGTGCTGGTTTCTGAAAGCGTGGGTTATATCAGACAGTCTTTTAAAACAGATGTGACATATGAAATGTTAGCTTTGCATAGAAAATTCATTCTACAGAATGATCAAACATGGTGTCTTGTCACAGCACATCATGGCCTGTCTTCTAAAGGTCACTAACAGATAAAGAAACTAAAATGAGGAGTATTTCATGGGATTTCACACCACTTATTTTGCCTGTGTGTAAGCTCAATGGTGCTTTGAGTGTTTTTATTTTTTTATGCAGTGGTTATTACAATGCAGATTATAGGAGGTCAGGTTTGAAGCGTTGCCATGGAGAGGGGAGTGAGTAATTTCACGTCTCCTTTGGTTTAGCTCACCTGCTTGCCTCCGCTCTGCTGAAGTCAAATAGATTGTGAATCACATTACCAGTGATTTAACCAGAAATGCAGAGCGGTGAGCACTCACTGTCTGGACTGCATCCATATCTCCATCCACTTCCAGAGAGAGAGAGAGCGAGCGAGAGAGAGGCAAGAACCAAGAATGCAAGCACAGCACAAAGCAGTGTGATGCTTAAAGGGAATTAAAATGGAAGCAGATATTGGAGAGGGTAACAACAAATATGAATAAATGTAGAACAAGATGAGAAAAGCGACTTGTGGGAGTCAGAGAGGTGACACAGAGATGTCAGCGTGAGGGACACACACCCCTACGGATGGACCATCTGCTCTATGAGAGAGAAATAGAAATGGATGGAGTTTTGGTTGCAGCTGATTGTGGCCATTTTAAAATAAAAGGAAAGAATCTCTTGTAATATATAACAATACTAACTGGGTCTCTCCCCTCATATCTTAAGCCATGTCACTCAGTTTCCTGGTGGGCATCTCAGTCCCTATATTTTAAACAAATAAATTAATAAATAAATAAATAAAGGCCATTTACTGTCCTATTCTTTCTTCCAAGATTTTAAAGTTCACACACCACTGAAAGCAAAGACAAAGCAAAATAATTCAGGGTTTGTTTTGTTTTCTATTTTTTGACATTTTGATAAAAGCTAAACACTGCCCCCTGTTGATGATTAAACGTTTTTTTATTACATGCTGCCTGTAGGCTTGCAATACAGAAATGTACACTCTAAAAATGCTGGGTTAAAAACAAAGTTGGGTTGAAAATGGACAAACCCATTTTTTTTTAACCCAGAAAGTGGGTTGTTTTAACTCAACGGTTGGGTTAAATGTTTGCCCAACCAGCTGGGTAGTTTTATTTAACCCAAAAGTGTTTAAAAATTACTGTATTGCTCGCTTAAAATGAACCCAAACTATGTTGGAAATGAACATTTATTAATATGTTTAATACATTAACATTTATTAATAAGTTTAATGAATAATAATTAAACAATACACATTTATTGAATTGCTTACTAATAAATGTTCATCTTTTGATTATTATTGTTGCCTCTATAATTATGTGTCTGATTTTTAATTTCCAAACTATTTTGGGTTCACTTTAAGCCAGCCATATAGTCATTTTTAAACAATATTGGGTTAAATAAAACTGCCCAGCAGGTTGGGCAAACATTTAACCCAGCTGCTGAATTTGTCCATTTTCAACCCAACATGGGTTGTTTTTGATCCAGCATTTTTTACAGTGTATATTTACATTTTAAAATAGAAAGGACTTACACACTAGAAGAAAACGTACTATATAGAACCTTAAAGGGTTCTCTCAGGCGCCTAATTTTAAATATCTTTTCCCATCATGGGATCATTTTATGGATTTGATTTTAATTCATTAATTTTTGTTGAATTTTGTCATTTTGTACAATTTTATGAATTAAATAGCTTGCAACATACTTTTTCACTAGGAAAAATAATCTGTTAAACATGAAAGTATTATGCATTATTAGTATTTTTTCTTATACAGAAACTCTTTGGCATTAAGGGTTCTTTAAAATTGAGTCAAGAACCCATATAGGGTTCTATATGGAACCCCATTAAACCTTTTTTTCTAAGAGTGCATCCTATAATCTAGTATCATGTTCCACCATTTCAGCAATAAACAGAGATAGAGACTGAAAGAGTCTAAGGCTGAATTTGGACTAGCATATTACCACATTATGGCAGAAATAGTAAGTAGTATGCTAAGCCTAGCTGCTTTATAATGCCAATGATTTAAGCTCAAAAAAGAAGAAGTTAGCATGAGTGGGGGAAGGAAACATCTTTTTTGCATTTATCACACTCTACAAATATAAATAGCACCTTCTTCCATTAAGCTATTTATAAATATACCTCAAATACTGCAAAGCTTGCTGTCACCACAAATGTATAAGATTTTGTCGGGTCTCAACTAGCAAAATAAAGACAGTTTCTATTTTTGCATGGTGTCGATCTGTTAATCAATTCTTTCAGAGAGAGAGAGACAGAGAGAGAGAGAGAGAGAGAGAGAGAGAGAGAGAATTCCAGCAGGAGCCCTCACCTCTCCATGGAGACAGACATGTGCTCATGGGATCAGAGAGGAGGACGGAGATGAGCCAAGTGGAGCCAAGTCTTCTCAGTGTCACATGACAACCATGGTCACTCAGAAATGCCCTCAGCTGCAACTTGCCTTAAAGCATGGGAAACAGATTTATATTTGCTATAGTACAAAAGAGGACATGGCTTGTTCAGGTCATGTAAATTCACATACATTTATGCATTTGACAGAGATTTTTATTCAAAGCAACTTATGGTGGTTTCAAGGGTAACCAGGGTTAGCTATCACTTGTGTGTGTGTGTGTGTGTGTGTGTGTGTGTGTGTGAGAGAGAGAGAGAGAGAGAGAGGAAAAATATCTATTGGGCGATGTTGTCACAATATTACCTGTTAACCATTGTCTTCATGGCTAACTAAGATTGTAATTAATACAATTATAAACTTACAACTTATAAAATTTATAATGCCATTCACAAAAATACCCTTGTTTTTTAACAGATTTTCAGCTTTTTCTTCAAATCTACCTACAATATATAGCTATGTGGTTCATTTATTTTTTAGTTTATTCAATTATTTGCCTATTTAGTTATTTGTTTTGTCCATTTTTATCTTTTTTAGTGTTGTTATTATTATTATTTTATTATATACAGTGGGTACGGAAAGTATTCAGACCCCCTTAAATTTTTTTTGTTCTTTTGTTATATACTGCAGCCATTTGCTAAAATCATTTAAGTTCATTTTTTTCCTCATTAATGTACACACAGCACCCAATATTGACAGAAAAACACAGAAGCTCACAGACAGAATTGTGGCAAGGCACAGATCTGGCCAAGGTTACAAAAAAAATTCTGCTGCACTTAAGGTTCCTAAGAGCACAGTGGCCTCCATAATCCTTAAATGGAAGATGTTTGGGACGACCAGAACCCTTCCTAGAGCTGGCCGTCCGGCCAAACTGAGCTATCAGGGGAGAAGAGCCTTGGTGAGAGAGGTAAAGAAGAACCCAAAGATCACTGTGGCTGAGCTCCAGAGATGCAGTTGGGAGATGGGAGAAAGTTGTAGAAAGTCACCCATCACTGCAGCCCTCCACCAGTCGAGGCTTTATGGCAGAGTGTCCCGATGGAAGCCTCTCAGTGCAAGACACATGAAAGCCTGCATGGAGTTTGCCAAGATGGTGAGAAATAAGATTCTCCGGTCTGATGAGACCAAGATAACTTTTTGGCCTCAATTCTAAGCGGTATGTGTGGAGAAAACCAGGCACTGCTCATCACCTGTCCAATACAGTCCCAACAGTGAAGCATGGTGGTGGCAGCATCATGCTGTGGGGGTGTTTTTCAGCTGCAGGACGACTGGTTGCAATTGAGGGAAAGATGAATGAGGCCAAGTACAGGGATATCTTGGACGAAAACCTTCTCCAGAGTGCTCAGGACCTCAGACTGGGCCGAAGGTTTACCTTCCAACAAGACAATGACCCTAAGCACACAGCTAAAATAATAATGGAGTGGCTTCACAACAACTCTGTGACTGTTCTTGAATGACCCAGCCAGAGCCCTGACTTAAACCCAATTGAGATCTCTGGAAATCTCTGGAGAGACCTAAAAATGTCTGTCCACCAACGTTTACCATCCAACCTGACAGAACTGGAGAGGATCTGCGAGGAGGAATGGCAGAGGATCCCCAAATCCAGGTGTGAAAAACTTGTTGCATCTTTCCAAAAAAGACTCATGGCTGTATTAGATCAAAAGGGTGCTTCTACTAAATACTGAGCAAAGGGTCTGAATACTTAGGACCATGTGATATTTCAGTTTTTCTTTTTTAATAAATCTGCAAAAATGTCAACAATTCTGTGTTTTTCTGTCAATATGGGGTGCTGTGTGTACATTAATGAGGAAAAAAATGAAAAATTTAAAAAAATTAAATTTTAGCAAATGGCTGCAATATAACAAAGAGTGAAAAATTTAAGGGGGTCTGAATAGCCCCCTATCTTTTGAATGTTATAAACTCTTGTCTGAAGCTAGTGTGATTTTATTGTGTTCACTTGTTTACCCAAGAGCTTACAGCAAAACTGTGAAGAAACTGGATTCAATTTTAGCTTGGAGGACAGCAGAACAGAATATGTAAAATAATGAAGCAACTGCACTGAATTCCATTACATGTTCCCTGCATTCCATCTCACATTCCTTTCATGGATCCTCAAGTGATGATAAAAGGGAAAAAGACCCAGGCCTGTTTTTTATCTCTCCTGCTCTCTCTGCTAAGCAGTTGATTGTTTGTGTGTGTGTGTGTTTGGCCTAGCTGGACCAGAGCCAGCTGTATAGAGCAGGAAAGCCCCAGGGAGCTTCCTTAAACACAGCCTGTACATTGACCCGGTGGCTGGTGGCTATTAATTACACCTCAAGTGATGAGTTCTGACTGAGAACGCTCTGTGCCAGCCGGACTCTGGGCTGGTGAGGTCGCCACAAAGGCATTCTGCCAGCGTAGCTATAACCATTAAGCTTTTTCTCCATCTCACTCATCATTCTATTGCACCCTCTCTTTCTAATGACAGAAATGGGGCAAGGTGTCATGCTAACTTAACCAACTGCATTTCCTTTCACCAAGGATGTAACCGCATATTCAGGTTTTTATTTATGACTTTTCTTTAACACCTAATAGCATTTCAAGTTCATAATATGCTTCAACCACCTTCCATGAATAATGTTAAACATTTTTTTCAGAGGTCTCAGACAACCCAGATGTCTACTTTAAAAACACTACTATGGATCTTTGGCCTCTCAATTGCAATATGTGGTGAAAACATGGAATTGAAAGTTAACTGCGGAAGTTTTCTTTTTTTTTTTTTTTTCTTTTTTTTTTTTTATGTTAGTTGCGTCACTTCACTTCTGCATGGATGAATCTGATGGTTTAAGGACTCCCCATGGTTACCAGTGATCACATACCAGATCAACATATCTGTCATTTTACACCATGATCCACTGACAGTAAGAAGAAAGTGCTGTTGTAACAGAAGCAAGCTAGTTAGATCTGTGTGTGTAAACCTCACTCCCCTGACACTAGAGACTGCAACCTTTAGCATCCTTGCTAGCACACCCGCCTCTCATGCCGGAGACGGCAGTTCAAATCCTGCTTGGAGTGGGTCAAATAGTTAGTAAGTAGCTTTCCAGTTGAAGCAGACGCCAAGGTCATGGGCTTGATTCCCAGAGAAAGCAAGAACTAGGCCTATTTGAATGCAAATATGGCAATGTAATTTGCTTTGACTAAAAGTGTCTGCCAAATGAACAGCCTAAATGTAAAGTAAATATACTGCGTGAGGGCCGGTTCACTCAGAATGTATTTAAAAACAATAGGCAATTTTTTTGGGATGCTGTCTCATCTGTGAAATGCTTAAAACACACAATCTTCTAGAGTGTTTACATGAGGGTTGCCCAATCTTGTTCCTGGAGATCTACCTTCCTGCAAAGCTCAGCTTCAACACTGACCCCAAACACAACTGAACCAGCTAATGAAGATCTTCAGAAGCAATTAATAATTACAGACAGGTGTGTTGGGTAGGGGTTGGATCTGATCTCTGGAAGGTAGATTTCCAGAAACAGGATTGGGCACCCCTTGTTTACATAAACAAACAATGGGATAAAAGCAATGTAATGGGATGCAGAAATGTGTTCTGAGTGAATGGCCACTTAGGAGTAAGACATAAAAATAAATCAAATTTTAAATGTCAAAATAAACATTATTTCTTATTATATATATTATTTATGTTTTAAACATTTTTACCCCCAGCATTTTTTTGCATAGTGCATTCTCAAACACAACCACAACAGAACATGAGGGTTAAGAATCAACCAGTGATAAACCCATACCAGTTGACCGCTAATCAGAATACTGGGGAGAATGTATCCTATTCAGTGGTTTAAGATTGTTCGTCCCTGTTTTTCAGGTACAATAGCCTACATACCTAGAGCTTTTAGTTCTGCTTTCTCTTTGAAAATGACAACACTGTCACTCATTCATTCATGGCATAAGCAAATCCCTTTCATCCATTGACAATTACTCTCTCACTCTCTCTCTCTGGCTAGCATTTTGGCCTCTTTAGCAGTTTCCTCTTCCTGACCATCTGCTGCATGCGGGGTACTCACCTCATCTCCTCAGTGGCAAAGGGAACGGGTCCGAGCAGTTGCCATGGAAACAAAACACCATTGTCAGCAATAAAGTTATCCCAGAACAACTCACACACATACGAATAATGTGAGTGATCGTATCACAGTTAAGAGAGGAAAGCCTCAGCTGGATTTAACACAGCTTCATGGAGTGTGACTCCGGAGAATATGCTCTTCCTTGCTGAAAGGGAAAAGATGAGTGACATTAGACAGAAACTCAAGAACAAAAATACCAAATGGAGAAATAATCTCCAAGAGAGAAAAAGACGTGTCATTCAATTTGCCACAAAACATTGCACACCAGGCACTGCACTGCTTATGCAACCAGGAAATGGCTTAAGTTCTGTTTATGAAGTTTATGGTGAACAAAATCATATAGATTTGTATAAGTTTGGGGTCAGTAAGATATGTTTTTGAAAAAAGTCTAATATTGTGAAGTATTATTTAATGCATCCTTGCTGAATAAAAGTATTAATTTCTTTAAAATAAAAAAATTAAAAATTACTATGGTGAACAGCGAGGAAATCTTGTCTTATTAATTCAAATGTGTATCTTGCAAAGTCAGTCCCTTGGAAACCATTCGGATGTGCATAATATGTCTGATATAACTTCGCCACTGTGTATCTTATAGCATAAACATTAATTAGGGTAAATATTTTAATTAATTAAGATTAATTTAGTGTAAAATATTATAAAATAGATTCTGGAATATATCTTAAAAAGCATACTAAGTGATTTTTTTTTTGAAAATGTAAAAATGCAGAGTTTTCTGTTAGGGTTGTGTTTAAGGGGTTAGGTTTAGGGGATAAACCATACAGTTTGTACAGTATAAAAAACATTATGTCTGCGGAAAGTCCTCATAAAACTTGGAAACCCTTGTATGTGATCTGTCTGTGATGTGGTCAAATGCACAGAATCATTAAATCATTTTCTCTACTGTATGTCCCTTGAATTTTACCCCCAAACCAACATTACTGATACAGATTAATGTTACTGTTTGCTCTCTTTCAGGCGTAAGCTGGTGTCTAATGGTTCCTTCTGAAGAAAGGAAGCAAGTTGCCATTGCAGATGCAGGCAGATAGAGGTGTTAATGAGATAACATCTCAGTCAGTATCAAAACTACTTTTCACACACTGCTGATTGTACAGTAAAACATTCATTTCAGGATGCATTAAACAGAAATAATCCATTTACAAGGTCTGTTATGTGCCGAACACTCATTTTGTTATAGAATGAACATAAAATGATTCAAAAACGAATTATACATTATTATAAAATCACTGTCATCCTAGTTATAATGGCAAATCTATGACTCAATTCATTGCTGAAACTAAGAAAATAACCAGAAGAGCATGTTAACAGTTCCCGACAATCTTTTTCTCATTTTGTGCAAAAAAAAAAAAAAAAGAGTTCCGAATCAAGTTCTGACTTGTGTTATCAAAGAGCAATCTTATCATCAAGAAGCACATCATGTGCTGAAAGAAGTGATAGACTTCACACTCAAATCACTCAAACTCCATTTTAAAAATAGTGTACTGTACACGTCTGTAGTATTTCATGTATTCCCTGTTCCTTCATGTTGTGCAGCACTTCGAGGTACACGCTTCGTGATAGGCTAGCTTTAGTGACCAGCACATAATGGCATGCATTTATAGACAGTACTGGACAGTAGTTATATAACAGTTGGTCAGGATATAGCAGCGGAATCCCATTCACTTCTGCATTCTGACCTGTCTGAGGTCATGTTCTGTGTTCTGTCAGGAAGCTTAACTTAATTATTGACAGACAAGGAAGGATATTTGTCAAAAAGGAGTTAACCCAGAGTTACCACAGCTCATATCCACCTGAACATAAAATAACAGCCGTTTCAGAGTTGTTGGAAATGGGGGGTCACATTTTACATTGCTATATCAATGTTTCATTGTAAGTAGGCCTACTGCTTTTACTATATAATATAATATAATAACATATTGTAACACAAAAATAACAACTGTATAACAACTATAAAAATAACAACGTTGCTACAGTTTGTTAAAAACTAACCTTACTCAAAACATTCAAAAACATTTTTTCTTGTCAAGGCGTATGTGGTTTGAGGGGTTGGCCTGATTCCTGCAGGTGCATAAAAGGTTTGCGCAGGGGGACCCCCAACCAACTACCATAACACACATTACATCCTGACCTGGACCTCTGCTGTATATTATCAAAGCTTGAAGATCCATGAACTCGAGCAAGAACCGGCTTCATCAAATTGCATGTGCTAGAATATGCAGGCCATAACTTTGGTGTTGTAAAATGCATAAACAGACACAAACATTCTTATATGGTGTGTTAGGGAGAGAAAGAGAGAGAAACCACACACTTCCAGTGAGTTGTTCTCAAGCTGGGTTTCCTGTCGCACGCGTTGCCACTCTAGCAGAACTGCAGAAGTTGTGTGAGCAAGTTATTTTAACACTTTACCAGAAACAAACGACATAGGAAATTGCATATTATGCAACCAACATTCATCAACCAAATGTTTAAAGATTTTATACATCAAACTAATAGCTTTGAGGATCTTGTATTCCTTTTACATAAAATACAACACTTTTATTTATTCACCAAAGCTTTCAAACAGTGTTTTTGTTAACCACAAATGGCTACATCAGGCTACAAGATTGTGTCAGAATGTGCTAAACAGACGTTAGTGAACAGAAGTTGTAATTATGGCAACAGTTCGTTGAATTTAATCCATTGAAAGCCATTGAATATTTCTCACAGGGATAATGTGCGCGATCTCAATGCCTTTTTCAAGGGGCGGAGTCAAAGGTTCCGCTCGTTCTTGTGGCTGGTGTGCCGTTCAGCGCTCCGATTTACGCGCTTCGAGGTACTTCGCGGGTGCGCGCGTGCAGGTAGCTGCTGAGTACAGGGTGATTTGTGAGACAGTTCTTCTGCAGGAGGTTTGTCTTTTCTTCGTTGCCGGACAGTGAAACAGCGAGACAACGGTAAAGTAATTGGGTTTGTCTCTAGTTTTATACAAAACATTGAAAGTTGCCACGACCAGAAATAGATGTGTTAAGTTGCTTGCCTCTTGCGACACGCAGCGTGCGCGCTGATACACTTGAGATGCTTGTTTGAACTGTTTGCTTCTGCATTTATATTTGGCATATAAACTGTTGATTTAGAGACGTGCTTAAATGTGCCGTATAATTAACATTATATATTAATGTTGCTGGTCAGGATAGTGAAGGAAAACCCAGGCAATGTCCAACATCACAGGTGGAAACCTTATGAAAGTGATTGAGCGAGATCTAGCTATAATGTAACCTAGAAAGTGTTGCTACTTTGAAGAAGCTAAAATATGTTATATATATATGTAATATATTTTCCACTTCAGCTTCCAATTTCCCTGTTTCTAACGATTAAAAGTTGTTATCTTAATATCAACTCTCAAACTGTGCAAATTGTTTCGCTTTGTTTTACTTGTACATACAGTACTTATAGTGTTCAGTATTAAGTTGATGCAGTCCTCTCCAAAAATATAGAAGCACTGAGCCTCTGCAAAACAGCACATACAGTAACACAAAGAGATCATCTATTGAGGGAATGAGACTTAAGCTAAGTGTTTATTCATGAAACAACTTCCCTGTCACAGCAGTCAAATCAGCTTTCAGTCTTTAAATGGCTTTTTTGTTTTTCTTTATTTATTTTAGCCTAGTATTGATCTGGTGATGTTTGCATGAACTCCGAGGCCTGTATTTTAAGGTTAAGGGATAAACGGAAGATATTTGCCCAAATAATGCCCAAACAGTTTCATTTGCATTCACGTTTATTCATATTTTCACACTGTTTTAGCCATGGTATCTTGATATTACAGATGCTGTCTGTCAGAGTATAACATATGAAAGAGAGCGCAGATCTGCAAAGGGCGAATGAAGTGTGACAGGTTCAACAGCAGTACTGGCAGTGTATAGAAATATTATATCATTTTAAGTTACAAGTGATATTATCAGCGAAAACTGAATTTCACAGTTGAGTACATTTCAATGAAAATCTTAGTATTTGGTTCATCCCTCATTTGCTTTAATGACAGCAGCATAAACTAAATAAACTTGATCATGTTCTCCAGATTTGATATGCTGATATCATCTGACACATGATCAATGTCACAAATCTACTTATTTTAATAATGAGCTAGTAATAGTGTAGAATCTTAAATTTGTCATACTTGTTTTACATTATAACATTTATAATTTTTTCAAAGTGTAAATTTGATTTTGAAACCCTTATTTTCAGTGTATGTAAAAAGATTTGGTTTGTATTTTTGATAAACTTGAAATATTAAAATGAAATATTAACCCGCCTTAAAGTATCTTTATGCAAAGAAAGGATCTAATTTCCTGTAGCGTATTCTGTGAATCTGTCTCATTCATTCTATACTATCTCTCTGATTTCTCATTTGTAGCCAAATTAAGTAAGATTATGCTACAAAACTAAAACAGAACAGCTCTCCTCCTCACAAACTTCGTAACTGTGTATCATTGAACAGAGAACAGACAGTGTTTCTATAACATTTTCAGTCAGGTTTCTAATTATCATAGATGGCACACTTTGCACTCCATTTAATGTGAAATTGTTGCTTTTTGAACATGCGTCATTGGGCCCCCTCTGTCTCTGTCTGCGTTACGGCAGGAGCTCAGTTTAGGCAAAGATAAGTGAGCACCGTGGAACTGACAGAGCACATTAACATGACTGACAGATCAGCTCTTACATCTAATCGCTGCTCATCTGAGAAATGGTTTTTCACAAGGCCAGAGGGGAGAGGGAGGGACGGACCACTCCGAATCCATGTCTCAAAGTGTGGCTCAGTGTAATCAAGAGGTGACAAATTGAAATAGATAACATCGAAAGCTACTGCAAACCAGTACATTAAAAACAGCATGTACTGTATGAGACCAAAAACAACACATGAGATTTAATCGCTAGCATTATTAGTGGGACAAAACATTTTTTTTAAGATCATGCACAGTATTTTTTGAAGAGAATATACGTCAACCCCATTATGGTGCAATTGCAGGGATAAAACATCATTGTCAACTGTGAGACAAAATCACATACAGCTGCTGAAGTGATCATTAGCAGTCCTGTAAGGAAATAACCTTGGTTACATATTACGAGGAATTAAATTTAAAAATTTTTTTTTATTTTTTTTGAAAAAGAGCCTGATGTACTTCTGTATGAAAATATTCAGCAAAAATGACTTATACAGCACTGTGACGCCAAAGAGATAAACGCATCAACATATGCCTGTCTTTATTTACTCTTCTATGACACCTATTAGGCTATTGATTTCACTTGTGAAATGGGTGTTTCTTAAAAGCACAAAAGTGAAATGGACTGTAATTTTAAGGGTCAAAGAGGGAGTGGAAAATGGTATTGAAAAATAAAATTGTTCTGCAATGAACTTGCACTAATTTATAACACCTCAGGGATAATAATAATAATAATGATAATAAAATGTATGATATGACCCCTTGAAATATGAGGTGAAAGGTACCCTGGTGTTAACAGGGGTCCATGTAGTGTTTTTTGTAGAAAGGCCGCTGCGGACCAAAGTTGCTTAATACATCGAAAACGCAAAATGTTTCTTGTCTCATCACATTCAGTTGTGAATCACATGAATCAAGTAAATGATGGCATATTTTGGCCATCTCATTGACATTGACGAGCGCTGTTAGACCACTGAGACAGACCGGCCTTAAAATGTAACTTTTAAAACATTTTGTCATCCTAGCATCAAACAAAGCTGTGTGCTGTATAAAAGTTGTATAGAGTTGTCCATGGACATGTTCACACCAAGGATGATAAATATAACGATAAAAAAAATCTTCTAAAAAAAAAAAAGAGTAGCAGAGTCCACACCACAAAAGTAATGATAACGGCACAGAGAAATGATATTGATGGAATAACTTTCAGAATTCCTTTTTTTTTTCTTTTTTATCTGATGAATGATAAAAACATTGACAGCCAATCAGTGTCCACCAGATTTTAAAGAGCTTGAGCATTTAAAGTGGCAGACGACAAAACGGCAGCGTACACTTATACGTTTTTTAGTTATCGTCCTTTGTGTGAACAGGGCTTATTTCTTACAGTCTTGCTTATTATTGGGTTCTATGTAAGGCTTTTATTACTGCATGTATTTTGTCCTTTTAACAACACTTTGGTGCCTTGTAATTGTGTTGTATATATATATATATATATATATATATATATATATATATATATATATATATATATATATATATATTTGTGAATAAAATAAAAATGGATGATGGCGAGGGGCGGAGGGTCATACAATAAAAATGGATGATGGCCAGGGGTGGTCAAGTTTCAAAAATGACAAAAAAGTACCATAAAAAGTACCATAACAGTAGTCCATATGAATCCTGAGAGAGTTGCAGCAAATAAGACAATTATAAGTGAATAACAATTTAATTTCAATTGAATGACTTAGACAGGGGACTTTAAATATAGCCCATGAGCCTCCCGTCAGCTGTTTTATCTAAAACAGCATGAACTGTTGATAAAGGGTTAAAAGTTTGTATTTACTTCTGAAAAGTTCCTCTTACAGGGAGCCAAAGGCACTTTTCTTTCCCACTCGTGTGTGTTCTCCGCCACCATCTCAAATGGAGGATGGGCAAGAACATGCATCATACTGTAGTGATTAAATATAATTTAATCTGCATTTCCTCCTCAGCTGTTTGTGGAGCTCTCCTTTCTCCTAATGCAAATGATCCTGAAAACCAGCATCCCTTTTTCTATTAACTCTTTCTCTTTCTATTCAGAGGAGAACAGAGAAAATCTTTAAACTTCTTATGTAATCTGGTTAAAAACAAGATCAATTTAATAAATTTGGTTAAAATAATAACATTCTTTTTAAAGATAAACTCTAATGCACCCATTGCAACTATAAATTATACATAATTACATGCAACTAACCCTAAACCAAGCACTAATCCTAACACTATGGTAAATAAATGTATAATTACACTGTAACATGGACACCTTAAAATGAAGTCTAACCGAGTTTTGTTTATAATGAACAAAGGGTTAGTTCGCCAAAAAGAAGATTCAGAGCTTCAAAACATTATTAGTAGTAATGAAATAAATCTTTGTTTCCCTCCTAAAAAGTTTACAAGTTCAGACAACCTGGATTATACGGTAGCGCACATGCGAATGGACTACATGTATGTTTTGTGATACCACAATTAATTTTGCATCATTAATTTACACCTGCATCTGTCTGCTCTTTAGGTGGAGCTGTAATGGCCTCCTGAAGCCAGCTAAACAAGTGGCTCAACATCCTCAGATCACAGACAGTGTAAGTAAGAAAGAAAGTAGTAAGACTTGACCTCTTCATTCAAAATTATGGGTAAATACAATAATTGGCCTGCTTCATTTATTTCTTTATCTTCCCCCATTAAAACCTTTTGGACTGAGCGGTCAAATCTTAGGATACGATAAGCATTGAGAAGCGTTTTTCTCACCAACTTGCTTCACTTTAAAAAGACACACTTTTGCATAGCATACAATTGTGACTAGCCAGCTAACCACAGCTGCACGCTTTTGCTTAGCAAGAACATCAGCATGTGTTTGACCTCTCTGGTCTCTCATAAGCCTGAGGTTAACACATTTACTCTTCATTTTCTGGTGCTTTCATGACCCTGGTTTTTCTAACCCGTAACCTTTATCTATCTCTTTCATGGCAGCTTATAGACTCTCTCCTCAGTTCTACTCAGTATTTTATCATGGAGGCCAGGGGAAAGTATGACTTCAATGGCACAGCAGAAGATGAGCTCAGCTTCCGAAAAGGAGACATTTTGAAGGTGAGTGACAGACGACCCAAACACAAAAATAAAAACTCTTTGGTTTATGAGTTATGAGGCCCTCGAGTCAGGGTTTTAAAACACTGCTCACTGCATGCACCAATCTTTGCACTGACCACCACATGAAAACAGACGCTAGTAAAAAAAAAAAAAAAACGAAAAGTGAACAGAGTAAACAGTGAAAACAAGTATTTGAGCCTATAGGACAAATCCAGCTATTGTTTTAATACATTGATAAGAATTCTTATACACAGAAAGACAAAAAAAATGGGTTCATAAAACTCTGGAGGCTTTATGACTGCACAGAAAGACCTCTTCTTAAAGTTTCAGGTTTTAAACACAAATGTAGGTGTGAAGTTGGACTTATCAAGACACACATTGAATGCATCATGTGAATTGTCAGATAATAATTGACATCAGCAGCCGACGGGGGTCAAAGTACAAACAATCTTTTAGTGAAGCGCTACCACGTCTGACTATAACAGTTACTTTATAGCTAGTGCAAGTGCATTGGGCAAGTTAATGTGAGTCATGTGATGCCTGTCCACTGTCCACCCAAAACAGCCATGACTCATTAAGAGAATAGGTTTTGGACCATGCTGTTTCCATCGTTAAACTAGCAAAAGTGGATTCGGGCACGCCCTAAGTTCACCCGCGCCATGTGCTTCAGACCACGCACTTAGATTGTTAAAACAGAGCCCAAAAGGTCTATTTTGTTTGTCATAATTATTACTTTCTGTCTCATATTCCAGGTTTTTATGTCATAACTGACTTTTTATTCTCATAATTTCGACTCATGTCATGTCAAAGTTTTATTTCATAATTTCGGCTCTTTATGTCATAGTTATGTTTTTATCTCATAGTCAATGTGATATTTTTTTCATCTCATAATTATGATGTATTTTTATCTCATAATTATTCATTAAGATTTACCAAAGCATGATGGTAACACTTTATTTTACAGTGTCTTTGCTAAACATGTTGTTACATGTAATTACTGTAGTAATAACAACAGTAAATTATGCATAATTACATGCAACTAACCCTCAACCAACCCCTAATCTAACCCTATCCCTATAGTAAGTACATGTTGTTAATTAATATTTTACTTAAATGTATAATTACACTGTAACAAGCACACCTTAAAATAAAGTGTAACCCATGTTTTTTTTTTTATGTGACAAAAATGTGCTTCAATTCATTTTGACAAGTAATACTCTTAACAGATCCTGGGATCTCAAGATGACTGGTTCAAGGCAGAGCTACATGGTCATGAGGGCTTTGTACCAAAAAACTATGTTGACAGACAAACGCCAAGGTGAGCTTATGTGATATTAATCTTTGCAACCACATGCAAATAACCTGTGAGTATGTATTAGTTAATAGAGAGAGAGAGAAATTGAAAGACCTCAATAAGCACACAAATGTATTTGGATTCCCTCCCCAGCTGGTTCAAAGAGAGCGCCAGTCGTGGCTCGGCTGAGGAGATGCTAATATCCCGAGAGGTGGGTGCTTTCCTGATCCGTGGCAGTCAAAGTTCCCCTGGAGACTTCTCCATCTCAGTCAGGTAACAAAAATTAGAGGATTAATATTAGGATTTCAGATTTTAATTTTGGCATCAGCACATATCCGTTCTGTTTTGTCTGTGTGTTTACTTAAGTTCACTGAAAT
This sequence comes from Chanodichthys erythropterus, assembly GCF_024489055.1. Classification (NCBI taxonomy): domain Eukaryota; kingdom Metazoa; phylum Chordata; class Actinopteri; order Cypriniformes; family Xenocyprididae; genus Chanodichthys; species Chanodichthys erythropterus. Next base: position 34,274,464 of record NC_090223.1, read on the forward strand.
CAGCATAAATCAGTCCTGTTATCCTATTAGTAAATATTTCAGCTGGCCCATGAAGGTCACTTTTAGAATGCTGTGAATCTGTAATCCCACAAATTGTCAGTCATCTTACCCCTTAAGCCACGAGGCCGAAAGATCCTATTAGACGAGAGGCTCACACCTGAGCCATTTTCGGCCCACACACACTGAGTCTGGCCTATAGAAACACTCCATCAATAATGCATCAGTAACATCCATCTTATTACAGCGGTCAGACAGTCCATTTGTTTCAGTCATCCTCTCATAAATCACCTTACAGTAGGTCCTCCCTGAATGCACTGTGTAAGACTGAGAGAGCGAATGAGCGAGGGTTCCCTCTAGTGCAGAAAGTAGGTTGTGCAGCTTTTGTTAACCGTAGTTTATAAAAATAAAATAAAAAAAATGGTACTGAAATGAATAAAAATAAATGATTATGATTATTATTAGGCTGACTGTCCCTTTAATAAGTTGCTTTGGATAAAAGCTTTTGCTAAATGACTTCTTGAGTCTATTTTTAGATATCAGTCTGTCATATGACCAAAAGAGACACTGAAATAAGTGTCATTTTTTTTTCTGACATATATCACTTTGTTTTTTCCATTGCTCACAGACATGAGTATGATGTACAGCATTTTAAAGTTATGAAGGATAAATCGGGCCAGTACTACCTGTGGACGGAGAGGTTTACCTCTCTAAACAAGCTTGTGGATTTCTACAAGACTACCTCCATATCCAAACAGAGGGAGATCTTCCTTAGGGATGGAAGTGGAGATGAGCCAAGAGCACCTCCACCTGTAAATAAACTTTTAAATCAAGAAAATACAATAGGTTTGCTTTTAATCATCTAGGTCACTGTTAATACTGATTCTCATAACAGAAGTCCATGAACTTTGAACTAATCCATCTGCTCTTGCTTTTCAAGAGATGTCTGATGTGAGTGAAGCTCTTTGGGGGAGATTTTAATTTCTAATTTTAGATATTATCAATGCACTATATGAGCATATTCTTTCACTCATGCCTTCTAAATATGAATGAATCTGTGTATAGGAGATCAATAATGATCAAATGGTCCTCATTTTCAGTTAAAGAGTCAACCAGAAGTTCGGCCTCCCCCCGGTGGTGGTTATGGCGGTCCACAAACCTCATCACAATACCGCAACACAACGGATCAAACTCACAACCAGAAGGTACATGTGTGTCAACAGTCAAACTCAACCCCAGCTGTGCATGCATTTAAAATTGAAAAACCTTGTTGAATTATTAAAGAGGGTCCATTCATTCGGATTATTACCTGTTCCAACTAACCAACTGTAACCTACAGTCTTGGGAAAACTGATTATTAAAAGACATTTAAAGCTTAAATATAAAATATTTTAATATTTGTTGTATTATTGTATATTTAATTCAGTCCCACTTTATATTAAGTGGCCTTAACTACTATGTATGTACATTTAAATGAATAATTTGATACAATGCACTTATTGTGTACATACATGTTTTTACATTGTACTCATATTTTAAAAACACCTGCATTTGTTGACCCATCCCTTACATCTTACCCCTACCCTTAAACCTACCCATACCACCAAAGCTTCCCCTAATCTTACCCATATCCCACCTCAATAGCAGCAAAAGTGTTTTGCAATTCAATATGAACCCAATGTAATTATTTTTGATGTAAGTACATAGTAGTTAAGGCCACTTAATATAAAGTGGGCCCTTTAATTAAGTTAAATATTTACATGTCACATTTTAATTTTATAATATATAATATTAATTATAAATTATATATTAATTAAAATGTTTAGCAAGAAAAGGGAACTGGCTAATAAATAAAACTGTGCTCTTTCCTCAGAGTAAGAGAGGAAGTGTTGAGGAGAAAGCTAACACTGTGGGTCACCAAGGGAGGAACAGTCCAGCCCCTCGGCGAACCTCTGAAACTTTGCCTGCTCCGGTATGACACCAGAAATTCTCACACCCCTGACAGCAACATAGTGTGGCCCATATCCAGCCCACATCTGGCACATGTGGATTACACGGGGACCAGATGTGGGCCGGATCTGGGCCGTCACTATGTAGCTGTCAGGGAAACTGTCTCACCTGCTGTCAAGACAAATACTGTCTTGTGTGAACTTTTTATTTTTTAAAGATGAGGTGTGTAATATTTCCAGTGTTAAAATGCTTTCCTGTCCCAGCTTAATGTGCTGAGAAAACCAGCCAAAGGCGTGAGTTTGGGGGCAGGACGATCTGTTTGTCCGGCCAATTGAATGTAGGGGAAATTCGAGAAACTTGTTTGCAAACAATTCCTTTTCGTGATGCTAGTGGCACGCTTCACCTTTAAATGGCTGGTTATATAAATATACAGAAAGATATTATTACCTTTTATGGTACTGACACTTTGTGCTTGTGTCTGTGTGTGTCAGAGGTCAACCATACAGGTGAGAGCAATATATGACTTCACTGCGGAGGAGGATGATGAGTTGGGCTTCAATGCTGGCGACGTCATTGAAGTGGTGGACCGTACTGATCCATCATGGTGGAAAGGTCGATTGCGCGGCAGGACTGGTCTTTTCCCTGCCAATTACACAGATCAGATCTGACATCTTCCGACTGCCTGGAGGTGTGGAAGCACCGTACTAAATCCATCGTACTCTCACCAAATGCCTGCCTATAATGTACGGACTGGTTGATTATTTTCAAATTACTTTTATAAAGCTGGCTGCAGAACAGTTGAAGAGAAGTGAGAAAATGACATTACTCATGACAGTCTTTTTGCTTCTCTATTTTTTTATACATAATGTTTTTTTTTTCTTTTTTTTTTCACAAATAAGGTACGAAGAAAGGACTATACCATTTCCCTTGTGTCAAATGCTCCTAATGACTAGACCCTTATGTGAATTACTGAATTATACAATACATACTATAGCCCATACAATGACCATTTTATCGTTTTCATGTCCAGTCCATGTTTATATTTCAAGACTTTCAGTAGGACACACTAACACAGGAGAAGGTGTTACAGTACCAAGCAAAGCTTTCATGTTACTGTACCAATTTTTGTACTAAAAATCTTAATGTCGTCTGTCAGAATAGGCCTGTGGCACAAGCAGAATAGGTATGATTATTATTGTTTTACTATGCAGGATAGAAAATATTAATGGCAAATATGATGATAACAGCGGTAGTATAAAGTATTTGAATAAACATTACCTTTCTGCTTTCATATATAAGTCAAGTGTTATTTTTTACAAGGATAGTTCAATCCAAAAAATTTAAATTCTGTCATTATTTAAAGGATTAGTTCACTTTCAAATAAAAATTTCCTGATAATTTACTCACCCCCATGTCATCCAAGATGTTCATGTCTTTCTTTCTTCAGTTGAAAAGAAATTAAGGTTTTTGATGAAAACATTCCAGGATTATTCTCCTTATAGAGGACTTCAATGGACTCAAATGACAGTTTCAGTGCAGCTTCAAAGGGCTTTAAACGATACCAGATGAGGAATAAGAGTCTTATCTAGAGAAACGATTGGTCATTTTCTTCAAAAATGTAAATGTATATGCTTTATATAAACAAATGATCGCCTTCCAAGTGGTTGTGCCAAAACCGCATTTCCGTATTCTTCAAAAAAGCTTACGCTGTACTTCCTACGCCTTCCCTATTCTACTTACGGAACGAACGCGGCAGCCGTTCAGTTTTTTTCAGTAAGTTGAATAGGGAAGGCATAAGACATACAGCGTAAGCTTTTTGAGGAATACGGAAAGCGGAAGCACTTACAAAGGCGATCATTTGTTTATATAAAGCATATACATTTACATTTTTTTAGAAAATGACCGATCGTTTCTCTTGATAAGACCCTTATTCCTCGTCTGGTATCATATAAAGTCCTTTGAAGCTGCACTGAAACTGTAATTTTGACCTTCAACCATCTGGAGTCCATTGAAGTCCACTATAAGGAGAACAATCCTGGAATGTTTTCATCAAAAACCTTCATTTCTTTTCCACTGACGAAAGAAAGACATGAACATCTTTGATGACATGGGGGTGAGTAAATTATCAGGAAATTTTAATTTGAAAGAGAACTAATCCTTTAATCACCTTTATAACCAAACCTGTACTTTCTTTCTCTTTTCTGTGTTTCAATAAGTAATACAGGTAAATAATAACAAAATGTTGTGGTATTCGTATTCGGTTTCTTGGAAGTTTTATTAAGAGAGAAAGTAGGAAAAGGTTGACGTCATTCAGGGAAACTACCGTGAGTTTCATCCGTCTTTTCTATCTGAAGTTAAAACAAGTGTCGTCATGTCAATTCCCAACAACCTTCTTCCAGGTCTGCGATTCCCCGCCCACAACTCTACCGAAACCCCGCCCACCTGTTCACTCTAATCTTGCTCTGAATTCACCTCAACCAACCACTCGAACAGGTAAAGGTGGGCTGAGCGTACTGCCTGGAGCCACACAGGTAAACCGTTGTTTCCGGGAGCACAGCTGCCATGGCTGAGTCTCAGCTAGTATGCATGGACGATGATCATGTTAACGTGAAAGTACCGGAGTCCAAACCAGAGTTTTATTACAGCGAGGAGCAGCGGGCCGCGCTCGAGCAGCTCTTGAAGAACGGGGATGGCGCGTTTAAGATGCGTCTCAAAGAGGATAACGTTAAAGACTTTCTCTCTGCCAGGGAAATCAAGTGGATGCGGGACACGTTCCAGGAGTATGACAGTGACTCGGACACCTGCTGCTCACGGTCGCCCCACGACACGAGTGAAGACTCAGGTGTTCACTCGACCTACTGGCCGACCATGTCTGATACGGAGATCCCTCCGCTGGACATCGGTTGGCCTAGCAACGGCCATTACAAAGGGGTAACTCGGGTGTCAGTTTACACCCACCCACCCAAAACTAACAGCCCGCATATTAAAGAGGTGGCCCGCAGACTCATTCAAGAATCTACAAAGGTATGAACGTTTACCACTTACTCCTAAAAATAAACTGTTTTAAATGCATCTGTATTTGTTATTAGTAGGCTACTTTTTAAATTATTGCTATTATGTATTATTCCAATGGTAACTAGTATGTCGTTCAGTTTCACAATTCATTAGTCAGTAGTAGTCACCTATGTTTTCAATTAGTCTTCAGTAGCCTACTTATGCATACTAGTATTCACTATCCTAAAATTACAAGTATCTATTCAATTGTTACTGTTTACTATGTGAAAGGATTTGCCATTATTAAATTATGTGGTGTTCTGTGGGTCACAGGTCAACTAGGCCTATTTATTTCATACTAGTATGCTTTTCATGTGTTGCTGGTAGTTTTACTATTAACTTGTATTACTACTAGTTCAGATCCAGGAGATCATATCTAGTTTTCCTGGTGCCAACTAAATAGTATCTATTGCATATTTATTTGACCTCTGTTGTGAATTCCCATACTTGGGTAAAGTTGGTTTTATATTCGCACATTCGGACATCCGTATCAATAGCCTTGTTAATTACACTACATTGGACATTCACAAGTAAATATGCCATTTAAAACAATACTTGCCTATTTTGATCGACTGTGAAAAATGTTGTAAGTTGACAATCGTTGGTTGTCAATATCATGTTGCTGCTTAAAATTTGCAAACATTAATTTATTGCACATTTATTGGAAAGTCTGAATTTATCAGAAGTCCGAATGAGCGAATATAAAACCAACTTTACCCAAGTAATTCCCATTGTTAGTAAAACTAATGCGTTTTTTTTTAAACTATGAAGTAGCAATTCCAACCAAATTAGTAATGTAACTAGTGACATAAGATTGTTACTGGTAACAACTGGGATAGATCTGTCTCAAATAGTTGATATTTACTGCAGATCCACACACTAAAATATAATGAATAGTTAACTTATAATAGTTAAAAATATATAGTCACTTTTGGAGTCCTTTTATTAAAAACAAAAAAGTACTAACAAATAAAGTAGTAAGAGAAATAGACACTAGTTTTATGGAAATAATGGATTGTTAATCAGTGTCTTATATATGACTTTGTTTAAACAACAAACTTAGACAAGATGTTTTATTCGTATCATGATGATGATGATGATGAAGCATGTGGCCTCGTCCAGCTTTATTGTTAGTTTATATGGGGCTGTCATGAAGTTAATTGTCAGTCATGTGATGCTATGCTTTTGACTGAGCATGGCGACACATTTTAAAATAATTAACATTTAACTCTCACACTAACTGTTTTAAAACATGCATAAAGTTGTGGGAAAATGGAATAAATACTAAAGTACAATTATTAAGAGTTAAGTTCAGCTGATTTGGTCTGTGATGAAGAAGTCCGTTTTCTTGGAAACTGATAAGGACTAGTCCCTGCGGATTATTACCAAGTTAGACATGTTCCTGTGTCAACATATTTTGTTGATCCTGGAACAACATCTCCGTCAGAAAATGTAGCACTAACCCTATCTCTACCCCTAAACCTAACCTAACCCTACCCATAATTCATCATGATCGGTGAGTAACACTGATGTAGAAGCACCTAACCCTGGTTTAAGCCCCAGGTTGCGGAGTAACAAAATACATAAAATACAAAATTTGAGTAACTATTTCATTAGTTACATTTTAAATGGGTAGTTATCAAATTACAGTTACATTTAGAAAAGTATTGTAGATTACCAAAGTGATTACTTGGAATTTTAATGTCAATGAATAAACATTAATGTAAACTGTGACAGGCAATTAATCTAAACAGCAATTGGTGATTCTCCGACTCTGACAGGTTGCAAAAGCATCCTAAGCTACATTTCTGCTCATAAGTTTCATGCCCCTTGCAGAATATGCAACATTTTAATAAATTTAAGAAAATAAGAGGGATCATTAAAAATTGCATGTTATTTTTATTTAGTACTGTCCTGAATTAGCTATTTCACATAATGGATGTTTACATATACTCCACAAGACATAATGACTGAATTAATCAAAAAATTGCCCCATTCAAAAATGTACATACCCTTGAATCTTAACTGTCCTGTCATCAACTGGATGATCCACAACCATTTTCATGTTTTGCAAAAAAGTTGTTTGTGAGTCTCTTGTAGTTCTAAAAAAAAAAGGGTATTGCAACTTTTTATCTCACAATTCAGATTTTTTTCCCTTGCAATTGTTAGATTTAAATTCACAATTGCATTTTATAAAGTCAATATTGGGAGATATAAACTCACAATTACAAGTTATAAAGTCAGAATTGCGTGATAACTTGGGTAATCTAACGAAATACGTTACAAATTACCTTTTAAAGCATGTATTTTGTAATCTGTAGTGAAATACATTTCAAAAGTAACCCAGTCCTGTGTAAGCCTAAACTTGACATAAACTGTAAACTTGTCCCTCAAATCTGATTGGTTGATTTGAATGTTGTTCCAGGACCAACAAAGATGTTGATCCAGGAACGTGTTGCATGGGGCTGTGGCTTTTTTTTCAGTTGAAAAATAGGCTTGTTTGGAAATCACCCTGAAGGTTTGAATGACATGCAACAGAAACATCATAATTCTGTTTAACTAATAATGAAATAAACACTGAATATGAAAATTAACTTCAAATTAAAATGTAAATAAATATATACACAGTACAAAACTGATAATTAGCTAATAAAAAATGTGCTGAAAAAACTTCTACATTCATTTAATTTTATGTAAACAAATGTCAATGTTGATTTTTTAGAATAATAAATTATTAAAGGAGGGGAAAAAAGATATTCTTAAGACAAATTTTTCCTGAAGACACACAAAACAGAGGTATCTTGCCATAGATTAGATCAAGTGGCGTGTAAAGGAATATCTCTAACCTTTTCTATGGTATGATGCACGTCATTGTGACTGAGTTTCAGTTAAAAAGGTGAAAGGTGAAGTAATAATCAGTTAAAAATCACTCCCGTATAGCCTTGGGTTTTGTCTGTAATAAGTGCCTTGTCAATCACGCTGCCCGAGGCTTCAAGTCTTCCGTCTTTGCTACCGGTTAACACACACGGTGCGACTTCCTTAACAGTAAATTATAATGACAGACTTCAAGGAACAAAACATTTTGGCGGCCTTCAGTCCACCTCCATATACTGTACAATAACCCTCAATACAGTACAGCTGTAATAAAGGTTCATGGAAAATATAAGCTCAAAAACTCTGCTACATTTCGTTATAACTTGTTATAATTTATCTGTATGTTTCCACTCACAAATGCCTTGTAAATCTGTCATACATTCCAAACACCATGAGATCATATTTAACACATCATTACAATCTTTGAACCTGAGAACTGCTGATTTTAATGGGTCATTTTATAACGGTTAAAATGAATACAGTATGAAATGTATAGCTGGTTAATGCGCTTGTTGGGGTATATTGTATATTTAAACATTTTGCTTCATGTCTGTTCTAGTTTACAATGTGTACTTATAGTGCTTAGAGATGTGACAGGTAAAACTTATTTGTTGGTGGGTTGCGGTGAAACGTATTCAAATGCACTTGTCAAATGAAGTTAATGTAATTCTGGCAGGTGCTGCCCTTGTTGTCTTTAGTTTTGTAGTCACAATCCTGAATAGATCAACTTTATACAACAACTGAGAATGTTTTTTTTTTTTTTTGCCTTTCTTCAAGCACAGCTTTTGTAATACTCTTGATATACAGTATAAATACAGACATTATATGCACATTTATGTCTATAATATTTAATAGGCCTCACATTCTGTGTGAGTTTCTGTTCCATAATCTTTAGTTTGATGATATTTAGACATGCCTTAAAAGGTTCAGAGCCGATTGCTGACTAGCATTTTGGTTTAATTTCAGGAAATGTCAATGTTAGCATTAGACTATGTCCACAGGATATTCCATTTGCATATCATTCAGGTTGATCCTGATTCTTGTGCATATCTTTGATGTCATCTGAATGTCTTTTGATGTTCATCTGAAGCACATGGTACCTCCTCTTGAAGAACTGATAAGAAACATGCGTGTCTTAAAAATAACATTTCCTTCAACTTTAACTTGTGCAAGATGCTTAAAGGTCAAAGTTCTTTGTTTGAAATGCATAGCTTACTGATAATGTAATACGCCTGTCTTAACAGCATTTCTGAAGAAGAAAAAAAAAACCATATGCATTTAATTTTAGCAGAAGAATATAATCTGTGTTATTAAAAGTGATTTAACAGACGCGCCTGTGTTTGTTTTCTCTTTACTGCAAATTGCTTCATTCTTATTTATATAGAGCTTCAATGTGTGAGTCAGTGAGGATGAAGAAGGGTAAGAAAGGCCTAACCTTAAAATCCTTAGGGCTTTAAACAAGCTTTGAATTGATCCATTAAATTTAAACTTGTTTTCCAAGCATTATAAGTTTTATGCTGACCTAGTTTGCATGTTATTTGTTAAAATGCTCAGTGTGTGGTTTATATATAACGCATACAAGCCCTTTAACCCAGATTGGCTGCTTTGTTTTATGAATAGCTTGTGAGAGACTCATGTTGAGGTTGGACTTTGTCTAAAGCCCCCGAGTATCACCTCGCCTCTAATGTGTCTGCTGGAGCTCCCTGTTCTCCCTCCACCTGTATGAGACTTCACATGTTACCTCAAGCTGAGACAAGCTGCACTGTCACTGCACAAAAGACTAGAGACATCAAAAATGGCCAGTGTGGCTTCATACACACCTCAAAGCTGATGCTACGATAAACTCAGTGAATAAGTTAAGCTCTAACCACGGTTTGGTTTCCCTTGGTTTTCAGTTGGTTGCAGTGGTCATGGACCTGTTGACAGACCTACAGATCCTGCAGGATCTCTTAGATGCTGCGAGTAAGAGAGGGGTGGCTGTGTACTTGCTGCTGGAGGAGAACGGCTTGCCGCACTTCCTGGACATGAGCAGCAGGCTGCAGATTTCTACGCAGCATCTGAGGGTGAGCGAAAACAATTGACTGATTCATGAACTTTACCCCATAAATCAAAACAAGGAAAATAATCAATTTTAGGGTAAGAAAAAGTTTTTGTTTTGTTTTCTGGGCATTTTTTTTGGCATTTTTTGGCATTTTGTGTTGACAAGATAGCACATTTCTCCCAAATGTTCACTGCAGTAATGCAAAAAAATCTATTCTTCTATTCACATTACCATAAATTGAAAAAATCTGTTGTACTGGATTTCATTTAAAAATAAATAATAATTTTATGACAGTATTACTGTATTATAGTAATAAGAATCCTCACTGAAAATTACAGGAATAGTAAAAGTAAAATATCAGGGTGCATTATAGTAAAGCAAATATAAAATATGTTGGTCCATAATGTAGGCTTCATGTTTTATTTTATTAATGATATTATCAATTTGATAAAATATTTATATTTATTGTTATCATTTTTATATCATTTTGTATAATTCACCATTCGTTTTAAATGAACACTCCACTTTTTTTTGAAAATAGGCTCATTTTCCAACTCCCCTAGAGTTAAACAGTTGAGTTTTACCGTTTTTATGGCCTAATCAGATTCAATGAACTATGCTAAGCTATGCTAAAAGTGGTACCGCCAGACCTGGAGATCAGCTGAATGGATTCAAAAACGGTAAAACTCAACTGTTTAAATTTAGGAGAGTTGGAAAATGAGCCTATTTTCAACTTCACTATTGAGACTATGGAATTTAAAACAATGTTATACTGAACAATTCTTAATTCAGGATTAATCAGTGTCTGTTCATCAACCCCATTACATTTTTATTTCTTTTAAACCGTTAGTTCTCCCAAAAAAAGAATTCTGTCATTCTGTCCAAAGTCCCTTTAAGACAAGTCATTTCACTCGGCGGCCATCTTTGAAGTGCCTCTCGGGCATCCTGGGCATCATGCAATCTCTTTGAATGGGGAAACATCAAATTCTCCAAAACTGTTCGCCAACCTTACGATTAAATTTCATATTTGAAATCACCAGTGAAATCTAACAACAACCGGCTCATAAATTTAGTTTCTAAACGCTCGAATCATGACAAAAAAAAACTATTTTTCAGGCTGGATCAAGCTACTGCGCATGCGCAGACCTAAATGCGCGTCTCTTCGGAGGCGCGTCTGACTGTTTCTATAGAAACCGGTGATTCTAACGGCTGCTGAAGTGACGCGATGACTTTACCAGTCGGCGATTGGCTCTTATTTAGAAGGCGGGACTTATTCCACCATATTGCGCGTTACACTTTCTCCCATTCAAAACAATACGAGTGACACGTCTTGTGTTATTCTATAGTCTTTGTTCTGTCATTCTGTCATTTATTACTCGCCCTCATGTCATTCCAAACCCACAAGCACTTCATTCATCTTGAGAACACAAATTAAGATCTTTTTAATGAAATCTGAGAGATTTCTGTACCTCCATTGACAGCATACGCAACTACCACTTTCAAGCCTGGGATAGGTAGTAAAGACATCATTAAAGTAATCCATGTGACCCAAGTGGTTTAACATTAATTTTATGAAGAGACACAAGTGCTTTGTTGGTGCAAAAAGCATAATTTAATACTTTATTTCCAACGCGCATTCATGAGAGCACCATGACGCATGCGTGTTGTGTTGGCGCCAGAACGAGTAAATTAGGCTTTTTGCACAAACAAAGCTCTCATTTGTGTTCCAGAGATGAACAACTTTCTTGTGGGATTGGAATGACATTAGGGTGAGTAATTAATGACAGAATTTTCATTTATGGGTGAACTAACCTTTTAAAACAAGCCATTAGTAATCCAACATGATCCCTTTTGCCCTTTTATTCTTAACTCTGTGTGTGATCACACAATGTTAAAGAGAAGACATCTGTTATCAAAACAACTTAATGTTTGTATTTGAATAGGCAGACTTGCCTTATCAGGCTTTCCTGGAGAAGAAGTCAAACCTGAACATGTGACTTACCATATCACACATAAATGCACATGTTAACAGATTGTCAGCTGACCTATAAGGGACCTGTGTGAACCTGAAACTCTGGATGATTCTGTAGCTGTTGCCACAGGGTTCAACTGACTTCCTGGTCTGCTGTGCACATGCATAACTGCACTGTAGAATGAAACCCAGGACTTTCCGCAAGACTGCCCCAAATACCGCCGATCTCCTTGAGATACACTGCCAACAAGCCTTATCTGTGTGGATTGTTTTATATAGGACACTGGGACTTTTCATCTGACACTTTACACTGAGCAATAGAGTTGGATAATTCAGCATTGTTATTTCCTGAAAGAGGATCTGCAGATTTCAATAGAACTAAGAAAAAAGGGCAATTTGATCTCATTTAGGAGAGTTGTGGAGCACTCTCATCTCTCACGCTTCTGCTTTTTCCTTGTCCATGCCAGAATTGTACTCAAAGTCCTTTTGTAGCTACAGTATTCCTTTCTTTTGAGTCCTCAGTGTGCAAATGAAATCGCCACACCTCTGTGTGCAAGGATTTCTTTTTCATTAACCTCACACTAGCTACTTCAACTTGGATATTTGCCCAGATCAGGTGCGTTGATCTGTCACCTCACATATTTTATGAAAGCAAGACTTCCCACTTTATACCAGGAGTAAAGGCCCATTCACACCAAGAACGATAACTATAAAGATAACTATAATGATAACTATATTGGTGTCCACACCAGCAGACGATAGACATTCTGTTTATTATTAGTGCAAGCTGCAGTTTTGTCATATGCTATTAAAAGTCGGTGCATTCTGATTGGCTGTCGATGTTTTTATCAGTCATCAGCTTTTATCAGTCATCATATATATAAATGATTATTTTTATATATAATATATATATATATATATATATATATATATTATATATATATATATATATATATATAATATTATATATATATATATATATATATAATATAATATTATATTATATTATATTATACAAATTTACAAATTTAACAATAAAACAAACAAGCAAAAAAAAAAATATTTTTTTTTTTTTGCTTGTTTGTTTTTTTTGTTAAATTTGCACAATGTGACACCAGTGAGATTTTGGGTAAAAGTTCAAGCAGACTGTGTGTCTTGTACCGTATGCCAGACAGTTTGATACACATCTTAGCTAAGACTTTAATCTCAACTGACTGGGCATTTTAACTGGTCCATGTCTGTTTTAACATCCTCTTTTACATGCATAATTGAAATGATTCCGCAAGAGGATAATTCTTGAGATAAAGTTGACTACATTTTTCTATTATAAGGAAAAACTAGCCTGTGAGTCCAGAGTCAGTTGTGACTGGACAAAAGAGGGATTTCTTCATTCTTCCGAGTGAACCTGTGGTAATTTTGACAATAACTTGACTGGAATGCTAAAAAAATAAGATATTAAATCTTATTTCTTATCACAGGCACCAATGTCACCCATTGCTGTGCTAATTTTGGTTTTCCATTATTATTTCACTAGATAGCCCCAAAATTTTAAATGCGGTTACATTTTTTCTGAAGCATAAGATTGTTCTCATGTTATCCAAGACTGCCAATTTTTCCATTGTGACAAAAGAAATAATTTACAGTTACAGAATGGTCTTTGACGGCAAAACTGTGGCAAAACGATGCAGTGTTCATCCGTCGTTAATTGTTATTTTCTCTTGTGCTCTTTCAGAACCTGCGGGTGCGAACTGTGAGGGGCTCTGGCATGCCGCTGTCCTTCGGTCGTCTGCCCGGATCGCTGTGCTCAAAATATATGTTGGTAGACGGAGAGAAAGTGATGTTTGGGTCCTATAGGTTAGTATGTAGTGTAGATCAAACAGTACAGTTGGCTGTGTGCGTTTGTTACATTACATTTACTTTACTCTTCCCATTTTCATAGCTTTACGTGGAGTTCCTCTAGGATGAACCGGAACACAATTACTGTGATGTCTGGACAAGTTGTTGACTTCTTCGACAACGACTTCAGAGAGCTGTATGCCGTGTCTGATACAGTGGACCTGTACCGTGAGTTTCACATCAGCAAGCCGGCCCTGGCAGTTCCTGTGCTGAAAACGCCCGCAGAACCCAAAAAACTCACAGTTCCCGTATCCACGTCGCGCTTCCAGATCTCTGTAGAGGACAACAAACAAGCGAACCTCAAGGTGCCTGCACATAAATACCACAACCCTAAGTACTCTTTAGTCGTTGGCAACAGTCTAGGTGTGACAGGCTCCCTGCAGGATCTTTCTAAGCTGAGGGACTATGTTGACCATGCCTCTGTGAATAACACGGAAAAATTAATCTACACTAATGGGGACAGTATACATCCACAGTCACCTACATCCCCAGATGGGACAGAGGACGGTAAGGGCGATGGGAAGAAGCCCTCACTGTTTGGTTCTAAAAAGCAGCGCTCTTCCTTCCGCAATTTCTTGAAAGGCAGAGCGAACAACCAGACTACAGATGCTCTCTCTAAAACAACCCATCAAAACACAGATACAAAGCAGATCAATCATAAAGACACCAAGCTTACCAACAGTTCCAAGGAAGCATCTTGTTCGGCCATTCATATTAAGGAGCAAGAAGATGCATCCAAAAAAATTTCTCCCACGACTCGCAAGATCTCAGAGACTGAAAGCACTGATGAAATTGAGGACACCTTTGAGATCATAAATCCCCCACAGGTGAAGTTTAAACTCAAAAAGAACAAAATGGGTCCAAGGAGTGTTTCTCTTCAGACCATTGCCACAGATGGCGAGGATGGTACGTATCCGGACTACAGTCATGTACAGTATTTTCAAATGATGAAATATTTTCATTAAAGGGATGGTTCACACAAAAATGAAATTTTTGTCATCATTTACTCATCATTTACTCACTATAAATTTATTTGTTCTGCTGAACACAAAGGAAGATATTTTGAAGAATGTTTGTAACCAGGCTGACCATAAGTAGTCAGTGGGGGGCGAGATCTGACTTTCTTTCAAATATTTTCCTTTGTGTTCAGAAGAACAAAGAAATTCATACAGATTTGCAACTTGAGTGTGAGTAAATGATCATTTTTGGGTGAACTATCCCTTTTAAAGGGGTTAGTCTGCTAGTGTTTATCTGCTTACCCCCAGCGCATCCAAGATGTAGGTGACTTTGTTTCTTCAGTAGAACACAAATGATGATTTTTAACTCCAACCGCTGCCGTCTGTCAGTCAAATAATGGGAGTGAATGGGAACTTCTACTATAAGAGTAAATAAACCTTGCATAGACAAATCCAAATTAAACCCTGCGGCTCGTGACGACACATTGGTGTCCTAAGACACGAACCGATCGGTTTGTGCGAAAAAACGTACAGTATTTATATAATTTTTTACCTCTAATACACTACTATGTCCAACTGCGTTGCACATCCGGTTGGAGAGGTCTGAACGCACTCTGACAACGGAAGTGATGTCTCACAGACTCGCACTCATTGGAGTATAAGCGGGAGAGATCATTTCCGTCACCAGAATGCGTTTTCAAACCTCACCAACTGTGCAATAGAGTTGGACATGGGGTATTAGAGGTAAAAAATGATATAAATACTGTTCGGTTTCTCGCACAAACCGATCGTTTCATGTCTTAGGACATCAATGTGTCGTCACGAGCCGCAGGGTTTAATTTGGATTTGTCTATGCAAGTTTTTTCGACTCTTATTGTTCAAGTTCCCATTCACTCCCATTATTTGACTGACAGACGGCAGCGGATGGAGTTAAAAATCATCATTTGTGTTCTACTGAAGAAACAAAGTCACCTACATCTTGGATGCGCTGGAGGTAAGCAGATAAACATCAAATTTTCATTTTTTGGTCGAACTTTCCCTTGAAGGTCTGCACGATTTGGAGAAAAATCGAATTAAGATTTTCCTAGTTAAAATTGCAATTGCTGTTTTAAAATGCAATAAAAAAAAATAAAAAAAATCCAAGTTTTTTGTGCATGTTTTTTAGCCCTGCACAATTTGGCCAAAACTCGATTTATGTATCAGTATGACAAAAAAATAATATTAATAATACAACTAATAAAAATTTATTTTTATTATTACTGAATAAGATGACTAAATAAAACAAAACAAGAAATATTACTATTGTAATATTTCACTGTAAAATTGAGTATTTAAGAAAGATATAATAATAATAATAATAATAATAATAATAATAATAATTATTATTATTATTATTATTAGTAGTATTATTTTACATTACAACTTCAAAATTGCAATATTAATATTTTGGCTTTCTTAATCTCTTAATCTTTAAGCGTTAAACCATTTGACCACATTTTGACAGAAAACTGCAGGGAGCCCTTAAAGCTTCTTTTTTTTTTGAAGGTTTTTGGCACATGTGGTATTCCCAAAAGCAACCCAAACTCAGACAAATGCTGAGATGGAGTTTGTGTGGGGCACTGAAATGCTCACTTGTAAGAACCACCCTTCACTCTGAAACAAGCAGTGCAAATCTTTAATTAAAGGGATAGTTCACCCAAAAATTAAGATTATGTCATCATTTACTCATCCTCAAGTTGTGCAGCCCTATTTTAATTTATATGAAAATAACTAACTTCTTTTGTTTCTTTTCAGGCCTGAGAGGGCGGAGGCGTACCCAGAAAAAGGCCTGTATTCAGTCCTGAGATATCCCTGTTAGCGGAATCAAGAACTTGTGCTTACAAATCAGGACCTTGGATTCTAGGACAGGTTTCTATGAGAATATACTAATGTATATGCTTTAAAAAAAAAAAAAAAGAAAGAAAGAAAGAGAGGAAATGTTTCATTATGTTCAGTTTGGACAAGATGTGCGTAGTGATTCTCCCTACAGTTATATTGATTCAGCTGTTCAGCTGAAAATGTAAGTATTGGTGCTGTATTTTTAGAAGGATGTGAGGTTGTTTGAACAGCTTCCAAAATGCTGCTGACACTGCAAGGAGTAGGTGTGAGGAAAAAATGACTGAAATGACTCAGACAAATGTGTGCAGCCTGGGATCACGTGACCTGTCGGTTACAGAGCTCATAGTTGGACTGCAGAGAGTGTCTAAAAATGTAGAATGTTACAATTTTCTTTTTCAGCAGATCTCTGCCCTCCATGTTATCACTGTCCCAATCTGTTCTACTTACCCAATCCTTGAGCCTGTGGCTCCCTCAGAGTCATAGAGGAAGGAGGGAAAAGGTCCATAGCAAAGCTGGCAGATGCCTGATGAAAACATGCCTGATCAGTTACCATTAAAGGTGTGCTCACATTTACTGTTGCTCAGCAAAATTTCACAGGTGAAATCCAGTCATTTAAATAACAATCTGTATGTTTGGAAGATTTGCACGACTGGGAAAAACTGGACCTTCTTTTCTGTGTGAAACTATGCCTCTTGGAAATAATAAATATGGCTCAAAAGATTTTTTGATAATGAGTGCCAATAAATAAATGACGTGGCCTTAAATAAATTGATTCTTTGTGTTTCTTTTTCATTTAACTTCAAAATATGTAATCTTGCACTGTGGAAAACTGCCTAGAAGAAATGTGACTGGTCCATTTTTAGTTTGAGTTTGAATTTTGAATTGACAGCATTGAATTGTGGCTTTATAAGACAATATGAAACGGCAAAAACAGAACTGTGTCATTGTGATATGGTGACGTCCACGTTAATTGAGCTGACCATGCTGGCATCGTCAGAGAAACGTCAACAGGTTGGTTAGACTAACATGGGTGTAACATTTGCCTTAGCTTGTTTGTTAAGAGTATTATGATGTGCGCTGCTAAAACGTACATTACACCAAGCACTTTTATGGATAACATGTATAAAAATACATACATATACATTATTTTATTTCATTTTTTTTTTTTTTTTTTTTTACTTCAGCCAGACTCTTCAGTCTACAAAGGTCACCAAATAGTAGTGCTCAACTGCTGAGTTGGCACTTTTTGTAAAGTGCTTATGACCAGTTAGAGGAGTGAATAGTTAATCTTGCAAGGGAAGGAGTCAAGGAGAGGGCTGAAAAGATGATGAGCGATTGACAGAGATGAAGGAAATGATACACAGGAAGAGGGGAGTGTGCTCTTGTAGACCACAAGTGCAGTATAGATGTAGCAAAGGAAGCAACTGTGTAGCCCATGAGAGTTCAGAATCAGATGTCTGGTTTTTTTCTTCAGTAGACGAACTAAATTTTAATTTCAAATGTTTTAGAAACGTTCTCTCTTGGTCCATCTTAACATGCACATGTATATTCATGTTTGTACTGTATATGTAGTTTGTACAGCATTCAATTCAATGCACGTTTATTTGTATAACCGTTTTACAATACAAAATGTTTCAAGTCAGCTTTACAGAAAAGTATGTTTAAAATATTACAATCCAGAAGCCAGAGGTGACCGTCAAGAGGAAAGAAACAGTGAAGTACTTGCATATGTTAATTTAACTGGAGAAAAGTATTTTTACACATTTACACACAAACACACACACATAAACGCTACAGGACTTGATTAACACTGCCCTCTGCTGGAGAAAAGAGGAAAAGACTTTTAATCAGATCAGCCTAGTGCAGTCATTGTATTTTAATAACATGGTTTTAATGTATTTACAAGTTTATTTAGTAGTTCTCTGTAATTACATAAGCTTATAATCAAATAATGATACATTCATTAAATACATTTCAATCTGATAACAATTAATGCTAACTGGCACTGCAATATTTACAAGATAGACATACTGATTAGATTTAAAAAAAACTATAATTATAATATTATAAATGTTTTAGTCAAATGGAAAAATACACAGGAAAAAAAAAAAAGCCAAATAGTGATTTAAAACAAACACCCTGTTAAATGTAGCTTAATTTAAAGTTTTTTCATTGAAAATAAAATTCAAACATGACTAGAAAAATCCTACAGTTATCAGGTGACACTATACAAACTTTTTCAAGGTCAGAGTTATGGCTTTTTTTTTCTTTTCTTTTTTTTTTTATTTACAATATTTTACAAATAAAAGAAACTGCAATCTTTCCAGTGCTAAATTTTCACTGTAAAATTTCTCGTAAGCTTTAAATAAATTAAATAGGAAATTTTTTTGACAAAAATTTTTTCCTGACCACAACACCACTGTGTGAATGAACCCTGAGGCTGCACACATAGCAGCAGTGACCTCTGCGTGTTGAGAGGGAGGCCTGAGAATTAGCACCCTGAGAACCTCATTCATCATTTCCAGCTCACTCAGTCAGTACCATTGGCTACTGTTGGTACTTCAGTCTGTGTGCAGCTGTTCAGAAAGATCAGATCTTGTCAGTTCATTAATCAGTCAGCTGTCTGATCAGCTTCAGTCGTGTTGTTCGGTGTGGCTGATGATCTTCTTCTTGCGTGCAGACACCAGGTCATAGAAAGGGTCTTTTGTGATACAAGCTCTAAGAACAAGAGAGGAAACAGTTAAGACTCAGAGACTTTTTTTTTTTTCTCAGTTCCTCTGTCAATGCTAACTGTAAAAGCTTTTTTAATTATTTTATTGTTAATGTATGACTAAGTGTGCACAAATTTCTAAACATACTTGACTTCCTCTTTCCCATGACCTACAACAACACATTGCTGCACTCATGAGAAGTAATTTGTTCATGCAAATCTTGATAAAATGTGTGTCGCTTGTTCAGTATCTACATCATATTCTTCTCTCACATTCCTTTTAATGTATACTATTTTCATTTTAATTAATGAATTTTTCGTCAATCTTTGGTTATGTTATTTTTATGTAAAACACTTTAAATTTCCATTAATTACTGTATGAAATGTGCTATATAAATAAACTTGCCTCGCCTACATTGGTTCCTATAATAATGATGTATTCATTAGCACAATGTAAAAACAGAACAGAAAACTGCAAATTTTGCAAACAGTCTAAAACCTTTGACACGTTCACTGCTTAGTGAATGTCGCATAGTGTGTTATATGAGGAAAGAGACACCATTTCAGAAAGTATTGCACTTTTTTGATGTTACATGACTATGATCCTAAATTATGAGAAAATTATGACTTGGAATCCTACTTTAAAATCATGCAAACAGACATATTCCAGCAAAACTGAATTTCAAATCTCATGACGATGTGGTTTGAAGTACATTTGTAAACACTGGATGTCTCGTCTGGGGTTGTGTGCCATTCGGAAATCGTTAATGTTTATTGTATCTGTTTATTTTTAATAGTTCATTTGAGTTCATCTATCATACTGTGCTGTCTGGTACCTGATGGACTGGATCCAGTCTGCACGTTCCTCTTCAGAAGCAGCACTGAGTCTGTAGGAGTGATGTTTGCCCATCACAACTCTCCCATCTGTCTCTGTTTTACATGCCTTTATCGTCTCTCCTTTACGATGAGGGCTAAACAGCTCCAAACAGAACTGAATGCGCACATTTCAAAAGAGGAAATGCATATGCTGTCATTTTCAAAAGGTTACATTCCATGGTTACAAGAGCATGTCATATCACACACATTTAAATGTCGCTTGGTTTTACGACATGCTGACTCAGAAAGAAAAACAGAAATCAGGATCTACTGTAGGTAGAGGTTGATTATAGCAAGAGGTACAGTTATCACTCAGTGACTAAAACAACCATAAAACAGCAGGTGCAATAGGGCCTATAGTGAAACACACTATCTACTAGATCAGTGATAATAGATGAGGTGTGGAATGAAAATACCATTGGAAAAGTACCTGTTTGTGTGTGTCCTCCACCTCTTTAACACATAAGTTCTCTAGGGGAATGATTCCTTTTGGTTCTTGGTCCTAGGGAGGGAAAAGATTGCCTTTTAATGACTCAAATATTCTTATTCAAATCAGAAAAAACAAACAAACAAACTAATTTTAATGTGTTTTATATCAGCGAGCTTGACATCTTTGTAAAGGTGGAGTACTTACAGTGGTATATTGGAAATAATAGAGGCAGCTATCAGTCAGAATGAACCACCTCCTCTTCCAGGTCTTTATTCTGCCACCTATGGATTAACCAGAATTGTTACTAACATTCAGAAATACCAAGATGATCAGAAAGAACTGTTGGTTTCTTGTCCTCTAATCTGATTGGCCGAGCTGCACTGGGCTGCTTCATAGCTTGTAATGCCGCTTGATCAAGCAAATTATAAGAACTAATAATGATGTAAAATGCTTAACTGCAATGCAAACAGAGGTTTATTATAATAGGGATGAAGGTGCCATGTGATGACTTTATTAACTATATTATATAAGTATTAGCTGTACAAAAGAAAAACAAACCTTCTTTTAGAAGCCAGCCCTCTCGATCCGGATTAAAGAAGGTGTGAGTGAGATCATTGCCGTCATCTTCTGGGATCTTAAAGGGTTCGTTCTTAATGCTCTCATAAAGTTTCTACAGAATAAAGAGAAATTATCAACACATGATCATTACAAAATCATGACATCAACAGTGGATTATAAAAATATATACAAATCTAATTTTCCTCTGAAATAAAAAAACGAATAATAATAATATAATTAATGACATTTCTAACTAAATTTACATTTATGCAGTTAGCAAATGCTTTTACCCAAGCAAGGCGACTTACATATGAACTATAGTGCTGTTCAAAATGTAAAAAAAAAAAAACATCTTTTAAATGTTTTTGACAGAAGTCTCTTATGCTCATCAAATCTGCATTTAATTGATTAAAAAATAAAAACAATAATATTTTGAAATATTACAATTTAAAATAACTTTTCTATTTTAACATCTTAACATCTTTTTAAAAATAACTTCTTAACATTTTTTGCTGCTAAAAAATAGCATGTATATGAAATAGAAACATTTTGTAACATTATAAATGTCTTTACGGTCTCTTTTGATCAATTTAATGCATCCTTGCTAAATAAAAGTATTAATTTCTTTAAAAAAAAATAAAAATGGTAGTGTATCTGAATAAAAAATCCTTGGATTATAAAATACAGTAGATGTGAGTGTTTGGTCTGGTAAAGCTGTGATTTGAGGGAAAATGTGACCATGTGACCTCTCTCACCTCGAGTAGTTCATTGGGAAGATCTCCTCCATTGTTGATTCCTCTGTTCATGCTGATGAATCGTTCTAGTGTGGTCTTGTCTTTCACATTGGGGTTGTGCAAACTTGTGTTGAGCATGATGATAGCGAAGGAAAGGATGTAACAGGTGTCTGCAACACAAAAGAAAACACACATATATCAGTGCTTTCAAATTTCTACATGAA
Organism: Chanodichthys erythropterus; assembly: GCF_024489055.1. Classification (NCBI taxonomy): domain Eukaryota; kingdom Metazoa; phylum Chordata; class Actinopteri; order Cypriniformes; family Xenocyprididae; genus Chanodichthys; species Chanodichthys erythropterus. The sequence continues at coordinate 34,296,614 of NC_090223.1, forward strand.
AGCAGTCTATAGCAGTGGTTCTCAGCTAGTTTTACTTCAGGACACAGATTACTGTCACCCCACTTTTTGAGCAGTAGATCTAAGCTTAAATGGATGTAATTCATAAATGCTTTGGAACGCAGACCTAACGTTGGTCTCTTTTTAAAGACGCTCAGCATATTATTGCAGAAGTGAAAGCAAAAAATTGAAGTTATAGAGGCAGAATTTTACTGTAAAGTAAATGCACTGAATTAAACATGTTTCCTTTATACAAAATATACATTTTACTAAATAATTTACACTCTAAAATTGCAAGAAAATCATATGTCTATTCAAGTTGTGTTCCAAATTCAAAAAATGGCTTTCACAGAATGAATTTTGAGTTTTTGATGATTACTAAAATATGTGATAGGAAAAAATAAAAAAGCAATGCCAAGTCCCCCTAGCGGGACACTTGTAGTTTACAGTCTATAGTAGGGGTACTCAAATATAAACTTGAAAGGTCCACTTACCAAATTTCCATTTAGTCTGAGGTCCAGAAAAGTGATGGTCAAATTCCAAATAGAGAACACCAACAAAAAAAACAGAGGCAATCCCCAGAAGTTTCGAACTATACACAAAAAACGACATGGTAGGCCTTTTAGTGTGAAAGGTGACACCTTCTTTTTGCCACCAGTTGTTTAAACTTGGGCATAAAAGGTGTGAGGGCCAGGCGGAGGCACTGATGTAAGTGTTCATTGGTGAGTGTGCTGCGGTATGCGTTTTTTACCATGTTCATGGTTGAAAAGGCAGATTCACAGCAGTATGTTGAGGGAAACATTGTGAGAATTTGAAGGGCCATCTTCTGCAGGAGAGGAACACCTGCTGCAGTGACCATCTTCGTCCAGAAGGTGACAGGGTCACAGTGAGATTCCTGCAGTGCTAGGTTTTCTTGCAGCTCAATTAGCTCTGTTTGCAGAGAAGCAGCACTGGCCCATTGGAAGACTTTCGTGGCTTCAGTTGAAAATTCTGCAATATTTTTGACAAGAAATGGATTTTCAATGCACAGCAAGACTTGTTTTCCCAGAGGGAAATCTTCAAAGCGACTTTGGAAATTTTTGATCAGCTTGTCCAGGAATTCAGCATAATTGTGATGATGATGTTTTCCTGCAGTCTGATCCAAAAGTCTTGGGAAGTGAAGCAGGTCCTGCTCTAAGTCACATTTGAAAACCTCCAGCTTCCTCTGAAAAGCACGGACAGCTGACATGAGGCCACACACTGTGCTGTTTTTGCCCTGGAGCTTCATATTAAGGTCATTGAGATGGGAAGTAATGTCAGTTAGAAAAGCAACAATTTCCATTTCCTCTTCATTCTTCATGAAATCCACAAACGGTTTGGCTTTTGCACTCTTCTGATCCAACAGAAATGTCTCCAGCTCTTTCCGCAGTGCCCAAAACCGCTCCAGTACCTTGCCTTTACTAAGCCACCGGACGTGGTTGTGAAGGAGCAAATCATCAAATGTTGCATTCACCTCTATTAGAAATGAGCGCAACAAACGATGTTGCAGAGCAGAGGATGCTCTCAGATAGTTGACAAGTTTCATGACTGTTGTCATGACTTCCATGTACCTTTCTCCAAGGCTGGCACACAAAACCATCTGGTGAATTATGCAGTGGTATGCCATGAGGTCAGGGTGGTGAGCTCTCAAGCGTGCCACTAATCCCCTCTCTCTCCCAATCATACTTGGCGCTCCATCAGTAGCAATGGAAACAACATGCTTCAGGTCTATCTCTCTGTCTCTAAGCATCTGTGTCACTGCTTCATAAATATCGTCCCCCCTTGTGTGTCCATGGAGGTTTGTGACACCCAAAACATCTTCATGAAATTCTCCCTTTTCTTCATCAAAAAATCTGACAAAGACCATGAGTTGTGCATTGTCTGTGTTGTCTGTGGATTCATCCACAGCCAATGAAATGAATTTGGCTTTTTTTATAGCAGAGCTAAGTTGTTCAAGCAAATCATCAGCAAGTATTTCAGTTCGTCTTGCCGCAGTGGAATCAGAACAGGGTATTTGGCTTATTTTCTTGATTATTTCATCCTTTTGAGTCCCTTCAAACAGAGCAGTCACCACTTCACTCATACACTCCTTGACAATTTCAGCATCAGAGAAGGGTTTCTTGTGTTTTCCCAGGACCCATGCTACTCTTAGTGAGGCTTCTGTTGCCCGCTCTTGTTGTGTGGCTGATCTAACTATTACACTGCTTGTAGCTGCATAGGCTGATTTCAGCTGGTTTATTTTTGTTGTCCTCAACTCTGTGTTCTGAGGGAAATTTTGTTCAAAATGTGCATGCTTGGTTTCGTAATGGCGCTTCACATTACCACTTTTGATGATTGCTACCGTGTCGTTGCAGATTAAACACATTGGTTTTGTGCTTCCCACGGGGAGCACGAACGCATATTTTTCTGTCCACTCACTTTTAAACTCGCGGTTTTCAAAATCGACTTTTCTTTTCTTATCAACAGACAGCTTTGAGCACGCCATTTTCACTTTTAGACCGCAAGAAAAGAACGGTTACCGATATTTGCACTGCTCGCAAATGATGAGACTGCCTGTTTATCTGCCTGGCCCAGAGCACGTGACCGGTGGATAAGTCTGACTGACTTGAGTGAGTGACGTTGCTATAGCGATGCAGTTACAGCTGATATGATCGGACATAGATGAAGCAGCCAAACCGAATAGAAGCCTCAAAGATATATAGCGCGGAATCACAATTGTTCACTGCACTGAAAACTCATTTGGATTATGATTAAAATAGCATGTTGGTTTTGGCATCGGTCCAGATTTAACCGTGTCTGGGTCCGGAAACGGACCGGAGTCCGCCTATTGAGTACCCCTGGTCTATAGTCAAACACTGAAATGTTTTAAAGGTGCCCAAGAATGCTTTTTCACAAGATGTAATATAAGTCTAAGGTCTCTCCTGAATGTGTCTGTGTAGTTTCAGCTCAAAATACCCCATAGATTTTTTTAAATTAATTTTTTTAACTGCCTATTTTGGGGCATCATTAAATATACACTGATTTTGGCAGCGCCGCCCCTTTAAATGGCATGCTCCCTGCCACACGAGCTCTCGACTATAATACAGTGCATTTACAAAGTTCACACAGCTAATATAACCCTCAAATGGATCTTTACAAGATGTTTGTCATGCATGCTGTATGCATGCTTCGAATTATGTGAGTAAAGTGTTTATTTTGATGTTTACGTTTGATACTGTATGAGTTTGATAGTGCTCCGTGGCTAACGGCTAATTCTACACTGTTGGAGAGATTTATAAAGAATGAAGTTGTTTATGCATTATACAGACTGCAAGTGTTTAAAAATGAAAATAGCGACAGTCTTGTCTCCGTGAATACAGTAAGAAACGATGGTAACTTTAACCACATTTAACAGTACATTAGCAACATGCTAACGAAACATTTAGAAAGATAATTTACAAATATCACTAAAAATATCATGATATCATGGATCATGTCAGTTATTATTGCTCCATCTGCCATTTTTCGCTATTGTTATTGCTGGCTTACCTAGTCTGTGCACAAATCCAGACGTTAATACTGCCTTTCCTAGTCTAATGCCTTGAACATGGGCTGGCATATATGCATATATTAAGGTCATACATATTAATGATCCCGACTGTTACGTAACAGTCGGTGTTATGTTGAGATCCGCATTTTTTCCGGAAGTCTTTTAAACAAATGAGATTTATATAAGAAGGAGGAAACAATGGTGTTTGAGACTCACTGTATGTCATTTCCATGTACTGAACTCTTGTTATTTAACTATGCCAATATAAATTCAATTTTTGACTCTAGGGCACCTTTAATATTACCATGAACTACATAAGCCAAACACTATGCTATATTATTAAGAATAAGGAAAAAGGGCATTTTGGTTTCTAAATGTCTCTTGAATTGTTGTTGAATTGATTGAATTGATGTTTTCATTTTCTTGGTAGTCAAACATGAAACCTATCCTCTAAATTCAGTGGCAAACTACCTGTGGACTGAAAAACCCCAGCATTACAGGTGCAGTAGCGCAGAGCAAAGGCCTCCATCATGCGGTCGATCTTCTGAGCCTCACCAGGTAGACGGAAACTCCACAAGAACTGCCTATATCCACAATCAAACAATCACAGATTCCCCCAAATTAGTATTTGAATATGTTACAACAATATAAAGAAATGAAACAACAAGATGTGGACCTCCTCTCACCTCAAAGCCTGAACTAGATTAAGGTTTGAAAACTCATGAAGGTGAACAAAAGCCTGCAAGATCTGAAGGTGGATCTCCTCCCTGTGGATACAAGAAAGAAACATCTTTTTCTCTATATCAGAGCCACAAGCAGTATTCGCCACAAAAATATCACCACCATCATACCTTTCTCCTAACAAATTGCCAATAGCTGTTTTATTGAGGCCTTCCTCTTTGTAGAGGAACTCCGCCACAGCCTCTGGTTTCCACTCCAACAGTTCATTATCCACTAGGTACTGGATACCCTGAAAATAACACACACAGTTAACCTCAATGAAATAATGCCAATTTTAAACCACAGACCACTGGCATTTCTGTTACCGACCATTCATTAAGAAACAGGATATAACATACAGATTGTGACGCATGATTAGCTATTGGCCTAAGTACTTATTTACAACAGTGCTATCTCTGTTTTAACTGGAATCAAGGCATTGAATCTCTTTTGTGGGTTGTACTATTTTGTGTGTTTTTGGATTGTTCTGCTGATGAAACACTGCAAGAATATCTTTTCAAGAAATTTCAGTAGACAAAGACAAAATTATAAGCGATCTAGGAGCTTCATACAGCTTTTTACAGTGGATGCCACTGAAAACACAGTAAGTCTATCCCTCATTGCTTTCATACCTCCCTGAGAGCAACATAGTGTCGGGCCAGATCCGGCCCACAACTGGTCCGCGTGTAGTCCACAGGTACCAGATGTGGGCTGGATCTGGCCCGACACTATGTTGTAGGGCTGGGCGATATATCGCATCGCAGATGAATCGCCTTCGATAATGAACACGATATTGCGTGGCTTGTCAGTGATCTACGGCTCTGTCTATTAAATGGCGCTCCATTTGAAAGCAGGTGATGGCGATTTAGCGGCAATCAGGGAACCGGCTTTACTGACGAAATGCGCGTGACAATCGCATGCGATACATCGCCCAGCCCTACTATGTTGCTGTCTGGGCTGTCATGGCACTGCTTTGTAAAATCTTTCATATGTAAGTTTCATATGATTGGGGGGATGCTTTGGTGAAACACGATCAAAACTGGTCATTGTTTTTAACACACTGACCATGTATATCGAGCTACTCGGAAAATGCAGTGTGGCTTCAGCTCACTTATTCTACAGAAAACACAGGATGTGGTTCTATCTCTCTTTCTCTGTCTCTCTCCGCCCCCTCTTCCTCTAACCTACTTTAGCTAAATCTCCTTGTAGATGTGAAGCTGTTACCCACCCTGCATGCATCACACTGCAGCGCTGCATGCAACTCAAATGATTCTTTGTTCATACCTTTTTTGGGTCCATGTTAAACTTCTTTTTGCCACACTGGATTCTCTTGTTCTTCATAACATTTTTACTAGAGGAGAATGAAAAAAAAAAAAATGATGTTGTTGTGACAAAAATGAAATACAATCTCGGTTCCACAAAATATTTGATGACAAGAGAGTGTTGATTCAGCTTAATCATGGTGTGAGTGTATAGTGGTCGATGAGTATAACCTGTCTAACATTTTCTGTGGCTTAGCCTGTCCACATATAGAGTTAGCAACGTCAAAAGCTCTTCTCGTAAAATTGATACCAAGAAACAGGAAACAGATACCCACGCTTATTGATGGTGTTTCGTGATGTGCAATAAACTGAACCTGCAAATGTTAACCGGTAGAATTCAATTCAAGGAAGATTCTGGAAACACACTTGGTGTTTTCTTAAACTTAAAGACTCAATGCAACTTTTCCTGACTAGTGACTATGGAACTCACATTGCAAGGTTAAGATTGAGGCCCGAATTTATTGATCACATGAGTCAGGAATCAGTTTGTACTCAGTTTTAGGAGACATTTAGATGTACATGGATTTAGACTGCTATGAGAAAAGACGTGGCTTCATTTTATTAGACAGTATAACTTGAATATAACTTGAATATATGTGTACATTATGAAAGTGGATATGAAAATGATTCATTCTTGTCATGAAGAACGATGAGAAAGAAACTACACAGCAAAAATATTATGTAGCAAATGCCCAAATCGATTTTTGTTCTAGTTGCTATGGTACCTCAGAGCTGAGTGATAGCGGTGAATACTCACTTCTCATCATCTGCCTCCATCGTTTGAATTTCTGTCATCATGTTTTCGATCTCCAGCCTGAGTTTCTGCAAGAGCAAAGACAATGATCTTTGTCTTTGTCATAATGGCATGTAGCTCACAAGTACTTCATCAGTTTTGCATTACATTTTTCTTTAGCACAAAATTGTATTTATTTGCTTAAAAGCCTTTGACACTATAAATAATCATGATATGCAGAAAGAGACTATAAAGCCAAATACCTGAATGTCATCTAGAATCACATGCTTATGGACGTCAGACTGCTTCTTGTCATTAGTTTGATACGCTAAAGGTGCTGAAGATGACAAGGGAGCAGGAATAGATCAACAGTTAGCATCAGATCCCTAAACTCACACTCATGCAGAATGTGGAAACACAGCCCAAATTTCTCAGCTAAATATAACATTGCTACTTCTGTTTTGGAGAACTGCTCCACATAGGATGTATTTTGGTCTGTTTCTGGTTGCATTTACACAACACTGACATTTCTGTGGATGACATCACACAAAATATTTATAATAAATATTTTCTACAGTTTATGATATTATTATCATTGTACACATTATTATTGTATCATTAAGTATCATTTTTAAGTAATTTCCCTCGAAACCACACAATCACAAGATTAAACATAAATAGCAAGCATTGCAAAAGCAAGTAAAATAATACGTAATATAATAAAAATGAATAAAAAGTGAAGAAAAAAAAACAAAACAGATGTATGGTTGCTCTCTTCAAGTCTCTTCAAGTCCTTCATTTTAACACCAATTTCTGCTGCTTTAATATCTCACAAATACTGTAGGCCTTTACGAAATGTCCAGTGATCAAGTTTAGATGAGGCTGATATCACAGGTATCCAACTACAGGTGCACTGGAACATTTTGCCTGAAAAGCCCCTAATTCACAGAACTTGCACAGCAGTCTCAGACCTTCAGCAAATGATTAAAGAAGAACATACCTTTCCCCCAGAGGAAGCTGTCCTTTCTTTGGGTTCCCATGTTGGCTGTGCTGCAGGGGGACTGCAGGGAAACAGGAAGATCAGGCTTCGAGTCAGTGAACAGACACAGATTGCATACTAAGACACATGTTAAATCTCGAAGTGCTGCAGTTACTATATTAGACAAAAGTCTATTAAAATAACGAAATCGAAATGTATTATGATAATGTCTTGATGAGGCCAGTTTTTCAGCTTACATATAATATTATTAATCAATTGATAATGTTATAATAGCCTTTTCATCCCAGCAACAACCTAACTGTCGAAAAAATCGAGGGGAAAAGACATACATATCATAACAAAACGATTAGTAAAATAGGTGAGATGTTATGGAGGTATAAAGATGTAAAACGTCTTTCTTGCCACTACTAAGGAAATCAATTACAAAGTAAAGATTAAAATGGAGGTTAAAGAAAGTTGTCAAAAGCAAGAAAAGCGGTGAAAACGCATACCTTCATATGTGTATCTCAGTGTGCAAGCACTCGCGGTCGTACAGTACGAATGTAAACGCCAAATGCGCTTTAATTAATGAACAAGCGCCGAGTTCCTGCGCGAGGAGGGTGACGTCAAGACCATGAATGACAGCCGAGCTCTTGTTTCCTCAGCATTTCCTCAACATGTCACAATTATTCTTTCTTGAATAAGATTTTTATCACAGCTCTATTCAGAGAATACGCTGACAGAAAACATGAGACTTTCGCAATACAACCTTTTTCAAAATCCTCCCCCTCACGGTTGAAAAAACAAAAAACAAATAGTAAAATAATAATAGGCTAAATTAAATGTATTAAATACTAATAAAGTAATACATTACAAATAATGAATAAACTACCCTATTTCAAATGTGCAATCAGTATAAATGAAATTAATATTCTAAAGCGAGTAGCTATAGGTTATGATGTCTTGCTCCGTGTAAAACGTAAATGTGCAGATTTTGCTACAGGTTATTGACATGACTGGAAACTACATCACACGTGCACATTATTTCATAATATGTTTTACCTATTATGTCAACTTCTTTAGGGCTAAAACTTTTTTTTGAAGGATTAGTTCACTTTCAAATTAAAATTTCCTGATAATTTACTCACCCTCATGTCATCCAAGATCAAGTTCATGTCTTTCTTTCTTCATCTTAAAAGAAATTAAGGTTTTTGATGAAAACATTCCAGGATTATTCTCCTTATAGTAGACTTCAATGGAACCCAAGCAGTTGAAGGTCAAAATTACAATTTACAGCGATCCCAGATGAGAAATAAGGGTCTTATCTAGAGAAACCATCGCTCATTTTCTTAAAATAAATAAATAAATAATGTAAGTTTTAACAATAAATGCTCATCTTGAACTAGCTCTCTTCTTCTTCTCTATTTGAATTCCAGCAGTGTAGACGCTGCTAAGTGTATTACTGCCCTCCACAGGTCAAAGTTTGAACTAATTGTTATATACTTGCACTTAGGGGTGTAAATCGGACAGTTCATCACGGTACGATATGATATCGATTCTTTCAGCCAGCAATACGATATTTGCCGATACCTCAAAAATTTCCACGATACGATTCGATTCGATTCAGGGCTATATCGATTGATTTATCGATATTAAGATATTATGTGCCAGGTTTATACAAGTTATATTTTTATCAACTCACAACCACAACCAAAATTGATAACATGAACTTTTCTTTTAATCTCTTTTTTTTTATTACACAATTGGGACATTTACAACAACAACAAAAAAAACTAAATTACAGTTTTTTTTTAAATGACTCACAAAGTCACATAAAATAAATCAAGCTTATGATGGATGTCAATAGTCAATTAAGTCTTACAGTCTTTTGTGCCAAAATGTGCAATAGTACAATCACTGAGGTACTCAAGTTGTAGAAGAAAAAAAAATATATAAAAATCCGAACCCATGATTTGCATCCTACAGCAGGCACAAACTTTTCTGCAGCTGCTTTGTTGCTGCATCGCATTCGCAATCTGACACGCAGGCAGGCTGTATGGTGAGAAAATGAAAATGCGCACTTTGGCGGAAATGCGGACGCTACATGAGGTTGTGGAGGGTGTCAAAATAAAGGTACCTCATATCGATATTATAAATGTGGCAAAAAAGATTTTATAGCCAACATTTTAACCATAAATGCTCATCTTGAACTAGCTCTCTTCTTCTTCTCTATTTGAATTCCAGCAGTGTAGACACTGCTAAGGGTATTACTGCCCTCCACAGGTCAAAGTTTGAACTAAATTGTCATATTCAATATGCTAGTGCAAGTAGGGGTGTAACGATACATCTATATGGATCGATGCATTGATCAAACGTCTAACGATATGATGCATCGATGCCACATTTATAATATCGATATGAGGTACCTTTATTTTGACACCCTCCACAACCTCATGTAGCGTCCGCATTTCCGCCAAAGTGCGCATTTTCGTTTTCTCACCATACAGCCTGCCTGCGTGTCAGATTGCGAATGCGATGCAGCAACAAAGCAGCTGCAGAAAAGTTTGTGCCTGCTGTAGGATGCAAATCATGGGTTCGGATTTTTATATATTTTTTTTCTTCTACAACTTGAGTACCTCAGTGATTGTACTATTGCACATTTTGGCACAAAAGACTGTAAGACTTAATTGACTATTGACATCCATCATAAGCTTGATTTATTTTATGTGACTTTGTGAGTCATTTTTATTTAAAAAAAATTTAATTTTGTTTTTTTGTTGTTGTAAATGTCCCAATTGGGATAGAGGGTGTGTAATAAAAAAAAAAGAGATTAATAAAAGAAGTTCATGTTATCAATTTTGGTTGTGGTTGTGAGTTGATAAAAATATAACTTGTTGTATAAACCTGATAAAAAATATCTAAATATCGATAAATCAATCGATATAGCCCTGAATCGAATCGAATCGTAATCGTATCGTGGAATTTTTTGAGGTATCGGCAAATATCGTATTGCTGGCTGAAAGAATCGATATCATATCGTATCGTGATGAACTGTCCGATTTAAACCCCTTAGTGCAAGTATATAACAATTAGTTCAAACTTTGACCTGAGGAGGGCAGTAATACACTTAGCAGCGTCTACACTGCTGGAATTCAAATAGAGAAGAAGAAGAGAGCTAGTTCAAGATGAGCATTTATTGTTAAAACTTACATAATTTATTTATTTATTTTAAGAAAATGAGCGATGGTTTCTCTAGATAAGACCCTTATTTCTCATCTGGGATCGCTGTAAACTGTAATTTTGACCTTCAACCGTTTGGGCTTCATTGAAGTCCACTATAAGGAGAATAATCCTGGAATGTTTTCATCAAAAACCTTAATTTCTTTTAAGATGAAGAAAGAAAGACATGAACATCTTAGATGACATGGGGGTGAATAAATTATCAGGAAAATTTAATTTGAAAGTGAACTAATCCTTTAAGTGTACACAAAGGCGCGTTCAATGATGATTCGACGTCGCCCTCTTGTGGACTGTAATGCATATTACGCACTGAAATAGAGCGCGTTCATGTCTTTCACTTGTAAGTTAAATACTTCCTCGTACAGTTCGACACTAGACAGACACGTCCAAAACTGTCACAACCACATGAGCGAGGGCGCAGATTGGAGAGAGAGAGAGAGAGAGAGAGAGAGAGAGAGAGAGAGAGAGAGACAACTGACACACTGAAGAAGCAAATCTGTTTCCTGTATTACAACTTAGTTCCTTAACAGTTGTTTTACAGCGGCAGCCGGCAAAGGTTTTTCAAAAGTATAGGAAAATGCAAGCAATAAAGTGTGTGGTGGTCGGAGATGGGTGAGTGAAGAAAGTTAACTCTTAAATGAATTTATTAGCAAAATCTGTTTTTCACATTTTACCTTTAAAGTTGTTCGTAGACATTACAGTGGGTTATATTTTCTTGTTTATTAATGTATACTCATTTGAAACTGGCTTGATAGCTTTTATTGAAGTTTTCAAGGGCGCTGCTAATGTCTTATAAAGAATTTATTTTATCTGCTTCGTCTGTCGGTTAGTTTTAATTTCCTCATTTGTCACGTGAGATACTTTGTATTATAGTTTATATAGCCTCAGGCTCAGGTTAGTTGCTGAACCTATAAGGTCATGTCTGAATACACATATATCTCAAATTTCTCTCATTCTGTTTTGAGGTGTATGGATATAAAATACTTACAGGTTTCATGATTTAACATGAACTACTGTTGTGTTTGGCTGAAAGATAAGCACTGAGATGAGCAATATTGGTATAGTCATATTGGGGGTCACAGAGATATTCACGGTCAAGTTAATACAGTGTCCAGGAAGTTATTCCACACATAATACCTGATTTCCATCAAAAAGGAAACAGCAGTCGCACTTGGGTCACAATCCTCTGGAGGTTTTATATACTTTCTTTGTGAGTGACAAGATCATGATGAGCATTGTTATGAAATCATATGGTCTAAACCAGTGGTTAAGAACGGTTGCAGGGTAAGATTTAGATTTTGCTTTGTTAATTGATTAAAATAAATTTGTGAGGGCAATAATAATATTAATAATTCTAATTAATATAGGAGTTAAAATGAACCCATTCTAGGTCTAATGTGGCTGAAGCCAAACCTTACTGATGGGCCTGTTGTGGTATAAGAGTCAAAAAACGTTGGGGAATGTTTGCTTACACAATTGGGCACTTCATCAGGCTGTAAACATTTGGGCTGTTACTAGTGAACCAAGCATGTTTTCCATGAAGTATGCATCATAGCAGTGCAAGGAACACAACAAGTATCTGTTCTTGGTACGAGTGCAGTCATATAAAGTCAAGTCATGCAGTCAAAATGGTACCGTTTAGTCTGTTTTCAAGATGACTGACAAGACAGAGAAGGAAATTCTCCTTTATTCTTTTAGACCCACATATGTCAAGCTTGTATTTTTCTTTCTGTTAAACACTGACAAACATGTTAGGTGTTTCTAGAGCATATGCTGACCTACAGACAGTCATGATTCAAGATGGAGGATGAGATGGCTCTGATTTCGAAACATGTGAGTCTGAAGCTGCTTTTCAAAAGGAGGAGGGGAAATTTGCATAGGCACAACATATATGAGGTTTTGATTTGCGACATCACTTTATCTCATCTGATTTATATAATGCAGGAGACAGAACTGAAAAAATAAAAGCAGTGCTGATGTACAGATCTGGAAGCAGGGCAGAATGCTGATGCAGGAGTTATTAGGGACGTAGTTTGGAGGTTTAAAGTGCTGAAATGTTGTAATTCGTGAATGACATGTATCAAAATGCACTGTTAATGCATTGCTTTTTGGCCACATTCAGTGGAACATCTAACATCTGCAAATGGCAGCAGGGGAGAGGTGCTTTCGCTTTGAGGATATCCTGTTTAAACCCTGTGCACGGTTCTCCATTTTGAAGCTGTTAACTTCCTCTTGCATTTGATGCTGTGACCCAGCTGCTTAAGTTCCTCATATTGATCGAAGATGAACTGGCTGAATATTTCTCCTTTTACACCTTAGGGGGAAAGACATGGTGTAAAAATGAAAATTCTGTCACTATTTAATTATTTAAAAAAATAAGGAATCTTCATATAGATCTTTATCATAGAATGACAGCTCGGAGTGACCACAGACTATTCAGCTGCAACAAGGTCAAAAAAACATGCACTTTGTAAAGCCACAAATTGGACTGTGCTACGTTTGCCCTCATTACGTTTGGTTATGAGACTGCAGAACCAATGACACAATGTTATATTTGATTTGAGAGCCTCGGCGGAGGTGAAAATTATACTTCAATAACTTCAAACTTCAATCAAAAGATTTAGTTATCGCCTTGGAATTGTCAGGTTCTGTCTGACAATTTGACAAAATTGAGTTATTCACATTCTTATTCTTTCAACCTTTTTACATTATGTGATGTTTTTATTAAGTTGTGTACATTTTGGGATTTTTTTCCCCCCCTCCTGTCTACAAAAGAGTAGGCCTATGGAATGCAAAAACTTTGAAGCTTAATATCTCAAAACTGCTCAGAATGCAGATTGAACCTTATAATTCCAAGGTGGCGATTATTTATTTATTTCTCTTTTTTGTACAGGGTCCTTGGGTAGGGGTGGGTAAGACTGTTTGGAACGTACATGTTGTATGATATGTGTAGTTTATGTTAACTGTGAGTGGTGAAGTTTATTGCTTGTATCTGTCGTGTATGTAAATGGTTTTGACATTGAAATGAATAAAAAGTTCATCACAAAAAGAGATAACTTCAATCTGGCTTATTCCTCACGCAAATATTTTGTTTGACTTTTGTGTACTTGAAATCTAGTGCATATAATGGACAGCCTGTGGTCACTGTGAGCTGTCATTGAATGGAAAATGTTAATGTGAAGATTCTTTAAAAGTTATTTTATTATTAGTCATCCTCAATTACTGCTACATATTAAAACCTCTAGAACTTAAACTTATGTGCATCATAAGGGATTTGTGGAGTCAAAGGATGGTTACAATATACATTTCATTCCACTGAATTTCATTCCAAGCTCATGTGAATTTCAGTGGGTTCCAAATTTTAGTGAATTCTGACCTGCGAATTTCATACCACAATAAGACGTGACACAGTAAGGCTCTTAGCTGAATTAAAAGAATGCAAACTTTAAAGGGTTAGTTCACCCAAAATTGAAAATTCTGTCATTAATTACTCCCCTCATGTTGTTCCACACCCGTAAGATCTTAGTTTATCTTCAGAACACAAATTAAGATATTTTTGATGAAATCCGATGGCTCAGTGAAGCCTCCATTGACAGCAAGTTAATTAACACTTTCAGATGTCCAGAAAGCTACTAAAGACATATTTAAAACAGTTCATGTGACTACAGTGGTTCAACCTTAATGTTATGAAGCAACAAGAATACTTTTTGTGTGCCAAAAAAACAAAATAACAACTTTATTCAACAATAACCGGTGATTGACGATTTCAAAACACTACTTCATGAAGAAGTGTTTTGAAATCACCCATCACTAGATATTGTTGAATAAAGTTATTATTTTGGGGGTTTTTTGGTGCACAAAAAGTATTCTTGTTGCTTCATAACATTAAGGTTGAACCACTGTAGTCACATGAACTGTTTTAAATATGTCTTTAGTAGCTTTCTGGACATCTGAAAGTGTTAATTAACTTGCTGTCAATGGAGGCTTCACTGAGCCATCGGATTTCATCAAAAATATCTTAATTTGTGTTCCGAAGATGAACGAAGGTCTTACGGGTGTGGAACGACTTGAGGGGGAGTATTAAATTACATAATTTTCATTTCAACTAACCCTTCAACAATGCAGATTTTTTGCATTGCAGTAATGTGGAATAGATTGTATATTATTTCATGCATTGGCAACTGAAGTCATGCATGTCAACACACATCCTGAAGCACTTTGATTTTTTTGTTTTGTTTTTAACTCTGATGCTATCACATGATGTCTGCTCAGTTCTCTGAACTCTCATGGCATCTGGGTGGACATTTTCTACTTTTTCTAACACTTCTGACACTTCCCAGTATCAGTTTGCTGTATCGACCCTCTCTTGCTCTCTGCAGAAGCCAGCTCTGCTAAAGCACGAGGCCCTGCACTTTAACACGATCAGCTCAAGATCTGTAACACAAAAGTACATGTACACACTAATATTAATCACATTGTTATACAGCAGTAGGAGATGCAGAAAATGTTTACATTTTACAATCAAAGAGAGAAAAACCGAATGAACAAGTTGAAGCGACCAGGGGCACATTTTCAAAGACACACTTCAAAAAGAGCCTCGCTGTCTCTCTTCCTGGATGACACCGCCCAACTTCCTGTCATCCTGTCACGACAATGCCAGGCCCCATACTGAGTTTTCTCTCGCTCTCTTTCTCTCTGTATCTATCTATATCTGATTCACAACTTCAAAGTGCCTCAGAAAGCACCTCTTAACGGTTATCTCCCACTGTTTTCTAATTATGTTTTCAGCGCACTGTCTCCAGTGTGTACTAGAACTCGTGTAGATTAAAGTTTATTCAAGTATGCTCAGTGATGTAAGGCATGTTTGATTTCCGCAGTGGCTGCACTCTGACTCAATTCTGTTAATATTACATTATTTCGTCCTGACTTGTCAAAATGGCTTACAGAAATTTTATGTGGACTTTTTCTGTTTTTGGTGTTGAATCATGCCTTACGGTGCACAATACACCAGAGCCTAGCCCTTCAGTCAAGTGCACACAAGTCTGGATAACTCAAATCATGTGTGGTTGTTGCCACATGTGAGTACACATGTGTTTTTCCATGTATTTTTTTATGTCTACATATTAAAGAGAGCAAGAGAGAGAAATCAGGCACAGTAGTGTGTGTATTAAAGATAGCAAATAGTTGTGATGTGACTGAACGCGTATAGCCAGAGGCGTGTGATTTTGGCCTTGCCCTTGAGTAGCTCCAGTGATTCTTGATGTGAGGGAGATGTAGCCACAGGCTCCTGAATCCCAGCATTCCTCACTTTCGCTGCCTACATGCATCAACATGCGCTCCACTGGAATTTGTGTCTCGTACACTCTTATTTCAGCCCAGGTGTTTATTGTGCAGTTTCAGGTGACCTGTTTTCGTACTGAATGCCATTTTCTCTTTTTGAGTTTTCAAGCATGCACAATTGTTTTGAGGTATTTTTAGTTGCTTTATGGTCTGCTGTCACAGCTCTGCATGTGGCATAACTATCCCTGGATCTGACTGTGAAAGCATTTTTTTTCTAGTTGTGTGAAAGGATTTCTGAGTATATACAAATTATTTTGCCCTGAGGGTAATCTTCTGTTGTTGATAATACAATAAGAATTTGCAAACGGAATGCACACACACATAAAATTTTACACAAAAGAACAGTGTTATTTACAGGAGTGAAATACATCAGTAAGGGGCTGTTTAAAAAAATGAAGAAAGGTAAAATTAATAATAGAAGAAAAAAAAGCGCAGCGCAGAATGCTCAAGCTTTTATTTAGATGGTTAAATATCTTGACCTGTGTGCAGTTCAGGGAGTGTGAAATTCCATTGAATATCTTTTTGCATGGGCTCTTCTCTGAGATTGCATCTCATGTTAACATATATGTTCAGTGCTTGTTTACACTGCTGTTGAACACTGTGAACAAGCACCGAATTGCCTCTGATTTTAAGCTTTTATCTGCAATATCCATTAACTGTCGGTGAGCAGAAAATCAGGCCTATAGTGTGTGGACGACAAATGGACGACTACTCTTATGGCGTTGCCAAAAAATGATACACTGCTGCTATTGTAAACATGTGTGTGATGCAGCATGCCCCAAACCGACAGCCGTGCTGGGCTTTAAAAGTCAAAGTTCTTTTGACTTTTAAAGAGTCGACATGAAGACAAAGTTGCGATAGTCTTTTCTTCCCAGTTGTGACATATATTCGAGTGAAACGGCTTGTCAAACAAGAAAATATAGGGTGAGACTTGATTGGATAGTTGGATCATTGTGGTTTGCTATTGCTGTGATGTCATGTGAGTGACAGATTGTCCCGCCCTCATGCCAGTAAACACATCATAAGAGAAAAGATGTTGCAGCAAGAGTGAAGGGATATTATTTTGAGGTTTCTGTGATTTTCCCAAGGAAAAGGTTTAGGAGTAGATATGTTGATCTAGGAACATCTACCCCTAAACCTAACCCTACCCGTAACTTATCCCTAAAATCAGAGGCAAATGATGAGTGAATAACACTGATGAAGAAGCACCTAACCCTGGTTGTAAGCCTAAACATGGCATAAACTGTAAGCTTGCCCCTCAAATGTGATTGGTTGTTTGGAATGTTGTTCCAGGACCAACAAAGATATTAACTTGGTGAAATCATGTTTACTGTTATTTTGATTAAAGATCTAGGGTGCATGAATTTTAAATAAATAATGATGTGCACTGATGAATTATTTATAATAAATGCTTAATTATTCCATAAAAAAAACAAACAAGATTTGGCAACTTTGATTTCATGGTGACTGTGGCGAGGGGGGCGTGGTTCAGCGAGGTCTGCAACCGGAGAGAATAGCGGGAGACGCTTGGTAAGTGAGTGGGTTGGATACAAATCCACTCACTTACCAAGCGTCTCCCGCTATTCTCTCCGGTTGCAGACCTCGCTGAACCACGCCCCCCTCGCCACAGTGACTTTAAAATTTGAAGTTCTATAACAACACTTGCTTCATGAGGGAGACACTGGACGCTGTGCAATGGTAAAAGACGTCTGTTTACATTGAAAAACAATTAAAAAGCAGTGCCGTGGCGTGCAAAAATTCATTCTGTGTGAACTATTCCTGAGATAGTTTAGCTTTGAGCAATGACAAGCAATAATACAGACAAAGTGGATACAGAATCTCTCCTTTCATGTATGGCATTGCTGTATGCGGTTAGGATTTAAACATTCAATGCCTAGTTCTTGAAAAAGGACCACATACAATGTTCTTTGTATTTGAGAACAAATGTGTGAAATCACTATGAAAGTACAGTGCACCTGTTCCTCTTATTAAATGGTTACAACAAACACCTAGCGTACCTTGAAGTAATTTTAGCAGCATGTGTTTTACTGAAAGTACATTATGTTGTGTGTTTTCCAGCAATCTGACAGAAAACTGTATCTGTTTTTCTTTGTTGTTTGTATTTTTCAGA
Source organism: Chanodichthys erythropterus (assembly GCF_024489055.1). Taxonomy (NCBI): domain Eukaryota; kingdom Metazoa; phylum Chordata; class Actinopteri; order Cypriniformes; family Xenocyprididae; genus Chanodichthys; species Chanodichthys erythropterus. The sequence goes on from NC_090223.1 coordinate 34,314,623, forward strand.
GCTGTGGGAAAGACCTGTCTTCTCATCAGCTACACTACCAATGCTTTCCCTGGGGAGTACATTCCCACAGTGTGAGTACCACAACAATAGAGGAGGATTGAAGGATTGTTTATATTTTTATGTTGAACTTGACACTCATGGTGAAATATTGAGAGATTGTGTGGGTTGATTATTTTCACTCAGGTTTGATAACTACTCAGCAAATGTAATGGTGGATAGCAAACCAGTCAACCTGGGCCTCTGGGATACAGCTGGACAGGAAGACTATGACAGACTGCGGCCACTGTCCTATCCTCAGACGGTACACACCACCATATACATTTAATGGGACACATCACCTTGATTATCTATAATTGTGATCAATCAATGTTTTTTTCAATGATAGATTTTAAAACCTGGGGTTGGAATTTTTTTTAAATTTATTTTTGAAAGAAGTCTCTTATGCTCACTTATTTGATCAAAAATACTGTAAAACAGGCATATTGTAAAATATGAATACAATTTAAAGTAGCTCTTTTCTATTGTGATATAGATTTTAAACTTTAATTTATTCCTGTGATGGTGAAGCTGAATTTTCAGCATCATTACTCCAGTCTTCAGTGTCACATGATCCTTCAGAAATCATTCTAATATGATGATTTGCTGCTCAAGAAACATTTATTATTATTATCAGTTGAAAACAGTTGTGCTGCTTAGTAGTTTTTGCTGAATATTTGGCTTGTGGAAACCATGAAGTATATTTTTTTCAAGATTCTTTGATGAATAGAGTTCAAAAGAACAGCATTCATAATAGAATATAGAATTGAATAGAAATGATCAAATGAATATGTCCTTGTTGGATAAAATGATCAATTTCTAGTAAAAAACAACAACAACAACATAAAAAACAATCCAACTAACTCCAAACTTATGAACGGTAGCATTTGTTCAGTTTATTCGTCAAAATAAACATCCTCTGATGGTATTTTTGCAGGATGTGTTTCTCATCTGTTTCTCTCTGGTGAGCCCAGCATCGTTTGAAAACGTCAGAGCCAAGGTAAGTCCTTACAAGTGGTTTAATCGGGATCTTAAAGGGTTAGCTCACCCAAAAATGAAATTTCAGTCATTAATTACTCACCCTCATGTCGTCCCAAACCAGTAAGACCTTCGTTCATCTTTGGAACACAAATTAAGATATTTTTGATGAAATCCGAGGGTTTCTGAACCACACATAAGCAGCAACATCACTGCACCTTTTGAGGTCCAGAAAGGTATTAAAGACAATGTTAAAATAGTCAATGTGACTACAGTGGTTCAACCTTAATGTTATGAAGCGACAAGAATACTTATTGTGCGCAAAAACAAAACAAAAACTCTGTCAGTCTCCTACACAGCTGACGCAGTGCAGTCCGAACTCCAGCTCAGTATTGACCGACTCTGTTCACGTGAGCACCACGACGCTTGCGTGTGAATCTGACGCAGGAGCCGGGCCAATAATGAGTCTCTGTAATGTGTCTTCATCAAAAACTGTGTAGGAGAATGACAGGGGAGAGAAGACATTGTTAAATAAAGTCGTTAATTAATAAAGTTGTTTTGTTTTTGCACACAAATAGTATTCTCGTCGCTTCATAACATTAAAGGAACACTCCACTTTTTTTGAAAATAGGCTCATTTTCCAACTCCCCTAGAGTTAAACATTTGAGTTTTACCGTTTTCGAATCCATTCAGCCGATCTCCGGTTCTGGCAGTACCACTTTTAGCATAGCTTAGCATAGTTCATTGAATCTGATTAGACCGTTAGCATCGCGCTTAAAAATGACCAAAGAGTTTTGATATTTTTCCTATTTAAAACTTGACTCTTCTGTAGTTAAATCGTGTACTAAGACCGTCAGAAAATGAAAAGTTGTGATTTTCTAGGCTGATATGGCTAGGAACTATACTCTCATTCAGGCGTAATAATCAAGGAACTTTGCTGCCGTATCATGGCTGCAGCAGTGCAATGATATTACGCAGCGTCTCTCACCAACGTCTCCATGGTTGCAGTACGTTCCCTGTGCAAGCAGGGGCTCACAGGCGCTGCATAATATTGCACTGCTGCAGCCATGAAACGGCAGCAAAGTTCCTTGATTATTACGCCTGAATGAGAGTATAATTCCTAGCCATATCAGCCATATCAGAAAATCACAACTTCTTATTTTCTGTCAGTCTTAGTACACGATTTAACTACAGAAGAGTCAAGTTTTAAATAGGAAAAATATCAAAACTCTGGACCTCAAAAGGTGCAATGATGTTGCTGCCTATGTGTGGTTCAGAAACCCTTAGATTTCATCTAAAATATCTTAATTTGTGTTCTGAAGATGAACGAAGGTCTTACGGGTGTGAAACAACAAGAGGTTGAGTACTTAATGACAGAAACTTCATTTTTGGGTGAACTAACCCTTTAATAGAATAGAAGCACAGTCACACCAGCATGAGCCTATATACACAATCCAGTAGCAAACAACAACATTCACCCACTGCCATCCTTGCCACATTCCCACATGTACACATACCCTCATGCATGCCGTTAAACACTTGCTCTGTACTGCACTGGACACTAGATGCCACTGTGCATTAATTCAAGGTGCATTTACTGACCTTAATTACAGACTTTCACTAAATGTAAGAGTCATATTGAAATAAATACTCAAAAATACTCATAAAGAGGACATGACTTAAACGGCAGCTGCTATAAAATGTGGGTGGCCTTGTGAGTATTCAGACGTTCACAAATTAAAGGCTGAGTTCCATCAATGGCATTCAGCTGTTTTGAAAGAGAAAGCTTTTTGTTCTCAGGAAGCATTTATCACGCACAGCATCATCTTTACCTGTATGTTTTCCAGCCAGCCAAAAGGTTCATTCAATACTGACTCTATTTAGTAAGTTATTTGTCTACTTCACACTCTCCAAACCCGCCGAAGGGAATATAAAAACAGTGCCGGCTCAGCTCAGGTGACCTTGCCGTGTTCTCCGTTAATGCAACTGTAGAAGCTTGACAGATACACACCACTTAGTGTCCTGCTACAGGTACCGTGTTTAAATTGATTCCATTTCACCCTGACAGAGAGCATCTTTAAGAGTGATCCCAAAAGTGAATGCTGTTTCATAAGTCAAAATGACAGTTCTCTGCTGAGTGTGTAGTGCAATCAGAAAATAATCTAGTGTCCTAGGGGCAAAAAGAGATCGTGTCCTACTGCCTGCAAGCATTCAGGCAATATAGAGCGGTTCAGGTTGGTCAGGTTACCTTTGAATCTGGTTTGTGATTCTGCGATTGATATCTTGTATTACTATGGTAAGTCTTTACTCCCTTAAGCCATTACTTGGATTCTATCTAACAATGTAGTGTATTTTCTTAAAAAAAAAAATTGTTTCAGAGACAAGTATTTTCCATTAGTGTAAATGCGTTTATCCTGATATTAATTTATACAACTTAAAATGTTGTAAATAGTATTAGGATATGGAAAATAAGATTGATTGTTAAATGCTGTAAAAGTTAATTGGCATTGTTACTAATTTTAACAATGTCAATTCAATTCACATTTATTTGTAGAGTGCTTTTCACTTATCGTTTCAAAGCTGCTTTACAGAAAATGCATGTCAACATCACAATTTAGAGTAATCTGTTATCAGAGGTGACTGTGTCCAAATTATGTAATTTCAGAAATATACATGTACAAATCACGCAGTTAACTAACAATATTTTTAAGCAATGTATTTAAGGTAGAAACAACGTGCTCATGGAAGTAATGAATACATGTTAACAATGATTATAGCAAAATTTGGAATGGTGAATGTTGATCCAGAGTTTGCGTCATCTGAAGTCCTCGCAGGGGTTGGGGTCGTCTCTTCACAGATGTTGGTCATCTGAAGTCTTCAGAAGAGGCTGGATCCAAACTGGAGCTGATGTAGCTACCCTGGGACGGGCATCTCGAGATAAAACAGAAAAGCAAATGGAGAACAATTAGTGTAGCTGCTATTCATAACTTTAAGCAAAGATAGTCATGTGCATTTGATCTGATATAACTGCAGTACAACGATATGAGATGCATTATGTGAATGCTTGGCTAAAGAGATGCATCTTTATTCTAGATTTAAACTGGGTGAGCCTGAGCCCCGAACTTTATCAGGAAGGCTATTCCAGAGTTTAGGAGCCAAACGTTCACAACTATTTTTTTTACCAGCCCTAAGTGTTACCTATGCAGTTGATTGGCACCCAAATGATCTCTATTGTTCTGTTACTTTGCCATCAGCTATCGGATTAACTGTGACTTTGAGAGCAAAACTTTGTATTACAAATATTAGCCGAAATGAGCAATATAAAGCTGCATTAGTGAGACGGCAACTGATGGTGTAGACATTCAAAGAGAATTGACAAAAAGAGATTCACACTTACAAAAGGAATCCTGATAATCAAACACAAACAGGAAGATAGCTTTATAATATTCTTCCGGCTTATATTTCTTTTCATTAATAAAGACAAAAATGAACGAGCAAAGAGAAAGCAAGTTCCTTTTCTGTTGAGTTGTTATTATGCCAGACCTCATCAAGGCCCCCGCAACACGTTTAAGGTGCCTGAGATGGAATGGAAAGCAAATTGTTTGTGATATCAATAACTCCAGAAGCACTCGAGGCTTAATCCGGTCCAATTTACATTGCTTAAAATCAGCGCTCGCATAAACAAGTCCGCAAACAGCCCTTTGAATAGTTATTAACTTCAAACAATGGCAATCTCATCTCGCCGGTTCCTTAATGCATTTTGCTTTCATTCCCAATCAAAGATGTTCAGAAGCTTCTTTCACTCTTTGCTTTTTCTACCCTCCCGGTCTTTCCCTTTATTATTTCAACAGTATATTCCTGAGTAGTAACCATGGCAACACTGGCCATATGCAAATGTAGTCTTGATAGATTGTGAGAGGTTGAGGAGACAAATTAAAATCTATTTAAAGTGGAGAGGAAAGCGCATAGATGCATGTTGCAAGACGTCACGTGATCCGTGCTTGCGCATTAATTCGGTAGCAATTACCCGTCACGGACAACTTTAGTGTGAAGAGATCATTTCTCATTACTGACACAGGCTGATAGTATGTGAAAACGTGGCACTGCAATAATGGTTTGCTTTGACTGAGAAAGCGATGCTTAGAAAGCGCCCCACCCACCCGGCAATCATATATGCTCACAAATGCCACTGGAGACATGCTGATCCCTAACGAAGCGCACCGTTTTTTTGTCTCTAAACCCTTTTATTAATATGTTTGAAGAGAGGAAACAAATAAACCTTTGCATACTAAAGCACTATTAGTTAATCTTCTGTAGATCAAATGCATAGGACTGAAAGGGAACGGATGGAAACGTCAAGAAAAGATTTGTTTATTGCTCTATTTAAAGTGATCTTTTGTGTGCACTTTAGTTCACAGTACAGTGTCTGGTCTGCATTTGTAAAGCTACAGCTTTTTTAACTATAGTTTAAAACATAGCAGTAACATCATCTACAGTTTTAGCAAATAAATCGATGACTGCTTTATTTTAATTGGGGTTTTGCCATTTAGAACTTGTCTGTTGGGATGGCAAGTATACCGTGGGCTTACTGTAGCAATGCTTTTGTGCTCATTGACCGTTCAAGGTCTGACTGCATGGGTTGCTTTGTGTATGGAAACAATGGTGTTTGTGAGAGTCAGATTAAAGACCACATTCAGAGGCCAGGCCTTGAAAAGTGCAGCAGTCCTTGTGCACTATAGGTTTTCATAAATCGTTTTCCTTTGCTCTGCAATGACTAACTTAGAAACAGTTTTTGCTGCATTTTTCACATACTCTGCACACTTTCTGAGATACCACTGACATTGTTTGTGTGCTGAGCTTTAATAAATTATTCGGTTGGTGCTTTTCTGAGGAAATTTTTTTTCAATGAAAAGGCCTTGGCACATCTAAAATTGACAAACAAAGGGGAACAAACAGTACGTGTCCATTAGCCTGTATTTTCACTTCATTCTGTATTGGAACTGAGTGATAGATTGTACAGGGATTGTGGCATTGGTTGCAGAAAATAGCAAGCATTGGAAACATCAAAAAGTAGAGAAATCTCAAGTCTTTGCATATTGATAGCTTTATAGCCCATGTATTTGAAAACAGACAAGCAAAGAGAAATACCTTAGAGCAGGGGTGGCGAACTCCAGTCCTGGAGAGCCACAGTCCTGCAGAATTCAGCTCCAACCCTGATAAAAACTGTAGCTTTCTAGTAACCCTTCAGACCTTGAAGAGCTTGTTCAGGTGTGTTTGATTAGGGTTGGAGCTAAACTCTGCAGGACTGTGGCTCTCCACCCCTGCCATAGAGTCTAGAGATGGGCTGATAAAAAGCAGTGAATTAATTGTTTTGATCTGCTCCTCTGCTCCCTCTAGTGGTATCCAGAGGTGAGGCACCACTGCCCTTCCACTCCAATTATTCTAGTTGGCACCAAGCTCGATTTGAGAGATGAGAAGGAGACCATCGAAAAGCTGAAGGAGAAAAAACTGGCACCAATCACTTACCCACAGGGTCTTGCATTGGCCAAAGAAATAGGTGAGGTGGCAGAGGTGGATTTGTCCTTTTATATTGCTGGATGACAGTACAATACTGTTCAAAATTTGGGGTCAGTAAGATTTTTTTTTAAAAGAAATCAATACTTTTATTCAGAAAGGACACATTAACGTGACAGAATGACATTTATTATGTTATAAAAAATCTGTTTAAAAAAGGCTGTTTTTTGTATTCATCAAAGAAACCTGAAAAAAAAAAAAAATATATATATATATATATATATATATATATATATATATATATCACAATTTCCACAAAAATATTAAGCAGCACAACAACTGTTTTCAACACTAATAAGAAGAAGAAATCAGCATATTAGATTGAGTGGAAAATCAGCATATTAAAATGATTTCTGAAAAATCATGTGACACTGAATACTGGGGTAATGATGCTGAAAATTCAGCTTTGACATCACAGGAATAAATTAAAGTTTAAAATATATTCAAATAGAAAACACTTATTTTAAAAGTAATAATATTTCCAAATGACTGCTTCTACTGTAGTTTTTGATCAAATAAATGTAGCCTTGATGAGTATAAGAGACTTTTATCAAAAACATTAAAATATTTGTTACACTTGTTACAGTGTAATTATACCTTTAATAACAAGTTGCATGTAATTATGCATAATTTACAGTTATTGCTACAGTAGGTACAAATAACATATGTAACAAGGACACGGTAAAATAAAGTGTCGCCCAAAAAATCTTGCTGACCCCAAACTTTTGAACAGGAGTGTATTTGAGTTATATACTTCTGAATAAACAACCATTTGAGCTCCAGAATTAAACAGTTTATAGGTGCAACAATTCTGCTGGAAATCTGTTCATAGAAAAAAAAGAAAGAGAGAAAAAAATAAAGCTTAAGATACAAGACAAATGCAAAAAACATTTATTGTCTGGTTCCTTTGTAACATATAATTACCCCATAGTCTCTAAATACACAAAATTACAAAGCACTACACATCGGGCTGCAGATTTAGATGCTAAATGCAATGTGTTCTCGGTGCGATTTGAACTAGCATTTGGGAGAACACATGGGCTAGTCCTCCTACACATTCAAGTTATGACAGATTTGTGCACACCTAATACACCCAGACATCTGGTGCTAAGTATCCCACTCAGAACAGATCAGAGATGACTCAGTACTGTGCTTATAATATATATAGAGAGAAAGGAGGTGCTATTAACAAACCTGTTATGTGTGCTTGTGAACAGATGCCGTAAAATACCTGGAGTGTTCTGCTCTCACTCAGAGAGGTCTAAAGACAGTGTTTGATGAGGCCATCCGGGCTGTGCTATGCCCACAGCCCACCAAGGTCAAGAAGAAGGGCTGTGTGCTGCTCTAAGGATGCACGGTACATTTTTATGTGTGTTATTATTCTGTTGAGACTGTAAAATTCAGAGAAGGGCATGCATAAAATTTCAGATGCAACCTCAATTATAGCGAACAGCTTTTGTTCTATTGCTGTTGCTGCGACTTAAAACGCACTTCCAGGTGGAAGTTAAAGACAGTAATTCTGATTTATGTCAAAAGATTTTCTTTAAAAAGAGGATGTGACGAGATGCAAAAAGTAGAAAACTGACCTTTTGTTCTTTCTGCTTCCAGACTTGTCACTGTAAAACAGGTACCAGAGAAATCCACTGGCTTTCTCCCACAAACCAACAAAGGATGCAACAAGGGATTACATTACGAAAACCTTTCTTCTCTTTTTAGCTGAATATACCACATTGATGCCAATGAATTAATATTGTTGTTGACAATATATTTAATCATATTTTAACTGATATTTTGTTATATTGTGACTGATGTAGTTGAAACATTTTATTGGGTACACAGTTGTGTATTGTCTTTTCGAGACAATATAAAACATGTGATCTTCATTTCTAGACCAAAAAAGCACAAGTACTTGTTACACAGAGTTGATTTTTTTAGACACATGAATCACATCCACATAATACTTAAATAGTTATTTTTGGCAAAAATGGCAAAAATAAACTATACAACTCTGTTTCCAGACAGATGTGTTTTTTTTTTCCATCCACCTGATTGTCTTTATGTGCCACTCGAGTTCACTCATAACACGCATATTGAGTATACAATTTTCAGTGAATGTATTTGTAATTCTTTAACAAAGCTCTTTGATTTAGGTGCTCTAAGGTGCCAATTATAGTGCCTGAAGACGAGAATGTGATATACACATCAGCATGATTTCCCCATTGAGAGCAGAACAACGGCTTGAATAGCTTCTCATTGCTTCTTTCATTACTGAAATTCTAGCAGCAGAAAAGTGAACGTTTCTGTTGTTATGATGGCAATCTCTCACCTTATCAACCCTTCCTCCTCTATAAGCTGTGTGGACTTTGTGACATGACAACACGCCAACATTGACTTAAATGTGACTGTCGTGAACTTGCATCAAAATGTTGCCATTTACAGCAAGTCTAGATGTGGTACATTCTTCATCTCGTAAAACAAGTTTCACTGCTGAGCCTATTTTTGCCATGTGCAGCATGCTAAATTCAGCACAAAATATGGAGAAAATGCACAATAAACCTATTCAACTACAATTTTTTTTTCCATTTTAGCTTTTATGCAGCTAAATAAATAAATAATGGAGTACTGTTTGAGAAAAGAAACACCTTTCAGGCTTGATACAAGTTTTCTCCTAAGAGTAAAAACCAAATAAATAAAAAGCTAATTGAAACTATATCTTAAATTATGACAACACATAAGCTATTTCCTGTGAATGTGCAAAACGTCTCAGGTTACAGATGTAACCCTGGTTCCCTGAGTAGGGAACGAGACGCTGCGTGGTAACGCATTGGGAACCTTCTGCGTGATGTCGTCACTGAAGCACTCATGTATCTAACCAATCGCGTAGCGAGACGTCAGAGACGGGTGACGTCACGGACCAGGAAACTATAAAGCATACCCGGATGCAGAGCACGCTAGCTTCTGGATAAGTCTGAGACAAATGCTCGCAAGTATGCAGGGGGTACGGCAAGAGACGCAGCGTCTCGTTCCCTACTCAGGGAACCAGGGTTACATCTGTAACCTGAGACGTTCCCTTTCGTGGGAACTGTCGACGCTGCGTGGTAACGCATTGGGAACGCTATCCCAACTGTGCCGTAGCGGCAAATACTTGCCAGGTTATCTTGGCAGAACTGATGACCCCGGAGTGGAGCCGACATCAAGGTTATAAAACCTTACAAACGTGTGCTGACATGACCAGCCAGCCGCGTCACAAATGTCACCGATGGAGACACCTGACATCAGGGCTTTTGATGCCGCCATACCCCGCGTAGAATGGGCACGGACATTCAGAGGAGAAGGCTGTCCGGCCGCATCATATGCAAGTGTGATGGCCTCGACCACCCACTTGCTCATCCTCTGCTTAGATGCAGGGCCCCCTTTTTAGGGGACCCATAACAGACAAAAAGCTGATCAGTCTTACGCCACAGGGCAGCTCTGTGGACGTAAGTATCCAAGGCCCTCACAGGGCAGAGCAGATTTAGTTTTTCCTGATCCGAAGATTTAAAAGGAGGAGGGCAGAAAGCCTGGAGCACAATGGGACCTGGAACGTGGGTAGGGACCTTAGGGACATAGCCCGGTCTAGGATGCAGGAATGCTTTCACCATTCCTGGAGCAAATTCAAGGTATGAGGGAGCAACTGACAGTGCTTGTAAATCTCCTATCCTTTTCAGAGAAGTGATAGCAAGTAGAAAAATAGTCTTTAGAGTGAGGAACCTCTCAGGAACCTCCTCTATTGGTTCAAAGGGCGCCTCGGCCAACCCTTGTAAAACCACGGCCAGGTCCCAGGCCGGAACCCTTGTGCGCACTGGAGGCCTCAACCTCAGTGTGCCACGGAGGAAGCGAGTGACCAGGGGGTCTCGACCCACCGAAAGGCCACCTACAGGGGGAATATGAAAGGCAGATATAGCCACAACGTAAACCTTTAACGTTGAAGGGGATAGGCCCTCCGAGAACTTTTCTTGGAGAAATGTAAGCACGTGGCCAATAGAGGCGTGGACAGGGTCCACATTAATACGTCTGCACCAGGCAGAGAACAGATTCCACTTGTATAAATAAAGCTTCCTCGTGGCGGGAGCTCTGGAGTTTAATATGGTCTCCACAACCTCGGTTGGGAGACCAGCATCTACGAACCTGGCCCCCTCAGAGGCCAGGCCCATAGTTTCCATAATTCTGGGCGGGGGTGTATTATCCGGCCGCCCGCTTGTGACAGGAGGTCCTGTCTGAGGGGAAGCTCCATTGGGGAGCCGTCTAGTAGGGACACTAGGTCCGAGAACCATATTCTGGTTGGCCAAAAGGGAGCCACCAGTATTAGGCTGACCCCCTCCCGGCGTACTTTCTCCAGAACTCCCGGGAGCAAGGCGATCGGGGGAAATCTCGGCCACGTCTGTACCATGGCATCCAGCCCCAGAGGTGCTGGATGGGTGAGGGAGTACCAGAGTGGACACTGGGTTGACTCTCCCGAAGCAAATAGGTCGACTTCCGCTCGACCGAAATTTTTCCATAGGAGATCCACCACTTCTGGGTGAAGTCTCCACTCCCTGGGCCTCGGGCCCTGCCTCGACAGGGCGTCTGCTCCCATATTTTGGCGCCCTGGGATGTAAGCTGCTCTCAGGGAGAAGGCCCACAGGAGGATCTGACGGGCCAAGTAATAAAGTTGGCGAGACCGCAAACCCCCCTGATGATTTATATAGGCGACCACAGCAGTGTTGTCCGTGCGGACCAACACATGATGGCCTCTCAGGTCTGGGAGAAAGTGTTTCAATGCCAGAAACACCGCCATCATCTCCAGCCGATTTATGTGCCAGGAGAGCTGATGGACCTCCCATGAGCCCTGAGCTGGATGGCCACTCATGATCGCCCCCCAGCCCGTGAGGGAAGCGTCTGTCGTAAGCATTACGTGACGACCAGAAGTCCCCAGCACGGGTCCCTGGGACAGGAACCAGGGATCTTTCCACATGACCAGAGCACGAAGGCATCGTCGTGAGACTTTGATCATGCGAAAAGGATTTCCCCTCGGGGAGAATCCCCTGGTCCTGAGCCACCACTGTAAGGGTCTCATGTGCAGGAGGCCAAAAGGTATCACGTTGGACGCAGCTGCCATCAGACCCAACAGCCTCTGGAACTGTTTTACAGTGAGTGACTGGCCTAACTTCACCCCTTTCATAGCCATAAGAATGGCACTCACCCGAGCGGGAGACAGATGTGCCCGCATCGTGGTGGAGTCCCAAACTACCCCCAGATAAGTGATAGTTTGAACCGGAACTAGCACACTCTTTTTTGCGTTGAGCCTCAGCCCAAGCCTCTCCATGTGACGCAGAACAACATCTCGATGCTGGACTGCCAGTTGCTCTGACTGAGCTAGAATCAACCAATCGTCGATGTAATTCAGCACGCGGATGCCCTGAAGCCTTAGCGGGGCCAGAGCCGCATCCACGCACTTCGTGAATGTGCGGGGTGATAACGATAGGCCAAACGGAAGAACCTTGTACTGGAAAGCTTCGCCCCCGAAAGCAAACCTGAGGAACTTCCTGTGAGAAGGATGGATGGACACATCTCCCCCAGCAGGTCTGCTTGATATGCTTGAAGCAGCGACATGGTGTGTAGACATGCCGCCGCCTGACCTGCTGCCGTGTATGCTTTGCCCACCAAGCTTGATGTTGTTCTTAAGGGCTTGGTGGGCAACGTCGGGGCTTTTAGTGACGATGCCGACTCGGGCGAGAGATAGCCCGCAAGCGTCTCTTCAACCCGGGGCATCGCCGCATAACCGTGCCGTTTCAACCCCACTATATTACTATATACAGACGTTTGGGGGCTGAATACGCGGTGCTGCACGGGCCTTTTCCACGACCTCGACACCTCGGTGTGGAGGTCCGTGAAAAAAGGCAAACCTCGACGCTGGGGTAGCGACCGAGCGGGCAGAAAGCGCTCATCTAGCTTACTTTTTGGTTTCGGTTCTGCCCGCTCTGCTGGCCAATCAATCTTTAACTTGGCCACAGCCCTGGTCACTACCTCCAGGAGCTCCTCATATGCTGGGGAAGAGGATGGCGGGTCCTCTTCCCCAGTCTCGACGCTCACCACATCAACCTCCTCGGAGGAAGAGAGGTGAAGCGCCGGTGTCTCTCTCCGGGGGGAAGAAACCGCAACGCGTGCTTCCGCCGCCTGAGAAGAGACACTGGGGCTGGCGGGTAAAGGGCGAGATAAGGCTGGGCCCGTCTCAACCCCCTCCGCCAGCTCCATCTGCGAACCCCACGACAGTAGCCGGCGCTGCGCCTCAGCAGCAGCAGGACCCGACCCGCGGGGAACGCTCGCCGAGGCACCCTCCTCGAAGAGTGCTCGGCGAGATCTCAACACTCTGAGGGTTAGTCTCTCGCAATGCACACAGACAGCTCCCTCGAGAGCTGCCTGGGCATGCTCAAGCCCCAGACAAAAAACGCACATATCATGTGTGTCCCCGTCAGGAATGTATCTGGGGCAGGGATGCACACACTTCCTGAAACGTTTTTCCTCCGCCATTATAATTGTCTTATTTATATATATATATATATATATATATATATATATATATATGTGTGTTTGTGCAACTCTTGTCCTCAGACGAAGAGATATTGTAATGATACGGGACAAACAACACCAAATAAGACAGACAAGATAACATAGAGCGCTTTGTTGAAGACACAGAAGCTAGCGTGCTCTGCATCCGGGTATGCTTTATAGTTTCCTGGTCTGTGACGTCACCCGTCTCTGACGTCTCGCTACGCGATTGGTTAGATACATGAGTGCTTCAGTGACGACATCACACAGAAGGTTCCCAATGCGTTACCACGCAGCGTCGACAGTTCCCACGAAAGGGAACTTTGGATTCATTGTCTGCTATAGGTAAATAACTCAAGATAACAGGGCAATAATTTGTAAAACTATTTACACTACAAGTACTACAATAAACAGTGTGTTTATGATTACAATAATATATTAAAATTATATGATACAGTAAATACTAGTTTGCAGCAACAAGCAGCTTAACAGATAATCTAAAATAACTGGAAGCGACTGGAAGTTAAACATGACCTCACCCACTCTTACATTAAAAATAAGGTAGATATTTAGACGTTTTTTCTCATAATTACGACTTTATATCTCAAAATGTGACATTACTTCGTACAGTGTGACATATTTTGTGGTGTGACATTATAATCTTCAATTACGACTTCATTCTGACTTTTGAAATGGCAACTCAATTTTTCAATTGTGCCTGATTTTGTATCTCACAATGTGATTTAGTTAATTGATCTCACAATTAGTTTTTTCTTCTTCTTACTCTTGAGGTGGAAACAGGCTTTCGTAAACTCCACACTCAGTGACAGGCACACAAAACAGCAGTTTCCATTCAGTAAATCTGTCTGAATCCAGATGATTAAGTAATTGATAGCTACATTTTGGTGTTTTACGTGGATTAATTTCCATTTAAATGTAAATGTGGACCCCTTTCCCATGTAAATTAGATTTAACCATGCTTAGGTTTGTAATAACTATCAATGGCCCACTTTTGACAGCCATTTTATATTAAAAGAAATACTCACTGAAGCGATCAAGAGATAACTTTATCTTCTGTACAGAGTCACAGCTCTGAGCAGAAACACCATCAGTGTGAAAGCATAAAACACACTGTTAATGCATGTGGTGTGAAAACGGCCTTATGGTGCTTTCAAACTGTTAACAACCCAGTCTCATGATAAACCAGCTGATAGTTAAGCAGTATCTCAGGATCGCTCACAATGACAAAAGGTTGTGGTACCCTGTAATTAGATGAATAAACCAGGACACCATGAAATGGAAAATATTACTTAGATATTTTTCATTTTTTCCCATGCGGCAAGGTATTTATTTCATTGACTCACAAAGAAATCAGTATGACTCACATATCACAGCGACTTATAAATAAAGCACTCCAAGAGGCAGCCTGGGGTCAGTGCAATGACCAAGGAATGGAATCAGATAAAAAAAGACAAGATGAGATAGAGAGAGAGAAACACAAACACAATCAAGTGGAGTCAAGAGAGATCAGTTTCCCATCAGCCATCTAAGGGGTTATAAATTATGTGCCAACACGTGTGGACGTAAACAGGCTTCTGAGGCCGAGCTGTGCTCTGAGATCTTGTGAGGTATCATCTGATCTTCAGAAACCTCCCGGTCAGTTGTGATGTGATGAGACTGGAGCGCAATCCTACCGAAACGCCACCGGAATATCAATCTAAGTAACTGTCTTCAACAGAAAGGAACAAATGAAAAAGCTTCTGGGCAGAAAGCTAGACGGATACATAGGCTACATAAATTGACAGAGTCTGATGTCGTGCGATTTGTCTCTCATTTCTTGCTCCCACTCTCATTTGTCACGGCAGAGTATGAAAGAATCGGTTTTAATACAATGGCAATCCATCAGCATCAAATTGTATTTCAATGCTTGAATGAAGCATTGTTAAAATGTAATTTTTACTATTTAATTTAAAAGTAGACATCTAAAGAATGTATTCATATAGGAGGTCTACCTATCAACGCATTTAAATGTCTGGTGCGATTTCCAGAGATTTGCTGATCACAAAAATATTCAATATTTAGTGTGCTGAAAAAAGCATTGAGAACCTGCTGTTGAGTTACTAAGGTCAGAATGGGTTAAATAAGT
This sequence comes from Chanodichthys erythropterus, assembly GCF_024489055.1. Lineage (NCBI taxonomy): Eukaryota > Metazoa > Chordata > Actinopteri > Cypriniformes > Xenocyprididae > Chanodichthys > Chanodichthys erythropterus. The sequence goes on from NC_090223.1 coordinate 34,329,924, forward strand.
GACTGTGGCTCATGCACTGTCCACACTGCTCTCTGTGATCACTACCTTCTGTTTTTAATTTATTTTTTATCAACATGAACACAGGTCCACACTGGTTCATTCTATCCAGTACAATGAGCAAAGGGACAAACTTGTGTTTTCAGTCTTCATCGGCTCATCTGCACTGTACTGATTTATGACGTAACAACAAATGAGAGATGTATTTAATGTGGATTGAACGGATGATTATTTTTATTTTTATTATTATTTGAACTAGTCTTGTCACATACAGTTAAAGAAGCCAGTTAGATTTTTTATGAAAGAAATTAATATTTTTATTCAGCAAGGATGCATTAAACATTTATGTTACAAAAGTAAAAATAATTCATAATCTATTCATATGATACACAGCAAGGGAAATAAAAAAAAAATATTATTATCAGCACTGATAATAATAATAATAAATGTTATAATAAATCAGCATATTACTGGAGTATGCTAAAATAGCTTTGCCATCACAGGAATAAATTATATTTTAAAAATTATTAAAATAATAATAACAAAAAAAACAAAAAACAGTTATTTTATGTTCTAATATAATTTTACAAAATTGCTGTTTTTACTGTATTTTTAATCCAATAAAAGCAGCATACGCATATAAGCATATAAGAGACTTCTTTCAAAAACATTTAAAAAATATTATTGAAGCTAAACTTTTGAAAGGTAATGTATAACGACATTTTATCCCTTTTAAATAATATTTATTAAACAATTATCAAACTTTGTATATTCATATTGCTACATATAGTACATAAATATTTTACTTAAACCTTACAGGTGACACACTGAAGCTTGAGTTTGTTTGATTTTTTTTTCTCTGGCTTGTGGTCGATGTGTGTACAAACCCGATTCCAGAAAAGTTGGGACACTGTACAAATTGTGAATAAAAAAGGAATGCAATAATTTACAAATCTCATAAACTTATATTTTATTCACAATAGAATGTAGATAACATATCAAATGTTGAAAGTGAGACATTTTGAAATGTCATGCCAAATATTGGCTCATTTTGGATTTCATGAGAGCTACACATTCCAAAAAAGTTGGGACAGGTAGCAATAAGAGGCCGGAAAAGTTAAATGTACATATAAGGAACAGCTGGAGGACCAATTTGCAACTTATTAGGTCAATTGGCAACATGATTGGGCATAAAAAGAGCCTCTCAGAGTGGCAGTGTCTCTAAGAAGTCAAGATGGGCAGAGGATCACCAATTCCCCCAATGCTGCGGCGAAAAATACTCAATTTTTCTCTGAAAAACTCCTTTCTGATATTGCTCTACGCAATTGATTGATTTTGAAGTTATCATCATCTACAATGCATAATATCATCCAAAGATTCAGAGAATCTGGAACAATCTCTGTGCGTAAGGGTCGAGGCCGGAAAACCATCGGCAGTGCATCACATACAGGAATGCTACTGTAATGGAAATCACAACATGGGCTCAGGAATACTTCCAGAAGACATTGTCGGTGAACACAATTCACTGTGCCATTCGACGTTGCCGGCTAAAACTCTATAGGTCAAAAAAGAAGCCATATCTAAACATGATCCAGAAGCGCAGGCATTTTCTCTGGGCCAAGGCTCATTTAAAATGGACTGTGGCAAAGTGGAAAACTGTTCTGTGGTCAGACGAATCAAAATTTGAAGTTCTTTTTGGAAAACTGGGATGCCATGTCATCTGGACTAAAGAGGACAAGGACAACCCAAGTTGTTATCAGCGCTCCGTTGAGAAGCCTGCATCTCTGATGGTATGGGGTTGCATGAGTGCGTGTGGCATGGGCAGCTTACACATCTGGAAAGGCACCAACAATGCTGAAAGGTATATCCAAGTTGTAGAACAACATATGCTCCCATCCAGACGTCGTCTCTTTCAGGGAAGACCTTGCATTTTCCAACATGACAATGCCAGACCACATACTGCATCAATTACATCATCATGGCTGTGTAGACGAAGGATCCGGGTACTGAAATGGCCAGCCTGCAGTCCAGATCTTTTACCCATAGAAAACATTTGGTGCATCATAAAGAGGAAGATGCGACAAAGAAGACCTAAGACAGTTGAGCAACTAGAAGTCTGTATTAGACAAGAATGGGACAACATTTCTATTCCTAAACTTGAGAAAATTGTCTCCTCAGTCCCCAGACGTTTGCAGACTGTTATAAAAAGAAGAGGGGATGCTACACAGTGGTAAACATGGCTTTGTCCCAACTTTTTTGAGATGTGTTGATGCCATGAAATTTAAAATCAACTTATTTTTCAATTAAAATTATACATTTTCTCAGTTTAAACATTTGATATGTCATCTATGTTGTATTCTGAATAAAATATTGAAATTTGAAACTTCCACATTGCATTCTGTTTTTATTCACAATTTGTACTGTGTCCCAACTTTTTTGGAATCGTGTTTGTATATTATGCTGTTCCTAAAGGACTTTTTAACAGGTATTATTTAAAATTTCCAGTCTTTCTCTTCTGAAGAGTAAAACATTTTGATGACTACTGCTGCACTACACAATCAAATGCTCTCTAAAATGAGAAAGTCAATTCCAGGAAATTGCCAATGACACAAAGTGTATATTTTGGGTGCTTGTCATTTATTTGTGCGTCTTCGTTTACTTTTCTTGCGTCATAGCCCCACCCCCTTAGGACACAAGGGGAGGATACACCTCCTCACTCCTTGTTCTTCGCCTCTTCATGGTACAATTAGAGAACTGAGATGTCCTTCAAGATGGCTGAGTTCAATCAGTTTCCGAGTCACGGGCTAGAGGACGGAGGAGCGAGGAAATGAGGAAGCATCAGTTTGAGTTTTGAGAAGCACCCTTTATTTGTTTATATATGTACAGATACAAGGGGACTTCCTGTCATGTGACCGTTTTTCCAGCTTACAACCAAACTACAATGTATCTATAGAGGTTTATATACTCAGTGACCATGTCTCCAACATCCTCTATCTGAAGCATCCAACAATATCCTCATGTGTGGAGTTGGGAATCACTTCTCCATTTTGATGTTTATGCACAAAATGGATTATGCATCACTCATGACATAAGGTGTATTCAATTCAATTCACATTTATTTGTATAGTGCTTTTCACAATACATATAATTTCAAAGCTGCTTTACAGAAAATGCATGTCAACATTACAATTTAGAGTAATCTGTTATCAGGGGTGACTGTGTCCAAATTATGTAATTTCAGAAATGTACATTTACAAATCACACACGCAGGGGTTGGGGTCGTCTCTTCACAGGTGTTGAGGCATCTGAAGTCTTCAGAAGAGGCTGGATCCAAACTGGAGCTGATGTACTTATACTCTCTAGTCATCTCGGGACAGGGATCCTGAGATAAAACAGAAAAGCAAATGGAGAACAATTAGCGTAGCTGCTGTTCATAACATTAAGCAAAAATAGTCATATCCATTTGAGATATGAGATGTATTATGTGAATGCTTGACTAAAGAGATGCGTCTTTAATCTAGATTTAAACTGGGTGAGTTAGTCTGAGTCCTAAACTTTATCAGGAAGGCTATTCCAGAGTTTAGGAGCCAAATGTGAAAACGCTCTCCCTCCTTTAGTGGACTTAGATACTGTATCCTAGTTACAGCCAGAAGTCCACAATTTCATGATCTTAAAGTGCGTGAAAGATTGTAGGGCGATAGAAGATTGGTTAAATACACAGGAGCTAACCATTTAGGGCCTTATAGGTCAGTAGCAATACTTTATTATTGATACTGAACTTTATAGGTAACCAGTGTAGAGATGATAAAATTGGTGACCTGGTAAGAACTCAAGCATCTGCATTTTGGACTAATTGTGGCTTGTTTATTGAGGATGCAGGACAACCAGCTAAGAATGCATTACAGTAATCTAGTCTAGACGTCATGAATGCATGAACTAACTTTTCTGCAACAGAAACAGATAACATGATCCGTAGCTCAACGATGTTTCTGAGGTGGAAGGAGGCTGTTTTTATAACATATGAAATATGATTTTCAAAGGACAAGTTGCTGTCAAATATAACACCCAGGTCTTTTACTGTAGAAGATGGAGTAACAGTACTTCCTTCTAAATGCAGATTGTAGTCTGAGAGATTCTGTGTAAAGGTTTTTGGTCCAATAAGTAATACTTCAGTCTTATCTGAATTTAATTGAAGAAAATTACTAGACATCCAAAGTTTTATATCTTTAACACACTGTCAATTTGGATAATTTAGAGATTTCATCTGGTTGTAATGAAATATATACAGTAACCGAGTGTCATCAGTATAGCAATGGAAACTAATTCCATGTTTTCTTATAATTTGTGTTGTCAATTTAGGGATTTTCTCACTAGATTTAGCGACCTCCCCATGACAAATCTAGCAACTTATTGGACAAACCTTATCTAGATTTTTTGCCCTCTGATCTATTCATATTTATATAGATCAATGAATTTGCCATTATGATTGCTGCTTTTCAATTGAAAGCAGTTGGCAACATTGGCAGCATATATATTGAACAAAGCAGAGGGCCTAACACAGATCCTTGCAGCACTCCATAATTTACTGATGCGATCTTAGATTTTTCCCCGTTTAAATATACAAAATGTTAAAATCTGTTAGGTATGATCTAAACCACCTTAATGCCTGTCCCTGAATACCAATGTAATATTGTAGTCGATCTAAGATAATTTTATGATCTATAGTGTCGAATGCAGCACTGAGATCAAGTAAAACTAGTATTGAGATACAGCTTTGGTCAGAAGCTAGAAGTAAGTCATTTGTCATTTTAAGTAGCACAGTTTCTGTGCTATAATGAGGCCTGACTGGAATTTTTCATAGATATCATTTTTTTGCAAGTAGGAGCACAATTGAGTCGATACAGCGTTTTCTAGCATTTTAGACATAAATGGAAGATTTGAAATGGGTCTGTAATTTGGATCTAATTGTGGTTTCTTAATGAGAGGCCTAATAACTGCCAGCTTGAACGGTCTTGGGACATGACCTAGTGATAAATACGAGTTAATAATATTGAGAAGAGGCTCTTCTGTAACAGGTAACAACTCTTTCAGTAGTTTAGTGGGTACTGGATCTAATAAACATGTTGTTGCTTTAGATGTAATGATAAGTTTATTTAGCTCTTCCTGTCCTATAGTCGTAAAGCATTGCAACTGTTCTTGAGGGGCGATAATTGAGGCTGAATCATAAGATGCTGTCAAAGAATGTACATTTACAATTGTATTTCAGTTGTAAAGTCATTACTAAACTGTAATGGAACAATTTGCTCTGGAGATGTCTGTTCATTTGTTATTCTAGCCACTGCACTAAACAAGAACCTTGGATTGTTTTGGTTATTTTCTATGAGTTTGCGGAGATGCTCGGCCCTGGGTGCTTTTAGAGCCTTTTTATAATGGGAAGTGCTGTCTTTCCACGAAATTCTAAAGACTTCTAAGCGAGTTTGTCTCAATTTTCGCTCTAGATTACAAGTTTCTCTCTTGATGGTGTGAGTAATACTATTGTACCATGGTGCAGTACTTTTCTCTACCAGTGAAAATGGTGCACATACTGCTAGTCATTTCCTCAAGTTCCTCATCACTTTGCGGTAGAATTTCTATATCAGTAGTATTGAGTCCATGTGATATAATTAAATCTAGTGAATGATTAAAACGATGAGTGGGTCAAGTGATGTTTTGATTGATCCCATAGGAGTTTAGTAAATCTGTAAACGCAGCCCCTAACGCATCATTTGTATTGTCTACATGAATGTTAAAGTCTCAAACAATCAGCGCTTTATCGACGTTGACCAATAAGTCTGAGAGAAAACTCTTTTAGGAAATCAAAATAGGGCCCAGGAGGTCTATAAACGGTAGCCAAAAGCAAGAGATAGTAGGGACTTTTTTCTTATAATTGACAGTGCAGCAGAAGGGGCTTGTGCTTATAACAGTAGCCTGGTGGAGTTGATTCATTAAGACCGAAATAATCATTTGGTTTAAGCCAAGTTTCAGTAAGGCAAAGTACATCAAAACTATTATCTGTGACCATCTCATTTACAATAACCGCCTTAGGTGTCAGCGATCTAATGTTTAGGGGCACTAGCTTTAGAAATTGTTTTTGTTCAGAAACTTTGAGATTTTCTGGTTTAATCACGATCAGATTTTTTCAAGATCCTATATATTTATTGTTTGACCTCAAGGGAATAGACACAGTTTCTATAGACTGTACTACACTCACATTTCTATCAATTAAGTGGGCAGAACACACACTGTGATTTGAGGTTTGACTTACTAGTCATATGGTGCGTATAGCATCTTGGAGGTGTTGTCCGACAGAAGATCTTCTCCGATTCTGCAGGGGTGCAGGCCATCAGCATGGAAGAGCCTAGATCGCTCCCAGAAAAGATTCTAATTATTTACACCAAGACATTAACCAATCATTTAAAGCAAATAATCTACTTAACCTTTCATGTCCTTGTCGGTACACCAGAAGCAGTCCGGACACGATGATCCTCGTCGCCGGCGATGTGCTGCATACCGTCTCGATCAGGCTCATGAAGTCCTGCTTCACAACCTCCGTCTGCCGCAGCCTGATGTCGTTCACCCCCACGTGCAGCACTACAGCTCCGATGCTCCCGTCACCATTCAGGATCATGGGTACCTGCACAGCGACATCTGTATTTGCACTGTATTTATTTGTGCTATTGTTTGTAATTTGATTATTTGTTCTCATTTCATTACTGTTTACTTGTCTTTAAAAAAAAATAGGCTATTAAAATTATATTAATTAAGCTTGTAGTTTTAACTGTGGTATCGAAATTGGAATGGAGGATTGTGAATTTTCACTAGTATCTAAAATATTGGTGTCATGACTGCCTGTTTTTGTTTCATGGCTGGTAAAAAATAGTTTTGGCTGGTAAATTCACCAAAAAGTCACCAGCCGCTGGTGTGGCAAAGTTTTAGGCCCTGCATACACATACGCAAGAAATGCCCCTTAAAACATTTTACCATAGTCATTACTCAATAATTAATTATACTTGGTCTTAGTTTTTAAGAGTAATGTCTTTTTGTCAGTGCAATGGTCCACTTGATGAATAAATTACACAAAAGTTATTCGTGCTGTGAAGAGATACATGCAAATACATTACCAACCTAACCTAAACACATATTCTTTCCATGAGTGTTGTCACGAGTCGCTCTCTCGCAGATATACCTGATGATTTTGGAGTTAATGACTTAAAATGCAATTTATCATTGTACAAAAAAACAGAAAGCACAAGTTTGTTATGTTGTATTGTGTGTATTCCGACATGCCAGGACCCGATGTGAGATCCAACAATCAGAGGGGTTCCTGAATATATCGATTTTTTTGATTGGTTAAAATGAACGGAGATTATCTAGTGTATTTCAATGGGTGCTCTGCCATTTCTTTTGCCACTCGAGCCCCCAAACACCCATGGGATCGGTGCCCTATGTATGGAGGTTCTTTGAACTGTACTTTCTTAGACTGTCTTCCTCAGTGAATTCTGTTATATGGGCTAACCAAACCTACTGAACAAGTGAAGAAGAAGAAATCTCTTTGAAATCTGATTACGTTTTTTATCATCCTCTCTTCTATTTTCTCCTTTACACTTTCACAACCACTTTCTTTTGTGTGTGTGGGTAATGTGTGTAAAAATAGAAAATGCCTGTAACATTTATAACATGAAATTATATGTTTTACATGAGATTATGAACACATTTCAAACACATTTTTGAAAAATGTTATTTCCAATGCTCAATTTTAAACGTGAGCATTAAGTAATGAATCCAAATCAGTTTTATTCATTAAGTCATTTATCAAAACCAAAATTATCCATGCTGAAACCACAAGGTACATCACAATGGGGTCATGACCCCAGCAGTCATGTCTAGCCAGACTAATTTAGTAGCTGCATGGCAGCCTAACTCCATAAAAAATGCTGAAAATTTTCAATTTACTTTCTAGTTTTGTGCACAATATACATCAGGCTGTTGTTGTGGGTGATGTTATTTGAGGTTGTGACCCCAACGACAATCATTTGTGGGAAATGGTAGACTGGCCATTAAGTGAGTGAACTGGCACCGGAGGCTTTCAGCAATCATATCTGCTGGAATCATATCAGAAATCATCAAATAGCCTCAAGGCAGGCTGCTAGATCTGATATAACGGAGGTGTATGTTACACTAACAAGTGTACAGTAAAGGGGCTTTTTTGATCACTTTGACATGTCAGACATGCCTAATTTGCCGCCAGTTACACAAATTAACACAGTTACACTGTCCTAGTTAAACTGGAAATCAGCCAATCTTCTGTGTTTGCAGGCCCACTCAGTGAAGAAAGTAGGAGAGGTTTGACAGAAATGATGATGCTCTGAAGCATAGCAGAGCGCTTGGGGGTTTATACTTGTTGACATTTACAAGCCTCATGCTGGTTTAATGATGCAGGAACAGAAGCAGCCAGCGCACCTTAGCGATGACCTTTAGCACACTGTGGGAGTGGACCCACAAACCTGGCCAGATACAGATACAACAGACTCTCAAACTAGCTCTGAACTAACACTCGGGCCAGCCACTAATGGAGCTCATTTATGGCAGAGAGGACATGGTTAAATTGGGATGGCTGGTTTAAGGTCTGAGCGGTTGTTTATGGTGGCCCAGGGTTTGACAGATTTTCAGAGAACACCTCTGCATTTGCTGTTAAGGCTTCAACAGTTTTGAAATGCCATAGATCCCACGAATAAACAAGGAATGAGCTATTGATTTCCTGCATTCTATGACATAATCTGGACAGCACATCGGATTTGGACCAGGTTTAGCTTACTGACAAAAGAAAAGAAGCAATCTTGTCATGCATTCACAGTTACTAATCAAAACATCTAACTCTTTAAACAAGAAATCACTATTTTTATTGATTTAAAACATTTCTGAAGGTGAAATTGATAGAATTATTTAGTTAAAGACTTTTTAACTCTAGCAACCTCTCCTTACGTAATAATGTGCTTTAACCAGCTACGCACTCAGTGAGTCTTTTCTTGTGCATGCATGACTCTTCAGTGAAAATCATTTTTGACTTTAACCTCTTTAGTGGATGGCCCTCTTACACTCATGTGGCTGACAGCTGCTCTAGTTATAACAGATTCATCCTTTTTGAAAGTTTTGTTCCCAGATATCTCATGAAGGACCTATAATAGACATCACTGCTGCATATACAGTATGTGCCTGCTGTCTTGAAGAAATTCAAGGTTACAGGAAATTGAATGCAGTTAAAAGCCATATTATGCAAGAATAATTGCATATCTCAGTTGTTGTTTTTTTTCTTCACTAAAATACCCTTACATGTCTTAGCCAAGTAGAAAAAAGTGAAAACTGCATGCCTTCCTTAAAGGATTAGTTCACTTTCTGATTAAAATTTCCTGATAATTTGCTCACCCCCATGTCATCTAAGATGTTCATGTCTTTCTTTCTTCAGTCGAAAAGAAATTAAGGTTTTTGATGAAAACATCCCAGTATTTTTCTCCATATAGTGGACTTCAGTGGAGCCCAAAGGGTTGAAGGTCAAAATTACAGTTTACAGCAATCCCAGATGAGGAATAAGGGTCTTATCTAGAGAAACCATCACTCATTTTCTACATATATATATATATATATATATATATATATATATATATATATATATATATATATATATATATATATATATATATATATATATATATATATATATATATGTTTTAACCATAAATGCTCATCTTGAACTAGCTCTATTCTTCTTCTCTATTTGAATTCCGGCAGTGTAGATGCTGCTAAGTGTGTTACTGCCCTCCACAGGTCAAAGTTTGAACTAAATTGTCATATGCAATATGCTAGTGCAAGTATATAACAATTTGTTCAAACTTTGACCTGAGGAGGGCAGTAATACACTTAGCAGCGTCTACACTGCCAGAATTTTAATAGAGAAGAAGAGAGCTAGTTCAAGATGAGAATTTATGGTTAAACTTACATAATTTATTTATTTATTTATTTTTAAGAAAATGAGTGATGGTTTCTCTAGATAAGACCCTTATTCCTCGTCTGGTATCATTTAAAGCCCTTTGAAGCTGCACTGAAACTGTAATTTTGACCTTCAACCTTTTGGGCTCCATTGAAGTCCACTATATGGAGAAAAATCCTGGAATGTTTTCATCAAAAACCTTCATTTCTTTTCGACTGAAGAAAGAAAGACATTAACATATTGGATGACATGGGGGTGAGTAAATTATCAGGAAAATTTAATTAGAAAGTGAACTAATCCTTTAAGTAAAAGTATATAACCCAATAAAATTAGTATTATAGCATTCAGCAAGGTCTTCTGTCTTTCTGTGGTAAGAAAAAGAAAACAGTACAAATCCTAGAAGATCAGAAAAATAAATTACAGGTCAGATTTTGTGTAAAAATATCTCAAATATACAACTTAAGCTGTTTTACTGTTTTATGTAGTCATTGTTTAAATATAAACTAATAGTACTCAAAATTAAGTTGAAATAAGGTAAATTGCGCATAAGATATTTATGTTGCAGGAAAATGCATAGGCTACCAAAAATGGCATATGCCCATTTTTGCTTTATCTGTTATGGCAATCTGTTTTAACATGTATATGATGCTTGCATAATCAGATTGACATTGCAGTCATTGTAGATTCAAAACATGGAAAATGATGTGCATGTAAACAAGGTTTACATTAGTATTCAAAAGTTTACTTAATGATGTCATATTGGTCTATTAAACTAAACATCAACAGCCAGTGTGCCCTTTCTTTCTTTAGCATAGGCTAAATGAGGGGAAAATATGACACTTCTGATCCGGGATGATTATACGGAAATAATATATTCTTGTACGGTACCCTAATGGTTTTTTTTTTTTTTTTTTTTTTTTTGCTTTTTGCGAATACGCCTTGCACTTGTAGTTTATAATCAACAACAAACCTCACTCACACACACACACACACACACACACACACACACACACACACACACAAGCTGACGGGTACCGGAGTGATTTATATCAACGCCTACCTTCCCTTGGCGTGTGCTTGCGGAAGAGCCGTTACCTGGTTACAGGGGAGTGATGGAGCATTGAGTAATGTAATGTTCAGGACTCCACAGATATGAGAGTTTCTCTCTCGCTCGCCGAGTCAAGCCACCACGCGCTGTTCCTGCAGCATCTTCGGAGCACGCAACCAGCACCTTGTCCAGGAAAAACGGTTTAATCTCCGACTTAAGTTAAAAAATATCTCCACGAAGAGTCTCCAGTTTGTCATATTCCCAATAGTAAGGACCAAGTTGGCCGACAAATATTGGTTTAAGGTAGGAAACTTTGCAAAGCGCAATTTTTTTGGGATTTGTTCATTCTTTGGTCAGTGTAGCAGCCTATAACGAGTTATGGCTATTCATTCCAGTTAAAACTATTGAAAATAATACTTGGTAATAAATATTAGGCTATTGTGGATAGGTGCTATGTGATGACAGATTCTAGGCTATTTCAGGGCTCATTCGTGACTGCAGCAAACACCGTTGCTTTGCTCAGTCAGTGTAAAAGGGATATTAAGACAGGTGAAGCGCAGGTGCTATTTACACCAATTACTTCGTGTTATTAGAGCGTTAATGTTACTTGGTAACATCTTAGTAAAGTCTTCTATTCATATTGTAGCAATCGTCTTGTGGGTAAGGATGATTATGTAAACACTTTGTAAATATGCTTCCTGTTTTTTAATGTGTGCAAGGGATTTTAAATGGTATGATCATTGCTCCTGGTGTGAACAACATGATAATTCTTAACCCAGTTTTGTTTATCTAGATGTTTTCACGATCTATAACTAAGCTTTTTATGTTTTAATCACTTTAAATAAAGTTATTGAAATGTCTAAATGCAGTTTTAAAACCTGATTTTGTGGGTTTCTAGCAAAAATATTAAATGAAAAGCAAACAAAAAAGGTAAAAATCTTGCAAAACTTGCAAATTTTGTGTAAATTAGGCTTTCACTCAGTAGCTGGTCTTGCAACGGTTGGTATGTAGGTATTGATGAACTTGTATTTGCTAATTGATAAAAAAATAAATAAAATAAATAGTCTAATCCTTTCCCCTACAGTAACATGCTAGGTTGAGCTCGATGAGTGCAGTCAATACAATTTGAGTAAAATTTTAGAAGAAAATTCATTTAATTTTTTCACTCCATGCTGTAGAAACAACAAAAAAAAAAACATTCTAAATATTCAGTCCTGTATATGAGATTACATACTGTATGAGGATGAGTCTTGCATTGAGCTGCACAGCAGAAACCCTAACTCAAAAAGTAAATTGCACCTTTTGCTCTAGGAGAAAATTGAACTCATATGAGAACAGTCAGTACTGTCAAGAAAATGAAGAAGAAGCCTGCTAAAGGCAGCCATACTGGCCAGTGAGCCAAGAGACCCAGCCTGTTCAATTCTCAAACAAGATGTGTCAGTTTTGACAGCCTACATAGTGTAACTGGTAAACTGGCTCTGCTTATATGGAGCCATTTGAGAACATCTTGACCGATATCTTTCACAGGCGGATAATTCCAACCTTTAGCATTGCAAATGTTTATTGCTGCTTAAATGTCATTTTTATAGTGTTCTGTCCTGTTAAGTAGTTAGTTATGAATAAAGATTGCAATTTGTGGTTTTGCCTGACCTCCAAATGAGTTTATATCCATAATTATGTCTTCTACATGAATAAAACAGAGATAGACTGATTGAAAAAAAAAAAAAAAGAATAAGGGGGAGAAAGAGAAACAGAATGAGAGTGGGAGGGCAGGAGTGATAAATATGTGCCCCCCTCCACTGCCTAATTAACAGCTCCTAGTCCTGTTCCCCTTTAGCTGACAGTCCTGACAACCTGTCTCTTTAAATCAAATGGTCTCCGAATATACCTGTTCATTCCACAAGTCTGTGGAGCATAAGTTCTTGACATGTTTCCTATCAATACCAGGATATTTTCACATTCACATTGTATGTTGCATGGTCTGGTGTAATCCATTGTGATCTGCTGACTTTCACAAACATGTCTGGGTGCATCGAGTGTGTTAGTGTATTATATTTTATTTTTACCCACAGAACATGTCAGCACCTCTGTCAATAGCCTTTCGACTTTTCTCAGTGAGAGTGTTACTGTGTGAATAACAGTGGGGCTGCATTGTCTCATCACATGCCTCTCTCCATCCCAACACTGCTCCAACTGTTCCACCCACATCTATCGTATAGAAAGTTAGTACAGCACACTAAACATCTACCCCTCATGTCAATTTATTTTTCATTAATTATACTTTAAAAATGATGAAAAAACATTAACACTATTAATGCTACTCCCAGACCCATAATGAGGGATTTTCCTACCATCAAAGCAATCTAAACTTACTGTAGGCCAGTGACAGGCTTATGTTCATTGATATTGAAATAAACCAAATAATATTTTGACATGTAAAGCCACTTTTTGTAATGTCTATTCAATGCTTTCATCTGCCAAAATAATGTAATGTATGTATCTTACATACATATATTACATATACATATTGAAATAAAAATATATAATAAATGTAATTAACTTAATTAAAGATTTTCATTGATTGGCAGCACATAACATAAAGTACATTCAGATCAATGCTGTAGTGATGCATATATCAAATGGCTGCTGTCATATTTAATGAATTTCTCTTTCTTTTTGTCACTCTGTCTCTTTAGTGCACTCATATGCAACCTCAATCTTTTATTTTCTGACTGACTTTCTGACATAGTTCTTAATATCTTTTGAATTGTGAGAGGCTGATTGAACACAGGACTGCTATTTAAAGATTTGCTTATTCTCTGAGAGGTATAAAAAATACAATGACGTCAGCTCTTGATGTTAAAAGAGTACAACTGTGCCCATGTGATTGAATGTCTTTCTATGTCTTCAAGGCGAAGCTTGAATATATTGCTTGAGATCGTTTGAGACAGGTTCAAGATATCTGATGCTATCAACAGAGGAACTAATAAGATCAGATTATGTGGCAAAGTAAGCTTGTGGATTTGATCTGGTGATATGGAGTCATTTTTGTTTGAGGAGGTCTGTGTGACTTTTGCAGTGTTTTAAGTCTGCAGCATTTCAGGGGTGATAAGTGTTTTGTTTGTTGGTGCTACTGAGCTCTGAGTGGAGATTGCAAGTCTTTGAAAGATCAGTTTAGAAACAGCCTGAAAGGCATGAACAATGAATGTGTGGCCCATAAGATCTAACTGAACCAGCCTGCAGGGAGTGATATATATTCTCAGACTAGTAACAATCAATTACCACAGCTTTGGGGTAGGAATTTAAAAATATCTAGTTCAGTCATGAAACTCTAGAGGGCACAGCCTGACAGGTCCTTTACATACAATCTGCAAGCAATCACTGCATGGCACAAGCTGATTGGCCTCTGCTGATCTTGCAGCCAATGAGATTGCTTGCTCAGCATTTAAATAGTCTCATTCATTGTTTGCTGTAAGCTAGTCCTGCAGGGTGCTTTTCCACTGTGTGGAACGACTTGGCTTGGTTCGGCACGGCACGGCACGGCACGGCTCGGCTTACTATCGGTTTGCTTTTCCACTGCAGTTTATAACCGCTTCAAAGTGGGTGGGATTATAGGCTAATCATTATAGTTGCACCACCTTTACTGCCGTGGATCAGCTCCTCGGCTACCAACGAGTCTGCACCTTGTCTACTGACCACGATACAGCCATTTCTTTTTTTTAAGTTGCATGCAACGGTTGTTTAAAGCAAGTCATTTAAAAAAAAGTCGCGCGAACAAATGATTCTGCAGTGGGTGTTACTGACTATTTAAATCTAGCGGGTTTGGTGTCTCGTGTTTCAAATCCAATGACGCTGGTATTGGATTTGAACCAATCAGTGATCTGCAGTGTTTACACGTCACATTTAGTATCAGTACGGCACGCCTGGAACCTCCACCAAGGTGGAACTATTTAAGCGAGCCGTACCGTGCCGTCCCATGCAGTGGAAAAGCACCAAAAAGTGAGCCATACCGAACCGTTCCACGCAGTGGAAAAGCGGCATATCAAAGCCTTTTTTCCACCGTTGGGCTGAACGGTTCTAAGAATGGTAAGGAATTGTTCCAGTTATATGAAAAATCCTGGTATGATTACAACCTGTTCTTGCCCTGGAATTCTCAGCACGGTTGCTGAACCATGTTGGTAAAATGCATGTAGTGATGTCGCAACTCAGAGTTGGACACCTGTTACCTGGCATTTGTAATACATTTCAAAGAGCTTTGTTATCAGCCACACAGTGGGAAATGAAACCATATCATACCAGTTGAGCCGGATTAGCACGGAATAGAGCAGTTAAGCACTTAAAGGGATAGTTCACCCAAAAATGAAAATGTGATGTTTATCTGCTTACCCCCAGTGCATCCAAGATGTAGGTGACTTTTTTTCTTCAGTCGAAC